>NC_073260.2:56842500-57467500 GCF_029289425.2 Pan paniscus
ATTGGATAGCATCGAATGGAATCATCATCAAAAGGAATCAAATGTAATCATCTAGTGTACTTGAATGGAATCATCATCGAATGAAATCACATGGAATCATCGAATGTACATGAATGGAATCATCATTGAATGGAATCGAATTGTATCATTGTCGAATGGAATCGAATGGAATCATAGAATGTACACGAATGGAATCATCATTGAATGGAATCGAATTGTATCATCGTCAAATGGAATTGAATGGAATCACCAAATGAAATAGAATGGAGTCATCATCGAATGGAATTGAATGTAATCATCGAATGGCATCAAATGGAATCATCGAATGGAATAGAATGGAATCATCATCAAATGGAAACGAGTATAATCATCAAATGAAATCGAATGGAATCATCATCGAGTGGGGTCGAATGGAATCATCATTGTTTGGAATCTAATGGAATCATCAATGAATGGAATTGAATGGAACCATCATCGAATGGAATTGAATGGAATCATCAATGAATGGTATCAAATGGAATTATCAAATGGAACCCATAGAAATCATCAAATGGAACTGAATGGAATCATCGAATGGCATCAAATGGAATCATCATCAAATGGAATTGAATGGAATCATCGAACGGACCTGAAAGAAATCATTGAATGGAATCGAATGGAATCATCAAATGGAATCAAATGGAATCATCATCAAATGAAATCCAATGGAATCATCGAATGGACACGAATGCACTCATCATCGAATGGAATCGAATGCAATCATTGAATGGACTCGAATGGAATCATCATCAAATGGAATTGAATGGAATCATCAGATGGCATCAACTGGAATCATCATGGAATGGAATCATCAAATGGAATCGAATGGAATCATCATCAAATGAAATCGAATGGAATCATGGAATGGCATCGAATGGAATCATCACCCAATGGAATCAAATGGAGTGATCTAATGGAATCGTATGGAATCATCATTGAATGGAATCGAATGGAGTCATCATTGAACGAAATTGAATGGAATCATCAAATGGACATGAATGAAATCGAATGGAATCATCGAATGCACACGAATGCAATCATCATCGAATGGAAACGAATGCAATCATTGAATGGACTTGAATGGAATCATCATTGAATGGAATTGAATGGAATCATCAGATGGCATCAACTGGAATCATCATCGAATGCAAACATCGAATGGAATCATCATCAAATGAAATCAAATAGAATCATCATATAATGGAATTGAATGGAATCATCGAATGGAATAGAAGGGAATCATCATCGAATGCAATTAAATAGAATCATCCAATGAAATTGAATGGAATAATCATCAAATGGAAATGAATGGAATCATCATTGAATGGAATCAAATGGAATCCTCAACAAGGGGAATCGCATGGAATCCTCACATGGAATCTAATGGAATCATTATCACGTGGAAACGAATGGAATCATCATGGAGTGGAATCAAATGGAATCATCTTCGAATGGAATCCAAAGGGATCACTGAATTGAATGGAATGATCATCGAATGGAATCAAAGGGAATCATTGAATGGGATGGAATGGAATCATTGAATGGAACCGAATGGAATCATCGAAAGGATTCAAATGGAATCATCATCAAATGGAATCAAATGGAATCATCGAAAGGAATCATCATCAAATGGAATCGAATGGAAACATCGAATGGACACGAATGAAATCATCATTGAATGGAATTGAATGGTATCATTGAATGGACTCGAATGGAAACATCATGCTATGGAATCAGAAGGAATCATCAATTGGCATCGAATTGAATCATCAGTGAATGGAATCTAAGGGAACAATCGAATGGAACCGAATGGAATTATCGAATGGACTCAAGTGGAATTATCATCGAATGGAATCGAATGGAATCATCGAATGGACATGAATGGAATCATCTTCGAATGGAATTGAATGGAATCATCAAATGGACTCAAAAGGAATCATCATGAAATGCAATCTAATGGAATCATCGAATGGACTCGAATGGAATCATCATCAGATGGAATCGAAAGGAATCATTGAATGGAATTGAAAGGAATCATCATCGAATGGAATGGAATGGAATCATCGAATGGACTCTAAAGGAATCATCATCAAATAGAATCGAATAGAATCTTTGAATGGACTCAATTGAAATCATCATCAAATGCAGTCGAATGGAATGATCATCGAATGGAATCGAATGGAATAATCATCAAATGGAATGGAATGGAATCATCCAATGGAGTAGAATTGAATCATCATAGAATGGAATCAAATAGAATTATCAAATGAAATCGAGTGGAATCATCATCTAATGGAATCATCATCGAATGGAATCGAATGGAATCATCATCGAATGGAATCATCATCGAATGGAATCATCATCGAATGGAATCGAATGGAATCATCATCGAATGGAATCATCATCGAATGGAATCCAATGGAATCATCATCAGATGAAATCAAATGGAATCATCAAATGGCATCAAATAGAATCATCAATGAATGGAATCTAAGGGAACAATTGAATGGAATCAAAAGGAATCATCAAATAGACTCGAGTGGAAGCATCACCAAATGGAATCGAATGGAATCATCGAATGGACTCGAATGGAATCATCATCGAATGCAATCGAATGGAATCATCATCGAATGGAACTGAATGGAATCATCATCGAATGGAATCGAATAGAATGATCCAGTGTAATAGAATTGAATCATCATCGAATGGAATCAAATAGAATCATCGAATGAAATAGAATGGAATCAAATGGAATCATCAACGAATGGAATCGAATGGAGAAACCAAATGGAATCCAATGTAATCGTCATTGAATTGAACCTAATGGAATCATTAAATGGACTCGAATGGAATCATCAAATGGACTCGAATGGAATCATCATTGAATGGAATAGAATGGAATCATCGAATTCAATCGAATGGAATCATCATCGAATGAAACCAAATGGAATCATCGAATGGACTCAAATGGAATCATCATCAAATGGAATTGAATGGAATCATCAAAAGGACTCGAATGGCATCAACATCGAATGGAATTGAAAGGAATCATCAAATGGACTTCAATGGAATCATTGAATGGACTCGAATGGAATCATCATCGGATGGAATCGAATGGAATCATCAAATGGACACGAATGGAATCATCATTGAATGGAGTCAAATGGAATCATCGAATGGAATTGCATGGAATCATCATTGAATGGAATCGAATGGAAACGTCATCAAATTTAATCGTATGGAATCATCATTGAATGGAATCAAAGGGAATCTTTGAATGCACTCGAATGGAGTCATCATCGAATGGAATCGATGGAATCATCAAAGGGACTAGGAAGGAATCATCATCAAATGAAATTGAGTGGAATCACCGAATGGACACAAATGGAATCATCATCGAATGGAATCAAATGGAATCATCGAATTCACTCAAATGGAATCATCGTGGAATGGAATTGAAAGCAATAGTCGAATGGATTCTAATGGAATTATCGAATGGACTCAAATGGAATCATCGAATGGACTCCAATGGAATCATCATTGAACGGACTCTAATGGAATGATCGAACGGACTCTAATGGAATCATGAATGGAAACGAAGGGAATCATCAACTGGACTCAAGTGGAATTGTCAAATGGGTTCGAATGGAAACATCGAATGGACTCGAATGGAATCATTATTGAATAGAATTGAATGGAATCATCAAATGGAATTGATTGAAATCATCATTGCATGGAATCAAATGGAATCATCGAGTAGAATCAAATGCAGTCATCATTGAATGGAATCAAATGGAATCATCATCTAATACAATCGAATGGAATCATTGAATGGATTCAAATGGAATCATCGAATGGAATCCACTGGAATCATCATCGAGTGGAATCGAATGGAATCATTATCGAATAGAATCAAATGGAAACATTGAATGGAATCATCATCAAATCAAGGCCAATGGAATCATTGAATTGACTCGAATGAAATCATCACTGAGTGAAATCAAATGGAATGATCGAATGGAATCAAATGGAATCATCATTGAATGGAATCTAATGGTATCATCGAATTCACTCAAATGGAATCATCAATGAATGGAATCGAATGGTATCATCAAATGGAAACGAATGGGGTCATCTTCATGTGGAATCCAAAGGAATCACAAAATGGACTATAATGGAATAATCATCTAATGGAATCGAGTGGAATCATCAAATGAACTCGAATGGAATCATCGAATGGAATCAAATGGAATCATAGAATGGAATCGAACGTAATCATCAATGAATGGGATCAAATGGAATCATCGAATGGACTCGAATGGAATCATCATCGAATGGATTTGAATGGAATCATCGAATATACTCGAATAGAATCATCATCGAATGGAAAAGAATGGAATCATCAAATGGACACGAATGGAAACATCATCCAATTGAATCATATGAAATCATCAAAAGGAATCAAATGGAATCATCATCAAATGGAATCGAATGGAATCATCAAATGGAATCGAATGGAATCACCAATGAATTGAATCGAATGGTATCATGGAATGGAATTGAAAGGAATTATCTGCAAGTTAAATCTAAAGGAATCACCAAATGGACTCCAATGGAGTAATCATTGAATGGAATCCAGTGGAATCATCGAATGTACTTGAATGGAATCATCGAATGTACTTAAATGGAATCATCGAATGGAATTGAATGGAATCACCATCGAATGGAATCTAAAGGAATCATTGAATGGACGCAAATGGAATCATCATCGAAAGGAATAGAATGGAATCATCATTGAACTGAATCTAGTGGAATCACCATGGAATGGAATCGAATGGAATCATCGAATGGACTCAAATAGAATCATCCTCGAATGGAAACGAATGGAATCATTAAATGGACTCGAATGGAATCATCATCGAATGAAACCAAATGGAATCATCGAATGCAACAGAATGGAATCACTGAATGGATTCTAATGGAATCATCATCGAATGGAATTGAATGGAATCATTGAAGGCACTCAAAAGGAATCATCGAATGGACTTGAAAGGAATCATCATCAAGTGGAATCAAATGCAATCATCGAACGGACTCGAAAGGAATCTTTGAATGGAATTGAGTGGAATCATCATCAAATGGAACCTAATGGAATCATTGAATGGACTCGAAATGAGTCCTCATCGAATGTAATCACAGGGAATCACAGAATGGACTTGAATGGAAATGTCGAATGGCCTCAAACTGAATCATCATTAAATGGAATCAAATGGAATTACCGAATGGACTCGAATGGAATCATCAAATGGACTCGAAAGCAATCATCATCGAGTGGAATCGAATGAAATCATTGAATGGACTCGAATGCAATCATCGAATGGCCACGAATGAAATCATCATCGAATAGAATCGAATGGAATCATCAAATGGACTCGAATGGAATCATCATCGAATGGAATGGAATGGAATCATCTAATAGAATTGAATGGAATCATCATCAAATGGAATTGAAAGGAATAATTGAATGGACTCAAATGGAATCATCGAATGGACTCATATGGAATCATCATCGAGTGGAATCAAATAGAATCATCGAATGTACTCGAATGGAATCATCATCAAATGAAATCATCATCAGATGGAATAGAATGGAATCATCACTGAATGGAATCGAATGGAATCATTGAGGGGAATGAGATGGAATCATCATCAAATGGAATCAAATAGAAGTATCGAATGAAATCAAATGGAATCATCATCGAGCAGACTTGAATGGAATCATCATCAAATGGAGTTGAATGAAATCATCACCTAATGGAATCAAAAGGAATCATCATTGAATGGAATCGAATGGAAACATCATCGAATCGAATCAAATGGAATCATCATGGAATTGAATCGAATGGCTCATCATCAAATGGAATCAAAAGGAATCATTGAATGGAATCAAATTGAATCATCATCGAATGGAATCTCCCAATGGAATTGAATGGAATCATCATCGAACGGAATCGAACGGAACCATCAAATGAAATTGAATGGAATCATCATTGAATAGAATCGAATGGAAACATCATCAAATGGAACCTAATGGAATCATCATTGTATAGAATTGAATGGAAACATCATCAAATGGAACCTAATGTAATCATCAATGAAGGGATTCGAAAGGAATCATCATCAAATGGAATCAAACAGAATCATCAAAATGAATCGAATCAAAACATAAAATGGACTCGAACGGAATCATTATAGAATTGAATTGAATAGATTCTTTGGATGGACTTGAATGGAATCATCATCTAATGGAATCGATTGGAATCATCGAATGCACTCAAATGGAATCATTATCGAATGGAATTGAATGGAATCATCAAATGGACTCAAATGGAATCATCATCAAAAGGAATCCACTGGAATCATCAAATGGAATGGAATGGAATTATCAGATGGAATTGAATGGAATCATCTTTGAATGGAATTGAATGGAATCATCAAATGGAATTGAATGCAATCATCATCAAATGGAATCGAATAGAATCATCAAATGGAAACGAATGGAATCACCATTGAATGGACTTGTATGCAATCATCATCTAATGGAATCGAATGGAATCATCAAATGGATTCGAATGGAGTCATCATCAAATGTAATAAAATGGAATCATCGAACAGGATCATCGAATGGAATTGAAAGAATCAGCATCGAATGAAATCGAATGGAATCATCATAGAACAGAATTGAAAGGAATCATTGAATGGAATCATCATCAAACGGAGTCCAGTGGAATCATCAAATGGACTCGAATGGAATCATCGAATGGACTTGAATGGAACCATCGAATGGAGTCAAATGGAATCATCATCGAAAGGAATCAAATGAAATCATCATCAAATGGAATCAAATGGAATCAACACTGAATGGAATCGAATGGGATCATCGAATGGAATCAGATGGAATCATAATTGAATGAAATCGAATAGGAGCATCGAATGAAATTGACTGGAATCATCATCAAATGCAGTCGACTGGAATCATCATCGAATGGAATCTAATGGAATAATCAACGCATTGAATCAAATGGAGTCATCAAATGGAATCCAAAGGAATCATCATCTAATGGAAATGAATGGAATCATTTAATGGACTTGATTGGAATCATCAACGAATGGAATCAAATGGAATCATTGAATGGATTCCAATGGAATCATCATCAAATGGAAAAGAATGGAATCATCCAATGGACTCAAATGGAATCATCATCAAATGGAGTCGAATGGAATCATCCTTGAATGGAATCTAATGGAAACATGAACGAAGGGAATTGAATGGAATCATCATCAAATGGACAAGAATGGAATCACCATTGAATGGACTCGAATGGAATCATCATTGAATGGAATCGAATGGTGTCATCAAATGAACTCAACAGGAATCATTGAATGGACTCGAATGGAATCATCAAATGGAAACGAATGGAATCATCATTGAATGGAATGTTATGGAACCATCGAATTGCTTCTAATGCAATCCTCATTAAATAGAATCATCAAATGGAATCAGATGGAATCATCATCAAATGAAATCGAATGGAACCATCGAACTGCATCGAATAGAATTATCATCCAATGGAATCAAATGGAATCATCTAACGGACTCATATGGAATCATCTTTGAATGGAATCGAGTGGAATCATAGAATGGATACGAGTGGAATCATCATCGAATGGAATCAAATGGAATCGAATGGAATCATCATCAAAAGGAATCGAATAGAATCATCATAGAAAGGAATCAAATGGAATCATCAAATGGAATAGAAGGGAATCATCGTCTAATGGAATCAAATAGAATCATCAAATGAAATCGAATGGAATCCTCATCGAATAGAATCTAATGGAATCATCATCAAATGCAATCAAATGGAATCATCAACAAATGGAATCACATGGAATCATCGAATGGAAACTAATGGAATCATCATCACATGGAGCTGAATGGAATCATCATGGAATGGAATCGAATGGAATCATCATCCAATGGAATTGAATGGTATCACTGATTTGAATGGAATGATCATCGAATGGAATCAAAGGGAATCATCGAATGGGATCGAATGGAATAATCAAATGGAATCGAATGGAATCATCAAATGTATTCAAATGAAATCATCATCGAATGGAATCGAAAGGAATCATCGTATGGATTCAAATGGAATCATCATCAACTGCAATCGAATGGAATCGTCATTGACTGGAATCGAATGGAATCATCATCAAATGTTATCACATGGAATCATCAACGAATGGAATTGAATGGAATCATCAAATGGAATCAAATGGAATGATCATTGAATAGAATCGAATGGAATCATTGAATGGAATTGAAAGGGATCATCCAATGGAATTGAATGGAATCATTGAAGGGACTCGAGTGGAATCATCATCAAATTCAATCAAATGAAATCATCGAATGGACTCGAATGGAATCATCATCGAATGGAATCGAATGGAATCACCAAATGGACTCGAATGATATCATCATTGAATGGAATCTAATGGAATCATTGAATGGACTCGAATGGAATCATCATCAAATGGAATGGAAAGGAATCATCGAATGGACATGAATGGAATCATCATTGAATGGAATCGAATGGACTCTTCGAATGGACTCAATTTGAATCATAATCAAATGCAATCAAATGGAATCATCATTGAATGAAATCAGATGAAATCATCATCAGATGGAATCGAATGGAATCATCACTGAATGGAATGGAATGGAATCATCAAACAGAATCAGATGGAATCATCATCGAATGGAATCGAAGAGAAGCATCAAATGAAATCGAATGGAATCATCAACGAATGGAATTGAATGGAATCATTATCGAATGGACATGAATGGAAACATCATCGAATTGAATCAAATGGAATCATCATGAAATTGAATCAAATGGCTCATGATCGAATGAAATCGAATGGAATCATCATAGAATAGAATTGAATGGAATCATCAAATGGACTCGAATGCAATCACCGAATGGACTTGAATAGAATCATCATCAAATGAAATTGAATGTAGTCATTGAATATCATCGAATTGAATCATCATTGAATGGAGTCGAATGGAATCATTGAATGGACTCGAATGGAATCATCATCAAAGGGAATGGAACACAATCATCGAATGGACTCGAAATAATCATCATCGAATGGAATTGAAAGGAATCATCAAATGGAATAAAAGAGAATCATCATCGAATGGAATCGAATGGAATCATCATCGAAAGGAATTGAATGTAATAATTATCGAATGGATTCATATGGAATCATAATCTAATGGAATCGAATGGAATCATCATTGAAGGAAATCAAATGCAACAATCGAATGGACTCGAATGGAATCATCATCGAATGGAATTGAACAGAATCATAGGATGGAATAGAAGAGAATCATCATCTAATGGAATCAAATGGAATCATCAATGAATGGAAATGAATGGAATAATCATCGAATGGATTCATATGGAATCATCATCGAATGAAATTGAATGGAATCATCTTCAAATGGAGTGTAATGTAATTATTATCAAATGGAATCAAATGGAATCATTGAATGTTCACAAATGGATTCATCATCAAATGGAATCGAATGGATTCATCGAATGGACTTGAATGGAATCATCATCGAATGATATCAAATGGAATCATCAAATCGACTTGAATGGAGTCATCATCAAATGGAAATGAATGGAATCATCGTCCAATGAAATCGAATGGAACCATCGAATGGACATGAATGGAATCACCATTGAAAGGAATCAAATGTAATGTAATAATCATCAGATGGAATAGAATGGAATCATCACTGAATGGAATTGAATGGAATAATCGAAGGGAATGAGATGGAATCATCATCAAATGGAATCAAATAGAAGCATTGAATGAAATCTAATGGAATCATAATCGAACAGAATCTAACGGAATCATCATCGAATGGACTCAAATGGAAACATCGTCGAATGGAATCGAGTGGAATCATCATCAAATGGAATCGAATGGAAACATCATCGAATTGAATTAAATGGAATCATCATGGAATTGAATCGAATGGCTCATCATCAAATGGAATCGAATGGAATCGAATGGAATCTTTGAATGGAATCGAATGGATTAATCATCTAATGGAATCGAATGGAACCATCGAATGAAATCAAATGTAATCATCTTCGAATGGAGTCGAATGGAATTATCATCAAATGGAATCTAATGGAATCATCAACAAAGGGAATCGAAAGAAATCATCATCCAATGGAATCGAATGGAATCATCAATGAATGGAATTGAATGGAATCATCATAGAAAGGAATCGTAGGGAATCATTGAAAGGAATCGAATGGAATCATCAAATGAAATCAAATGGAATCATCATCGAATGGAATCAAATGGAATCATCAAATGGACACGAATGGAATAATGAAATGGACTCGAATGGAAACATTGAATGGACCCGAATGGAATCATTGAAAGGAACCGAATGGAATCATTGACTGGACTCGAATGCAATCAACATCAAATGGTATCGGATGGAATGAACGAAGAGATTTGAATGGAATAATCGAATGGATTCGAATGGAATCAGCATCGAATGGAATCGAATTGAATCATTGAATGGACATGAATGGAACCATCAGCGAATGGAATCAAATGAAATCATCATCAGATGGAGTCAAATGGAAACATCACTGAACGGAATCAAATGGAATCATTGAATGGGCTCGAATGGAATAATCAAATGGACTCGAATGGAATCATAGAATGGAATCACATGGAATCATTGAATGGACTCGAATGGAATCATCATAAAATGGAATCAGATGGAATCAATGAAGGGACTCGAATGGAATCATCGAATGGACTCGAATGGAATCATCATTAAATGGAATCAAATGGAATTATCGAATGGAATCGAATGGAATCATCATCAAATGAAATCGAATAGAAACATCGAATGGAATCATAGAATTGAATCAGACAGAATCATCATCGAATGGAATCAAATGGAAACATCACTGAACGGAATCAAATGGAATCATTGAGTGGGCTCGAATGGAATAATCAAATGGACTCGAATGGAATCATAGAATGGAATCACATGGAATCATTGAATGGACTCGAATGGAATCATCATAAAATGGAATCGGATGGAATCAACGAAGGGACTCGAATGGAATCATCGAATGGACTCAAATGGAATCATCATCAAATGGAATCAAATGGAATTATCAAATGGAATCGAATGGAATCATCATCGAATGAAATCGAATAGAAACATAGAATGGAATCGAATTGAATCATAGAATTGAATCAGACAGAATCATCATCGAATGGAATCGAATAGAAGCATCGAATGAAATCGAATGGAATCATCATCAAACGGACTCGTATGAAATCATCATCGAATGGACTTGAAAGGAATCATTGTCGAATGGATTCCAATGGAATCATCATCGAATGGAATCGAATGGAAACATCATCTAATTGAATCAAATAGAATCATCATGGAATTGAATTGAATTGCTCACCATCTAATGGAATCGAATGGAATCATCGAATGGAATTGAATGGAATCATCATCGAATGGAATCGAATGGAGTCATCATCAAATGGAATAAAATGGAATCATCCAATGGAAGAGATTTGAATCATCATCGAATGGAATCGAATAGAATCATAGAACAAAATCGAAGGGAATCATCATCGAATAGAATTGAATGGAATTAACATCGAATGGAATCATCATCAAATGGAATTGAATGGAATCATCATTGAATGGAATCGAATGGAATCATCATCGAATGGAATCAAATGGAATCATCAAATATAATAGAATTGAATCACCATCAAATGGAATCAAATAGAATCATCGAATGAAATCAAATGGAATCATCATTGAATGGAATTGAATCGTGAACGAATGGAATTGAATGGAATCACAGAATGGAATCCAATGTAATCATCATCGAATTGAACCCAAAGGAATCATTAAATGGACTCGAATGGAATCATTGAATGGAATCGAATGGAATCATCATTGAATGAAATCAAATGGAATCATTGAATGGACTCGAATGGAATCCTTGAATTGGCTCGAATGGAATCATCATCGAATGAAATAGAATGGAAACACCAAATGGACATGAATGGAATCATCATCTAAGAGCATTGAATGGAATGATTGAATGGTCTCGAATGGAATCATTGATTGGACTCAAATGGAATTATCGAATATCCTTGAATGAAATCATCATATGGACTCAAATGGAATCATTATCAAATGGAATTAAATGGAATCATTAAATGGAATCGAATAGAATCATCGAATGCAATTGATCGGAATCATCACCGAATGGAATCATCAAATGGAATTGAATGCAGTCATCATCAAATGGAATCGAGTGGAATCATCATCGAATAGAATTGAATGGAATCATCCAATGGAAGCAAATGGAATCGTTGTGGAATATAATCGAATGGAATCATTGAATGGAATCAAATGGAATCATCAAATGGAATTGAATGGAATCAACATCGAATGAAATCGAATGGAATCATCATAGAATAGAATCGAATGGAATCATAGAAAGGAATCATCATCAAATGGAGTCCAATGGAATCTTCAAATGGACTCGAATGGAATCATCATAGAATGGAATTGAATGGAATCATCGAATGGAATCAAATGGAATCATCATCAAATGGAACCGAATGGTATCATCGAATGCACTGTAATGGAATCATCAATGAATGGTATCGAATGATACCATCGAATGGAATCAAATGGAATAATCTTCAATTGGCATCGAAAGGAATCACCGAATGGACTCGAATGGAATAATCATCAAAAGGAATAAAATGGAATCTTCGAATGGAATCTAATGGAATCATCACTGAATGGACTAGAATGGAATAATCGAATGGACTAGAATGGAATCATCATCATATGGAATCGAATGGAATCATCAAATGGAATTGAATGGAATCATCATCAAATGTAATCAAATGGAATCATCATCGAATGGAATCAAATGGAATCATCATCGAATGGAATCAAAATGAATTAACATCAAATGGAGTAGAATGGAATCATTATCTAATGGAATCCAAAGGAATCATCATCGAATGGAAATGAAAGGGGCCATTATCAAATGGAATTGTGTGCAATCATCATCGAATGAAATCAAATGGAATCATCATCAAATGGAATCTAATGGAATCATCGAATGGAATTGAATGGATTCATCATCGAATGAACTGAATGGAACCATCAAATGGTCTCGAATGGAATTATTATCAAATGGAATCAAAAGTATTCACCAAATAGAATCGAATGGAATAATCATTGAATGGACTTGAATGGAATCATCATCAAATGGAATTGAAAGGAATTATTGAATTGAATCGAATAGAATCATCGAATGGACTTGAATGGAATCATCGAATGGAATGGAATGGAATAATCAATGAACACGAAAGGAATCATCATTGAATGGAATCAAATGGAATCATTGAATGGAATCAAATGGAATCATCATCGAATAGAATCAAATGAAATCATCTTTGAATGGAATTGAAAAGAATCATCATCAAATTGAATCGAATGGAATCATCATCGAATGGAATCCAAAGGAATAATCATCTAATGGAACCGAATGGAATCATCATCGAATGGAACTGAAAGGAGTCATCATCGAATGGATTCAGATGGAATCATCATCAAATGGAATCGAATGGAATCATCATCAAATGGAATCTAATGGAATCATCGAATGGAATTGAATGGAATCATCATCAAATGAATTGAATGGAATCATCAAATGGTCTCGAATGGAATCATCATCAAATGGAATTGAATGGAATCATTGAATAGAATCGAATGGAATAATGATCAAATGGACTCGAATGGTATCAACATCAAATGGAATCAAATGGAATTATCAAATGGAATAGAATAAAATCATCGAATGGACTCGAATGGAATCTTCAAATGGAATTGAATGGAATAATCAATGGAATCGAATGGAATCATAATCGAATGGAATGGAATGGAATCATCGAATGGACTCGAATGGAATCATCACCAAATGGAATTAAATGGAATCATTGAATGTACTCGAATGGAATCTTCATAGAATGGAATCGAATGGAATCATTGAATGGATTCATCAAATGGATTCAAATGGAATCATCATCAAATGGTATCAAATGGAATCATCGAATGGAATTGAATGCAATCATCATTGAATGGAATCGAATGGAATCATTGAATGGAATCTAATTTAATCACCATTGAATGGACTCAAATGGAATCTTCATCAAATAGAATCAGAAGGAATCATCGAATGCACTCGAATGGAATCATCATTGAATAGAATCAAATGGAATCATAGAATGGAATCAAATGGAATCACCCTCAAATGTAATTAAATGGAATCATCGAATGGAATCAAATGGAATCATCATCGAATGGAATTGAATAGAATCAGAGAATGAAATCGAATGGAATCACCATCGAATGGAATTGAATGGAATCACAGAATGATATCGAATGTAATCATCATAGAATGGAATAGAACGGAATCATTAGCAAATGGAATTGAAAACAATCATTGAATGTACCTGAATAGAAACATTGAATGGACTTGAATGGAATCTTCATTGTATGGAGTAGAATGGAATCATCAAATGGACCCAATTGGAATCATCATCGAATGGAATAGAATGGAATCATCCAATTTACATGAATGGAATCATCATTGAATGGAATAGAATGGTAAGCATCATCGAATGGAATCGAATGGAATCATCTAATGGACCCAAATGGAATCATCATTGAATGGAATAGAATGGAATCATCATCGAATGGAATCCAAAGGAATCATCAAATGGATCTGAATGGAATCATCATAGAATTCAATAGAATGGAATCATCATCAAATGGAATTGAATGGAATCATCTAATGGACAGAAATATAATCATCATCGAATTGAATCATCTATTGTACCCGAATGGAATCATCATCGAATGCAATAGAATGGAATCATCGAGTGGAATCAAATGGAATCATAATCGTATGGAATTGAGTGGAATCATCAAATGGACTCGAATGTAATCATTGGAGAATGGAATGAAATGGAATCATTAAATGGACTCGAATGGAATCATCATCAAATGGAATCGAATGGAATAATCTAATGGACCCGAATGGAATCATCATCGAATGGAATCGAATGGAATCATCAAATGGATTTGAATGGAATCATCATTGAATGGAAACTAATGGAATCATCTAATAGACACTAATGGAATCATCTTCGAATGGAATCGAATGGAATCATTGAATGGACTAAAATGGAATCATCATCGAATATAATTGAAAACAATCATCAAATGGATTCGAATGGAATCATCAAATGGACTCAAATGGAATCATCATAGAATGCAATGAAATGGAATCATCGAATGGACTCGAATGGAATGGTCATCGAATGGAATTGAATGGAATTATCAAATGGAATCGAATGGAATCATCATTGAATAGAATTGAATGCTATCATCGAATGGACTCGAATGGACTCATCATCAAATGGAATCGAATGGAATCATTGAAGAGAATTGAATGTATTAATCATTGAATGAAATTGCATTGAATTATCGAGTTGACTCGAATGGAATCATCATCAAATGGAATAGAATGGAATCATTGAATGGACTCGAATGGAATCAACTTTGAATGGAATGGAATGGAATCATCAAAGGGATTAGATATGGAATCATCATCGAATGAAATCGAATGTAATCATTGAATGGAATCATCATTGAATGGAATCGAATGGAGTGATCTAACAGACTCGAACGGAATCATCATCGAATGTAATGAATGGAATCATCATTGAAAGGAATCGAATGGATTCATCATCAAATGGAAACAAACAGAGTCATCATTGAATGGAATTGAATGGAATCGTATTCAAAAGGAATCAAATGGAATCTTCAAATTGACTCGAATGCAATCATCGACTGGGCTTCAATGGAATCATCATGGAATGGAATCGAATGTAATCATCAAATGGACTCGAATGGAATAATCATCAAATGGAATCAGATGGAATCATCGAATGGACTTGAATGCAATCATCTAATGGACACGAATGGAATCATCATTGAATGGAATTGAAAGGAATCATCAAATGGTCTCAAATGGAATCATCATCAAGTGGAATCAAATGGATTCACTGAATGGAATTGAATGGAATCATCGAATGGACTCGAATGCATTCATCATTGAATGGAATTGAATGGTATCACCAAATGGTCTTGAATGGAATCATCATCGAATGGAATTGAATAAAATCAGCATTGAATAGAATTGAATGGAATCATCATCGAATGGAATCGAATGGAATTGTCATCAAATGGAATCATCATCAAATAGAATCGAATGGGATCATTGAATGAAATAGAATGGAATCATCATCAAAAAGAATCAAAGTAAAACAAAGAATGGAATACAACAGACTCATTGAATGGAATCGAATGTAATCATCATTGAAAGGACTCGAATGGAGTTATCATCGAATGGAATCGAATGGAATCATTTAATGGACTCAAACGGAATCATCGAATGGACTCGAATGGAATCATCATCGAATGGAATCAAATGAAATCATGGAACGCACATGAATGGAATCATTGAATGGACTCAAACGGAATCAACTTCGAGTGGAATCAAAAGGAAACATTGAATGGACTTGAAAGGAATCATCATCTAATGGAATTGAATGGAATCATCAGCGAATGGAATCGAAAGGAATCATCATGGAACAGAATCGAATGAAAACATCGAATGGAATGGAATGGAATCATCATGGAAAGGAATCAAAGGGAATCATCAAATGGAATCAAATGGAAACATCGAATGAAATCCAATGGAATCATCATCGAATGGACTCAAATGCAATTATCATCGAAAGGAATTGAATGGAATCATCAAATGGACTCAAATGGAAAAATCAAATGGACTTCAATGGAATCATCAAATGGAATCAAATGGAATCATCGAATGGACTCGAATGGAATCATCATCAAATGAAATCGGATGGAATCAATGAATGGACTCGAATGGAATCATCGAATGGACTCTAATGGAATCATCACTGAATGGAATCGAATGGAATCATCAAATGGAATCGAATGGGATTATCATCAAATGGAATTGAATGGGATCATCATCAAAGGTAATCCAATGGAATCACCGAATGGTCTCGAATGTAATGATCAAATGGACTCGAATGGAATCACCAAATGGAATCGAATGGAATCATCGAATGGACTCGAATGGAATCATCACCAAATGGAATCGAATGGAATCATCGAATGGAATCGAATGGAATCATCATTGAATGGAATCGAATGGAATCGTCATTGAATGGAATCGAATTGAGTCATCATCAAATGGAATATAATGGAATCATCATCAAATGGAAAGGAATGGAATCATCAATGAATGGAATCAAATGGAGAAATCGAATGAAATCCGTTGGAATCATCATCAGATGGAACCGAATGCAGTCATCATTGAATGGAATCAAATGGAATCATCAAATTGATTAGAAGGGAATCATCATCAAATGGAATTGAATGGAATCACCCAATGGGCTCGAATGGAATCATCATCAAATGGAGTCAAATGGAATCATCGAATGGACACGAATGGAATCATTGTTGAATGGAATCCAATGGAATCACCAAATAGCATAAAATGGAATCATCATTGAATGGAATCTAATGGAATCATCGAATGGACTCGAAAGGAATCATCGAATGGACTTGAGTGGAATCATCATCGAATGGAATCGAATGGAATCATCGAATGGACTCGAATGGAATCATCATCGAATGGAATTGAATGAAATCATAATTGAATGGAATCGAATGGAATCATCATCGAATGGAGTCAAATGGAATCATCATTGAATACAATCGAATGGAATCACCGAATTGAATCAAATGGAAAGATCATCGAACAGAATCAAAGGGAATCACCGAATGGGATCGAACAGAGTCATCGAATGGAATCCAGTGGAATCATCTAATGGATTCGAATGGAATCATCATCGAATGGAATCATCAAATGGACTCGAATGGAATCTTCATCAAATGGAATCAAATGGAATTATTGAATGGACACAAATACAATCATCATTGAATGGAATCGAATGGAATCATCAAATATCATCGAATGGAATCATCATCGAAAGGAATCGAATGGAATCATCGAATGGAGTTGAATGGAATCATCTTCGAATGGAATAGAATGGAATCATCGAATAGCATCGAATGGAATCATCATCAAATGGAGTCGAATGGAATCATCGAATGGATTCTAATGGAATCATCATGGAATGTAATCATACAGAATATTCGAATGGACTCGAATTGAATCATCACTGAATGCAATCGAATGGAATCATCATCGAATGGAATCGAATGGAATCATCATCGAATGGAATCGAATGGAAACTTCGAATGCAATAGAATTGAATCATCATTGAATGGAATCGAATAGAATCATTGAATGAAATCGAATGGAATCATCATTGAATGGAATGGAATGGAATCAACAATGAATGGAATCCAATGGAATCATCATCGAATGGAACCAAAAGGTATCATCAAATTGACTCGAGTGGAATCATCAAATGGACTCGAATGGAATCATCATTGAATGGAATAGAATGGAATAATGGAATGCACTCAAATGGAATCATCGAATGGACTCGAATGGAATCATCATCGAGTTGAATCAAAAGGAATCATTGAATGGACTTGAATGGAATCATTGAATGGACACTAATGGAATATTCATTGAACGGAATCAAATGGAATCATCAAATGGAATCATCATTGAATGGAATCAAATGGAATCATCGTTGAATGGAATTAAATGGAATCATCATGGAATGGAATCAAATGAAATCATCATCGCATGGAAATGAATGGAATCATCATCGAATGGAATTGAATGGGGTCAACGAATGGAATCCTTTGGAATCATCATCGAATGGCACCGAATACAGTCATCATTGAATGGAATCAGATGGAATTATCAAATTGACGTGAATGGAATCATCATCGAATGGAATTGGACGTAATTATCAAACGGACGTGAATGGAATCATCGAATGGAATCAAATGGAATCATCGAATGGACTCGAATGGAATTATCATTGAATGGAATCGAACGGATTCATCGAACGGACTCAAATGGAATCATCATCTAATGGAATCGAATGGAGTCATCGAACGGAATGGAATGGAATCATCATCAAATGGAATCCAATGGAATCATGGAATGGAATCGAATGGAATCATCATCAACTGGAATTGAGTGGAATCACCGAATGGACTCGAATGGAATCATCAGAGAATGGAAGCGAATGGAATGATTGAATGGACTCGAATGGAATCTACTTTGAATGGAATCAAAGGGAATCATCGAATGGAATCAAATGCAATCATCATCCAATGGAATGAAATGGAATCATCGAATGGAATCGAATGGAATCACCATTGAATGGACTCAAATGGAATCATCATCGAATGGAAACGAATGGAATCATCGAATGGACTCGAATGGAATCACTATCGAATGGAATCAAATGGAATCATCAAATGGAATCAAATGGAATCATCATCAAATATACTCAACCAGAATCATTGAATGTAATTGAATATAATCATCCTGGAATGGAAAAGAATAGAATAATCAAACGGAATCGAATTGAATCAACATTGAATGGAATGGAATCATAGAAAGGTATCAAATCTAATCATCATCAAATGGAATCAAATGTAATCATCATCGAATGGAATCCAAAGCAATTACTGAATGGACTTGAATAGAATCATCGAATGGAGTTGAAAGGAATCATCATCAAATGGAATAGAATGGAATAAATGAATGGACTTGAATGGAATCATCATCAAATTGAATCGAATGAAATCATCGTATGGACTCAAATGGAATCATCATTGTATAGAATCGAATGTGATCATCTTCAAATGGAATCATCGAATGGACTCGAATATAATGATCAAACGGACGTGAATGGAATCATCAAAAGGAATCAAATGAAATCATTGAATGGACTCGAATGCAATTATCCAATGCACTTGAATGGAATCATCGAATGGACTCTAATGGAATCATCATCGAATGGAATCGAATGGAATCATCAAATGTACATGAATGCAATCATTGAATGGACTCGAATGGAATCACCAAATGCACTTGAATGGAATAATCATCGAATGGAATCGAATGGAATCATCCAATGGAATCAAATGGAATCATCAAATGGAATCGAACAGAATCATCATCGAACGGAACCGAAAGGAATCATTGAATGGAATCAAAGGCAACCGTTGTCGAACAGAATCAAATGGAAACATCATCAAGTAGAATTGAATGGAATCATCAAATGGAATCAAATGGAATCGTCATAAATGGAATCAAGTGGAAACATCAAATGGAATCTAATGGAATCATTGTCGAATGGAATGGAATGGAATCATTGAATGGAATTGAATGGAATCACCAATGAAGGGAATCGAATGGAATCATCGTCAAATGGAATCAAGTGGAATCATGGGATGGAATCTAATGGAATCATTGTCGAATGGAATGGAATGGAATCACTGAATGTAATTGAATGGAATCAAATGGAATCCTCATTGAATGGTTTCAAATGGAATCATTGACTGGACTCAAATGGAATCATCATCGAATGGAAACGTGTGGAATCATTGAATGAACTCGAAATGAATCATAATTGAATGGAATCGAAATGAATCATCATCGAATGGAATCACATGGAATCCTCATGGAATGGAATCATACAGAATCATCATCAAATGGAATTGAATGGAATCATCAATTGGACTCGAATGGAATCATCAAAAGGAATCGAATGGAATCATCGAAAGGACTCAAATGGAATCATAAAATGGACTCGAACAGAATCATTATAGAATGGAATTGAATAGAGTAATCGGATGGACTTGAATGGAATCATCATTGAGTGGAATCGATACGAATCATCGAATGCACTCGAATGGAATCATCATCGAATGGAATTGAATGGGATCATCGAATGGACTCGAATGTAATCATCATCAAATGGAATCAAATAGAATCATCAAATGGGATCAAATGTAATCATCATCTAATGGAATAGAATTGAATCATCGAATGGAATTATCAGATGGAATCAAATGGTATCATCTTTGAATGGATTCGAATGGAATCATCGAAAGGAATAGAATACAATCATCTTTGAATGGAATCGTATAGACTCATTGAATGGAATCGAATGGAATCAACATTGAATGGACTCGAATGGAATCATCATTGAATAGAATCAAAAGGAATCACCAAATGGACGCGAATGGAATCATCATCGAATGGAATCGAATGGAATCATTGAATGGGATTGAATATAATCATCATAAAATATAATCAAACGGAATTATCAAATGGAATCAAATGGAATCATCATCGAATGGAATCGAATAGAACCATCAAATGGAATCGAATGGAATCAACATTGAATGAAATCGAATGGAATCATAGAACGGTATCGAATGGAATCATCATCAAATGGAATCAAATGGAATCATCATTGAATGGAATCGAAAGCAAATATTGAATGGACTCAAATATAATCATTGAATGGACTTGAATTGAATCATCATCGAATGGAGTAGAATGGAATCATCGAATGGACCCGAATGGAATCATCATCGAATTGAATCAAATGGAATCATCAAATGGACTCCAATGGAATCATCATCGAATGGAATATAATGGAATCATCATCAAATGGAATCATCTAACGGACACGAATGGAATCATCACTGAATGGAATAAAATGGAATCATAATTGAATGGAATCAAATGGAATCATCTAATGGACCCGAATGGAATCACCATTGGATTGAATAGAATGGAATCATAATCGAATGGAATCGAATGGAATCGTATAATGGACACGAATAGCATCATCATTGAAGGGAATTGAATGGAATCATCTAATGTACTCGAACGGAATCATCATCTAATGGAATAGAATGGAATCAACGAATGGAATCGAATGGAGTCATCATCATATGGAATCGAGTGGAATTATCGAATGGACTCGAAAGTAATCATCGGAGAATGGAATCGAATGGAATCATCTAATGGACTTGAATGGAATCAACATTGAATGGAATATAATGGAATCATCATCGAATGGAATCAAATGGAATCATCTAACGGACCCAAATGGAATCATCACTGAATGGAAAAAAATGGAATCAACATCAAATTAAATCAAATGAAATGATCTAATGGACATGAATGGAATCTTAATTGGATTGAATAGAATGGAATCATCATCAAATGGAATCAAATGGAATCATCTAAAGGACACTAATAGCATCATCATTGAATGGAATTGAATGGAATCATCTAATGTACTCGAATGGAATCATCATCTAATGGAATAGAATTGAATCATCGAATGGAATCGAATGGAGTCATCATCATATGGAATAGAGTGGAATCATCGAACAGACTCAAAAGTAATCATCGCGGAATGGAATCGAATGGAATCATCAAATGGACTCGAAGGGAATCATCATCGAGTGTAATCGAATGGAATCATCTAATGCACCCAAATGGAATCATCATTGAATGGAATCAAATGGAATCATTGAATGGACTCGAATGAAATCATCATCGAATATAATCGAAAGCAATCATCAAAAGGATTCAAATAGAATCATCAAATGGCTCGAATGGAATCAGCATCAATTGGAATTGAATGGAATCATCAAATGGACTCGAGTGGAATCAGTGTCAAATGGAATCATTGAATGGACTCTAATGGAATCATCATCAAATGGAATCAAATGGAATCATCGATTGGACACGAATGGAATCATCAAATGGACTCTAATGGAATCATCATTGAATGGAATCAAATGAAATCATCATCCGATGGAATCGAATGGATTCATCACTGAATGGAATCGAATGGACTTTTCGAATGGAATGAGATGGAATCATCATTGAATGGAATCAAATAGAAGCATCGTATGAAATCCAAGTAATCATCAATGAACGGACTCAAATGGAATCATGAATGAATGGACTCGAATGGAATAATCATCGAATGCAATCTAATGGAATCATCATCGAATGGAATTGAAAGGAAATATCATCGAACTGAATCAAATGGAATCATGATGGAATTGAATTGAATGGCTCATGATCGAATGGAATCGAATGGAATCATCAAATGGAATCAAATGGAATCATCATCAAATGGCATCAAATGGAATCATCGAATGGAATCGAATGGAATCATCATCAAAAGGAATAGAATGGAACCATCGAATGAAATCGAATGGAATCATCATCGAATGGAATCAATTGAAATCATCAACTAAGAGAATCGAATGGAATTATCATCAAATGGTATCAAATGAAATCATCAACGAGTGGAATCGAATGGATTCATCGAATGGAATCCCATGGAATCATCATCAAATGGAACCGAATGGAATTATCAAATGGACTCCAATGGAAGCATCATTGAATTGACTCAAATGGAATCATCATCGAATTGAATTGAATGGTGTCATTGAATGGACTCAAGTGGAATCATTGAATGGACTCGAATGGAAACATCATTGAATGGAGTCAAATGGAATCATTGAATGGCATCAAATAGCATCATCAACGAATGGAATCTAAGGGAATAATTGAGTGGACTCGAATGGAATCATTGAATGGACTCAAGTGGAATCATGATCGTATGGAATCTTCAAATGGACTCGAATGGAATCATTGTCAAATGGAATTGAATGGAATCATCAAATGAACTCGAATGGAATCATTGTCAAATGGAATCTAATGGAATCATCGAATGGACTTGAATGGAATCATCATCGAATGGGATCGAATGGAATCATCGAATGGCATCGAATGGATTCATCATCGAATGGAATGGAATAGAATCATCTAATGGACTCGAATGGAATCATCATCAAATGGTATCGAATGGAATCTATGAATGGACTTGATTGAAATCTTCATTGAATGCAATTGAATGGAATCATCATTGAATGGAATCGAATGGAACCATCATCGAATGGAATCAAATGGAATCATCCAATGGAATAGAATTATAGCATCATCGTATGGAATCAAATAGAATCATTGAATGAAATTGAATGAAATCATCATCGAGTGGAATTGAATGGAATAATCATAGTTTGGAATTGAATGGAATCATCATCGAATGGAATAAAAAGGAATCATCCAATGGAATATAATTGAATCATCATCAAATGGATTTGAATAGAATCATCGAATGAAATGGAATGGAATAATAATCGAATGTAATCAAATGGAATCATCATCGAATGGAATCAAATGGAATCATCATCAAATGGAATAGAATGGAATCATCCAATGTAATAGAATTGAATCATCATCGAATAGAATCATCAAATGAAATCTAATGGAATCATTATAGAATGGACTCGAATGGAATCATCGAATGGACTCGAATGGAATCATCATCAAATGGAATAGAATGGAATCATTGAATGGAGTCAAATGGAATCATCATTGAATGAAATCAAAAGGAATCATTGAATGGACTCGAATGGAATCATCATCGAATGGAATCATCATCGAATGGAATTGAAAGGAATCATCAAATGGACTTGAATGGAATCATTGAATGAACTCGAATGGAATCATCATCAATGAAATTGAATGGAATCATTGAATGGACATGAATGAAATCATCATCGAATGGAATCAAATGGAATCATCATTGAATGGAATCAAACGGAATGGTCATCGAATGGAATAGAATGGAATCATCACCGAATGGAATCTAATGGAATCATCATCTAATGGAATAGAATGGAATCATCAATGAATGGAATCCAATGGAGAAATCGAATGGAATCTGCTGGAATCATCATCGAATGGAAACGAATGCAGTCATCATCGAATGGAATTGAATGGAATCATCATCGAAAGGAATCGAAAGGAATCATAGAATGGAATCAAACGGAATCATTGAATGGAATCAAACGGAATCATTGAATGGAATTGAAAGGAATCATCACTGAATGGACTCGAATGCAATTATCATCGAATGGGATTGAATGGAATCATCAAATGGACTCAAATGGAATAATTGAATGGACTTGAATGGAATAATCAAATGGACTCAAATGGAATCATTGAATGGAATCGAATGGAATGATCGAATGAACATGAATGGAATCATCATCAAATGGAATGGCATGGAATCATCTAATGGAATCGAATGGAATCATCAAATGGACGTGAATGGAATTATCGAATGGTCTCAAATGGAATCATCAAATGGACCCTAATGGAATCAACATCAAATGGAATCTAATGGAATCATCAAATGGACTCGAATGGAATCATTGAATTGACTCTAATGAAAACATCAAATGGATTCGAATGGAATCATCTTGGAATGGTATCAAATGGAATCCTCAAATAGAATCAAATGGAATTATGAAATGGAATTGAACAGAATCATCATTGAATGGAATCGAATGGAAACATTGAATGCAATCGAAGGCAATCATCATCGAATGGAATCAAATGGAATCATCGAATGGAATCGAATAGAATAATCATCAAGTGGAATTGAGTGGATTATCAAATGGAATCGAATGGAATCATTGTCGAATGGAATGGAATGGAATCAATGAATGGAATTGAATGGAATCACCAATGAATGGAATTGAATGGAATCATCATCGAATGGAATCTAATGGAATCATCATCAAATGGAATCGTGTGAAATCATCTAATGGGCATGAATATAATCATCATCGAATGGAATCGAATGGAATCATCATCAAATAGAATCGAATGGAATCACTGAATGGACTCGAATGGAATAATCATCAAATGGAATTGAATGGAATCATCTAATGGACTCAAAAAGAATCATCATTGAATGAAATTGAATGGAATCACTGAATGGACACGAATGGAATCAACATCAAATAGAAATGAATGGCATCAACAAATTGACTCGAATGGAATATAATCGAATGGAATCAAAAGCAATCATCGAATGGACTCAAATGGAATTATCGAATGGACTCGAATGTAATCATCGAATGTACCTGAATGGATTCATAATCGAATGGACTCAAATGGAATGATTGAATGGACTCGAATGGAATCATCGATTGGACTGAAATGGAATTATCAAATGGGCTCGAATGGAAACATTGAATGGACGCGAATGGAATCATTATCGAATGGAATAAAATGGAATCATCGAATGGAATCAAATGGATTCATCGAATGGAATTGATCGGAATCATCATCAAATGGAATCAAATGGAATCATTGAATGGAATTTAATGGAATCAGCATCGAATGAAATCGAATGAAATCATCATTGAATAGAATCAAATGGAATATTGGAATGGAATCATCATCAAATGGAGTCCAATGGAACCATCAAATGGACTCGAATGGAGTCATCATAGAATGGAACTGAATGGAATCATCAAATGGAATCGAATGGAATTGAATGGAATCAAATAGTAACATTGAATGCACTCGAATGGAATCATCAATGAATGGTATCGAATGGTATCATCGAATGTAATTGAATGGAATCATCTTCAATTGGGATCGAAAGGAGTCCCCGAATGGACTCGAATGGAATAATAATCAAAAGGAATCAAATGGAATCATCGAATGGAATCACTGAATGGACTCGAATGGAATCATCAAATGGACTTGAATGGAATCATCATTGTATAGAATCGAATTGAATCATCATCAAATGTAATCAAATGGAATCATCATCAAATGGAATCAAAAAGAATCAACATCAATGGAGTCGAATGGAATCATCATCGAATGGAACCGAATGGAATCATCATCGAATGGAAATGAAAGGAGTCATAATCGAATGGAATCGCATGGAATCATCATTGAATGGACTCGAAAGGAATCATCATTGAATGGAATTGAAAGGAATCATCAAATGGGCTTGAATGGAATCATTCAAAGAACTCGAATGGAATCATCATCGAATGAAATCAAATGGAGTCATCGAATGGACACGAATGGAATCATCATTGAATGGAATCGAAAGGAATCATTGAATGGAATTGAATGGAATCATCATTGAATGGAACCTAATGGAATCATCATCTAATGGAACCGAATGGAATCATCATAAAATGGAATCAAATGAAATCATCATTGAAAGGAATCTAAGGGAATCATCAAATGGAATCAAACGGAATAATTCAATGGAATTGAATGGAATCATCATCGAATGGACTCGAATGGAATTATCATCAAATGGTATCAAATGGGATCATCGAATGGACTCGAATGGAATAATTGAATGGACTCAAATGGAATAATTGAATGGAATCGAATGGAATCATTGAATGGAATCGAATGGAAACATCATAGAATGGAATAGAATGGAATCGTCAAATGGACTCGAATGAAATCATCATCGAATGGAATGGAATCATCAAATGGATTCGAATGGAATCATCATCTAATGAAATTGAATAGAATGATCTAATGGACTCAAACGGAATCATCATTGAATGGAATCAAATGGAAGCATCGAACGGACATCAATGGAATCATTATTGAGTGGAAACAAATGGAGTCATCGAATGAAATCAAATGGAATCATCATCGAATGGCATTGAATGGAATCATCATCAAATGGAATCGAATAGAATCATCATCAAATGGAATGGAATGGAATCATCAAATGGATACGAATGGAATCATCATCAAATGGAATCAAGTATAATCTTTGAAAGGACCCGAATGGAATCATGATCGAATGGAATCAAATGGAATCTTTGAATGCACTCGAATGGAATCATCATCGAATGCAAACGAATGGAATCAGCATCGAACGGAATCAAATGGAATCATCATCGAATGGAATCGAAAGGAATCCTCGAATGGAATATAATTGAATCATCATTGAATGGAATCGAATAGAATCATTGAATGAAATCAAATGGAATCATCATCAAATGGAATGGAATGGAATCATCATCGAATGGAATCAAATCGAATCATCATCGAATGGAATCGAATGGAATCATCAATGAATGGAATCGAATGCAATCATCATTGACATGAATCGAATGGAATCATCAATGAAAGGAATAGAATGGAATCATCGAATGGAATCCCATGTAATCATCATCGAATTGAACCCAATGGAATCATTCCATGGACTCGAATTGCATCATTGAATGGACTCAAATGAAATCATCATTGAATTGAAAAGAATGGAATCATCGAAGAGATTCGAATGGAATCATCATCGAATGAAATCAAATGGAATCATCGAATGGACTCGAATGGAATCATCCTTGAATGGACTTGAATGGAATCATCAAATGGTCTTGAATGGAATCATCATCAAATGGAATCAGATGGAATCATCGAATGGTTTTGAATGGAATCATTGAATGGACTTGAATGGAATCATCATTGAATGGAATTGAAAGGAATCATCGAATGGTCTCGAATGGAATCATCAAATGGAATCGAATGGAATCACCATAGAATGGAATCAAATAGAATCGGCATCAAATAGAATCGAATGGAATCATCGTCGAATGGAATCAAATGGAATTTTGATCAAATGGAATCAAATGGAGTCATCATTGAATAGAATCGAACGGGATTATCAAATGAAATTGAATGGAGTCATCATCAAAAAGAATCGAAGTAAAGCAAAGAATGGAATACAACAGACTCATTGAATGTAATCGAATGGAATCACCATTGAAAGAACTCGAATGGAGTCATCATTGAATGGAATCAAACAGAATCATTTAATGGACTCGAATGGAATCATCAAATGGAATTGAATGGAATCATCATAGAATGGAATCGAATGAAATCATGGAATGCACTCGAATAGAATCATCGAATGGACCCAAATGGAATCAACGTCGAGAGGAATCAAAAGGAAACATCAAATGGACTCGAATGGAACCATCACTGAATGGAACCAAAATGAATCATCATCGAATGGAATCAAAATGAATCATCATCGAATGGAATCGAATGGAATCATCATATAATGGAATCGAATGGAATCATCATCAAATGGACTCGAATGGAATCATCATTGAATGGAATCAAATGGAAACATCAAATGGAATCAAATGGAATCATCATTAAATGGAATAAAATTGAATCATCATTGAGTGGAATTGAATGGAATCATCTTATGATGGAATCGAATGGAATCATCATCGAATGGAATCGAATGGAATCATCAATGAATGGAATCGAAAGGAGTCATCAAATGGAGTCTGTCGGAATCATCATTGAATGGAACCGAAGGCAGTCATCATCAATTGGAATCAAATGGAATCATCGAATGGACTCGATGGAATTATGATCGCATGGAATCAAATAGAATCATTGAATGGACTCGAAGGCAATCATCGAATGGACTCGAAGGGAATCATCATCGAATGGAATCAAAAGGAAGCATCGAATGGACTCGAATGGAATTTTCATCGAGTGGAATCGAATGGAATCTTCGAATGGACCCGAATGGAATCATCATCAAATGGAATCAAAAGGAATCATCAAATGAACTTGAATGGAATCACTGAATGTACTCGAATGGAATCATCATCGAATGCAATCGAATGGAATGATCGAATGGACCCAAATGGAATCACTATCAAATGGAATTAAGTGGAATCATCATCAAATGGAATCGAATAGTATGATTGAATGCACTCGAATGGAATCGTCATTGATTGGTATCGAATGGTATCATCTTCAATTGGCATCGAAATCAATCACGGAATGGACTCGAATGGAATAATCATCAAAAGAATCGAATGAATCATCGAATGGAATCGAATGGAATCATCATCGAATGGAATCGAGTGGAATCATTGAATGGACTTGAATGGAATCATCATCAAATGGAATCAAATTGAATCATCATAGAATGGAATTGAAAAGAATCAACATCAAATGGAGTCGAATGGAATCATCATCAAATGGAATCAAATTGAATCATCATAGAATGGAATTGAAAAGAATCAACATCAAATGGAGTCGAATGGAATCATCATCAAATGGAATCCAAAGGAATCATCATCGAATGGAAATGAAAGGAGTCATCGTTGAATGGAATCACATGGAATCATCATCAAATTGAATCGAGTGGAATCATCATCAAATGGAATCTAATGGAATCATTGAATGGAATTGAATGGAATCATCATCGAATTAATTGAATGGAATCATCGAATGGTCTCGAATGGAAACATTATCAAATGGAATCAAAAGGAATCATCGAATGGACTCTAAAGGAATCATTGAATGGACGCGAAAGGAATCTTCATCGAATGGACTCAGATGGAATCATCGAATGGACTTGAATGGAATCATCGATTGGACTCAAATGGAATTATAGAATGGCCTCGAATGGAATCATCGAAAGGACTTGAATGGAATCATTATTGAATGGAATAAAATGGAATCATCGAATGGAATTGAATGGAATCATTGAATGGAAATGATTGGAATCATCATCGAATGGAATGAAATGGAATCATCAAATGGAATTGAATGCAGTCATCATCGAATAGAATCGAATTGAATCATCAAATGGAATCGAATGGAATCATCGTCAAATGTAATTGAATGGAATCTTCAAATGGAATCAAATGGAATCATCGAATTGAATTGAAAGAAATCAGCGTTGAACAAAATCAAATGGAATCATCATCGAATAGAATCGAATGGAATCATTGAATGGAATCATCATCAAAGGGAGTCCAATGGAATCATCAAATGGACTCAAAAGGAATCATCGAATGGAGCCAAATGGAATCATCATCAAATGGAATCAAATGAAATCATCATCAAATGGAATCGAATGGAATCATCACCGAATGGAATCGAATGGAATCACGGAATGGACTCGAATGGAATCATCATCAAATGGAATTGAAGGGAATCATCAAATGGACTTGAATGGAATCATCATCGAATGGTATCAAATGGAATAATTGAATTTACTCGAATGGAATAATCATCAAATGGAACCGAATGGAATCATCATTGAATGGAATCGAATGGAATCATCACTGAATGGAATCGAATGGAATTGTCATCGAATGGAATCAAATGGAATCATCATCGAATGGGGAATCTAATGGAATCATCATGTAATGGAATCGAATGGAATCATCAACAAATGGAATCAAATGGAGAAATCAAATGGAATCCTTTGGAATCATCATCAAATGGAACCGAATGCAGTCTTCATCGAATGGAATCGAATGGAATCATCAGCAAATGGAATCGAAAGGAATCATCATGGAATAGAATCAAATGGAATCATTGAATGGAATGGAATGGAATCATCATGGAAAGGAATTGAAGGGAATCATCGAATAGAATAGAACAGAATCATTGAATGGAATTGAAGGGAATGATCATCGAATGGACTCAAATGGAATTATCATCAAAAGGAATTGAATGGAATCATCGATTGGACTCTAAAGGAATAATCGGATGGACTCCAATGGAATCATCAAATGGAATCGAATGGAATCATTGAATGGACTCGAATGGAATCATCATCAAATGAAATTGGATGGAATCAACTAAGGGACTAAAATGGAATCATCAAATGGACTCGAATGGAATCATCATTGAATGGAATCGAATGAAATCATCAAATGGACTTGAATGGAATCATCATCAAATGGAATCAAATGGGATCATCATGAAATGGAATAGAATGGGATCATCATCAAAAAAAATCCAATGGATTCACTGAATGGACTCGAATGTAATGATCAAATGGACTCGAATGGAATCATCAAATGGAATCGGATGGAATCATTGAATGGACTCGAATGGAATTATCGAATGGACTCGAATGGAGTCATTGAATGGACTCTAATGGAATCATCATAAAGTGGAATCTTATGGAATCATCAAATGGACTCGAAAGTAATCATTGAATGAAGTTGAATGAAGTCATCGAATCGAATGGAATCCTCGAATAGAATCAGATGGAATCATCAAATGGAATAGAAAGGAATCATCATTGAATGGAATCAAATGGAATCATAGAATGGAATCGAAGACAATCATCATTGAATGGAATCAAATGGAATCATAGAATGGAATCGAATGGAATCATTGTCAAGTGCAATCGAGTGGAATCATTGAATGGAATCGAATGGAATCATTGGAGGATGGAATCAAATAGAATCATCAAATGGACTCGAATGGAATCATCATCAAATGGAATTGAATGGAATCATTGAATGGACCCGAATGGAATCATCATTGAGTATAATCAAAAGCAATCATCAAATGGATTTGAATAGAATCATCAAATGGACTCGAATGGAATCATCATCGAATGGAATCAAATGGAATCATTGAATGGACTTGAATGAAATCATCATTGAATGGAATCCAATGGAATCATAGAATGGAATCGAATGGAATTATCATTGAATGGAATCAAATGGAATCATCAAATGGACTCGAATGAAATCATTATCGAATGGAATTGAATGGAATCATTGAATGGAATCGAATGGAATCATCATCAAATGGAATCGAATGGAATCACTGTATGGACTCGAATGGAATCATCATCAAATGGAATTGAAAGGAATCATTTAATGGACTCGAAAGGAATCATCTGATGGACTCAAAAGGAATCATCTAATGGACTCGGAAGGAATCATCATTGAATGAAATCGAATGGAATCACCAAATGGAGATGAAAGGAATCATCATCAAATAGAATCGAATGGAATCATTGAATGGACTCAAAAGGAATATCGTCAAATGGAATCAAAAGCCATCATTGAATGAACTGAAATGGAATTATTGAATGGACTTGAATGGAATCACCAAATGGAGTCGAATGGAATCATCATCGAATGGACTCAAATGGAATGATTGAATGGGCTCGAATGGGATCATCGAATGGACTCGAATGGAATCATTATCGAATGGAATGAAATGGAATAATCAAATGAATTGAATGGAATTGTCCAATGGAATCGATCAGATTCTTCATCGAATGGAATAAGATGGAATCATCGAATGGAATTGAATGCAGTCATCATCGAATGGACTCAAAAAGTATCATCATCAAATGGAATCGAATGGAATCATCAAATGGATTTGAATGGAATCATCATCGAATGGAATCTAATGGAATAATCGAATGAACTGGAATGGAATCATCGAATGGAGTTGAATGGAATCATCATCAAATGAAATCGAATGGAATCATAGAACAGCATCAAATGGAATCATCGTTGAATGGAGTCAAATGGAATCATCAAATGGACTCAAACAGAATCGTCATGGAATGTAATCGAATGGAATCTTCAAATGGACCCAAATGGAATCATCATCGAATGCAATCGAATGGAATCATCATCGAATGGAATTGAATGGAATCATCATCGAATGGAATCGAATAGAATCATTGAATGAAATCGAATGTAATCATCATTGAGTGGAATCATCGAATTGAATAGAATGGAATCATCATCGAATGGAATCGAATAGAAGCATTGAATGAAATTGAATGGAATTTCTCCATTCAACATCGAGTGGAGTCGAATGGAATCATCAACGAATGGAATCGAATGGAATCATAGAATGGAATCCAATGTAATCATCATTGAATTGAAACCAATGGAATCATTAAGTGGACGCGAATGGAATCATCAAATGGACTCAAATGGAATCATCATTGACTGGAATAGAATGGAATCATCATTGATTGGAATAGAATGGAATCATCAGATACAATCGAATGGAATCATCATCGAATGAAATCAAATGGAAGCAACGAATGGACTCAAATGGAATCATCATCGAATTGAATCCAATGGAATCACTGAATGAACTCAAATGGAATCATCATCGAGTGGAATTGAAAGGAAACATCAAGTGGACTTGAATGGAATCATTGAATGGACTCAAATGGAATCATCATTGAATGCAATTGAATAGAATCATTGAATGGCATCGAATGGAATCATCATCAAAAGGAATCGAATGGAATCATCGAATGGACTCGAATGGAATCACCATTGAATGGAATCAAATGGAATCATCATCGAATGAAATCGAATGGAATCATCGAATGGACTCGAATGCAATCATCATCGAATGGAATCGAATGTAAGCATTGAATGGACTCGAATGGAATCATCATTGAATGGAATTGAATGGAATCATCGAACGGAATCGAATGGAATCATTGAATGGCATCAAATGGTATCATCATCAAATGGAATCATTGAATGGAATTGAATGGAATCATCATCAAATGAAATCAAAGGGAATCATTGAATGGCATTGAAAGGAATCAACATCCAATGGAATCAAATGGAATCATCTAACGGACTCGTTTGGAATCATCATCGCATAGAATTGAGTGGAATCATTGAATGGACATGAATGGAATCATCATCAAATGGAATCAAATGGAATCATTATCAAATGGAGTCGAATAGAATCATCATAGAATGGAATCAAATGGAATCATCAAATGGAATAGAATGGAATCATCATCAAATGGAATCAAATAGAATCATCAAATGAAATCAAATGGAATCATCATCAAATGGAATTGAATGGAATCATGATCGAATGGAATTGAATGGAATCATCATCGAATGGAATCGAATGGAATCATCAACAAATGGAATCGCATGGAATCATCAAATGAAATCTAATGGAATCATCATCACATGGAACCGAATGGAACCATCATGCAGTGGAATCTAATGGAATCATCATCTAATGGAATCCAATGGGATCACTGAATTGAATGGAGTGATCATCGAATGGAATCAAAGGGAATCATCAAATGGGATCGAAAGGAATCATCAAATGGAATCGAATGGAATCATTGAACAGATTCGAATGGAATCATCATCAAATGGAATCGAGTGGAATCACCGAATGGACTCGAGTGGAATCATCATTGAATGGAATCAAATGGAATCATTGAATGGACACGAATAGAATCATCATTGAATGGAATCCAATGGAATCATTGAATGGACTCAAATGGAAATATCCTCAAATGGAACCAAATGGAATCATTGAATGGCATTGAATAGAATCATCAATGAATGGTATCTAAGGGAATAATCAAGTGGACTTGAATGGAATCATCTAATGGACTCGAGTGGAATCATCATCGAATGGACTCTAATGGAATCATCATCAAATGGAATTGAATGGAATCATCAAATGGACTCGAATGGAATCATCATCAAATGGAATCTAGTGAAATCAGAGAATGGACTCGAATGGAATCATCATGGAATGGAATGGAATGGAATCATCGAATGGACTCGAATGGAGTCATGATCGAATGGAATCTAATGGAATCTTCGAATGGACTCAATTGAAATCATCATCGAATGCAAGTGAATGGAATCATCATCGAATGGAATCGAATGGAATCATCGAATGGAATCGAATGGAATCATCGTCGAACGGAATCGAATGGGATCATCATCGAATGGAATCGAATGGGATCATCATCGAATGGAATAGAATGGAATCATCCAATGGAATAGAATTGAAACATCATCAAATGGGATCGAATGGAATCATCAAATGAAATTGAATGGAATCATCATCTAATGGAATAAAATGGAATCATCATCAAATGGAATTGAATGGATTCATCGTCCAATGTAATTGAATGGAATCATCATCGAATGGAATCAAATGGAATCATCATCGAATGGAATCGAATGGAATCATCAACAAAAGAAATCGAATGGAATCATAGAATGGAATCCAGTGTAATCATCATCGTATTGAACTCAATGGAATCATTAAATGGACCCGAATGGAATCACTGAGTGGACTTGAATGGAATCATCATCAAATGGAATAGAATGGAATCATTCAATGCAATTGAATGGAATCATCATCGAATGAAATTAAATGGAATCATCAAATGGACTCAAATGGAATCATCATTGAATGGAATTGAATGGAATCATCGAATGGACTCGAATGGAATCATCATCGAATGAACTCAAAAAGAATGATCGAATGGACTCAAATGGAATCATCATTGAATGGACTCAAATGGAAGGATTGAATGGACTCAAATGGAATCATGGATTGGACACAAATGGAATTATCAAATGGGCTCGAATGGAATCATCGAATGGACTCCAATGGAATCATTATCAAATGGAATCATCGAATGGAATTGAATGAAATCGTTGAACGTAATCGATCACAATCTTCATCGAATGGAATCAAATGTAATCATCGAATGGAATTGATTGCAGTCATCATTGATTGGAATCGAATGGAATCATCCTCGAATGTAATCGAATGGAATCATCAAATGGAATCAAACGGAATAATCAAATGGAATAGAATGGAATCAGCATCGAATGATATTGAATGGAATAATCATTGAATAGAATCGAATGGAATCATTGAATGGAATCATCATCAAATGGAGTCAAATGGAATCATCAAATGGACTTGAATGGAATCATCATAGAATGGAATTCAATGGAATCATCAAGTGAAAGCGAATGGATTCATCATTGAATGGGATCAAATGGTATCATGGAATGCACTCAAATGGAATCATCAACGAATGGTATCGAATGGTATCATTGAATGGAATCGAATGGAATTATCTTCAATTGGAATCAAAAGGAATCACTGAATGGACTCAAATGGAATAATCATCAAAAGGAATCAAATGGAATCATTGAATGGAATCAAATGGAATCATCATCAAATGGAATTGAATGGAATCATCGAATGGACTCGAATGGAATCATCATCATATGGAATCAAATGGAATCATCATTGAATGGCATCAAATGGAATCATCATCGAATGGAATAGAAAAGAATCAACATCAAATGGAGTCAAAAGGAATCATCATTGAATGGAATCCAAAGGAATCATCATCGAATGGAACCGAATGGAATCATCATCGAATGGAACCGAAAGGAGTCATCATCGAATGGAATCACATGGAATCATCATCGAATGCAATCGAATGCAATCATCGAATGGAATTGAATGGAATCATCATTGAATGAATTGAATGGAATAATCGAATGGTCTCGAATGGAATCATTATCAAATGGAATCGAATGGAATCACCAAATAGAATCGAATGGAATAATCATCAAATGGACTCGAATTGAAATATCATCAAATGGAATCGAATGGAATTATTGAATGGAATCGAATAGAATCATCGAATGGACTCGAGTGGAATGGAATGCAATAATCAATGAACTCGAATGGAATCATCATTGAATGGAATTGAATGGAATCATTGAGTGGAATCGAATGGAATCATGAGTAAAAGGAATCGAATGGAATCATCATTGAATGGAATCGAAAAGTATCATCATCAATTGGCATTGAATGGAATCGTCATCAAATGGAATCCAAAGGAATCATCATCAAATGGAACCGAATGGAATCATCATCGAATGGAAACGAAGGGAGTCATCATCGAATGGAATCACATGGAATCATCATCTAATGGAATCATCATCAAAAGGAATCTAATGAAATCATCGAATGGAATTGAATGGAATCGTCATCGAATGAATTGAATGGAATCATCGAATGGTCTCGAATGGAATCATCTTCAAATGGAATAGAATGGAATCATCACATGGAATCGAATGGAATTATCATCGAATGGACTCAAATGGAAACAACATCAAACGGAATCAAATGGAATTATCAAATGGAATCGAAGAGAATCATTGAATGGACTCAAATGGAATCATCGAATGGAATGGAATGGAATAATCCATGGACTCGAATGCAATCATCATCGAATGGAATCATCAAATGGACTCGAATGGAATCATCATCAAATGGAATCAAATGGAATCATCATCGGATGGAAACGAATGGAATCATCATCGAATGGAATCGAACGGAATCATCGAATGGAATCAGATGGAATCATCATCAAATGGAATCGAATAGAATTATGGAATGAAATCGAATGTGATCATCATCGAATGGACTCGAATAGAATCATCATCCAATGGAAACTATTGGAATCAAAATCGAATGGAATAGAATGGAAACACCATCGAATTGAAACGAATGGAATTATCATGAAATTGAAATGGATGGACTCATCATCGAATGGATTCGAATGCAATCATTGAATGGAATTGATTGGAATCATCGTCAAATGGAATCGAATGGAATCATTGAATGGAATCGAATGGAATCATCTTCGGATGAAAACGAATGGAATCATTGAATGGAATCAGATGGAATCATCATCAAATGGAATCAAATAGAATTATGGAATGAAATTGAATGTGATCATCATCAAATGGACTCGAATGGAATCATCATCCAGTGGAAACTAATGGAATCAACATCGAATGGAATATAATGGAAACACCATCGAATTGAAACGAATGGAATTATCATGAAATTGAAATGGATGGACTCATCATCGAATGGATTCGAATGGAATCATTGAATGGAATCGAATGGAATCATCTTCGGATGGAAATGAATGGAATCATCATAGAATGGAATCGAATGGATTCATTGAATGGAATCAGATGGAATCATCGAATGGACTTGAATGGAATCATCGAATGGACCCGAATGGAATCATTATTGAATTGAATGGAATCATCGAATGGTCTCGAATGGAATCATCATCAAATGGAATCGAATTTAATCATCGAATGGAATCGAATGGAATCACCATCGAATGGAATCGAATAGAATCGGCATCGAATAGAATTGAATGGAATCATCATCAAAGGAATCGAATGGAATTTTCTTCAAATGGAATCGAATGGAAACATCATCGAATAGAATCAAATGGGATCATTGAATGAAACAGAATGGAAACATTATCAAAACGAATCAAAATAAAACAAAGAATGGAATCCAATGGAATCATCGAATGGAATCAAATGGAATCATCATTGAATGGACTTGAATGGAGTCATCATCGAATGGAATCAAATGGAATCATTTAATGGACTCGAATGGAATCATTGAATGGACTCGAATGGAATCATCGAATGGAATCCAATGTAATCATCATCGAATGAAATCAAATGGAATCATCAAATGGAATCAAACGGAATCACCATCGAATGGACTCAAATGAAATCATGGAATGCACTCGAATGGAATCATCGAATGGACTCAAATGGAATCAACATTGAGTGGAATTGAAAGAAAACATCAAATGGAGTTGAATGGAATAATTGAATGGAATCATCATAGAATGGAATAGAATGGAATCATCGAATGGACCTGAAAGGAATCATCATCGAATGTAATCAAATGGAATCATCGAATGGAATCCAATGGAATCATCATTGAATGGAATCAAATGGAATCATCATCGAATGGAATCAAACGGAATCATCAGTGAATGGAATCAAATGGAGTCATCAAATGGAGTCCGTTAGAATCATCATCAAATGGAACCGAATGCAGTCATCATCTAATGGAATCAAATGGAATCATCAAATGGACTCAAAGGAATCTTCATCGCATGGAATCGAATGGAATCATCGAATGGACTCAAATGGAATCAACTCAGTGGAATTGAAAGAAAACATCAAATGGAGTTGAATGGAATAATTGAATGGAATCATCATCGAATGGAATAGAATGGAATCATCGAATGGACCTGAAAGGAATCATCATCGAATGTAATCAAATGGAATCATCGAATGGAATCCAATGGAATCATCATTGAATGGAATCAAATGGAATCATCATCGAATGGAATCGAACGGAATCATCAGTGAATGGAATCAAATGGAGTCATCAAATGGAGTCCGTTAGAATCATCATCAAATGGAACCGAATGCAGTCATCATCTAATGGAATCAAATGGAATCATCAAATGGACTCAAAGGAATCTTCATCGCATGGAATCGAATGGAATCATCGAATGGACTCAAATGGAATTATCATCGAATGGAATCGAATGGAATCATTGATTGGACACGAATGGAATCACCATCCAATGGAATCGAATGGAATCTTTGAATGGAATAGAATGAAATTATTGAATGGAATCAAATAGAATCATCATTGAATAGAATCGAATTGGATCATCATCGAATGGAGTCTAATGAAATCATCATCGAATGGAATCTAGTGGAGTCATCATCTAATGGAATGGAATGGAATGGAATCAGCAAGGAATGGAATCTAATGGAGAAATTGAATGGAATCCGTTGGAATCATCATCGAATGGAACCGAATGCAGTCATCATAGAATGGAATCGAATGGAATCAACAAAGGGACTCGAATTGTGTCATCATTAAATGGAATCAGATGGAATCATCAAATGGACTCGAATGGAATCATCGAATGGACTCGAATGGAAACATCATCGTATGGAATCGAATGGAATCCTCGAATGGACTCTAATGGAATCATCATCGAAAGGAATCAAATGGAATCGAATTGAATCATTGAATGTACTCTAATGGAATCATCATCGAATGGAATTGAATGGAATCATCAAATGGACTCGAATGGAATCATTGAATGGACTCGAATGGAATCATCATCGAATAGAATCGAATGGAATCATCAAATGGACTTGAATGGAATCATTGAATGGACTTGAATGGAATCATCATTGAATGGAATTGAGTGGAATCCTTGAATGGAATCAAATGGAATCATCAAATGGAATTGAACAGATTTATAAGAAACTTACTTGAACCCAAATTAGAAAAACAAACAAACCAAAAGCCCCTAAAACTGTGATGAGCATGGGAGCCAAGATGGCCGAATAGGAACAGCTCTGGTCTACAGCTCCCAGAGTGAGCAACGCAGAAGACGGGTGATTTCTGCATTTCCATCTGAGGTACCGGGTTCATCTCACTAGGGAGTGCCAGACAGTGGGCGCAGGCCAGTGGGTGCGCGCACCGTACGCGAGATGAAGCAGGGCAAGGCATTGCCTCACCTGGGAAGCGCAATGGGTCAGGGAGTTCCCTTTCCGAGTCAAAGAAAGGGGTGACGGACGCACCTGGAAAATCGGGTCACTCCCACCTGAATATTGCGCTTTTCAGACCGGCTTAAAAAACGGCACACCACGAAACTATATCCCACACCTGGCTCGGAGGGTCCTATGCCCACGGAATCTCGCTGATTGCTAGCACAGCTAGCGGCAGCGAGGCTGGGGGAGGGGCGCCCGCCATTGCCCAGGCTTGCTTAGGTAAACAAAGCAGCCGGGAAGCTCGAACTGGGTGGAGCCCACCACAGCTCAAGGAGGCCTGCCTGCCTCTGTAGGCTCCACCTCTGGGGGCAGGGCACAGACAAACAAAAACACAGCAGTAACCTCTGCAGACTTAAATGTCCCTGTCTGACAGCTTTGAAGAGAGCAGTGGTTCTCCCAGCACGCAGCTGGAGATCTGAGAACGGGCAGACTGCCTCCTCAAGTGGGTCCCTGACCCCTGACCCCCGAGCAGCCTAACTGGGAGGCACCCCCCAGCAGGGCACACTGACACCTCACACGGCAGGGTATTCCAACAGACCTGCAGCTGAGAGTCCTGTCTGTTAGAAGGAAAACTAACAAACAGAAAGGACATCCACACCAAAAAACCATCTGTACATCACCATCATCAAAGACCAGAAGTAGATAAAACCACAAAGATGGGGAAAAAACAGAACAGAAAAACTGGAAACTCTAAAAAGCAGAGCGCCTCTCCTCCTCCAAAGGAACACAGTTCCTCACCAGCAATGGAACAAAGCTGGATGGAGAATGATTTTGACGAGCTGAGAGAAGAAGGCTTCAGACGATCAAATTACTCTGAGCTACGGGAGGACATTCAAACCAAAGGCAAAGAAGTAGAAAACTTTGGAAAAAATTTAGAAGAATGTATAACTAGAATAACCAATACAGAGAAATGCTTAAAGGAGCTGATGGAGCTGAAAACCAAGGCTCGAGAAATACGTGAAGAATGCAGAAGCCTCAGGAGCTGATGCGATCAACTGGAAGAAAGGGTATCAGCAATGGAAGATGAAATGAATGAAATGAAGCGAGAAGGGAAGTTTAGAGAAAAAAGAATAAAAAGAAATGAGCAAAGACTCCAAGAAATATGGGACTATGTGAAAAGACCAAATCTACGTCTGATGGGTGTACCTGAAAGTGATGCGGAGAATGGAACCAAGTTGGAAAACACTCTGCAGGATATTATCCAGGAGAACTTCCCCAATCTAGCAAGGCAGGCCAACGTTCAGATTCAGGAAATACAGAGAACGCCACAAAGATACTCCTTGAGAAGAGCAACTCCAAGACACATAATTGTCAGATTCACCAAAGATGAAATGAAGGAAAAAATGTTAAGGGCAGCCAGAGAGAAAGGTCGGGTTACCCTCAAAGGGAAGCCCATCAGACTAACAGTGGATCTCTCGGCAGAAACCCTACAAGCCAGAAGAGAGTGGGGGCCAATATTCAACATTATTAAAGAAAAGAATTTTCAACCCAGAATTTCATATCCAGCCAAACTAAGCTTCATAAGTGAAGGAGAAATAAAATCCTTTACAGACAAGCAAATGCTGAGAGATTTTGTCACCACCAGGCCTGCCCTAAAAGAGCTCCTGAAGGAAGCGCTAAACATGGAAAGGAACAACTGGTACCAGCCGCTGCAAAATCATGCCAAAATGTAAAGACTATCGAGACTAGGAGGAAACTGCATCAACTAACGAGCAAAATCACCAGCTAACATCATAATGACAGGATCAAATTCACACATAACAATATTAACTTTAAATGTAAATGGACTAAATTCTCCAATTAAAAGACACAGACTGGCAAGTTGGATAAAGAGTCAAGACCCATCAGTGTGCTGTATTCAGGAAACCCATCTCACGTGCAGAGACACACATAGGCTCAAAATAAAAGGATGGAGGAAGATCTACCAAGCAAATGGAAAACAAAAAAAGGCAGGGGTTGCAATCCTAGTCTCTGATAAAACAGACTTTAAACCAACAAAGATCAAAAGAGACAAAGAAGGCCATTACATAATGGTAAAGGGATCAATTCAACAAGAGGAGCTAACTATCCTAAATATATATGCACCCAATACAGGAGCACCCAGATTCATAAAGCAAGTCCTTAGTGACCTACAAAGAGACTTAGACTCCCACACATTAATAATGGGAGACTTTAACACCCCACTGTCAACATTAGACAGATCAACGAGACAGAAAGTCAACAAGGATACCCAGGAATTGAACTCAGCTCTGCACCAAGCAGACCTAATAGACATCTACAGAACTCTCCACCCCAAATCAACAGAATATACATTTTTTTCAGCACCACACCACACCTATTCCAAAATTGACAACATAATTGGAAGTAAAGCTCTCCTCAGCAAATGTAAAAGAACAGAAATTATAACAAACTATCTCTCAGACCACAGTGCAATCAAACTAGAACTCAGGATTAAGAATTTCACTCAAAGCCGCTCAACTACATGGAAACTGAACAACCTGCTCCTGAATGACTACTGGGTACATAACGAAATAAAGGCAGAAATAAAGATGTTCTTTGAAACCAGCAAGAACAAAGACACAACATACCAGAATCTCCGGGATGCATTCAAAGCAGTGTGTAGAGGGAAATTTATAGCACTAAATGCCCACAAGAGAAAGCAGGAAAGATCCAAAATTGACGCCCTAACATCACAATTAAAAGAACTAGGAAAGCAAGAGCAAACACATTCAAAAGGTAGCAGAAGGCAAGAAATAACTAAAATCAGAGTAGAACTGAAGGAAATAGAGACACAAAAAAACCCTTCAAAAAATCAATGAATCCAGGAGCTGGTTTTTTGAAAGCAGCAACAAAATTGATAGACCACTAGCAAGACTAATAAAGAAAAAAAGAGAGAAGAATCAAATAGATACAATAAAAAATGATAAAGGGGATATCACCACCAATCCCACAGAAATACAAACTACCATCAGAGAATACTACAAACACCTCTACACAAATAAACTAGAAAATCTAGAAGAAATGGATAAATTCCTCGACACATACACTCTCCCAAGACTAAACCAGGAAGAATTTGAATCTCTGAATAGACCAATAACAGGAGCTGAAATTGTGGCAATAATCAATAGTTTACCAACAAAAAAGAGTCCAGGACCAGATGGATTCACAGCCGAATTCTACCAGAGGTACAAGGAGGAACTGGTACCATTCTTTCTGAAACTATTCCAATCAATAGAAAAAGAGGGAATCCTCCCTAACTCATTTGATGAGGCCAGCATCATTCTGATACCAAAGCCAGGCAGAGACACAACCAAAAAAGAGAATTTTAGACCAATATCCTTGATGAACATTGATGCAAAAATCCTCAATAAAATACTGGCAAACAGAATCCAGCAGCATATCAAAAAGCTTATCCATCATGATCAAGTGGGCTTCATCCCTGGGATGCAAGGCTGGTTCAATATATGCAAATCAATAAATGTAATCCAGCATATAAACAGAGCCAAAGACAAAAACCACATGATTATCTCAATAGATGCAGAAAAAGCCTTTGACAAGATTCAACAACGCTTCATGCTAAAAACTCTCAATAAATTAGATACTGATGGGACGTATTTCAAAATAATAAGAGCTATCTATGACAAACCCACAGCCAATATCATACTGAATGGGCAAAAACTGGAAGCATTCCCTTTGAAAACGGGCACAAGACAGGGATGCCCTCTCTCACCGCTCCTATTCAACATAGTGTTGGAAGTTCTGGCCAGGGCAATCAGGCAGGAGAAGGAAATAAAGGGTATTCAATTAGGAAAAGAGGAAGTCAAATTGTCCCTGTTTGCAGATGACATGATTGTTTATCTAGAAAACCCCATCCTCTCAGCCCAAAATCTCCTTAAGCTGATAAGCAACTTCAGCAAAGTCTCAGGATACAAAATCAGTGTACAAAAATCACAAGCATTCCTATACACCAACAACAGACAAACAGAGAGCCCAATCATGAGTGAACTCCCATTCACAATTGCTTCAAAGGGAATAAAATACCTAGGAATCCAACTTACAAGGGATGTGAAGGACCTCTTCAAGGAGAACTACAAACCACTGCTCAATGAAATAAAAGAGGATACAAACAAATGGAAGAACATTCCATGCTCATGGGTAGGAAGAATCAATATCGGGAAAATGGCCATACTGCCCAAGGTAATTTACAGATTCAATGCCATCCCCATCAAGCTACCAATGACTTTCTTCACAGAATTGGAAAAAACTACTTTAAAGTTCATATGGAACCAAAAAAGAGCCTGCATTGACAAGTCAATCCTAAGCCAAAAGAACAACGCTGGAGGCATCACACTGCCTGACTTCAAACTATACTACAAGGCTACAGTAACCAAAACAGCATGGTACTGGTACCAAAACAGCATGGTACTGGTACCAAAACAGAGACATAGATCAATGGAACAGAACAGAGCCCTCAGAAATAATGCTGCTTACCTACAACTATCTGATCTTTGACAAACCTGAGAAAAACAAGCAATGGGGAAAGGATTCCCTATTTAATAAATGGTGCTGGGAAAACTGGCTAGCCATATGTAGAAAGCTGAAACTGGATCCCTTCCTTACACCTTATACAAAAATCAATTCAAGATGGATTAAAGATTTAAACGTTAGACCTAAAACCATAAAAACCCTAGAAGAAAACCTAGGCATTACCATTCAGGACATAGGCATGGGCAAGGACTTCATGTCCAAAACACCAAAAGCAATGGAAACAAAAGACAAAATTGACAAATGGGATCTAATTAAACTAAAGAGCTTCTGCACAGCAAAAGAAACTACCATCAGAGTGAACAGGCAACCTACAACATGGGAGACAATTTTCGCAACCTTCTCATCTGACAAAGGGCTAATATCCAGAATCCACAATGAACTCAAACAAATTTACAAGAAAAAAACAAACAACCCCATCAAAAAGTGGGCAAAGGATATGAACAGACACTTCTCAAAAGAAGACATTTATGCAGCCAAAAAACACATGAAAAAATGCTCACCATCACTGGCCATCAGAGAAATGCAAATCAAAACCACTATGAGATATCATCTCACACCAGTTAGAATGGCAATCATTAAAAAGTCAGGAAACAACAGGTGCTGGAGAGGATGTGGAGAAATAGGAACACTTTTACACTGTTGGTGGGACTGTAAACTAGTTCAACCATTGTGGAAGTCAGTGTGGCGATTCCTCAGGGATCTAGAACTAGAAATACCATTTGACCCAGCCATCCCATTACTGGGTCTATACCCAAATGACTATAAATCATGCTGCTATAAGGACACATGCACACGTATGTTTACTGCGGCATTAGTCACAATAGCAAAGACTTGGAACCAACCCAAATGTCCGACAATGATAGACTGGATTAAGAAAATGTGGCACATATACACCATGGAATACTATGCAGCCATAAAAAATGATGAGTTCATGTCCTTTGTAGGGACATGGATGAAATTGGAAACCATCATTCTCAGTAAACTATCGCAAGAACAAAAAACCAAACACCGCATATTCTCACTCATAAGTGGGAATTGAACAATGAGATCACATGGACACAGGAAGGGGAATATCACACTCTGGGGACTGTGGTGGGGATGGGGGAGGGGGGAGCGATAGCATTGGGAGATATACCTAATGCTAGATGACGAGTTAGTGGGTGCAGTGCACAGCATGGCACATGTATACATATGTAACTAACCTGCACAATGTGCACATGTACCCTAAAACTTAAAGTATAATTAAAAAAAAAAAAATCTGTGATGAGCAAAGTAGACATCAGAACAGGAAATATCACTGGGGATGAAGAATAACATTTCAAAATGACAAAGGGGAAAATACACCAAGAATTCATGTAAATAAGAAATATGTATGCACACAATAGCATTACTTCAAAATACATAATATAAAACTATTAAAATTGAAAGGTAAAATAGTAAAACCACAGTCATCCATGGGGATTTCAACAGTCTCCTGCCAGAAATTTTTAAATTTTGTTAAGCGAAAAGTTGGTAAGGGTAGAGAGGATCTTAAAAATATAATTAGCCAACTTGATCTAATTGAATCTTTTAGAATAATCTAAGGATGAGGAATGAGGTAGCAGAGAGAGAAAAGGCAGACATCAACGTGACATTAGTGTTTCAAGGCTATGAGAATACACCAATAATGGTGTGTGTGTGTGTGCAGATGGTAAGCTCAATCTTAAAAATATTGAGTTTTAACTGACAATTCATTATTAGGAAAGATAAGAGGAAATGATATCTAGTGAGAGGCTATATGACTGAACTCTAAGAGAAAGGTCACAGCAGAAATTGTGTACTTGACAGCTCTATAAGGAGGTCAGTCAAAGATAAGTCAGTGATGAATTCTCTGGTGTAAAAGCAGATGAATGAGGATTAGATTTAAAACCCATGGAAGCAGAGTGACTTATGATAAAAACATGAGCTTGAAAATCCTGCAGAGAGGGCTTTAAATCCTGGGTATGATATTCTGCTTGTTTAGGCAATAGTGGTAAAAACACAACAACAAAGAGAGGTAAAGAGCACTTTCCTTTGATATAAGTAAAGGGCACGTCTTATTGCACATATATATATAGGTATTCAACTGAGATTCAACATGTGTCTCTCATTGAAACCGCAAGCTCTCCAGGCCTTCATGTTCCCAGTGAGGTAGGTAAACTTCTGATGATTATACTCACCCTCCATCATTGCAAAGCTCCCATTGTTATTGTCTTGGCTCTGGATTCCCTCAAAAATAGACTATGAAACAAATATCTGGGGTCAAATACTTTAATCAGAAATTGAGTGAGAAAGCACAGAAGTGGAGAAAATGAAACAGAACACGAAGCCAGTGTGAATGACCACTTACTGCTATGTGCTCAGTAATGATGGAGGTATGGAGATTGTCTCAAAATAACTTTACAAGGAGATGGGGATGCTGGAATCCCCATCTCTTATTGCTTAAGGATTGCCTTAGAGTCATTAACTCTCCACCCCTAACTCCTTCTTTGTTCCTATGTGTGATTGAGAAGCACTGGTTAGCCTCAAGAAGCTTGCAGGTAAGCCCAAAAATCAGAAAGACAGGCATTATGTGGGGATCTCTCAGTTAGCTGAAAACAGGTGAATTTCAGGTGAACACATTGAGTCCAGGACATAGAAGACAAGTCATCAGCAATATCTGCTATAGCCAGTTTTCTTTGTCTTTTTAAGAATATATATACTTTTTATTGGGGCTTCCCAAGTCCCCCTTTGGTTTAATGATTCACATAACTCAAGAAAGCTGATTTTTTTTTGTGTGGTTATAATTTCTAACTGTGAAAGAAACCAGATTAAAATAATCAGAAGCATAAAAGCACATAACGTTGAGTCCAGGACAAACCAGATGTGAGCTTACAGGTGTCCTTTCATAGTGGGGACTTCACACTGACTAATTTTCTTTACAATGGTGTGAGACAACATGTGCGAACTTGTTGCCAACTAGGGAAGCTCAGTCAGTCTTGAGTCCAGGGTTTTTATTAGGATTCCACCACATATGCATCGAACGTCCTGTGACTGAACTTAGCTACTTAGTTCCCAACCTCCCTATGCCCTAAGAGAGGTCATATTAATATGGCATTACACAAAGTCATAGGCATACAGAAACAGGTGCTCACAAGAAATCACGTTGTTAGCATCAGCTATTTGGTATGACCTACGTTTTCAGGTATACAAAGACTCTCATCAGGCAGCATATACCAAGGGCTCATAGGTTATCATCTCCCAGGAGCTTGTCAAGGGCCAGTCCTGAAGACCTTTGGAATGCGCAAGGTTTTGGAAAGCCATGTCTGCAGAATTAACCGTTCATTATACCCCTTCCAAGAATTTTTTTATCTTTAAAAATGTTTTTTGATCTTTGACAATGTACCAACCAATACTGAGTAATTAGTAACAACAGTGTACTCCTGAGTACTTGCACCTGCAAGGAGAAAAAGGACAGATGCACTTACATAGGACAGATGCAAATAGACACCACTATGACAAGTAAAGCTGGAATAATCAATAAATTCCTAAAGACAAAGTGGGGCTGGTGAGATTGGGAGACCGCTGACAGCTGCAGAAGTTGGGAAAGATCCATCATCTTGAAAACGTTTTCCCCACAAACCCACTGTGATCTCTCAGGCAATTGGTAAGGAATCCAAGAGAGTCTGTATATGACACAGATCAGGGAGAGCAGAACACTTGGGAGGTGACCAGGTCTTGGGGGCCGAGCCCTTATGAATGGGATTAGTGCCTTTATAAAAGAAGCTCAATGGAGTTCTTGTGTGCCTTCCACTGTGTGAGGATATAGAAAGAAGGCACCATCTATGAACCATGAAATGGGCTCTCATCAACCCTGAATTTGTGAGCACCTTGACCTGAGATCTTACAGCCTCAAGAAGTGTGAAAAAAGAAATATCTGTTGTTTTTTAGTCACCCAGTTTATGTTATTTTGTTGTAAGAGTCCAAATAGACCAAGATATTCCCCTTAATATGTAGAGGAAGGCAACAAAAACTGCCACACTTAGAATACTCCTGATGCTGGGAGTATGAAAACAGGAAAAACAAAACAAAATTGCTCTTGAAGGTGAAGGAGGAATATCACTGAGCTCACCAACACAGTCAGGAAAAGAACAGAAGTGTGAGAAGGCTACATTCCTGAGACCCTGAGAAAAAGTACCTGCATAAGACAGAGATGAAATTACCTACTCTAGTTATGATTGAAATCCCAAAAAGAAAAGAGGAAAAAATAATGGAGCAAAAGAAATATATTTCAAAATAACTGCCAAAAATATTCTAAAAGAAGTGACAGAAAATCAAACTTCAGATATAGGAAACTCAGAGAATGTCAAATAGAACAAAAAGTAACAAGAATTCCATCTTGAAAAATCTTTAAAAAATCAAGTCTTAATTTTATATCTTGCTCCAAATATATAGAGATATAAATAGGTTATCATCAAGATATGGAGAAAGCCATATCATGGAAACACTAAAATAAAGCTGTGGAAGGACTACATTGATATTAGACACAACAGAGTTCAGAACAAGAAATAGTATCAGAGATGAGAGATAATAAATAATATAATAATCAATTCTCAAGATGTAAACATCCTACTAATTAGGGTATGCAGCTAACAACAGAACCTCCAAATATATGAGGTAAAACAGGAAAGAAATCAAAGGTAAACTACAAAAATCCAAAATTATATTTGCAGACTTCAACACTTTTGTCTTAGTAATGGACAGACTAGGCACAAACTCAATAATCATATGGAAGATAAGAACAACAATATCACCAACAAGACATCCCATCTTCAATGGCAGATACTCTTTCCTCTCAAGTGAAAAAAAAACAGTATGGCATATTCTCTAACAAACCCAGAATTTCTAATATTTGCGTTCTTCCTTCCTTCTTTCCATCTTCCTTTCTCCTCTTCCCTTGCCTTCTTCCTTCCTTTCTTCTTTTCCGCTTTCTTTTCCTTTCATTTTTCTCCTTCCTTCCTTCATTCCTCTTATTCTTCCTTCCCTCCCTTGCTTTCTCCCTCCCTTCTTTTCTTCCTTCTTTTCTCTTACTCTTTCTCACTTTCTTTCCTTTTTCTCCCTTCCTCCCTTTTTTCTTCCTCCCTCCCTTTCCTTTTTCCTTCCTTCCTCCCTTCTATTTTCTTTGTTTGCCTTCCTCCCTTTTACCATTCTCTCTTCCTCCTTCCTTCTTTTCTCACTTTCTTTCTCTTTCTTTCTTGAGTTCTTGCTTTCTTTTTTCTCCTTTCCTGCCTTTCTCCCTTCCTCCCTCCCTCCCTTCTCTCATTTCCTCCTTTTCTTTCTTCTTTCCTTCCTTCCTTCTTTTTTCTTTCTTTTCTTTCTCTTTACTACAATCCATATTATTTAAAAAAAAATTAAGAAAGAGAGGCAGAAAAATTAAGAACACTTTAATCTGCAGGTAAATAGATTATGTCTGTTGTAGACAAAATAATGGCCTCCCAGAAATGTTCATGTCCTAATTCCCGGAGTCTAACATACAAATATGTTAGGTTGCATGGCAGTGGGAAATCAGATTTCAAGTGAAATTAAGGTTCCAAAGGCAGCAGGAGCAAAAAGCCACGGCGGCAAAAAGGCGCAGCGGCAGGGGCAAAAAGCCACGGCGGCGGTTGGAGAAAGACGTGGCGGTGGGGGCAAAAAGCCGCGCTGAGGGGGGTAAAAAGCCACTGAGGCGGGGGCAAAAAGCAGCGGGAACGGGGGCAAAAAAAACACAAAAAGCCACGGCGGCTGGGGGGAAAAGCCGCGGTGGCAGGGGGCAAAAAAGCTGCAGCGACGGGGGCGAAAACCTGCAAAAAGCAAAGGCGGTGGGGGCAAAAAGCCTCGGCGGCGGAGGCAAAAAACCACGGTGGCGGGGACAAAAACCCACGGTGGGGGGGGGGAAAACAGCTGTGGCAAAAAGCCGTGGAAGCGGGGGCAAATAGCCCTGGCTGCAGGTGCAAAAAGCCACAGCGGTGAGGGCAAAAAGCCGTGGCTTCGGGGGCAAAAAGCTGCAGCGGCAAAAAGCCGTAGTGGTGGGGGCAAAAAGCTGTGGCGGTGGGGGGCAAAAAGCAGCGGTGGCGGGAACAAACACCGCGGCGGCAAAAAGCCTCAGCGGTGGGGGCGAAAAGTCACAAAAAGCCGCGGTGGCGAGGGTAAAAAGCTGTGGCTTCGGGGGCAAAAAGCCACAGTGGCAAAAAACCGTAGTGGTGGAGCAAAAAGCTGCAGAGGCGGGGGCAAAAAGCAGCAGGAGCGGGGGCAAAAAAAATCACAAAAACCCGCTTAGACGGGGGGAAAATTCACGGGGGCAAAAAGCCGCCCTGGCGGGGGGCAAAAAGCCGCAAAAAGCAGCGGCGGCAGGGGCAAAAACCGCAGCAGCAAAAAGCCTCAGTGGCAGGAGCCAAAAGCCATGGCGGTGGGGGCAAAAAGCCGCGGCGGAAAAGGCTGCGGTGGTGGGCCCAAAAAGCCGCGGCGGTGGGGATAAAAAGCCACGGCGGGGGCAAAAAGCCACCGCGGCTGAGAGTAAAATGCCGCAAAAAGCCGCGGCGACGAGGGCAAAAAGCTGTGGCTTCGGGGGCAAAAAGCTGTAGCGGTGGGGCAAAAAGCCACAGCAGCGAGGGCAAAAAACTGTGGCTTCGGGGGCAAAAAGCCGTAGTGGCAGGGCAAAAAACCGCGGCAGCGGCGGGCGCGGAAAAACCACAAAAACCCGCGGAAAAACCACAAAAACCCGCGGGGGCAAATTAGCCGCGGCAGCGGGGGGAAAAAAGCCGCAAAAAGCAGCAGCGCTGGGGGCAAAAACCGTGGTGGCAAAAAGCCTCAGCAGCAGGAACAAAAAGCCACGGCTGCGGGCACAAAAAGCCGTGGCTGCAAAAAGCCACGGTGGTGGGCCCAAAAAGCCGCGGCAGTGGGGATAAAAAGCCGCGGCTGCAAAAAGCAGCAGCGGTGGGGATAAAAAGCCGTGGCGGCAAAAACCCACGGCAGCGGGGGCAAAAAGCCGTGGCGGTGCAGGCAAAAAGCTGCGGAGGCGGGGCAAAAAGCCACGGCGGCGAGGGCAAAAAGCTGTGGCTTTGGGGGCAAAAACCAAGGCGGCAAAAAGCCGTAGTGGCGGGGCAAAAAGCAGCGGGAGCGGGTGCAAAAAACCCACATAAACCCGTGGCGACGGGGGGGGGGAAAGCTGCGGGGGCAAAAAGCCACAGCGGCGGGGGGGGACAAAAAGCCGCAAAAAGCAGCGGCGGCGGGGTCAAAAACCGCGGCGGCAAAAAGCCTCAGCGGCAGGAGCAAAAAGCCATGGCGGCGGGGGCAAAAAGCCGTGGCAGCAAAAAGCCACGGGGGCAAAAACCGGTGTCGGCGGGGGCAAAAACCCGTGGCGGCGGGGGCAAAAACCCGTGGCGGCAGGGGCAAAAAGCCGTGGCTTCGGAGGCAAAGAGCCGCAGCGGCAAAAAGCCGTATTGGCGGGGCAAAAAGCCGCAAAAAGCCGCGGCGGTGGGGGCAAAAAGCCACGGCGCCAAGGGCAAAAAGCCGTGGCTTCAGGGGCAAAGAGCCACAGCGGCAAAAAGCAGCAAAAAGCCACGGTGACGGGGGGCAAAATGCCACGGCGGCGGGGGTAAGAAGCCACGGCAGCGGGGGCAAAAAGCCGCGGTGGGAGAAACCCGCAGCGGCGGGGGCAAAAAGCCGCGGTAGTGGTGACTAAAAGCCACAGCGATGGGGGCAGAAAGCCGCGAGGCGGGGAAGAAAGCCGCAGCGGCGGGGGCAAAAAGGCATGGCGGCGGGCGCAAAAAGACGCAAAAAGCCCCGGTGGTGGGTCAAAGAGCTGCAAAAAGCCCCAGCGTTGGGGGCAAAAAGCCGCGGCGGCGGTGGCAAAAAGCAGCGGAGGCAAAAACCCGCGGCGGTAGCGGCAAAAAGCCCCGGTGGCAGGGGCACAATAGTGGAAATGGGGTAGAAGGCCAACGGAGCTTGGCATTCCTGGACGGTGATGTGGAAGGAAAAGTGTATCGGAAGACAAAGATGTAAGTAGGCTTGACTCAGTGCAGCTAAGAACTCAGATGTTATCTTGATGTTATCTATCAGCTAATTTTTTGTATTTTAGTAGAGAAGGGGTTTTACCACGTTAGCCAGGATTGTCTGGATCTCCTGACCTCATGATCCACGCACCTCAGCCTCCCAAAGTGATGGGATTAAAGGCATGAGCCACAAAGTGCTCAAAAAATCTATTAATTAAAAAATGTGTATGTAGCCGTCTTCAATCTACCATGTCCATTAGCAGATAAATACTACAAGAAAAATAACAACAATGAAATAAACATAGACTTAGAGTAGATACTCCGATTTATTTAATAAAAATTTGAAAGTAGACCAAATTACTCTATGATAAAAAAAAATCTGTTACTATTGAGGATGAGGGTTAGTGTTTGGAAAGGGGCAGGAGAGGTATCACTATTTTTAATAATGTTCTATTTTCGTACATGGCTATAAGCAAATACATGTGTTTCATTAATCAAGCTATCATATTTAATCATTGTACTTTTCTGCATGTGTATGTCAATAAAATGTCTTAAATTATATACAGCAAAAATAGACAAAACCACAACAAGACATACACGAATGTTAAACCTAGAGAGAAATTTGAATATAAGTAAGTCTCTGAATGACTGCTAGAACAAACTGAAAAATAATCAGGATGGAGAGCTTTGGAACAGCATGACTAGCAAAATTGACATATCTGTCTTTTAATATAGGCAGAAACATAGTTACATAAAAAAAGGACTTGTCTCAGAGTATGATTTCTGAAAATAGTGGAATCGAGTTTGAATCTAGTAAGTACATATAAATAAATGTCTTAAAACTCCTCTTATGTTAGCTAATTAAGAAATATTATTGTAATAGATATTAGAAAATATTTTAATAAATTGAGTGGATTTCACACGCTGAGGAAATGATCTTACTTGCATTTGATAGTTCAATTAGATACATATATACCTATAGGTAGTTTAAAATATTTCTAATAACCTTCTATACTTTTAAAAAGCATTGATATCTGTTTGCACTATCTGGTCTATAGAGTGATTATAGCTCTTCTCCTATAAACTTCAAATGTCTAATTAATACAAAAATCTAGAATGAGAAGAGTTCTTTGCATTTTTTTTTTTACCAAATAGAATATAGGAAGGATAGTTGCAAATATACCTGACACACTTATCTGTGAGTGTGGTGGTAGCCTTTTTATTTATTTTATTTTATTTTTGAGAGAGGGTCTCACTTTGTCGCCCAAGATGGAGTGCAGTCATGTGATTAGAGCTCACTGAAGCCTTCACATACTGTGTTCAAGCGATTCTCCCACCTCAGCCTCCTGAGTAGCAGGGACTGCAGGTGCATAACACCATACTAGCTAATTTTTGTGAAGATGGGGTTTCACCATGTTGTCCTGGCTGATCTCCAACTCCTGGACTCAAGAGATCTGGCCACCTTGGCCTCCCAAAGTGCTGGGATTATAGTTTTGAGGCATCGCGATCAGCCCAGCCTTAAAAAAGGCTGACTAGAGATCTTTATCTGTGTATATCTATATCTATCTATTAAAAAAGTGTTTATTATATAAAAATATATATTATTAATATTATATAAAAATTTTTTCAAGGTAGAAATATATAAAGAGGGTGCATGTAGAGCCTGGGTCATTGTGTAGTGAAGCTCAAGGCCTCTGAAGAAATGCCCCTTGCCTCCTTTGTCTGGGCTAGAATCCAAGAAGGGAAAGCAGCAGATGCACTGGTTCCCAGGTTCTTGGCATAATACAGAGAGAAACTTGTTTGAGCGAGGGTAGCGTTAAACACCCTTGTTCTTACTCTCCTGTTTTATGTAGTGAGCAGAGACTAGCTTCATGAGAACAGACTGTGACAGTCAAGGCTGTCTGATATTTTGTGCAGCATTAATTGAGAAATTCTAGCACCTGAAGACCTCTGGGCCATTTGAGGGTAGGTGCAGGGGAGGAAAGGGAAGTTTGCATCCCTCCTGCTGTGGAGAGAACCCGTGGGAAGCACAGACCTTGTCCTAACTGAAGGCAGACCCCCTTTCTAACCAGCTTCTCATCAGCCAACCCTGGATGAGTTTCCATGTCTATTTACTAAATAATCCTTATTGCTTTTCTTCATATGGGCAAAGTATGGTTTACAGGGAATATTGTTCCTTTGAACACCCATTGTGCAAATTCCTTCCTGTTGTGGGAAAACAGGCTTCCATATGTGTCTTATTGGGAAACACATAGGCAACTTCTATATTTTTACTGCATCTATTTCAGGGATAAGGGAACTGAATAGTGCCCATCAAAGGCTCACCTGATGTTGGAAATTGATCTGAGAGCGCGGAAGGACAGAATTCTTTCTTTGTTCCTGGGCAGCGGTGGTTGAGGGGTCATTTTGTGGCAGCTACAGCGGCAATGATGGAGGCAGAACGGAGGGCTCAGTACCAAGACAAGGAGAGACTTGGCCTCACAATGGCAGCATTGCAGGGGTGTGCTCTACAGAGCATTTGCTCACATGGTTTTGGGCATTGTTTCTAACTACATTGCTTCCCCAATAGGTTGACCCATTCTAAATAACTCCTTTTCTCTTTAAAACAGAAAACTTCATTTGTATGACTTGCAATTGTAAATGACACCAATTGGCCAGTTATCATTCAAATTCTCTGTTACTTAATCCTGCCTTTTCCTAACGTATGCAACTTTCCCCTAAAAAATTGGACACTTTGTTGCTTACTCATTGTCTTTACACATTTTAAAATGTTGCTTTATGCCCCCAATCCCTACTACATTTTCGATGTTTTGCAAGTGGAGTCCATGTGTTCTTGATTTACATGAAGCTCAAAATAATGGTTATACTAACTAGTACTTCATAATTAAGCAAAAAGCTCTTATTGAAAAATGACAGAACTATACATTGAGATGACAACATGGAGAGATATTTCCTGAGATCACAAAGTTATGGTATGGCAGAACTAGAACGTTGAGTAGAGACTCTGTGTTCCCAATCATTACTGCTACCACCAGGTTTCTATTTTGATGTTAATAATGTTCTTATGTGGGAGACCCTACATATTTGCCAATGTTTAGTTCATTGACAAAGAAATATAAAGAGCTTCAAGAACACTCTAATCTTTAAAAAATAAAATATCTATAATTGGCCATACGAAAAAATTGATACTTGACATATACTGAGATCGTTTTATTTTGCGCTAGACAAATGAAGTCATAGAACAGAATGTGCTTTAAATATTATGAATAGTGCTTGCGTGTGTGTGTGTGTGTTTGTGTGTTTATACATGCGTATTAGGCTGCTGAAAAGTTTTACTATTCTTTCCAGGAGAGAGATTGCCAACTTTTAACCTAATTAGAACAAGTATATTGCTTCTTCATATTTTTATTAAGGCAAAGAGAGTCTAGTTAAAAATAATTCAACTTATCATGGAAATGCTGTAAATTGCTGTGAAGTGAGTTGCTGGCTATCGCTTGTCAGAGCAAATATATTATACAAATCTTAGGGGAGAATTAGTGCTTATGCATTCAAATCAAATCATCTTGCAGCACACTGAGAAAAAGTTTAGATTTTTAAAATAATTTTGAAGTCATGAAAACAGCATATATGCTCAACAAAGAGCCTAGCAACCCTCAATGACCAATTCCCCTTTTATATAGTTTGGTATCTGAATTAGAATCTCAGAATCTACAAATTCCTCTGGGTATGGGTGCTGCATTTTGAGGATTTTATAACACTGCCATCACCAAGCTCTCTTTTGATATTCAATTTAAGGAGATAATTTGCGGGCAACCAGAGAGCATAAACCAAAGTAGATATCTATCTAGATAGATAGATACATCTCCATATCATTGACAGGATACTTTCTGGCCGAGTGTGAGTACAACCTATGGGTGTGGTTGGAGAGAACATGTGTTCCACCTGCATGGCAGATCAAGATTATTCCTTCTTATCTGCTGCAATGGCTCAATGTGTTAAGGAGAGGAGCGAGACAGCAAGAACTGCATTCATTCAGTCATACAGACCAAAAGGAGGAATGTCGCCCAGCCTTCTAAACTGACCCAGAACCCAGCTCATGTCTCAACTGCTACCTCTACTACTTAGAAAGAAGTGACTCCGCCAAAGCAGGGTTCTGGACAAATATATTTTTATTGATCTTATACAAATAGATGAAGATGGACTTGGATGTTAAAAAAAAATACTATACAAAATCAAGAGTAGACAGTCGCCCCTAGACTTAAATTAAAAGTGTGTACATTAGATAATTTAATCCAATGTATCAGGTAAAAACTTGAACAAACCTTTTGGCCTCTTCCATAAAATTCAGGGAAGCATGTCCTCCACAAAACAGAATCAAAATATAAATGAAAGACTGGCTTAAGATGAAAGGAAACCTTATAAATGAAAAGAAGCCAGATGAGAGGCACTTAACTGATAATGAAAAAAACTGAGTGGACAAAATAATTATGAGAAGATGAATCTTCAAATCAGAAAGAGGGAAAAAAGCTCATTTGATACTGTGGGAACTCAAAAGAGAGTGAACACAAATGTGAAAATTCCAACAGTACAGAAAAGTAGCATAACTAAATTAAGAGCATGAGAAAATGTATACAATTCTGAGTAATAAAAACAGAAATCAAAAGTTAGTATTGTATGTTATATTTTAGTAGAGCAACACTGAAGACAAATGAAAAGAAGAAATAATATTAAATATGAACATATGGAGAACAGAATAATATTTTTAAAATTTTTAGTTTCTAAGTTTACCTGAAATTTTAATTTTGGTTTCTTATGTAATACCAGAGTTATTAGGAAGGTATTAGCTAATAACACTATTTTCAGTGATATTTTAAGTATTTGTCCTAGAAAAATTTCTATTTTTTAAAAATGTATATTTAAAAATACGTTAAGTGTGTACATACATCAATCATATGTATCGATTTCTTTTTTTTTTGAATTGCAAATGAAATTTTTATTTTTGTGTTCCTGGAATAAAATAAACTTGAATGGATTGTAATATATTATTCATGCTGTAATTCAATGTATTTGAATTCTTTAAGAATGTTACATTTATAGTTAACAGATATTGACCTATAAATTTTCTTTCCTATAATGATGCTGTGAGACAATCTAAGAAGAATTAAAATTTAAATTCATGTATTCCTACTTTTTCCTCTGTTCTCTAACTGTAATGTATTTTAATTACAGATATTTTAAGAACAGATAGATATTAGATAAATAGGTATATAATAGATAGATCATCCAAAATTCTTATTCTTATGGTTTTATGTAGTCAGTATTTACCTCTATTTTTCTACATGTTTATCCTTCCAATTTAGTTCATTACTTCCTGCACCTTTGATGTCATATACATAAACAGGAAATAACACATGGTGGCCGGGTTGTAGAGAGAGCCACAGGACTTGTGAATAAAATCCACAGGCAAGGATGTGGCGATTCGTTTTGCAGTATTGGAGGGAATGCCAAACGCTATGTTTGCTGTGGAAAAGAGTATGGTAGTTCCTCAAAACATCAAAATGGTATTGCCATATGATTCAGCAGCGCCACATCTCAACCATCATTCTCAGTAAACTATCGCAAGAACAAAAAACCAAACACCGCATATTCTCACTCATAGGTGGGAATTGAACAATGAGATCACATGGACACAGGAAGGGGAATATCACACTCTGGGGACTGTGGTGGCGTGGGGGGAGGGGGGAAGGATAGCATTGGGAGATATACCTAATGCTAGATGACGAGTTAGTGGGTGCAGCGCACCAGCATGGCACATGTATACATATGTAACTAACCTGCACAATGTGCACATGTACCCTAAAACTTAAAGTATAATAAAGAAAAAAAAAAGAAAAAAGAAAAAAAATTGAAAGCAGAGTCTTGAAAAAATATTTGCATATCCATGTTTGCAGCAGCGTTATTGGCAATAGCTAAAACGTAGAAGCAATTGAAGTGTCCAACAACAGATGAATGGATAAGCACAATATGATATAGGCATACAATGGAATATTATTCAGCCTTAAACATGAGGGAAATATTCTGACATATGTTGCAACTTGGATGAAACTTGAGGATATTATGCCAAGTGAAATAAGTTAGTCAGTGAAGGACAAATACAGTATAATTCCATTTGTATTAAAGTGGTCAGAATCATAGAGATGGTACAATGATGGTTGCCAGAAACTGGGGGGAGGAAGAAATGGGGAAGTATGGTTTAATGGGTATAGAGTTTCAGTTTTACAAGATGAAACGAATTATAGAGATGGATGGTAGGAACGGCTGCACAATGTTATGACTATATTTAGTACCACTGAACTGTACACTTAAAATGGTTAACAGAGTACATTTTATGTTATGTGTATTTTACCACAATAAAAAAATAAAATACCTTTGGAACATTTTCATGAAAAAGCCCACATAAAATTCATTTTAATGCACGTGTTTATGCATAGCTTTCTATTTTTCTCTTTTCTCTTTATATTCCAAATTCTAATCAGAGAAGGGAATCCCCTCTGTACCTCCAGGATATTCAGTAAAGACCACTGGAGGTTCATGCCCTAGTGACAGTGCTCATTTAGCTCCAAATTACAGATGGCTCTAGACTAACTCCACAAAGTTTAAAGAGAAGATTTAAAACAACAACAGACAAATACTCATCCTGAAGTTACTGAACTGCCTGCCACAACATTGTTCAAAGGTAGCCAACAAAATCTAGATATTCAATAGCATAACATCAAAATACCCCCAAAAAAACTCTGACATGCAAAGAAGCCGTAAGATGTATATAATTAAGATATATATTAACAGGATAAAAATAAGTCATTTATAAATGACAGAAAAGAAGGAAATTTCAAGGTCCTTAAAGTAAATATATTTTATAAATACATATAGATAAATATATATATATGTCAAGGTACTTAAATGAAAATTGAACATAGGAGAAAAATAGAAGTTATAAAATGAAAAATGGGACATGTATAGATGAAAAAAATTGAAATAAAAATTCCATGAGATTGAATAAGTAATGGATTTTACCCTAACATCAGAAAATTTATAGAAAAAATTAGAAGCTTTACAAACTAAAGGACAAAGGGTAAACTAAAATAAGAAAGCCAGAAACTCACTGATACGTCAGACAATATGCAGCAGTGTAACATATATGTAATTAATATCTCAAAAAGGATGGGTGGGGGAATTACAGGTGAATAAAGAATGGTACACTCATTCCTGAGGGCACCGAGGAGGGAGGATAGCTTTAGATTTCTAAGGGAGGGTATTATCCATTCATGAAGGTCCAACCCCATGACCAAACACCTCCCAGTAAGCCCCACCTGCAACATTGGGGATCAAATTTTAACATGAGATTGGAAGGGGCAAGCATTCAAACCATAGCAAGAGTTAAATTTGCTTTTTAAAAAAATCACTGATATGATTCCATTTCGCCATAGGTAAAAGCTAGTATTTCAGCCTACCACTGAGTGTGCTTATAGCTCACCAAAAAGGCACTCTGTCTCGGGAATACAGATTTGCCTAGACGTATCCTAGTGCAGTCAAAGAAAGAGCAATGAGGGATAGAAAAGGTTAGTGATGGAGACACCAGCGCTGCATTTTGCAAAAAACAATGTAAAAATTTTACGGATTGGTTCAGCTAACTTACTACAGTTTACATTCCTCTCAGGTGGGAGAATTGTTGCGTTTTTTCTCAAGATAGAAAAGCAATTCAGATAATCTGAAATCTCCACAAGAAGGATAAGACGCACAGCAGAAACTATTCTAGGCAGGAAGTCAATCCTTTCAACTGTCTGTGCTCTATAGAAACAATTGTCTGCACTGGGAGTCATACGAGGTACAGACAACAGCCAGACCTCTGATCCTCTCATTAGTGATTTCAGAAGAAATTACCAGTCAACTGAGTAATTCACTGAGTAAAGTAAACATTTGGCACTGAAAGAAGTTAGACGGATAACTATTTGTATCACCATATTCATGAAGCTGGAATATTTTCCATTACTGGTATCACATCCGAATGGAAGATGTTAAAAGGTCTCTCATTTTGTAAGATGGATATGAAGGAACATTTTCTGAGAAATGAAATTATTAACACACCTGCGAGGTGGATGGAAGAGAAAAAAAAGAATAATCAGCTTGAGTTCTTCTCCTTGATAAGACAACTCACTAAAAACATAAAGAGAAAAATACAAGTTTAAAAAAATTAACCAGAAGAAGACGACTCTAGAGTTTTTAAATTGCTGATAAGATTTTAATTTGCTCCAAGTTGAAAATAATTATATTGCTTGTGTTTTAAGGCACATAATGAGCAATTATATCACACATGATAGTTTCAGCAGTAAAAAATTATCCGTTAACAGCTGGAACTCATAAAAGCATAGCACAATGTGAAGATGGAATTTGCTAAAATAAACCATCTGCTGAAAACTACTATTCTGCAAATTTAAAAATAAAGTTTAAATGTTATTTGTCTTATTTAATAGGTCTGTGAAAAAATGCGCTATTTGAAAAGTAGGTGCTACCTTAATTAATTCTTTATATTAGACGGCTGGTTACAGTAATGCACAGTAAGGTGCTACATAGATATATTGCTAAATTTTCTGCATATACTATGTATGTGGCTTAAATTATTTGAAATTTTATAGTTAAAATAACAAATGTATATTTAAATTTTTTGACACAAATTGCAAATATACCTTTAAAAAGCGTCTTACACTCTAAATATTATTTGTCACCTATATATTTGTCTTTTCTCTATAGGAAAGTTTAAATTTTTCCCTTGAAGCTTTAATTATTTGAGTCTATAAAACAAACTGATAATGTACAAATTAACAGGAAAAAAAGGTTTACAGATATGTGCACAAGTATGCACTTGGAGTTTACATAATATATAAATATATCTATACAAATATTTGTATATTATAAATAGATATATAAATATATACTATATATATAAAAACTCCAGGAAAGGCAAGGTAGTCAACACGCCTATGCTGTCCTGAGTTTACAGAAAACACAGAGCTGTAGGTTGGTAAATCAGGCTTTGCGGAAGACAGGTGACGGCAAGGAAGAAAGAGGAGCCTGGCAGCAGAGGTGGTCTTGTTACATGGATGAAACCTCAAAGGGAGCAGCCCTCCTCTTGGGAAGTATAGATAGGAAATGGTTTTTAGAAATGTAAACGTGCCAGGCTCAGTTAATCTTTCCTAAACCCAGACAAGGGAGTATCTCAGGGAAAGCCTGTCTATATCAATGCAGATTTTCTCTACAAATGCAAATCTCCCCAACAAACACAGCTTTTCAGCTATTCTCGTAGAAGATGCTATCTCCAGTCTTCCGAGTAGCCATCTTGAAATATGTCAAAAAGCTGCCCAGGCGCACGCCTGTAATCCCAGCACTTTCGGAGGCTGAAGTGGGTAGATCACCTGAAGTCAGGAGTTGGAGACCAGCCTGACCAACATGGTGAAACCCCGTCTCTACTAAATACAAAAAATTAGCCGATTGTGGTGGTACGTGCCTGTAATCTCAGCTACTTGGGAGGCTGAGCTAGGAGAATTACTTGACCCTGGGAGGCTGAGGTTGCAGTGAGCCAAGATTGTGCCATTGCACTCTAGCCTGGGCAATAAAAGCAAAACTCCATCTAAAAAAAAAATGTATTTTAGGGTAATATTTTGAGTATCTTTACCTCCATATGTACAATAAATATTATTGTGATTTTTAATCTTTTCTGTGGAGAAAACACAGGTGTGATTTCTAGTGTAGCTGAACATCGTTTATTTGACAATATTGCACTTGTGTGTGGGTGTGTGCGTGTGTAGCTACTCTTTAATTTGGTTCTCACATAATGATTAAACAATTAATTCAGTAAAATGTATGTTTTGCAATATTTCTCCATGTTATTGTGCTTTAAATTAGTTTAATCATGCCCCTATAATGTGTACATTTTAACCTTTGACTATAGGTCTCAATCTTACTTTGGTTCCTGTATTTGAATTTATGCTAATAAAGTCCTACAGCTAAAAAAGATTATATAAACTTATCTACATTTTTACTAGTATTCCGGTGTCATTTTAAATTATGTAATGAAATCAAGTTTTAATTTGGATTATTGTTATCTGAGTTAAGGATCTACATTTTTAATTTTATTATAAATATTACATAATTATTTCTGAACCATATGTTGACTAATCTGCCCTTTATATGATGTGCATTATAAGAGCTTGGGATTGTTTTATTTGCAAAGATGAATGCTTGAGAAGTAGATATTTAATCATAACATTTCAAAATCTACTGGATAACCTAGAATTGAAAAATAGCCTATAGGTTGAAAAACTCCTGTAGTGAAGAAAGAAAATAACTAATATACAGTGACAATATAAATATTATAAGTATTTATTTTATTATCGCCCTGAAATTTGATAATACAAACATGTAATATCTACGTATCATCCATATATCAGGTCATAAAAAGTCAATACATTCTTCAAAAATTTAGCATAACAGAAAATGCACTCTCTCTCCTTGATGGAATTAAGTTACTGATAAAAGTAAAAATAAGTAGATAAGTAGATGGAAGTAGATGTTTAAAAACAAAGAAAAATATTTGTTTTGGATAACATAAAATCTCAATTGACAATTCCAATATTTCCAGAACTTTGCCTGTCGACTGGTGGAGAGTTTTCCCCAGGAGACATTTGTCAATGTCTAGGGTTGTTGTGGGGATGTCAAGACTGGTGGAGGTGTGAAATTTAGAGGTCAAACGAAACACCTAGCATTGCTAGGGCAGCCTCCCACAACAAAGAATCCTCTGGTCCTAAAGGTAAGTAGCACCAAGGTTGAGAAACCATAATCTAGACAATAAACACTACGTAGCTATTCCAAGTGCTCAGGAAAACACATCAGTGCCCTCGAGGGGAAAAGTGTGAACATTTTAATTGCCGTACATGGTGACACAAATCCATGTTGTTAATCTAAGTGGAAGGTGCTGAAGCACAAAACATAATTCAAAGAGTTTACTTGAGCCAAAATGAGGACAGCTGCCTGGAAGAAACAGACCCAAGTATCCTTGGATATGAACTCCCTTTGGAGTTTTGCAACAAGCAGTTTCTTAAAGGCAAAAAAGGGTCCAGAAGTGGGATGATGCAAACAGATTTGTCACAAATTCTCATTGGCTTATGGAAATAACATTTATTAGTGACTGGCTATACACTGTTACACTATTATTGGGTGTGGATTATAGTGTCTGGTGTGGCGTTATTTGTTAATTTATAGCTACTGTGGCAACAGCAAGCAGCCTAGATGAACACACAGCTCAAAGAGGAGCAGGACAGAACTGCTGTCTCATTTGAATATCTCTCTGGGCCTGATTATTTAAAAGGACTTGCATTTCTCACATGAAAGTTATTTTCTTTTCTCAATGTCCATAAATGAGAATAAATAGATGTAAAATAGATCTTTTCGAGGATGAAGTAAATGGAATGAAAAACAAAACCCAAGCTGACCAGAAATCATAGAGGGAAGAAAAGGTTATAAATATATGGATTTTTCAAAGTGATTTTAAGCTATTAGGAATCAGTTAAATGTTGGGGGATTTTGTCTGAGAATGGGCTAAAGGAGAATGTCCCTTTTGCCTTCTGAAGTTTCCCTGAAAATCACTAATAGGAGGCAGATAAATAGTAGAGAAGGCATAAAGGTTTCTGCAATGTGTGTACACTGGAGCCCTTAGAACGAAGACCCAGACACACGATGCGTGCAGAAGCTTATCTACCACATGAAGTTTACAGAAAGAATGGGTTCTTGGATCACAGGGGAAAAAAAAAAGGTTATGTGAGAAAACGACCCTGGCTAGCAACAGTGGGCTTATTACATAGGTGGAACCTCACTGGGAGCAGTCCTCAGATAGAATAGACAGAAAATGTTTCTTTCAGACCTTTGGAGACCTGAGACTCTCAGTTAACCTTTCCTAGATCCAGACAATGGGGCAGACCTCAGAGAAAGCCTGGCTGCATCAAGGCAGATTCTCTACCGATGCAAATCTCCCCAAGACACCTTTGCAGCTAAGTTTGCATTTCCAGCCCTTCTCAATAGCCATTTTGAAATATATCAAGGAAATATATTTAGGGGTAAAATATATTAGTTTCCTTCATACAGCTATAAAACATAAAGGAATAATTTTTGTCAATGTCTACTACAAATCCAATATAGCAGTAATCATAAAACCCACCAGATAGTGAAGAAAAAATATGCAGAGTACATCAATTACAAATGTTGATACTGAAATGCCAAATAAAATAAAAATAATATCCAACAATATTTGAAACAGTAAGACAAGAAATTGGCAAAAAAAAAAAAAAAAACAAATATCCACCTTGGGGATGAAAGTGTGTTTCCAAATTTGGTAATATGCTAATATTAACAATCATATTAATTAGCCCAAATTAAAAATAAATAGGGGATTCTCAGTACATGCTAAAATATATTATTTAAAAGGCAATATTCATGTCTTTAAAGATTTTAAATGCTATAAAGAGTCTGATATTCTATATGCAAACATGTGTATGTCCATTAGAAGAATAGAGGCCTGATTTTCATATGTTACTACATAGAGATAGAGAAGTGGATAGATTAATTTGCATATGCATAGAGAAAGCGTAAAATAGAAATTTACTATCATATTAAAGGAATTTTAATTCAACAATAAAATAATTCAAAGGTAAAATTTTAAATATTTTTAACAGGTACATTATTAATATTAGATAATATTTATAATAATTGTGAAAATATTCAATGCTAAAATAAGATACAATGTCTAAACATCAGTATTAAAACTAGTATAAATATTTGCTTGTTTATACAAGGAAAATTCAAGCTGGACCTAAAATTATATAGGAAATAAAAGAAAAATTTTAAGGGAGCTCTTTAATAACATAAACATATATATATATATACACACACACACACATATAACATGTATATACGTTATATGGGATAGACATAGATTTAACATGTTATATCTATATTTGTATCTATAACTACAGCTGTATGTATCTACATTTCTATATATTTACTCAGTGATATAAATATAGACTGGAATAAATATAAAGACACATATGATTCTTGGATAAAAAGGATTTAGTATCATAAAGACAAATTCTTTCCAAATTCAATTATGAATTCACAACAATATACAGTTTCATTAGTATAATTTAAAAATTTTAAATAAATTCCAAGATTCATTTAAAGGAATATACATGTATACAAGCAGACAAGAAAGAAGCAAGAGTGCACTAAACTAACTTGCTATTAAAATACATTTTTAAACTTAGTAACTAAAACTGAGCAGTACTGATTTGGAGTACTGGAATTTAGGTATATGGGATCTCAAAAGCACAGAGCTCAAAGGAGACCCCTGTATGCACGAGAACTTAGGATGTGCTTTAGAAGGCATTACCAAACCACAGGCAAAGTTACTTTGGTGTCTTAGTCTTACTAGGTTTGAAAAGCCAGAGAAAAGACTCAAGACCACCATATAAGAGTAAAACAAAAGGACAGGGAGAGAATGTGAAGATACTGAAACTTTTATAAAGTTGTATAAAACATCCTTTAAAGAAAATATAAAGTTTAGGATATACATCAAAATCAGCAGAGCCACTAAATAAATAAATAGGCATTGTAAAATAGCAAGAGAAAATTTAAATGGATTTCTAAAAAATATTGACACCTATGATTTTTAAAATATGTTTAAGAAATCCCGTATTTCACAGGGCAGCCTTTCACAACGCAGATATGTTAGGACATAAAGGTCTTTCTGTTTTTAATTTACTAGTGTTTATAGGGTTACAAATGTCTTCTACCCTTGTCTTTTGTCTGATGGTGCAAAAAATTTTCATAAGCATGTATTTCTGAATGCCTGATGGATTGACATATATAATATGCTGCTAGTATTAAAATATGTGACGGAAAAGGCATCCAATCTTCTCACTGTTTACATAAATTCTAGGTTTCTCCTATTTACCTCAAGCACGTATGGAGCAAATTCTTACCTTTTAATATTGCCATGGCATTCACATTGAACATAAGTTGAACTCTCTCATATGGTAGCTGGGTTCAGATTCCCTTGACAATTTCCAGTTCTAACCCTCACAGTTCCTCAGTGTGGCTGGCCCAGATATTGACCCTACACAGTTGCCTCCTCCTGGTGACTACCAGCTATGGAACCATTGGATACAACCTACTTGACTCACCCCAGAGACCTCACAGTGCACATGGACAGCCCCCACACACCAGAGTGACCTGCTTGGTTGCAGTGGGAGTCAAGAAATGTGACTGCTGGCACTCACCCCACCAACTAGTGCCCCGTGGAAAACTTATTTGGGTGATGTTCTGGGCCCAATAAAAGCTAGAATCCCACAGACCCCTTTTCTCTCTCCTGGTCCCCACTCATCTTCCCCATTTTGTTCAGCCCTATGAGGTCTGCTACTGTGTTAGTCCATTTTCACACCGCCGGTAAAGACATGCCCAAGACTGGGTAATTTCTAGAAGAAAGAGGTTTAATACACGCACAGTTCCACATGGCTGGGTAGGCCTCACAATCATGGCACAAGGTGAAAGGCACGTCTCACATGGCAGCAGACAAGACAAGAGAGCTTGTGCAGGGAAACTCCTCTTTATAAAACTATCAGATCTTGTGAGACTTATTCACTATCAGAGGAACAGCATGGGAAACACCTGCCCCCATGATTCAATTACCTCCCACCTGTTCCCTCCCACAACATGTGGGAATTCAAGATGAGATTTGGCTGGGGACACAGCTAAACCCTCTTCTCAGCTACCCTCTTCTCTCTGGATCTGTGAGTAATAAACCTACTTCTGTGATTTCCCATGTTTGGTTCTGTGGCCTCCATGGGTCTGAGCTGACCTACACTGGAACCTAACTCTCCTCCTGGCCAGGGTCTCTGAGAGTGGCTCTTGTCAGAAATGCACAGGACACAGGTCAGGCAACAGTCACCAGGCATCTCCTAGTCTCAACAGATGTTCTGTGAGAGGGAGGCCTGGTCGTGGGATGCACACCTGGCCACTGCTGGGGTAAGGAAGTGTCCTGTGAAAGGCACATGTTAAGCATCCACAACCCCCTGACCAGAACCCCAGAAAGGCAGGGCTCCAATTGACGGTGACTCTCCAGAGACAAACCTCAAGCCCTAACTGGAGGAAAAGAAAACAATGTAAAAGTTGAATTTATCTTACTATTTCAATGATCCAGTAAAGACAGTCTATGCCTGTACACCACATATTTTCTTCGATTGTGGATTTATTTTAGATAGAATTTTATGTCTGGCTTTCACTTTAGCCTGGTCCCTACCTCAAGCATAAGGTAAAGATTTTCCATGCATTCTTTTCTGGTACTACTACCTGCCAGTGTGGGGTCATGTCCTAGTCTATCTTGAGGGAATCCCCCTGTTCATTATTGTCAGAGTGAGACTGTTAAGTCTTGATTTCCCTGGACAACTTCACTGCATGACTTTTAATATGATTTTTTAATATACTCTTTACTGGACAATAAATTATATAGTTATCTGAATAAGAGATATGGTCAGGAAGAGGCATTGCCTCATTCAGTTTTTCTCTTTGGTGAACTCGCATATGTTCTCCTCACCCTCCAGTCACCTCTAAACCATATTGTTCCAAGACAACAAACAGAACTCGAGTGTGTATCTTTCACCACTGGATTTGTGTTTGCTCCATAAAGCTTCATGCTTAATAGAGTTTCTGTTAGCATTTTCTCTATCTATTTTCCCATAAAATATCACAGGCCTTCTTCATATGGAATTATGGGTGATTTCCTTCAATCTGCATCATATCAAGTTGAGGTTCATGTTGATGAAAAGTAAAACATACGTTGAAAATATCAGTAAGGATGTTTTCCCCTCCTTTTTAGCACCTGTGCTTGTGATACAAGCACATTTTAATACAATTGTAGTCTCATGCTTTGATCATTCCTATGATGAAAATAACATTTTTAGATAAAATATCTGAGTTTTATGAGGCCTTTAGTATGTGATGTGATAGAATATCAGAAGACCATACTTTTTTCTAGTTTTCCATGCAATTCTATCATTGTTTCATCTTTACTCCTACCAGAGTAATTTTCCAAAATAGGTATCTTGTCATTCTTCCTGTTGTTATCAGTAAATAAGTGAAATGAAAAGCTAGATTATATAATTTATCTAGAACAATAAAGTAGAATTGAGTCTATATTCATTAATGAGACTAACCAGTCAATTACACAGATAGGCATTTTACATTTTGAAGATCATATGGACCCATCATCAGAAATATTATTATTTATGTCTATATGGACATCACCTGTGCATATTTACATAGAAATCAATGAGAGCTGATTTTTATTTTTATTATATATATTTTTTGAGATAGGGTCTTGCTTTGTTGCCCAGGCTGGATTGCAGTGGTGCAATCACTGCTCACTGCAGCCTCAGCCTCCCAAGCTCAAGCAATCCTTCCACCTTGGCCTCCCAAATAGCTAGGACAACAGGTGCACATCACGATGCCCACTTTTTTTTTTTAACTTTTGATAGAGACTGGGTCTTTCTATGTTGCCCAGGTTGCTTTTGAACTCCTGGGCTCAAGGAATCCTCTCATTTCAGCCTCTTCAACTGCTGGTATTACAAGCATGAGCCACCATATGGGCTGGAAGCTGATTTTTAAAATACTGAGATCATATAGATGACAGCACCTGAAAAATAGACAACACCAAGCTTTATGTTAAAAGGTGTGAGGGTATCAATATTGTTGTGGCTATTGGGGAGGAAAACATTAGTAAAACCAGTAAGTTAAAGCTCTTGCTTTAAACTTTGGCTTTAACTTAACAAATGTTCTATGGAGTGACAGTATGTATGTAACCATGCTATGCCCATTCACAGATGCAGTAGAGGGAAGAATTTCTCAAAGACAACTCTTCTAAGACTCAAATTAAACCGTACTGGGTTTGAAAAGAGAAAGTCCAGGAATTACCAAATATTTTAGATATCAGATAAAAGAGAATGCCAGGTATGCGATGATAATCAGCAATGGTTGTTCACAGAATACATCAAATCAGTATTTGAATTAGCTTTTGAATTACAAGGACAAATGGATCAAGTCTAGACTCTTTAGTAGGTAAATCTTATTAGGCTGAGATGTGTTTTCCCCTGTTTTTCCACAAGGAGATTACAAATTTGCAAACCTCAGCTGCTCTCATTTTATGCTCTCACCAAGCCAAAAGCTGAAGTTCATCAATCAGGGTGTCTAAGTGTTCACTGGTTATATACCATTTTGTAGTTTCAGCTATCTTTCCAACTTCCTAAATCATCAACTTCATTTGATCTTGTTTTTTTCCACTATCACATCTTTATTGACCATATAAAGAATATAAGTGAGTTCTCATTTTGTTATTGTTCATTTTAGTCTAATTTCATCAAAATATCACAATTTTTAATTTCATTTTAATTTCAAAGATTAAATGAAACCTACATAGAAATGAGTGTAAGATTTGCATTTGCATTATTTTGGCATCAATTTGCTATCCTCCCTCATGCACATAGAGATCATTTCCATGTACGTGATTTCAAACATCCAAGTGCAGTATTAAAAGCAGTTGTAAATTATGGTTCTCATTTTCATGATACAATTACAATATAAACTTCCTCTTGCTGCTGTAACCAATTACCACAAACTTCATATCTTACAATAAAGTGACCGTTAATCCTACAGTTCTGTAGTTCAGAAGACTTGAATGAAACTCACAGGGCTAACATCAAGTTTTGGGCAGGGCTGCAGTCTTTCTGAGGGCTATGTGGCAGAATCTATTACTTGACTTTTTTGAGCATCCAGAGGCCACCTTTATTCCTTGGAACATGACCTCATTCTTATATCCTATTTTTCTTTTCTTTTTTTTTTTTTTTTTTTTGAGATGGAGTCTCCTTCTGTCACCCAGGCTGGAGTGCAGTGGCATGATCTCAGCTCACTGCAACCTCTGCCTCCCGGGTTCAAGTGATTCTTCTGCCTCAGCTTCCTGAGTAGCTTGGACTACAGGCACTTGCCACCATGCCCAGTTAATTTTTTGTATTTTTAGTAGGGATGGGGTTTCACCATGTTACCCAAGATGGTCTCGATCTCCTGATCTCGTGATCCACCCACCCCAGCCTCCCAAAGTGCTGGGATTAGGTGTGAGCCACCGCGCTGGGTCCTCATTCTTGTATCTTAAAAGTCAGTGATGTTGTGTAATTTCTCATGCCACCACCTCCAAGGTTGCCTTTCTTCTGTCTTCTTCTTTCACTTATAAGGAAGTTTGTGATTTCATTGATCCCACCCATTTAAGACAATCTCTCTATCATTTTTCCGCAACCTTAATTTCACTTGAAATCTAATTTCACACTGCCGTGCAACCTAACATATTTGTATGTTAGACTCTGGGAATTAGGACATGAAAATTTTGGGGAGGCCATTCTTTTGCCTACAGCAGACATAATCTATTTAACCTGCAGATTAAAGCGTTCTTTATTTTTCTGCCTCCCTCTCTTAATTTTTTTAAAATAATATGAATTGTAGTAAAGAGAAAGAAATAAAAGAAAACAAAGAAAGAAAAAGAAGGAAGGAAAGAAGGAAGGAAATAAAGAAAGAAAGAAGAAGGAAAAGAAGGAGGAAATGAGGGAAGGAAGGGAGGGAGGGAGGAAGGGAGAAAGGCAGGAAGGGAGAAAGGCAGGAAGGGAGAAAAAAGAAAACATGAACACAAGAAAGAAGGAAGGAAAGAAAGAAAGAAAGAAGGAAGGAAAGAAAGAAAGAAAGGGAAAGAGAGAAAGAAAGAAAGGAGGAAGGGAGGAAGAAAAGGAGGAAGAGAGAATGGTAAAAGGTAGGAAGGCAAGGAAACAAAGAAAATAAAGAGGTGAAGGAAGGAAGGAAGGAAAAAGAGGAAAGGAAGGAAGGGAGGAAGGAAAAAAAGGATGGCGGGAGGAAGGGAGAAAAAAGGAAAGAAAGCAAGAACGTGAGAAAGAAAGAAAGAATACGAGAAAAGAAGGAAGAAAAGGGAGGGAGAAAGGAAGGGAGGGAGGAGGGAAGGAAGAATAAGAGGAAAGAAAGAAAGAAGGAAAGAAGGAAGGAAGGAGAAAAAAAGGATGGCGGGAGGAAGGGAGAAAAAAGGAAAGAAAGCAAGAACGTGAGAAAGAAAGAAAGAATACGAGAAAAGAAGGAAGAAAAGGGAGGGAGAAAGGAAGGGAGGGAGGAGGGAAGGAAGAATAAGAGGAAAGAAAGAAAGAAGGAAAGAAGGAAGGAAGGAGAAAAAAAGAAAAAGAAAGAAAGGAAAAGGAAAAAGAAAAGAAAAGGAAGAGAAAAAGAAGAAAGGAAGGAAGAAGGCAAGGGAAGGGAAGAGAAGACAAAGGAAGATGGAAAGAAGGAAGGAAAACCACAAATATTAGAAATTCTGGGTTTGTTAGAGAATATGCCATACTGTTTTTTTTTTCACTTGAAAGGAAAGAGTATCTGCCATTGAAGATGGGATGTCTTGTTGGTGATATTGTTGTTCTTATCTTCCACGTGATTACTGAGTTTGTGCCTAGTCTTTCCATTACTAAGACAAAAGTGTTGAAGTCTGCAAATATAATTTTGGATTTTTCTAGTTCACCTTTGATTTCTTTCATGTTTTACCTCACGTATTTGGAGGCTCTGTTTTTAGCTGCATACCCTAATTAGTAGGATGTTTACATCTTCTTGAGAATTGATTATTCTATTATCTATTATCTCTCATCTCTGATACTATTTCTTGTTCCGAACTCTGTTGTGTCTAATATCAATGTAGTCCTTCCACAGCCTTATTTTAGTGTTTCCATGATATGGCTTTCTCCATATCTTGATGATAACCTATTTATATCTCTATATATTTGGAGCAAGATATAAAATTTAGACTCGATTTTTTAAAGATTTTTCAAAGATTTTTCAAGATGGAATTCTTATTTCTTTTTGTTCTATTTGACATTCTCTGAGTTTCCTATATCTGAAGTTTGATTTTCTGTCACTTCTTTTAGAATATTTTTGGCAGTTATTTTGAAAAATATTTCTTTTGCTCCATTATTTTTCCCTGTTTTCTTTTTGGGATTTCAATCATAACTAGGGTAGGTAATTTCATCTCTGTCTTATGCAGGTACTTTTTCTCAGGGTCTCAGGAATGTAGCCTTCTCACACTTCTGTTCTTTTCCTGACTGTGTTGGTGAGCTCAGTGATATTCCTCCTTCACCTTCAAGAGCAGTTCTGTTTTGTTTTTCCTGTTTTCATACTCCCATCATCAGGAGTATTCTAAGTGTGGCAGTTTTTGTTGCCTTCCCATACATATTAAGTGGAATATCTTGGTCTATTTGGACTCTTATAACAAAATAACATAAACTGGGTGACTAAAAAACAAGATATTTCTTTTTTCACACTTCTTGAGGCTGTAAGATCGCAGGTCAAGATGCTCACAAATTCAGTGTTGATGAGAGCCCATTTCATGGTTCATAGATGGTGCCTTCTTTCTATGTCCTCACATAGTGGAAGGCACACAAGAACTCCATTGAGCTTCTTTTATAAAGGCACTAATCCGATTCATAAGTGCTCGGCCCCCAAGACCTGGTCACCTCCCAAGTGTTCTGCTCTCCCTGATCTGTGTCATATACAGACTCTCTTGGATTCCTTACCAATTGCTTGAGAGATCACAGTGGGTTTGTGGAGAAAAAGTTTTCAAGATGATGGATCTTTCCCAACTTCTGCAGCTGTCAGCGGTCTCCCAATCTCACCAGCCCCACTTTGTCTTTAGGAATTTATTGATTATTCCAGCTTTACTTGTCATAGTGGTGTCTATTTGCATCTGTCCTATGTAAGGGCATCTGTCCTCTTTCTCCTTGCAGGTGCTTGTTTTCCCTCACATTTTGACTCAGTTCTTGGCAACCTCGTTGCTATAAAATAAAGTCATGACTTTGAAGTTAGTTTGGTTCTTTCATTGTTGTCAGGTTAGGAACCCTATTCCATCCCAGATCTCCAAAACCCAGACTTTTTGGGGGGTTGAAATTTTAGGCTTTCTCTTTGAATTGTAGTTTTATCTTCTTTCAGTTACCATTTGCATTTTCATAATGATTAATGAGACTAAGCTTTTTTTGTGTAGTTGACTGTACCTTTGGATTTTTTTCCCAAATACCTTTTTATTTCTTCTTTTCTTTATGGTTTTAGAAAACGTAGTTTACATAATTGCAGCTTGATTTTTTACTCAGTTAATGGCATGCTTAATGGAGAGAAAAAATATTATTTTCCTTTTTAATTACTTTGCCTTTTTCTTTTTTAAGGAAATGTTTCCTTATGTTAAATTTCAGTGTTATTCTACTTAGCTATTCCTTAAATATTATAGTACTTCGGATTTCACATGTAAATTTGTAACATATCTTGAGTTTATTATGTATAGAGTAAGGCTATTTTCTCTTTTTTAAGGTAAAAATCACATAATATAAAATTAATAACCACCATTTTAAAGCATACAATGCACTTGCTTTTAGTATATTCACAATGTTCCAGGGCAATTTCATCATGTCCCTTCCAAAAACCCATTATGCATAAAGTTGTTACACCCTATTCTGCTTCCCTGAGCCCTAATGACCATTAATCTAATTTACATCCCAATTGATTTGCCAATTCCTGATGTTTCATTGAATAAAATCAAGTGATATTTGTCCTTTTGTGCACTTAACATAATGCTTTCAAATTTCACCAATATTATACCATATATAAGTACTTCATTCTTTGTTATAGCTGAAAATTGGGTGTCCATTTATGAGTCAACAAGCATATGGATTGTTTCCACTTTTTGACTGTATGAATATTACTGCTGTAAATATTCATGCACATGTTTATTTTTTGAGCACCTATGTTTTGTAAGATTAACAGCTGACTTAAGAGAAACAATGGAAGGCAAGAGGCAGTAGAATAATATATTCAAAAGATGCAAAGGAAAAAAAACTCTCAGCCACGAAGTCCTTATCCAGCAATTATTTTTCAAAATGAAGATAACACAAAGACTTACCCAGATAAACAGAAATATTAACTGAAGTTGTTGCTGGCAGACCTACCACATTAAAAAAAAACTTTAAAATAAATTCCTAAGGCTAAAAGCAAGTTACAGAAGACAGTCACTTGAATCCACATTTTTAAAAAAGCACTGGTATAGGTAATATTGACATTATAAAAGACAGTAAAAATGCATTTTTTCTCTTTATCATAAATTGTTTATTAAATAACATGTGTATAATGGCCGGGCACGATGGCTCACACCTGTAATCTCAGCACTTTGGGAGGCCAAGGCGGGCATATTACGAGGCCAGGAGATCGAGACCATCCTGGCTAACACAGTGAAACCCCGTTTCTACTAAAAATACAAAAAATGAGCCCAACGTGATGGCGGGCGCCTGTAGTCCCAGCTACTCGGGAGGCTGAAGCAGAAAAATGGCATGAAGCTGGGAAATGGAGCTTGCAGTGAGCGGAGGTTGTGCCACTGCACTCCAGCCTGGGTGACAGAGGGAGACTCTGTCTCAATGATAATAATAATAATATGTGCATAATGTATTGCTGAGTTTTTGACATGTAGAAATGTAATACGTCTATAACATATTTTCCAGTAACATCAAAAAGGAGGTGGTTGGAAGAAAAATGTATTGTCATAAGGTAATCACTCTAGATGGTAAAGTAATAATTACTAAAATGTATTGTTGGCTTTGTAACTTTAATAGATGTAATGTGTAAAGTGATAATACTTTAAAATGGAGGAAATAAAAGAGATTTATATAAGAATGATGTTTCTATGTATTACTAAAAGTTTACTAGTATAAATTGGAAGATGGTTTGAATAATTAATTTTCCATATACCTATATGGTAAACTTACAACAACAACAAACATTCTCAAAAATATATAATAAAATAATTCATTAGTAATCTAAAGTTCCCTATTTTAGAAAATATTCTTTCATTGCAAAATAAAGCAATAAAGAAAAATATTTGAGAAATATATAAAACAAACGGTAAAATGGCAGACATAAATAGAATTATACCAATTATAATCTTAAATGTGAGCAGATTAAAATCCATTCCAGAGGCAGAGATTGTCAGACTGGATTAAAACGAGTGATCCCAATATACGCTGAGATGCAAGGATACTAATGAATTGAAAGTAAAAAGATGACAAAAAATATCATGCAAAGAGCAATCATAAGAACACTGAACTCATTATACTCATAACACACAATATAGACTATTAAAAATGTGAATAGGATTTTAAAAATTTATATTGTAGTAAAAAGGGGGTCAACGCTTTAGGAAGACATAGCTATTACAATCATGTATGCACAGATATGAGCTAAGTTGTTTCCTCTATATAGATGCTGCAGTTCTAACCACTGAATATGACCTCATTAGGAAATAGGTTCTTTGCAGCTGATCAAGTTAAGATACAATCAGATGAGCCTGAATTCAGTATGACTGATGTCCTTATTAAAAGAAGAAATTTGAGTACAGGGAGACATACACACAGGGAGAGTACCATGTGATTATGAGGGCAGAGATTAGCCAAGGAATGCCAAAGACTGCCACTAAACCATTAGAAGCCAGAAACAAGGCATAGAACAGGCTTTCTCTCATAGCCCTTGAAGGGACCATCCCTGCTGACACCTCAATCTCAGACTTTTAGCTTCCAGGATTATAAGACTATAAATATATGTGGTTCATGGCACCCAGTTTGTGTTACTTGGTTATGGCAGCCCTAGAAAACTAATACATGAACTAATAAGAAAGCATAATAACATGAAGCAAAAATTGACAAAAGAGGAGCATCAGCAAAATGGCAGTGGAGACAGCTGCAATCTTTCATTTCCGCACAGAAACATCACACAACTAAGAGAAACTGTCCGAATAAACTTTGCCAAAACTCTGGAAAATAGTCAAAAGATTACAACAACCGAGTGAAAGCAGACTCAAGAAAAAGACAACTTGAACACTTTATGACATTTTTAACTTGCCTTTGCCCCAGCAAATTGGCAGTTTTGAAGTGTCAGAAGCCCACGTTCCCAGTGAGGAACACTGGTCCATGGTCCAAAGGAACAAGAGAAGATCTTACCCGCAAATTACTATGTGTCTGTTCTGACTGGTCCGGGGGATACCTAAAGGACTCATGAAAGGCTTTTGTTTTTCTGTGTTGCTAGAATACAGAACAGATAAGGAATGGACATTATCGAGAAACTCTACAAGGAGACCTAACAAACCACAGATGCTTAGGGCAAAAATTAGAGTTCACACATATAGTAGATCACCTTCAGCACAGGAAGAAAAGTTGGAGAAGAGTATTTGGAAAACTAAGACATTCAAAATCATTCACGTACATGGGAGAGTCTAGAAAGTCACATGTATGCATAGGTTAAGCCACATGCTGACAAATGTCATAAGAAGACCCTACACTTTTACCTTGGCCGATCCCTCCCCTCAGTGCAAGCTCTGTGCAAGAGTGAACTTGAACTTCACTCAGTGCAAGAGTGAACACACACTTTGTGCCGGCTTTAAAGAACCCAGCACAAAGCCAGTCTGCATGGCCTAGAGACATATTTTGCTGGACAATGATTACTTGTTTTTCTTTTTGTTTTTGTTGTATTTGCCTGTTTGCTTACTTCCTGACATACAAGAAAATCACTGTCAAAACATTAGCTTAACATTTGTTAAGGAAACAAAAAGACTTCCGTGACCACACCTTATAAAGCAAACAGTTTTGTAAATCACTTTGGAAAATTTCACTAAAAAAAAAACCTTAACAATATAATAAGTAAAGAAAATTTAAAACCCCAAAACATTACTGTGTTTCTGGGGGAGGGTCTGATTCACAGAGTAACCACATAGTAATTATAATTATTATAATGCCCAGTTTTCAAAAAAAGTTACAAGGCGTACAAAGAACGGGAAAGTATGGCTCATTCAAAGGAACAAAACAAACTGACAGAAAATATCTCTAAGGAAACCCAGACTTCAAACTTACTAGTCAAAGACTTTAAAACAACTCTCTTAATTATACTCAAATGTCACAAGGAAAACATAAACAAAGAAATAAAGGATTCAGAAAAAATATTAAAAAGTAGGAATATCAACAGAGATAGCAGAAATTCTGGAGTGGAAAACTACAACGATAAAAATTTAAAAATCACCAGAGGGATTTAAGAGTATATTTGCACACACAGAAGAAGTCGTGAGCTTGAAGATAAGAAAATGGAAAATATTGACTCTGAGAAACAGATAAAAAATGAGCAGAGACTAAGGAATCTGTGGGACATCATCAAATAGACTGACATTCATATTCTAGAAGGATAAATTATGTTGTTGAAAACTTTAGCATTCTTTCTTTTCACCTTTCTTCCTCCCTCTCCCTCCTCCTCTTTACTTTTCTTCCTCTTCCTTTCTCTTCTTCTTTCTCTCCTTCATTATCCCTTTCGCTCTGTTTCTCTTTCTCCCTTTCTCTTTTTTCTTTTCTTTCAATTTTCTCCATTACTAAGAGATGTTTGAATACCCTTACCATGTGAGTTGATATGGTTATTTCTCCCTTTAATCCTCTTTTGAGATTTATAGTCTCTCTAAGTAAAGAGATAACCCAAACATAACCCTCACAAACAGGCTTCCATACCATTCTTAATTTGGTCCTGTAATTCTTCACTGCTGTATTAACTTTCTGACGCTTTTAAGGATGTTTTACAACAAATTGTTTAGTTTTTTCCACTGGAATGTTTATTCTCAATTATCTAATTCATATTGTAAGTATAGAGGGAGTTTAATATAAAATTATTAAACTAATATTTGTGAAAGAACGTATTTGTGCATTTAACAAATATGTTAATCCTCAGACTGTTATTGGGCAGCTGAGCATACAGCAATAAAAATAACATAAATTTTATGTGTACAATATTTATGGAATTTGTTACTGGAACAAATAAATAATTTAGTTAATAACATGACAAAGAACAGAAATTGTATACACTATAGAGCATAGTAATGGAATAATGAATGATTAAAGTTATTAATATTAGGTAGAAAATGAAGGGTATCTTTGAGAGCAGAACTCAAGGAAGCAAGCAATTCGCCTTATGAGGAAAGAGTTACCTGTGGATAAAGGAGAAACTGAAAAATTTACAAGTCAAGACTTTTTGAGCAAAAACAAAAATATGATTTTTAGTCACCAATTCAGTACAGTGAAAAAAAAGTTGAAGAGATATCTTGGAAGTAAACCATATTGTGGAAGAGCATGTAGGGTTTTGATAATCAGGGGATTAGTCTGAATTAATTTTAAATGCCATAGGAATATATGAGATAATTTAACCAGAGAATAACATGATTGTGTTTGCATTTCAAAGGGGTGTATCTCGTGCACCGTGTAGAATAAATAGGTTTTGTGAGCAAATAAATTGGGAGGCTACTCTAATCCAGAGAAAAAAGGTAGTGACTTAGGTGAGAATGCTGTCAGGATGAGTGGTAGTAGTGGTGAGAAGTCGTTAGGCCATGGATGTATTTCATAGGACTGGCCAAGAGAACTGCAGCTAAATTGGAGTGTAGGGAGTGAAATGGAGAACTCAAAGACGACTCTCAGCACTGGAAAGTGACAGCTGTCACTGAAGCATGCTGATGCCTCTTATTAAGAGAGTTACTTGGGAGTGGCAAGATCAAAACTTCTCACTTTCAAATTTATGAAAAATATTGTTTTCAGAACGAATGACTTTGGGATCAGAAAGCCATCATTCTAATTGATGGTTCCAAGACTACACGGGCTCACACTCCCAAGAACAAAAGTAAATCATCGCAAAGGTGCTTCCTGATAATTCTAGAGAATGGAGAATTACTGTAACATCTTTCTGACTTTAGGAGAGGTAGCAGTTCCCTGTTTAGCCTAAACGCTATTTTTTTTTAAAAGCTCAGCCAAGAGACTCCATTATAATTTTCAAATGTGTGTAACTTAAATTCTCATATGAAATACCACTATGCTTAAATTAGTCAAAACATTTTCCCCATCTACAACTCTATCTTGTCATTGCAATCATTTTCACAAAAGTGACTGCAGCTCACAGACCCTAAAAGGAGAAAATCCAGGGTAGGTTATCTGATCTAGTTAGTTTCGAAGACAGGATCTAGAGATTATTTAATATGAAATAGGTCACCTGAAATGAAGTGTTTACTGAAAACAGCTTGGATCAGCCCAGTTTTCTACCACTGAACCATGCATTTGGTTTAAAAAACACAACAACTCTGGGGAATATCGGCTGCTTCCAACTGTGTTGAAGGTGTTAAAGAAAAGAGCATAAAAGTAGAAATGATCATCTGAGGCCTTTATAGTCTCTGCTCAAGAGACTAGAGTCTTCCATTCTTAACGAAACACCCAAATATCTTAATAATTGGGCAAAATCTAAATATCAAAGAGATAATTTTATCTTGAAGATTGTTAAATTATAATGGTGATTCACTACCTTGCCACGTCTCTGAGTCAAAAATTAGGTCTTTGTTTAGGAATCAATGGTACTCTGCAACTTGGAAATAGGAAGATTTTAGAAGACTCAAACACTGACTTTCTTGTGTGCAAAAAAAAGACGTATTGAGATAAGACAAGTCTTTCCTTGCAAGGATACCTCTAATGCTCATACACCACCTCCCCTAACGTTAATATAGCTTCCAGGTCACTAACCAGTGTCAGAGAGCAGCCCATGCAACTACAAATTCAATAGATGTCGAACACAGGGTCAAGCCTAGAATAAGAAGTCTTAGCTAATTAAGTATGATTTTTCCCCAAATTCATATTAACAAAAACTTGGATATGTCAGAGAATGCATTCTAAGTTCACTCAACCTAGGAGGCACAAACATAATTTTAAATTAAGAGCTGAAGCATTCTTGTCCTAACAAAAAGCAAGGAAAACGAAATATCACACCACAGGAGGGATTTCACAAATTAGTGTCAACATCAAAACCTTAAAATAGGCAAAGAGAATGCAGATTCACAATGAACTCTTGTACTTGTTTTGTTCAGAGAAGAGATGGTTCTGAGAGAATGACAGTGAACTAACCCCAGCTGGTTTAGTTGGTGCTTCCAACTGCTGCTTCAGATAAACTCCTTTAGCTAGAATAAATTGATGAGGATTTTGGCATGTGGTATTAGAGATGGTTATTAATTTTTTCCTCTTATTTGCATTGTTCAATGTAGTAAATACTAGCTGTATATGACTACTTCAATTCAAATTAATTACAATGAAATATACTTAAATATTGAATTTTTTAGTCACGGTTGGTTCATTATTGAATATCTTCAGCTAAGATTTCCCATCTAAATACACTAAGAGGTGGCTTAGTTAACTGGTCGTCCACAAATATTGAGGCTGATGTTAACTCCTGATATATTCTCTGCAAATAGAATATTCATGAGCCTCCTCCTGAAATCAGCAGCCTAGAGATAGTTTTATAAATTGGATACAAGTTGGAAATCTATATACTCTCAGTTTTTGAAATATTAGCTTCCCAGGGAAGAAAACCAAATTCATAAGATATGTTAGGACGATTTAACTCAAGATGTTCAAAACTGAAATGACGTATTCTACAATATGTGATAAAACCACCCCCTAACAACTTAAAGCAAAACAGGGATTGACCTTAAAGACCTGCCTTTTCCTCATCCCCCAGCCAGTTTTCAAATCTTGCATTTTATTTCGAAAGGTCCTTATCCCCCTAGTCTCTTGTTTCTAGACTCGGCACATATTTAAGTTTGTTACCTCTATCTACTGACTTTTTTCTCTTCAAACGGTATCTATGCCTGCCAAATGTGAATATACAAAAATCAAATCAGAATGTGTCATTCTGATTTAAACTGCTTATTAGTTAAAACCCTCAAGATAACATCTGGGTTCTTGGCTGCAATGAGTCAAGCCTACTTACATCTTTTTTTGTCTTTGGCTGCACATTTCCTATCATATCACACTCCAGCAAAGCCAAGCTGTGCCGGCCTTCTACCCCATCTCCACTATTTTGCCCCGCCTCGCCGCGGCTTTTTGCCCGCCACGGCTTTTTGCTCCCCCGCCCCCGCGGCTTTTTGCCTCCCCCGCCGCCGCGGCTTTTTGCCCTCCGCCGCCGCGCCTCTCTGCCCAACCCGGCTTTTTGCCACCCGCCCCCCCCGCCGGTGCCGCGCCTCTCTGCCCGCCGCGGCTTTTTGCCCCCCCCCACCTCCGGTGCCGCGGTTATTTGCCCGCCGCAGCTTTTTGCCCCCCGCTGCCGCGGCTTTTTGCCCCCTGCTGCCGCGGCTTTTTCCCCCACGCCACCGCGTCTTTTTGACTGCCCCGGCTTTTTCCCCCTAGCCGCCGCGTCTCTTTGCCCGCCCCGGCTTTTTGCGCCCCCCCGCCGACGCGGCTTTTTGCCCTCCCCGGTGCCGCGGTTAGTTGCCCGCCGCGGCTTTTTGCACCCCTGACGCCGCGGCTTTTTGCCGCCGCGGCTTCCCCCCCCCCCCACCCCCAGTGCCGCGGTTATTTGCCCGTCGCGACTTTTTGCACCCCCGCCGCCGCGGCTTTTTGACCCCGCCGCCGCGGCTTTCTGCCCCATGCCGCCGCGGCTTTTTGCTCGACCCGGCTTTTTGCCCCCCTCCACCGCCTTGGGTTTTTGCCCTCCCGCCACCGCGGCTTTTGTCCTCCGCGGCTTTTTACCCCCCGCCGCCGCCGCCGCGGCTTTTTGCCCCATGCCGTCGCGGCTTTTTGCTCGACCGGGCTTTTTGCCCGACCCGGCTTTTTGCCCCCCCACCGCCGCGGCTTTTTCACCCCCGCTGCCGTGGCTTTTTGCCTCCCGGCTTTTTGCCCGCTGCGGCTTTTTGCCCCCCCCCCCCACCGCCGCGGCTTTTTCACCCCTGCCGCCGTGGCTTTTTGCCGCGGCGGCTTTTTGCCCCCTGCCGCCGCGGCCTTTTCCCCGCCGCCTCGGGTTTATGCCCGCCGCGGCTTTTTGCCCCCCCGCCGCCCCGGCTCCCCCCCCCCCCCGCACCGTCCTCCTGGCTTTTTGCCCGCCCCGGCTTTTCGCTCCCCCGCCGACGCGGCTTTTTGACCCCCGCCTCCGGTGCCGCGGTTATTTGCCCACCGCGGCTTTTTGCCCGCCCCGGTTTTTTGCCTCCCCACCGACGCGGCTTTTTGCCTGCCCCGGCTTTTTGCCGCCCCCCCCCCGCCGACGCGGCTTTTTGCCCTCCGCGACTTTTTGGCGCCCCCGGTGCCGCGGTTATTTGCCCGCCGTGGCTTTTTGCACCCCCGCCGCCGCGGCTTTTTGCCGGCCGCGGCTTTTTGCCCCGCCGCCGCGCCTTTCTGCCCGCCGCGGCTTTTTGCCCGACCCGGCTTTTTGCCCCCGCCCCCCCCCCCCCCCGCGGCTTTTTCCCCCCCGCCGCCGCGGCTTTTTCCCCCCCGCCGCCGCGGCTTTTTCCCCCCCGCCGCCGCGGCTTTTTCCCCCCCGCCGCCGCGGCTTTTTCCCCCCCGCCGCCGCGGCTTTTTGCCGGCCGCGGCTTTTTGCCCTCCCCCCACCGCGGCTTTTTGTCGCTGCGGCTTTTTGCCCCCCCCCACCGCCGCGGCTTTTTCACCCCCGCCGCTGTGGCTTTTTGCCCCCCGCCGCCGCGGCTTTCTGCCCGCCGCGGCTTTTACCCCCCGCCGCCGCCACGGCTTTTTACCCCCCGCCGCCGCCACGGCTTTTTGCTGGACCCGGCTTTTTGTCCCCGCACCGCCGCGGCTTTTTGTCCCCCCACCGCCGCGGCTTTTTGCCCCCTGCCGCCGCGGCTTTTTCCCCACTGCCGTTTTTTGCCCCCCCCCGCGCCGCCTCGGGTTTTTGCCCGCCGCGGCTTTTTGCCTCCGCAGCTTTTTGCTCCCCCGCCGCCTCTGCTTTTTGCACCCCCACCGCCGTGGCTTTTTGCCGCCGCGGCTTTTTGCCCGCCACGGCTTTTTGTCGCCGCGGCTTTTTGCACCCCCGCCAAAAGCCGCGGCTTTTCGCCCCCCGCTGCCGCGGCTTTTTGCCCCTCGCTGCCACGGCTTTTTGCTCCCTCGTCGCCGCGACTTTTTGCCCGCCTGCTACCGCGGCTTTTTGCCCGCCGCGGATTTTTGCCCCCCCACCACCGCGGCTTTTTGCCTCTGGGGCTTTTTGCCCGACCTGGCTTTGTGCCCGACCCGGCTTTTTGCCCCCACGCCGCCGCGGCTTTTTCCCCACCGCGTTTTTTTGCCCGCCCGCCGCCTCGGGTTTATGCCCGCCGCCGCGGCTTTTTGCCCGCCGCGGCTTTTTGTCCCCCGCCGCCGCGGCTTTTTGCCCCCCGCCGCCGCGGCTTTTTCCCCACCGCGTTTTTTTGCCCGCCCGCCGCCTCGGGTTTATGCCCGCCGCCGCGGCTTTTTGCCCGCCGCGGCTTTTTGTCCCCCGCCGCCGCGGCTTTTTGCCTCCGCGGCTTTTTGCCCCCCCCCGCCGCCGCGGCTTTTCGCCCCCCGCTGCCGCGGCTTTTCGCCCCCCGCTGCCGCGGCTTTTTGCCCCCCTGGCGCCGCGACTTTTTGCCCGCCGCGGCTTTTTGCACCCCCGTCGCCGCGGCTTTTTGCCGGCCGCGGCTTTTTGCTCCCCCGCTACCGCGGTTATTTGCCCGCGGCGGCTTTTTGCCCCCCCCCCCCCGCCGCCGTGGCTTTTTGCCCCCCGCCACCGTGGCTTTTTGCCCCATGGCCATCCTCAGAAGTGTGAGTGGAACAGAGTGAAGGGAAAGCTGTTTTCTTCGAAATCTCAAAAATCTTGAACTTTCAAATAGGGATAAGTGTTATTTTTGCTCCAAGCACACATTTGAGAAATCTTCCATTTAGCGGATATGATGATAAACCCACATTTTTTGTTTTAATCTGAAAATGTATTTGTATGGTTCTTGGAAATATTTTTTTGCATATAAAATTATAGTTTATCATCTTATTTCAAGTTTTATTTACCATTTGATAGTTACTCCTAAAATGTCATTGATTAAAGAAAGAATCATCTATTGCTCCAACTGCTCTTTACTAAAGGTAATTTGTCTTTTTAACCTCATCAGGCTCCTTTTAAGCTCTCAAACTGACCTTATTTTTTTTTACAGATTGAATGCATTAAGTCAATTTATTATTTATGATGAATTTATTTATGTATTTATTTTCGCTATCGCAAGTAGAAAAAGCCTATTAAGTTGCTATGCCAAAAACCTGCCTCTAGATGGCAAACAAACCCCGCAATACACAAAAGAGAGCCAAATTCTTAGAAACCCTGGGAAAGGAAGAGGACTACTGTCCCATTAACAACTTGGAGCCCTTAAGGCAAGAATGAGGTGGAACATCTGGAACATCTGGGAGGAGACACCAGGGTGCAGAGTAGTGGGGAACCTGCTCTGTGCTCTGAGACTGAAAGCCCAGCCTTGCCTCTCACCGCTGCCTTGACTGTGTCCCCATCTGCTGTGAAGTGAATGGTGTCTTCTAAATTCATGCTGAGCCCTAATTGCTGAAAAGTGTAAGACATGCAATGGGGGGATTATGTGCATCTTCCCGACACCAACATGATGCTCAGGAAGGAGACTTCTTGTTTTCTCTTAGGATTCTTTTACTAACCAAGATTTTGCCTCTACTGCATATTTCTCTTTGCTGATTGTCCCTCCCTTTTGACAGAAGATGGCCCAGGGCATTCACTACTAAGTCTCAACCTCTTACCCAAAGCCCTCAGTCTAGCGTTGCTCTTTCCTTCATGCTATTTTTGTTTGTTTCTTTTCTTGTAATCATCTTGGCAATAAAATAATCACTTTTTTCTTTCTACCTATTAAAGATGTTACCTTAGTTAATTACAGTGGTTTCCTTCAGAATGATAAATAGTCTTTCAAAATGATGTAAAGAGATCTAAATCCGTGTGCTCCAGAAGTTGAATGAAGATCTGTCTAGCACGGGTGCCAGTGACTCTCCCAGAGTGCTCCATGCAGCTGGCCCCACAGAGTCCCTCTGTACTGTCATATCACCCACTGCCTTCTGTGAATGAGATATTCTGATTAGAATCCTGGTGGATGCTATTTGAGCCAGTGCCCCCACAACTCCTATGAAAGCTGAGGACCACAGGCCCCTGAAGACAATCACAGGTCTCTAGACTCACAGCTCATGACCCTCCTCTGCAGACACAGCTTCTCCCCGGATGGCTGAGGGTTGTCATTGGCTGTGTCCTTCCTTGTGCATGACAACAGGAGATATAGAAGGTCTGTAAGCAGCCCTGCAAGCCAGGTTCTGAGCAAGCCCTCCTGTGTGGGGCGCTCTTACCTGGACATAGGTGTGTAAACCAAAAATGAAACTCTAAGCTCCCTAACCAACTGAATGAACTCCTCCTCTCAACGAAGGACACAACCTGAAATACAATGCAGTCCATGATCGGAACGGATGATTGGATATGCCTTAACTTACCCTCTTCCCTTTAAAATTCAGGCACAACTGACCAGCTTTTAATATGAAGACAGAGACCTTGAGACTGACAAAGAAAACTCTTTATAGCAATAAGATACCAATGTGACAGATACCACATCCTAAGAGAAATCAAAGTATTTTCCCCAAGCTATTGTTATTTAATGTATTTTAAAATGCCTCTGCAAAGCTGGTTCTTGTGGGAAAAATCTACATTCTGTAGAGATTCCTTTTTACATCTCTTTCCTGACCCAGAGAGATTTAACTAAGAGTTTGGCACCTTTTAAGTCTACTAAGAAACAATTACAATCTATTCTCTCTGAAGCCTGCTACCTGGAGGCTTCATCTGCATGATGCAACCTTGGCTCCAAAACCCTTTTTCTAAACCCAGAAACTCCCTTGTGTTGATTACAGGTCATTAGATAAACTCTTTCAACCACCTATGAAATCTTTGAATCCACCTATGACCTGGAAGTCCCCAACATCCCCCCTCCTTCGGGCTGTCATGCCTTTCCATATCAAAGCAATGTACAGCTTACACGTATTGATTGATATCTTATGTCTCCCTAAAACGTGTAAAACCAACCTGTAGCCCGACGACCTTTGACACACATTCTCAAGACCTCCTGAGGCTGTTTCACTGATATTTCTTTAACTTTGACCACATAAATTTCTAAACTGATTGGGACTTTTCTCAGATACTTATTTGTTTATAGGTATCACTGGATACACTTAAGGAATTGAAGAGATTGATGACACTGAGAAAAGGAGGAAGCCAGGGTGTGTGGAGAGAGAGATTGTGATGTATGTACAGGACTAACACTGAGACCTGGTTATGTAATGGTGTAGTACTGAGTATCATCCCCAAATAGTGAGGTTTCATTCCAAGAAGACTATGCATGTATCTCATTTGGGAAAACAGCTTTTGCAGGTGTAAATTAAGGAGCTTGAAACAGGGAGATGGTCTTAGATTAATCAACTGGGACTTAAATGCAAACTCAAGTGTCCTAAAAAAAAAAACAAGAGGTAGAGAGACATTTAGCATAGACTGAAGTGGAGAAGGCAGTGTGAACACAGAGACAGAGATTGCAGTGATGTGTCCACATCCCGGGAGAGAGAAGCCACCAGAAGCTGGAAGAGCTAAATCAGACTGCTCCCTAGAGCTTCAGAAGGAGCCAGAACTGATGACTCCAAGATCTTAGCCCAGTGAAACTGATCTGGACTTCTGAACTATGAGAGATTCCATTGCTGTTGTTTGAAGCTACTACATTTTTGAGAACTTGTTACAGTAGCCCGAGGACACTAACACAAATGGGGCTCTGGGAAAATCCAGACTAAAGGTGTTGTGTTGGTTTGCAATCTCCTTGCTTAACTTTCTGATACTAGACGTAAATAGATTGGTGAAAAATTTTGTGATTGAAGAAATGTACATGAAACCTACAGTGTACAGAGAAGCATCTGTTAGTTATAAGATAAATATTGATAATTTTAGTTGAAAATGACATATGACTGTTAATATCTCACATAACATTCTGAGTTACTCAAGAATGCATAAAAGGGGCACTAGATACTCTTCTCATGTATGTGTGTGTGTCTGTCTATACATGTATGTACACTTCATGGTGCATCAGCTGGCGGAACCCTCAGGACACCCCTTCACATCCTCAGTGCCCCATTTCACACATGAGGAAACTGTTCATGACAGCACATGGCTGATTTGCATAAAAGTCACGTGGTCAGCAGTTGTTGAAGCTGAACTTGGAATCTAGGTCTGTCTGACCTTAACTATGTTCCTTCCACAGAGCCACGTTCATTCCATAGAGGAACCCACCACCTATAAAACCAGGAAAGAGACAAAGCCAGAAGTGCAGGGTGGATTTCTTAACACAAGTTCCCTGCGACCTCTAGTCCTCATCACGCTGACACTAAGCTTAAACCCAGACCCTTCTACAGTTTTGTCTACAAAGCACAATTTGCCCAAAGCCTTTACAAACACCAACAGCCTTTCTTTCAGCTATGGCAGCAGGGTCACATCTTACATGGCCCTGACCACATTTTGTCTCCTCTGCCATCCCCATCTCTCTGACTCAGTCCTCGCTTGCAGCCATAAAAAAGGATGAGTTCATGTCCTTTGTAGGGACATGGATGAAGCTGGAAACCATCATTCTCAGCAAACTATCACAAGGACAAAGAAACCAATCACTGCATGTTCTCACTCACAGGTGGGAATTGAACAATGAGAACACATGGACACAGGAAGGGGAACATCACACACCAGGGCCTGTCGTGGGGTGGGGGAGGGGGGAGGGATAGCATTAGGAGGTACACCTAATGTAAATGACGAGTTAATGGGTGCAGCACACCAACATGGCACATGTATACATATGTAACAAACCTGCACGTTGTGCACATGTACCCTAGAACTTAAAGAACAATAATAATAATAAAAAGAATGGGTCTTGTACATCTAATTTGCCCTACAAATGTTAAAACAGCAAACCCGCATCCCCTTCCTCTTCTCATGTGCTGTGAGGGATGACCTCCAGGCTCTCAGATACCAAGATTGTACAAGACCTAACTCAGAAAATTACTCAAGACACTTTCTACGTAAGAAGAATTGTGGTGCTAGCTCTCCTCATAGAAAAATGTTTTCTGTCTCTTGTTGAAATTGACAGCAAACACAACAACACAGAACTATTTGGGAGAACAGAGGACAGTGATACACTAGGGAAGTAAAACACACCCCTTCCCCTTGCATTGGTTTCCTGTTGCTGCTGTAACAAATTACCACAACCTTACTGCTCCACATAACACAAGTGTATTATCTTACATTTCTGGAGGTCAGAAGTCTCAATGAAGTAAAATCAAGGAGTAATAGGGCTCTATTCATTCTAGGCTTCAAGAGAGAGAATCCAATATCGAGCATTCCATCTTTCTGATGTTCCCACATTCCTAGCAGCATGGCCCCTCCCTCCATCACTCCAGTTTCCCTGTCCATTGTCCCAGGTCCTCTCTGGCTGTTACCTCCCTCCTTCCCTATTATAAGGACCCTTGTGATTATGATGGTCTCACCCAGATAATTCAGGATACTCTCCTGACCCCAAAATTCTCAACCATGTCTGCCAAGTTATTTTTGACATATTCATAAGTAATGATCATAGATTCCAGATATTAGGACAATGATGTCTTTAGTGGGTGTATTATTCATTCCACAAACAACCCTCATCATCCACACAATGGTCTTCCCCTAAGGTAGAATAAAAATATCACAAGGCAGATTTACGAGGCGATCGACCTAGAAAAAACCTGAGACCCTGGGACTGTCTGATGTGTGGATGTCAAATCCTGGGAGATTCTGAGTCTCTGCTCTATGTGGACTCTATGTTGTGTAGCCATTTGTGGAAGGCTTCTGTGATTTTGTGACCTAGAGAAAATGAATCTCTGCTAAAATCAAATCTAAGAAAGATTGGCAAAGGGAATTTAAAGATTTCCTAAATTTTTGGAATTTCCCTATGCATTAAAACATGAGAAGTGGCAATAATTCAAACCAACGATGCCCTCCAAGAATGAGGATTTTTCCAATGCATTAGGTTGGGTCCCCTCAGTGAGAAGGATGCCAAAGATTCGCATGCAGGCAGTATATTTACAAAGTGCGGGAAACAAGCAAGTGAGCAAGGGAGGGGAGGAGGGAAAGGGAAAGTGAAAGGAGCCTCAGAAGGAGCCACCTCTGAGGATGACGAGAGCTCAAGCCCACATAGAAACACAGGAAAAATGCCTCTGTTATTCCACCTGAGAGGTGAGGGAGCTGCGGGATGTGTACACCTCCCTTGTCATCACTGATTGGCAGCCGTCCTAGGGGATGCTAATTCCAGGCCATGAGGTCTGCCTCATTTGCAGCCTGAGCTGCTTCCCCAGGTTCAGACAGAGCAGTGAAGGGGAGAAAGGGCCATAGAGAGTCAGCTGAAGTATAATGACTAGAATCCCCAAGGCGTAGTAACAATGACTGCTAAAATTATGCACAAAGAAAAAGCGCATTTGAATCCAGAGATGTATCTCTCTGAATCTGGATATATGGATCCTGGCAGCCTGTTCAGTAGCCATTTCCCAGAAATCCAGTCCTCTGGAAAAGCAGCAGGAGGTTTGTGCACAGGCTGCACTACCTTGGTCTGGCCACTGGTAGTCGTGCATGAGAACTACTCCCTGGAGTATTTCTCAGTCCACTGACACTGATGTAATTGGCTCCACTTCCCCTGCTGTTGAGCCAGGCCGACACGCTCTGGGCAAAGGCATCTGTGTGAAGTATTGAGGTTCAAATCAGTGCTTAAGATATGTTTGGAGGCAAAATACTTTTTCATCTACATGGGCAGTGTCTTGGCAGAAGATGGAGATTCTCTCTAAATGGATGTGAGACAGGGTGGCTGGCATCTGAGTCAGGATGATGCCCTGGTGCATGGCAAGAACATGCATTGGGTAGCAGCTGCCCTCGCTAAGGAGAGAGGTTCACTGACCTGGCTTTTCCCCCCTCACCTGCTCTCCAGAAAGCCAGACTCTAGGGCAGATGCTCCTGAGACCCCAGGAACAGGCTGGTGGGGAGCGCAGCTCAGAGCATTACTCAGGGGATGTGGCCTTTGACATCCTACTTTGAAACAATTGATTATTTGAGCCTAGATTGATAGAGGGCTTCAAGTTGATTTTAATCCTGGCTCCTATAGTCCGCGAGTGAAACAGAGATTTTGAAATAATGAGACCTGGTATTACTAGTCAGCTCTCCATGCTGGAGAACCATAAGAAATTATACCAAAGGCAGGAAAGGGGATAGAATATGGGGATCATCACGCCAAGAATAAGGTGCAGCCCATTTAGCCCCTGGGTCTTAAAGAGACCCATAGCTCTGGATAATGGCAGATCTATGCGTGACACATTATCATCATTGTGCATCTTCAGAGAATTGTTTTTCCTTTTACTCCTAGGAACAATGTCTTAAGATTGTTAGTAAATTCTATTGAATTTATTAAAGATGCTTCTGATAAATTCTTTTTATATTCATTTCAAAAAAGAAGCAATTTCACACTGACAGAGACATTGTTATTATAGCACTAAATACTTTTACACTCGTCAAATTCCTTTGAGACTAACTGAAATTTCTGACAGCCCCACACTCTATAACTTTATTGTAAATTTTCTGCCAAAAATGATGCTTTCCTATACACTCCTAATACAAATATAAATATATTATTTAATCTAGTCTTAGGTTGATTTAAAATTTTGAAAATTCACTCCAAAAATATGTTCTGTAACCATATGGCCACCAATGAGAAGTGTACTCTTTCAAGGTAAATCTGTGCTGCCCTGGTCTGACCTGGGACTCTGGGGATACTGCGCCCATGTGCTGAGTTACTGAGATGAGCCAGCCCTGCAGCTGTGCTCAGCCTTCCCCATCCCCTGCTGATTTGCCTGTTCCTAGAGCACAGCCCCCTGCCCTGAAGACTTCTTATAGGCTGGCCACACCCGGTGCAGGAGTCAGCCCCAGTCAGGACACAGCACGGATGTGAGGGCCCCCACTCAGCTCCTGGGGCTCCTGGGGCTCCTGGGGCTCTGGCTGCCAGGTAAGGAAGGAGAACACTAGGATTATACTCGGTCAGTGTGCTCAGTACTGTCTGGAACTTCAGGGAAGTCCTCTGATAACATGATTAATTGCAAGAATATTTGTTTTTATGTTTCTAACTTCAGATGCCAGATGTGACATCCAGATGACCCAGTCTCCATCCTCCCTGTCTGCATCTGTAGGAGGCAGAGTCACCATCACTTGCCGGGCGAGTCAGGGCATTAGCAATAATTTAAATTGGTATCAGCAGAAACCAGGGAAAACTCCTAAGCTCCTGATCTATGCTGCATCCAGTCTGCAAAGTGGGATTCCCTCTCAGTTCAGTGACAGTGGATCTGGGACAGATTACACTCTCACCATCAGCAGCCTGCAGCCTGAAGATTTTGCAACTTATTACTGTCAACAGAGTGACAGTACCCCTCCCACAGTGTTACAAGTCATAACATAAACCCCAAGGAAGCAGATGTGTGAGGCTGGGCTGCCCCAGTGCTCCTTCTGGTGCCTCTATCTGCTGAGGGAAGTTCTCAAACTCAGTCAGGTTTGGAAAGTCATCGGGAGATTTTCCTAGAGGAGGCCAGGGAGGTTCCTCTGAACCCTAAGCCTCTTTCGCCCTCATCCCCAGCAGAAAAGACGCGACAATACCTGCCCTGACTGAATAAAGAAGAGAGATAAGTCCAGCTGAGGAGTCTGTGTTATGGGATAATCGGAATTTGTACAGCAAAAGAGAAGCTATTCTCAGTATTTCATGGAGAAATTATTCAAGTTGAATAAATTAGAGTCTAAACCACAGTCTTACTGAAGCCTATGGAGTGTTATTCATGAAGCAGGTACTAGACACAGGGGATTCTCAGGTGCTACTTCAGAAGCCAGGATGCACCTGCCCCTGGTGGTATGTGCTGAACACCGTGTGATGATCCTCAGTCCTGTCTGGGAAGCTGAGGGCTGGGGGTGTTGATGCTCTCAGCTGCCTGCAGCACATCTCCAGGTGATTCTTCAGTCCACACCTAACTGCGTGTGTTTTACTTCAGGTGTCAGTGTACATGAATCCACTACTCTGACTTCCCAATCTCATGACAGTAATTAGTTGTAACTTATTGTAACCTCATGGAGCAACTCTAAAGAAACCATAGAGAGAAAAGGAGTTTTGGAAAATGTGCTCCCAGAAGTGATAGTAATGATGGGGAATTGACAGCTGACGGGGAAGTAAGGTGACTCTTTCCACAAGGCTCAACATTTTGCCAGTTATGAATTGTTGCAAAACACATTTGAATGTGCTTTCAAGTATTACCAGTTTGGGGTCATAGCTGAAAAACTTTATTAAGTCACAGATAAAATGGAAAATCAGGAAATTGTATGAAATATACAATAACACTGTGTGTGATGGCTCAGGTCTGTAATCCTGTGATAGTTAATACTGATTGTCAACTTGATTACATTGAAGGATGTAAGCATTGCTCCTGGGTGTGTCTGTGAGGGTGTTGCCAAAGGAGATTAATATTTGAGTCAGTAGTCTGGGGAAGGCAGACCCCCTACTTAATCTATGGGCACCATTTAATCAGCTGCCAGTGAACATAAAGCAGGCAGAGAAAAGTGAAAAAGTGAGTCTGGCCCAGCCTCCCAGCCTACATATCTCTCCCGTACTGGATGCTTCCTACCCTTGAACATCGGACTCCAAGTTCTTTAGTTTTGAGACTCGAGCTGGCTCTCCTTACTCCTCACTCCTCATGCCTGCAGACAGCCTACTGTGGGACCTTGTGATCCTGTAAGTTAATATGTAATAAACCCATATATATATATATATATATATAGAGAGAGAGAGAGAGAGAGAGAGAGAGAGAGAGAGAGAGAACTTATTAGTTCTGTCCCTCTAGAGAACCCTCACTAATACAGATTTTGGTACCAGGAATGGTTCTGCAGGAACAGAATAATAAGGTTGGAGTTCTTTTGTTGGTTTTGGGGTTTCTGGATTTGGCTGCTAAATATGATTAGATCCCAAAATGCTAAGGACTCTACTTTTAATAGTGTACAGAATATTGACAGTTCTTGGCATGAAAGGTTTAAAGAGCTTTGCAAAACAAATTCACTTGACACTAATGAATCATCGCTCGTGAGAGGCAAGGAGTTTAGTGACTCTGTACCTAATACCCTTGACAAACACCTTGCAAAATAGATTTGTGAGGACAGCACCTGCATCTTTGAAGAGCCCTGTAAAGGCTCTTCTCTGTATGTCAGATCTAATGGTGAGAACTGCAGTCACTCAGTTACAAAAGTTAAATACAATTTGGAATAATTGGATCCTGAAGTGGCAGGGGCCAAGTGGCAGCACTCAACCCTCAAAGGCACGGTGGGCGTAGCTATCGTAATGGGCAGAAAAGACAAAGCAGCAATCTGAACAGTCTGACTCATATAGAGCTCTGGCATTGGCTAACTAATCAGTGTTCCTAGAAGTGAAACTGACAGGAAGACTAATGCATTCCTACTTAATTTATGTAAGGAGGAAACTTAAGGTCAAACAGATAAAAGACTGATTGGAATCATAAAAACAGAGATTCATGACCCCTCAATCAATTTCCAGCCTTGAGCCAGTTTACAGACCCAGAACCCCTTGAATGAAGGGGAGGCTGGGTCCCCCTGAGGTGTCCATGGCAGATAGGAATGCTGCTTTGAGGCTTTGGCAGGCCTCCATAGGTGAATCATGGTGGAGGCCTCTAGTATTTTGCAGCAAGGCCCGGTCATCTTCTCCAGTTAACTACTCTCCTTTTGAGAGACAGCTCTTGTCCTATACTGGGCTTTTGTGGAAACTGAACATTTGACTATGAGTCAACAAGTCACCATGCGACCTGAACTGCCTATCATGAACTGGGTGCTTTCTGACTCATGTAGCCATAAAGTGGGTCATGCACAGCAGCATTCCCTCATCAAATGGAAATGGTGTATAAGTGATTGGGCTCAAGCAGGTCCTGGGGGGCACAAGTAAGTTACATGAGGAAGTGGCTCAAATGCCCACGGTCTCTACTCCTGCCACCCTGCCTTCTCTCCCACGGTCTGCACTGATGACCTCATGGGGACTTGCCTTTGAGCAGTTGACACAGGAAGGGAGGACTAGGGCCTTGTTCACAGATGGTTCTCCACAATAGGCAGGTACCGCCCAAAAGTGGACAGCTGAAGCACTACAGCCCCTTTCTAGGACATCCCTGAAGGACAGTGGTGAAGGACAATCTTCCCAGTGGGCAGAACATTGAGCAGTGCACCTGATTGTGCACTTTGCATGGAAGGAGAAATTTCCAGATGTGCGGTTATATACTGATTCATGGGCTGTAGCCAATGGTTTGGCTGGATGGTCAGGGACTTGAAAGAAGCATGATTGGAAAATTGGTGACAAAGAAACTTGGAGAAAGAGTATGTAGATGGACCTCTCTGAGTGGTCAAAAACTGAAGATATTTGTATGCTGTGTGAGTGTTGACCAACAAGTGACTTCAGCAGAGGAGGATTTTGATAATCAAGTGGATAAGATGACCCGTTCTGTGGATACCACTCAGCCTCTTTCCTCAGACACCCCTGTCATTGTCCAATGAGCCCATGAACATAGTGGCCATGGTGGCAGGGATGGAGGCTATGCATGGATTCAGCAATGTGGACTTCCACTCACCAAGGCTGAACTGTCTGTGGCCACTGCTGAGTGCCCAATTTGCCAGCAGCAGCAGAGACTAACAGTGAACCCTTTGTATGGCATCATTTCCTGGGGTGATCGACCAGCTACCTGGTAGCAGGTTGATTATATTGGAACTCTTCCACCATGGAAAGGAGAGAGGTTTGTCCTCATTGGAACAGGCACTTACTCAGGATATGGGTTTGCCTACCTGCATGCAATGCTTCTGCCAAGACTACCATTTATGGACTCAAGGAATGCCTTATCCACTATCACGGTATCCCACACAGCATTACCTCTGACCAAGCACTCACTTTACAGGTAAAGAAGTGAGGCAGTGGGCTCATGCTCACGGAATTCACTGGTCTTACCATATTCCCCATCTTCCTGAAGCAGCTGGATTGATAGAATGGTGGGACGGCCTTTTGAGGTCGCGATTACAACATCAACTAGGTTACAATACTTTGCCGGGCCGGGGCACCATACTCCAGAAGACCATGTGTGCTCTGAATCAGCGCCCAATGTATGGTATTGTTTCTCCCATAGCCAGGATTCACAGATCCAGGATTCAAGGGGTGGATGTGAAAGTGGAACCACTCACTATGATGCACTAGCAAAATGTTTGCTTTCTGTTCCCACGACATTAGGTTCTGCTTTACTAGTCATCTTAGCTCCAGAAGGAAGAACGCTGCTACCAGGAGACACAATAACGATTCCATTAAACTGGAAGTTAAGATGGCCACTTGGACGCTTTGGGGGTCCTCCTACCTTTAAGTCAACAAGCTAAGAATGGAGTTACAGTGTTGGCGGCAGTGATTGACCCAGACTATCAAGATGAAGTCAGTCCGCTACTCCACAACGGAAGTGAGGAAGCATATGAATGGAATATAGGAGATCCATTAGGGCGTCTCTTGGTATTATCATGCACTCTGATTAAGGTAAATGGGAAACTATACCCAATCCAGGTAGGACTACAAATGGTCCAGATCCTCTCCGGGCCACGACCTGCTGAGGTGCTTGCTGAAGGCAAAGGGAATACAGAATGAATAGCGGAAGAAAGTAGTTATCAATACCAGCTACGACCAGCTGACCAGCTGCAGAAATGAGGACTGGAACTATCATGAGTATTTCCTTCTTCTTTCGTTAAAAACATGTTTGTGCACATATGCACTTGTACTAAGAAAATATCTTCATTTCATTTCCCTTTTATTTATCAGGTGACATAAATTTGCTGACCTCATATCAGCATTTAAGTATTGTTTACTTTATGTAAGAGTATTTGGGTTGGGGATGGGTGCATTTCCAGTTGTAGGAAGGATAGTTTATTATGTGAGGGGTAATTATGACCTTACTATTGTCTGTATTTTAAGATTATGTATGATCTCAGGAGATGTGTGTGGGTTGAAGTTCACAAGGGGTGGGCTTGTGATGGTTAATAATGAGTGTCAACTTGATTGGATTGAAGGATGTAAAGTATTCATCCTGGGTGTGTCTGTGAGGGTGTTGCCAAAAAAAGATTAACATGTGAGTCAGTGGGCTGGGAAAGGCAGACCCACCCTTAATCTGTGTGGGCACAATCCAATCAGCTGCCAACCCAGCCATACTATAAGCAGGCAGAAAAATGTGAAAAGAGACAGGCCTCGCCTCCCAGCCTACATCTTTCTCCCATGCTGGATGTTTCTTGCCCTCGAACATGGACTCCAAGTTCTTCAGTTTTGGAACTCTGGCTGGCTCTTTTCGCTCGTCATCCAGCAGATGGCCTATTGTGAGACTTGGTGATTGTGTGAGTTAATACTTAATAAACTTCCTGTATTAGCCAGTGACATCTAGAGGGACAGAACTAACAGGATATATACATATATATATACATACACACACACATACATATATATGCACACACACACACATATATATTTATTTATAAAGGGGAGTTTATTAACTTACAGGATCATAAGTTACACAATGGGCTGTCTGCAAACTGATGAGAAAGGAGAGCCATGGAGTCCAATGTTTGAGGGCAGGAAGAAACTAGCATGGGAGAAAGATGTAGGCTGGGAGGCTAGGCCAGTCTCTCCTTTTCAAATTTTTCTGCCTGCTTTATATTTGCTGGCAGCAGATTAGATTGTGCCCACCAGATTAAGGGTGGGTCTGCCTTCCCCAGCCCAATGACTCAAATGTTAATCTCTTTTGGCAACACTCTCACAGACACACCCTGGGTCAATACTTCATATCCCTCAATCCTATCAAGTTGACACTCATTATTAACCATCTCACTCCCCTTCATATATATATGTATATAGTCCTTTAATTCTGTCACTCTAGAGAACCCTAATACATCTACACTTCTGATGATCTATTTCTTTTATTTTAGGTCATTTATTTCCCCTGGGTTGCCTACACTCGCTTCTTCCCACTCCCCTATGAAGGACAATATAAGCCTCTGGACCTCACTAGGTCAGGGCATGTCCCTGGTTGCACTATCCATGACACTTTCCTCTTTTACTCTTTAGCAATGAGGGAATGTCATCCTTACCCAGATACCAGCCACCTGTCTCACATCCAGGACAGAGAGTCTCCATCTCCTCTCCAGCAAATACCCATGTATGTGGGCATGGTGGCATGCCCCTGTGATCCCAGCTACTCCATAGGCTTAGGGGGGAGAATCACTTGTGCTTGAGAATTCAAGGTTGCAAGGAGCCATGATCACACCACTGCACTTCATGCTGGGTAACTGAGTGAGACCCTGTGATTTTTCCCCTACATTTTACAGAATTTTTTTTTGCCTCTTCTATTAATTTATGTTTTGTCCATTCATTTTCTGCAAGCCTTTAGAGGGCAAATAGGAAGTTTCCCTTTTTAACGTGGTGGCTCACGTCTGTAATCCCAGCACTTCGGGAGGCCGAGGTGAGCAGATCACCTGAGGTTGGGAGTTCGAGACTAGCCTGACCAACATAGAGAAACCCCGCCTCCACTAAAAAAAATACAAAATTAGCAGGGTGTGGTGGTGTGCACCTGTGATCCCAGCTACTCAGGAGGCTGAGGCAAGAGAATTGCTTGGACCTGGGAGGCGGAGGTTGCAGTGAGCCCAGATTGTGCCACTACACTCCAGCATGGGTGACAAGAGCGAAACTCCGTCTCAAAAAAAAAAAAAAACAACGAAACAAAAACAAACAAATAAAAAACACCTACTGCCTCACTGAATTAAAGACGTGTTCAGCAGTTTCTTTGTTATTTCAAAGAGTGGCATCTGCTTCAGCAGGGTCAGTTTTTAATGTATTTGTTTTGTTTCTTTTTTCTCTGTCTGGTGTTCTTTTCTATTTTATTATAATTTTTTAAATTTGAGGGATGAGGTTTTCATAGTACTGAATATCAAACAATGAATCCACGTGAATGATTCACCTAATTTCCTTGGTTTTAGTCCTCTATACAGGTTTTATATAGCAAAAGAACCATTTAAAGACTTGGGTTACAAATGTATTTTATTTTACCTCTGGCATGCCTTGGGCTGAGAAAGCATTATATGGTGGCACAGTATTTGTAACATTCTCATAGCCATCTGGTGGTGGTTCGAGGTATGACATTTTGAAAATCTAGCAAGAATTAAAATATGTCAAGTTAGAGAGAAAAATTTCAGATTATTATTAAGATATAATTCATTTTGCCCCAAGTATATACTTCAGATTAAGCATCCTGGAACTAGGTTCTATAATTAAAGAGATAAATTACACTGACAACAATGAGAAAGAGCCTTATCATTATTATTGTCTTCCTAATAACAGAAACTTTTATAAATGCATGCAATCCCAGGTAACCAGAAGTTTCCTTATAAAGTGTAACAGCAGAGTTTCAAAGGTGGCACTTTGGCAAGGCTCTTTTTTTGACTATGCCTTTTCAGCTTCCTTTGTGGACTCCTTTTCTTTCATCTTTATTTAAATAATATTTCCCTATGTTTTATCCCCAGCCCATTGCTTGCCTCTGTACTGCCTCCCTGCGAGACTTCATTAAGTATCAGAATTTTACCAATAGCTCATATGCTTATGATGCTTACCTTTTCAGATTCGTATATTTAAATGTTTTGTGATTATTTCATCCTGGATGTCCAAACTCAACATGTTAAAATTCAAATTTATCATCTCTCACCCCGGGCCTGCTTTTGGTCTGCATTTCCTACCTCTATTAATAGCTTCAGTCATTAGCCACTGACACCAGACAGTCTCGGAGTCATCCTGAACTCTATCTTCCCCTCCTTCCCCAAGTCAATCACTAATCAAGTCCTGCTAATACATTTCCTTACTATTTCTGAAATCCATCCCTCTTCCTCATTCCTACTAACATCCTAATTTAAAACTTTATTATCTTTTACCTGGACTATTGTCTTAAGACAACAACTTTAACCCGTTGCTTAGCCTAGGTGTAATCCACAGAGAATCTTGCCTGTCTAAAATGCCCCTCTAGCCACATCCTTCCCCTGCTCAGATCTTGTCATTGGCTCCCATGAACTGAAGTTGAAGTTTAAGCTCCTTAGGACAGCATACACGCCCTTCTGTGATCTGTTCCCAGAACATATTTACTGGTTTATCTCATATCATGGCCCACTTTGTATTTTACACTTTTGAAATACAGAAAATCATTACATTCTCCCAATAATACTAAGCTAGTATATGCCTAAAAGCCTTTGCCAATATTTTGTCTTTTGTTGAGAATTCTCTTAGCTTATTTTGTCACGTGGTTAACTCCTTATGTCCTTTCATGACTCACATGTCAAGACTTCAGGAAACCTTCTCTAACTCCCAGGCTGGGCTGAGTGACCCTTTTCTGGGTAAATAATGAACTCTAATCATACTCTTCATAGCACTTACCATACTAATTTGAAGTCTGAAGTATTCCATTGTCTGCTTCACTTTACTTAGGCAAAGGAACCATGTCCTAGTCTCATTCTGGCCTCAGGACTTCAGCCTGGGCGACAGTGGGAGACTGTGTGTCAAAAATAAAAAATTGCCAATGATTGAAGCCTAATACTGAAGATTCTGGTTTATTAATAATTAGTCTGTTGCTGGGTGTTAATTGAGCTCCCCAAGCGATTACTCATGTAGGACTTCAAAACAATAATTTAGAACCTTGTGACTCAAAATCTGGGCAAAAATAAGCAGCATCAGTATCACCTGGGAGCAGCTTCAGGTCTCACTTTAGATTTACTCTGAATCTAAATATTATATTTTTATTAAAAAAATTAAGAACAGATGACAAGCTTCAACTACATCTAAATTCTTTAGATTTACTTTAAAAGAATCAACATTTTGACACAATACCAAAGTGAACTAAATTCTTTTTTTTTTTTTTTTTTTTTTTGAGACAGAGTCTTGCTCTGTTGCCCAGGCTGGAGCACAGTGGTGCAATCTCGGCTCACTGCAACTTCCACCTCTCCAGTTCAAGCGATTATCTTGCCTTGGCCTCCAAAGTAGCTGGAATTACAGGCACATGCCATCATGCCCGGCTAATTTTTGTATTTTTAGTAGAGACAGGGTTTCACAATGTTGGGTCAGCTGGTCTCGAACTCCTGACCTCAAGTGATCTGCCCGCCTCGGCCTTCCAAAGTGCTGAGATTATAGACATGGGCCACCATGCCCAGCCTAAATTTGCTTTAATTTGGAGAAGTACTGGTCTAGAAAACACAAATTCCAAGGAGACTCAGGTTCTTAAGTTGATTTCTTGAGTACAAGTTCTTCAAATGCATTCTCCAAGATTAATTTTTTTTTTACTTTTTAAATTGACAAAGATTATACACATTCATGTCTATACGGGGATGTTTCCGTACATGTAGATGGTGATCAGATCAAGGTAATTAGCATATCTATCATCTCAAACATTTATTATTTCTTTGTGTTGGGAACATTCAAACTACTCCTAGGTATTTTAAACCACATAATATAGTATTGTTAACTATAGTCATCTACAGTACTATAGAACACTAGAACTTATTACTCCTACCTAGCTGTAATTTTGTATCCATTAACAAATCTCTTATTATTCCTCCTTTCTCCCTACCCTTTTCAGCCTGCAGTATCCTCTGTTCTACTTTTTACTTCTATGAGATCAACTTTTTTTTAGCTTCTGCGTGAGTGAGAACATGTGGTGTTGAAATTTCTATTCCTGGCTTATTTTGCTTAACATAATATCCTCCAGTTCCATCCATGTTGCTGAGAATGACTGGATTTTATTTATTCTTTTTTATGGCTAAATAGCATTCCTTGGTGTATATAAACCATATTTTAAAAATCCATTCATCTGTTGTTGGAAACCTAGGTTGATTCCATATCTTGGCTATTGTGAACTCTGTTGCAATAAACATGGGGATGCAGATGTCTCTGCAATATAATGCTTTTCTTTCCTTTGGATAAATTCCCAGTAGTGGGATTGCTTGAGGTGTTTCAATACTGTTCTCCATACTGGCTGCACTAATTTACATTCCTACCAAGAGTGCATAAGAGTTCCTTTTTCTCCAGCTACTCAGGAGGCTGAGGGAGAAGAACTATTTGAACTCTAGAAGCAGAGGGAGCCAGATTACACCACCACTGCACTCCAGCCTGGACGGAGAGTGAGATTCTGTCAAAAAAAAAAGTCCCTTTTCTTCACGTCTTTGTCAGCATTTGTTATTTTTGTCTCTTCTATAATAGCCATCCTAACTGGAGTAAGATGATGCCTCACTGTGGCTTTGATTAGCATTTCCTTGCTGATTAGTGGTGTTGAACATTTTTTCATATACTTGTTGGTCATTTGTATGTCTTCTTTTGAGAAATGTCTGTTCAGAGCATTTGTTTATATTTAATTAGATTGTTGTGCTTCTTTGCTGTTGATATGTTTGAATTCCTTGTATATTCTTGATATTAATTTCCTGCCAGATGAGTTTATATTTTCTCCCATTCTGTAGGTTGTCTTTTCACTCACTTTATTATTTCCTTTGCTGTGCAGATTTTTAGCTTGATGTGATCCCATTTGTTTATTTTTTCTTTTGTTGCCTGTGCTTTTGATGCCTTATTCATAAAATATTTTCCCAGAGCAATGTCCTGAAGGATCTCCCCTATGTTTTCTTCTAGTAGCTTTACCATTTTGGGTCTTATATTTGGGTATTTGAGATACTTTGAGTTGATCTTTGTATAGGGTGAGAGGCAGAGGTCTAGTTTCCTTCTTCTGCATATGGATATCCAGTTTTCCCAGCACCATTTATTGAAGAGACTATCCTTTCCCCAATGAGTGTTCTTGGCACCTTTGTAAAAAATCCGTTGGCTGAGATATGTGGATTTTCTGGGTTCTTTATTCTATTCCATAGGTCTATGTGTCTGTTTTTATGCCAATACCATGATGTTTTGGTTACTACAGTTTTGTAGTATATTCTGAGGTCTGGTAGCATGATACATCCAGCTTTGTTCTTTTTGCTTAGGATGGCTTTGGCTATTCAGGATATTTTTTGATTCCATAAAATCTCTTTGGATTTTTTTTAATTTTGTGAAGAATGTTCATAGGTATTTTGATAGAGATTGCATTGAATCTGTAGGTTGCTTTTGAGTAGTACTGTCACTTTAACAACATTCATATTTCTGATCCATGAGTGTGACTGTCTTTTCATTTGTTTGTATCCTCTTCAATTTCTTTCATTAGTGTTTTGTAGTTTTCATTTTACCTCCTTGATTACATTTATGTCTGGGTTTTTTTTTTGGTAACTATTGTAAATGGGTTTGCCTTCTTAATTTCTTTTTCAGTGAGTTTGTTGTTCATATATATAAATGCAACCAATCTTTGTGTATTAGTTTTGTGTTTTGCAACTTCACTGAATTTGTTTGTTCTAAAAGTTTTCTGGTAGAGTCTTCAGGTTTTCCTATATATAAGATCATGTCATCTGCAAATAGGAACAATTTGATGTCCTCCTTTCCGATTCAAATGCCCTTTAATTCTTTCTCTTGTCTAATTACTCTTGATAGGACTTCACATTTATATACATTGAATATTTAAAATGTTTACATAAATGTCAGAATCAACTTTCATTTTTCATAGAAAAAGAAAACCCTACTTGTTTTGTAGTTTTAATATTAATCAATTATTATTATCTGAGACAAATTATTTAACAAATTAAACTGTCTATTAAAATATTTCACCACAAATAAATTCCATAAGGAAAATATCTACAACTGTTTTTATGAAAGAAAAAAAGGCTTCTCTACAGTAGCTTAGGCCTGGTGCCATGGCACACACCTATAAATCCCAGTGCTGTGGGAGGCCATGGCAAGAGGATCCTTTGAGCCCAGGAGTTTGAGACCAGTGTGGACAACAAAGTGAGACCTCATCTCTACAAAAAATAAAAAAGAAATTAGCTGGCCATGGTGGTGCGTGCCTGTGGTCCTAGCTACTCGAGAGGCTGAGGAAGGAGGATCACTTGAGCCAGGGAGGTGGAGGTTTCACTGAACCATATTCACGCCACTCCACTCCAGCCTGGGCAACAGAGCTAGACCTTGTCTCAAAAAATTAAGTTAGTTAAATTAAACATAAAGTTGCATTGTATTTAAGAAATTGGGAAAGCAGAAAATGCTTCTGTTTTTCTTTTGAGTTGAACAATGAGAACACATGGACACAGGGAGGGGAACATCACATACTGGGGCCTGTCAGGGGGGTGGGAGGCTGGGGGAGTGATAGCATTAGGAGAAATACCTAATGTAGATGATGTGTTGATGGGTGAAGTAAACCACCATGGCATGTGTATACCTATGTAACAAACCTCCACGTTCTGTACATGTATCTCAGAACTTAAAATGTAATAATAACAATAATAAAAACGACAAAAAAAAGGAAATGCTTCTTGTTAGAACAGATTACATACCCTCATTGCTTTTTATAATAGCCTGTAATAACAGAATATCCACAAGGTGGCAGTAATATATCAGTTTTATCCTCTGAAATTAAAACTTTTGCCTATTCAGTAATACAATGGCTCTTTTGAACTCACTCTAACACATAGAATACAGCAATTTGACTTAATAATTAGCCTTTAAATTTACAGTCTTGTATTATCACTTTATTGGTTTGAATTATTTTGTATTTTAATATATTTAAATGAATTAGTCCTATACAAATTGACTAATTTGACATGTGGAGGTGTTTTTATTCAATTTTCAGACGTTTAGCTTTAAAAAAATTTCTAAACTTCGATATCTGGTGAGTGCCAATGTTTTTATCTTTTTAAAAGGTGACAGACCACACTATATTCAACTGATTTTTTTTTTAACAAGGATGCAAAATCAGTTTAAAGGAAGGATATCTTTTTCAACAAATGGTGCTAGAGCAATTGGACATTCACAGGTACAAAAACTAAGACTGACCTAAATTTATACTTTATATAAAATTTAGCTCACATAAATCACAGGCTTAAATGTAAAATGTAATATTATACAACTTAAAGTTGTGTATGGTAGCTCGTGCCTGTAATCCCAGCTACTACTCAAGTGGCTGAGGTGGAAGGATCACTGCAATCCAGCAGTTAGTGGCTGCAGTGAGCAATGTTGGCACCACTGCACTACAGCTTGGGTGAAACCTCATCTCAAAAATAATTAATAAAGAAATAAATTCATTAAACTTTTTAAAATAGAAGAAAACTCTTGAGACCTTGGGCTAGGCAAAGAATTTTTAGGCTTGATATCAAAAACAAAATCTACAAAAGGAAAAAGTGATAAAACTGGACTTCATTAAAATAAATAAACACTTTTGTTTGTTTGTTTGTTTTTTAGTTAGTAAGACCCTGTAAAGAGGTTGAAAAAATGAATTACAGAGTAGGAGAAATAATTTGCATACCATATATCTGACAAAGAACTTACATCTAGCATATGTAAAAAATTCTCAAAACTCAGTAGTAATAAATAAGGTATCCAATTAGAAAATAGGCGTATGTGACCTCTCTGTATTATAACTTAAACCTCATGTGACTACAATTATTTCAAATGAAATAAACAAAACAGTAATGCCTATTTCTAGCATACAAAATCATCAGAGAACATAGAATTGTACAATGTTAAATTATTGGGCCATTTACTTAATTTAAATATTTTTAAATGCGTGTACCCATTTTGCTTGAAGGTGTGTGCAAGTATGCTTGTATTTTTTTAACGATAATATGGTCAAATGAGCATTAAATTTATTTTTTAAAAGTTTATAGTTACCCCACACAAGTTCTTATTGATTCCCTCATTCTTAACACCTGCATAGTATTTCATTTTATAATTAACGGATTGTAGGTTTATTCTTTTAAAATCACTTGTGTTGTTCTCATGTTTTTTTTTTTTTTCACTAAAAAGTGTTGCAATGCACAAAACTAAAAATATAAGGAGGGTCTTTTCTGGATCTCTGTTGAAAAACTTTGAATAAAAACTACAAGTTCAAATCACATGCAAAATAAACATTTTAATTAATAGGGATTTTATGCAAGATGTTAGTAGCAGTAGCAGCACAGTTTTATTAATATCCCTGAATCTCTCACAAAAACGGACTGAGCAACTGGGATAACAAGGTATTAACTATGACAAAACAATGTAACAGGGTGTCATCATGGACCTTTTGTGAGGTTAAACCACAGGGACCCAGGGGAATCACCAATTTTTTTGGAAGAAGGAAAGGAAAGGAAAAAAATGTTTAATGGCCCTGGGAACTGGAAAACCTAGAAATACAAGTGCTAACATCTATGTTCCTAAATTCAGAGATTCTTACTAGGCAAAAAGAACTCAGCAGATTAATCTGAGAACAGCAGCTGAGGCTGGCAGAAGGCTTCCTGGGCCTCAACTCATAGCTGAGAGTGAGGATGCCAAAAAGCAGGTGCTGTGAGTGGTCTGTTTCCTATGAACCCTACAAATTAACCACCCCCAAAACAAAGCCCTGTCCTAAGGAGAAACTGCAGGAAGTCAATTATAAGTTGAGTTGGGAAGCACACTGAGGCTCAAGAAAAGGGAAGCTCCAGGTTAAGATGCAAGAGAAGAAGGGAAAAGGCAGTTTTCTGCAAGTTCAAGCACAAATAATTTCTTTACCTTCTAGTTCTGGAAATACCAGGTGCTGTGTATGTAAAGCAGGAATTTTGGTTGAATATTATATAATTTTCTGAACCACTGTTACTAATCCAGTTTCCCCTGTACTCAGATCTTCCATGCTACAGACAGACTGACAGATGCTCAGCAAATAGTAGCTAATATTTTCTAGGAAACTAGGTGCTAAACGAGTTTTCTTAAATTTCTACCTCCAGGTCTGTAAGTTGATTTGAAGCATTACCAGTTTCTGGTTCTGCACAGGTTGTTGAGCGCAGGACTTCTCTCCTCCAGTGGAAAGTCCACCTGCTCACAATCAACCATCCTTTCCTGCAGCCTTGGAGACACTGCTTAGTGTAGCACGCCTCCCAGTCTAGAATAGGCACACTCATCATCAGTCTCTCTCATTTTCTGTCTTATCTCCATTCCATCTACATACAGTTTTTGTTTTTGCCAATGTTTTTAAATAAACAACTGTACAAGCACAACAATGACAACAGAAACCTTCCTTCCCCCAGTGTTGTAGTGAGCAAGGAATATATTTAACTTCAAATAAAAGACAAAAACAAATGCTGGATAAAGCTGACAGAAAGAAATGCAACTGTAGGTGCTCTGGCAATATAGAAATGATACAACTAAGAAAAATGGAAGAAAAGGAAAGAGAAAGTATTCCTCAGAATGATTTTACTGACTGCTCATCTGTAATGCCTGGGAGTCAAAGGATATTGTTTATAGAAATGTAAGCATACTTAATGGCACCAGGGGAAATAAAGTTAATATGATTAAATCAAATTGTGGGATGAAAAATCACATAGGGAGGACAAGAAAGAGAATACAGCTAATACCATTGTTCTTAGTTTAGAGACATTAGCTACTGTCCAAAGAAAGAGATGATTTTATGAAATTACATAAGGTAGCCATCAGAATAAAAGTTTAACTCTTCCAAATATCACAACATCAAAACAAAAGCAATAAAAACAAACAAGACAGCAAAAGACAGATATGTGCATATAAATCATAGCATAATATACTGTAATCAAAATATAACCAAACACAATTTATCATTAAAAGTAAGTGGACTTGACTCTTATTAGAGGAAAAAATATTGTCAGATTAAATCAGAAAGCAAATCTTAATTCTATGCTGGATATAAGATAAAGTGTTACAGAAAGTTTAGAAATAAAAGTATAGGCAATGAATAAAAGGATCTTCTCTTCATGCGTTAGGAGTATAAAACAGTATGTAAACACATCATACATTTTCTGTTTTTACACTTAAATGGCTGGAGATGTTACACCACTAGTATGAATTTACTTCAGATATATAAAGGATACACTTTCACGTGGTTAGAAACAGCAATGGTAACAGTTAAGGTGAAAATAACATCTGCATTGACGCTAGGAAGAAAGAGCCATTATTGGGTACATAGTGATCACATTACCATGGAGCAATCTGTTCCCAACTGAAATGTCCTTGCCCTTCTACTGAAATCATGTAAGATTCTGCAAAAGTAGTGTTTACTTCCCACAAATCAGCCATTTGTGGGAATGGCTGCTATTGTTGTCCACACGGAATGAGCATCAGACCTATATTTAGCTGTTGTATCATTAAGAGTTGTATTTGGCCCTTTCCAGAGGCTGTTATTTCAATTATATTTTGGAGAATTAGTCTATTTCCAGACAAATAATTTTTCCAGAACTTTGATCCATATGAAATGACCCTTTGGTAGGGATCCAGGGATTGAGTTTATTTTTAATTACTGTAGCATCCTGGTCAGGTTGAGAAACAGATTACCTTTATATTTCCCTGGCATGTGAGCAGGGCTAGATTTAGCATGAGAATGCTTGAAAGCTTATAGTTTTTTAGAAATTTTATTTACTGTGTGTCTCTTTATCAAAATAAAATCAATGCTGAAAAGCTATGTTAAATGAATTATTTTGAGATGGTCTCTTCCCCCTTCTTCCAATGAGAGGATATCCACAGATAATGTCAGGAGCTTGCTTTACCTAGAAATGTGTTGAGGGCCACAGGTTTGGGTTCACCTGGGAATGTTTAGGGACACCTCCCCAAGTTGTTGTTGAAGAGTGGGGTAAATGTAAGATAGAATTAGGCTCACAGAGGCCAGATGAGAGCATCATGTCACCCCAGAAACACAGCATATACCTGGGAGATCTGTTCTCAGTATCAAATTCTTAAGCACTGTAAGATTGCCTATAGACCAAGACAACAACTATATGTATATATAGTTAATAAAATCAGTTAATATATAAACATATATTTATATATTAACTTATTTTTATTTTATCTTCAGACAGCATCTCGCTCTGTCACCTAGGCTGGAGTGCAGTAGTGCAATTAAGGCTCACTGCAGCCCTGACCTCTGGGGCTGAAGCTATCTTCCTGCCTCAGTCTCCTAAAGTGCTAGGATGAGAGGTGTGAGTCACCTTGCCAGGCCCAGGGCAATAACTCTGCAATGTTTATATAATTTGGAGCAAAAAATATTTGAAATATGTGTGCATTGCTTTTTAACCTTTTCTATTGATTTACTTTATTAAATACTGAACAGAAACAATATATTTATAAAATATTTATTTTATATATATAATAAGCACATAATGAACACCTGTGTCTCCAGTCTTGGTTTAAGAAATTAAGCCAAAAGTAATCATAAGTGCTTATGATTACTTTTGAAGTCACCTGTACAACTTTTGCTGACTACATCCCCTTCTTCAACACTCTAACGATGGCCACTGTGAGCACTGTGTATATTGAATTGTGTTGTATTTTAATACCGTGTGCACTACATTGTTTTCCTAGCTGTATGCTATTGCATTTAGTGAGCATAATGAATTATATCAGTATAATTCACTTTTGTCATTTCATTGTTTCAGCTTTTCTGTACTAATTATTGCTAATATATTTCTACTGGCATAAAAACAGACACATAGGACAGTGGAACAGAATAGAGATTGCAGACAAATCTACACATTTACAAACAACTCATCTCTACAAAGGCATCAAGAACATACACTGGGAAAACAACAGTCTTTTCAATAAATGATCCTGGGAAAACTGAATAACTATATGCAGAAGGATAAAATTAAACCCATTTCACCATACACAAAAATCAAATCAAATAAAAATTGATTAAAGACTTGAATCTGAGACCTGAAACTATGAAGCTGGTAAAAAAAAAAAAGCATAGGAAAGGCTGGGCGCGGTGGCTCACATCTGTAATCTCAGCACTTTGGGAGGCCAAGGCGGGTGGATCACAAGGTCAGGAGATCGAGACCACCCTGGCTAACACGGTGAAACTCCGTCTCTACTAAAAATACAAAAAAAAAAAAAAAATTAGCGGGGCATGATGGTGGGCGCCTGTAGTCCCAGCTACTCGGGAGGCTGAGGCAGGAGAATGGCGTGAAAAAAAAAAAAGAAAGAAAGAAAAAAAGAAAGCACAGGAGAAATGCTCCAGGACATTAGTCTGGGCAAAGATTTTTTTGCATAAGACCTCGGAAGCACAGGCAACAAAAGCAAAAATAGACAATGGGATTATATCAAACTAAAAAGCCTCAAGCAAAGGAAACAATCAATAAAGTGAAGAGCCAACCACAGAATGGGACAAAATATTTTCAAACTATCTATCTGATAAAGGATTAACAAGTAGAATATATAAGGAGCTCAAGCAATTCAATAATAAACAAACAAAAAATCTGATTGAAAAATGGGCTACTGAAGAGGCGGAGGTAGGAGGATTTCTTTTTTTTTTTTTTTTTTTTTTGTGATGGAGTCTCGCTGTCGCCCAGGTTGGAGTGCAGTGGCGCGATCTCGGCTCACTGCAGGCACTGCTCCCCCGGGGTTCACGCCATTCTCCTGCCTCAGCCTCCCGAGTAGCTGGGACTACAGGCGCCCGGCACCAAGCCTGGCTAATTTTTTGTATTTTTAGTAGAGACGGGGTTCCACCGTGTTAGCCAGGATGGTCTCGATCTCCTGACTTCGTGATCTGCCCGCCTCGGCCTCCCAAAGTGCTGGGAATACAGGCGTGAGCCACCGCGCCCGGTCAGGAGGATTTCTTAATCCCAGGAGTTTGAGGTTACAGTGAGCTATGATTATGCTACTGCCCTTTAGCTTGGGTGACAAAGCAAGACCTTGCTTCTAAAAACATAATAGTTAATAAAATATACATAAATACAATTTAAAAATGGGCAAAAGATCTGAACAGATATTTTCTCAAAAGAAGACATACAAATGGCCAATAGGAAGATGAAAAAATGTTCGATATCACTAATCGTCAAAGAAATGCAAATCAAAATCACAATGCAATATCATCTCACCTTGGTTGAAATGACTTGTTTCAAAAAGACAGGCAAAACAGATGCTGGCAAGGATGTGGAGAAAGGGAAATACTAGTACACTGTTGGTGGGAATCTACATTAATAAAGCCACTATGGAGAACAGTATGGAGGTTCCTCAAAAAAGTAAACATAGAACTACCATGTGGTCCAGCAATTTCTTTACTGGATATATATCCAAAATAAAGGAAATTAATGTATCAAAGACATATCTACATGCCGATGTGTACTGCAGCACTATTCACAATAGACAAAATGTGGAATCAATGTAAGTGCTCATCAACAAATGAATAGATTTTAAAAGTCATATATATACATAATGGAATACTACTCAGATACAAAGAAGAATGAAATTCTGTCATTCGCAGCAACATAGGTGGCGCTGGCCATTTGGCTTAACGTAATGAACATAGGCCATTATGTTAAGTGGAATGAGCCAAGCACAGAAAGGCAAATACCACATGTTGTCACTCATATGTGGGCAGTAAAAAAGTGGATCTCATGAAGATAGAAAGTAAATTGGTGGTTGCTAGAGGCCAGCAAGGAGAGGGGGAAGAGGAGATTAAGAGAAGAAAATATAAATGTATTTATCACCACTAAACTGTCCTCTAAAAATGTACAGATGGTAAATTATATATATATTTTTTAACTCAATAAAAACTTTTTAAAAATTCTGCTGTGTGTTTATAGAGCCCATGTACAAGACTTTCTCTAGGGTTGTATCAGTTTTCTATTCCTGCTGTAACAATTTACCACAAATTCAGTGGCTTAAAATAACACATTTTTGTAAGATTTGAGTCAGTTTTAATAAACACACACAAACTTATTGTCTTAGAATTGTTTTGGTTGAAAATCTGGCATGGCTCTCACTGAAATAACATCAAGATGTTGGCAGGCTGCATTTCTTTCTGAAGGCTCTAAAAGAGCATCTGGGTTGTTGGCAGAATTCAGTTCCTTGTGGTTGTAGATCCTCAGTTTCTTCCTGGTTGTAAACTTTGGGTCATTCCCAGCTTCTAAAGGTCACTGGCTTTCCTTGGCTTGTGGCCCCCTACCACTGTTTTAAAAGCCAGTAATAGCAGGCCACATCTTTCTCATACTGCCATCTGTCTGAATCTCAGCATCCAGAAAATATTCTCTGCTCTCAAGGAATTATGAGATTAGATTGGCTCACCAAGGTAATTCAAGGTAATTTCCCCATTTCAATGCCCTTAATGGTAATCACATCTGCCAAGTCCCTTTGAACATGCTAACTTACGTTAGCATGTTCACCTTATCTGAAGACTGGGATGTGGCTGTCTTTGGTGGGGGGCAATTATTCTGCCTAACCCAAAGATACACAACTTGCAGATATACAACTAGTTCATGGAGATGAAACATTTTCAAATCTACAAGAAAATGTTTTCTAAAATGAGCATTTCATATTAGACTTTCACGAGCACTGTATCAGAATTATATTTACTTCATAATGTTGCCAATACTGATATCAGGTATTTAATTTTCTAGCCAGTTCAGGATAATGTGAATTGTGAATAATATATTTGTTCATTCAGTCAACAAACATTTTTTATCAGATACCACCGATATGCTGGTCAGTGTCATGGGTCCTAAAAATATAGCTGTTATTATTATTTTTTTAAACGAAGTCCCCACTGTGATAAAGCTTTTATTCTTTGGGACAGGCAGACAGTAATCCAGATAAATAAATGCAAGGGCAAATTGGGGGAAAAATTGGAATGGAGAGCTCAGAATCTGGCCTCAGAGAAGGGCAGAGGGAAAGGGGACCCAGTTCAGAATCTTGGTGCGTCCACACCAAACAATTCCATGAGGGCTGAGGAGACAGAGCTGAAAGGCTTGTCTGACATCACAAGAGACAGAAAAGTGAGCCCTATTTTCATCTCTATCCTGACAATGTTCCTGGCTTGATTTCCTCCTTCCAGCAGACACAAGAATCAGGGAGCGCACCCTGATGGTAACATTTTTTTCAGGGGCCTATTTTGGGGATCCTGGTGAGAACCTGAGTCTGTCACTGACCACAGCAGCCCAGCATGGTCCCCAGTGCATGTCCCAAGGCCAAGATTCTCTACCTCCATCCTGGAGGCAGAAGAAATGTCTGGGGGAAAATGAGAGGTTTTAGGTGGTTGGCACTGGGTGAGACCAAGGAGAAATTTTAAAGCTGTGTGTCCTGGGGCCGGGGGCGGTGGCTCACGCCTGTAATCCCAGCACTTTGAGAGGCCTAGGCGGGCAGATCACGAGGTCAGGAGATTGAGACCATCCTGGCTAACGGTGAAACCCCGTCTCTACTAAAAATACAAAAAATTAGCCGGGCTTGGTGGCGGGCGCCTGTAGTCCCAGCTACTCGGGAGACTGAGGCAGGAGAATGGCGTGAACCGGGAGGCGCAGCTTGCAGTGAGCTAAGATTGCGCCACTGCACTCCAGCCTGGGTGACAGAAAGAGACTCCTTCTCAAAAAAATAAAAATAAAATAAAAATAGAAAATAGAAAAAGCTGTGTGTCCTTTGTTTCTTCATATTTGGCAGATTTTTGATGTCAAAATATTTTCATAGTCAAAAGAGTGTTAATAAAGAATGACTTCTCTGTTATAAAAGCCCTAATAGTGAATGTACTTACCAAGAAGTTAGATTCTATCTTTGGTTTTTTGTTTTTTGCCCCATAGTTTTTTTAAAAAAATAGTTTTATTGTATGGATATTCTACAGTTAGTGTATCTATTCACCTCTTGATGGACATTTGGTTTGCTTCCGGTTGTTTTTGCTATTTCAAATAAAGTTGCTACGAATGTTTGTCCAATCGTTTGGACATACACTTTCATTTGTCTTGGGCAAATAAGCAGGATTTGAATGACTAGGTGGTGTGATATGTTTAACTTTTTTTTTTTCTTTTTGAGACGGAGTCTCGCTCTGTCGCCCAGGCTGGAGTGCAGTGGTGCATGGCGGCTCACTGCAAGCTCTGCCTCCCGGGTTCACGCCATTCTCCTGCCTCAGCCTCCGGAGTAGCTGGAATTACAGGAGCTCGCCACCACGCCCGGCTAATTGTTTGTATTTTTAGTAGATACGCGGTTTCACCGTGTTAGCTAGGATGGTCTCGATTTCCCGACCTCGTGATCTGCCCGCCTTGGCCTCCCGAAGTGCTGGGACTACAGCGTGAGCCACCGCTCCCAGCCAGTTTAACTTATAAAGAAACTGACAAAGTGGCTGTATTTCCAGCAGCAGTGTATGAGCATTCCTGTTCCTTTGTGTTCTCACCAATGTTTAGTATGGTCAGTCTTTTAAATTTTAGCTATTCTAATAGGCATGTAGCAGTATCTCATTGTGGTTTTAATTTACATTTCCCTAATGATGAATGATGTTGAACATCTTTCAATGTGCTTACGTATCATCCATCTGTATTCTATGGTGAAATGTCTGTTCAGATCTCTGCATTTGTGTTAGACTATTTGTTTTCCTATTATTGAGTCCCGAGAGTTCTTTGCATATTTTGGATAACAAATGTATCTTCACCAGATATAGATTTTGTAAATTTTTACTCCCAGTCTGTGATTTGTCTTTTTATTCTCTCGATAGTGTTTTTCTTTTTCTTTTTCTTTTCTTTTTTTTTTTTGACAGAGTCTGGCTCTGTCACCCAGGCTGGATTGCAGTGGCACGATCTCGGCTCACTGCAAGCTCCGCCTCCCGGGTTCACACCATTCTCCTGCCTCAGCCCCTATGAGTGGCTGGGACTACAGGCGCCCGCCACTACACCCGGCTAATTTTTTGTATTTTTGGTAGAGAGGGGTTTCATCGTGGTCTAGATCGCCTGACCTCGTGATCCACCCACCTCGGCCTCCCAAAGTGCTGAGATTACAAGCATTAGCCACCGCGCCTGGCCTCTGGACAGTGTTTTTCACAGGTCAGATTAATTTTTATATAAATCATTTATTTTATTTTTATTATGTAAAATTTTATAATTTTTAATTTCCTTTTTAAAAGGTAAATAAAATTTTAAGTGTAATGATGCAAAATTTTGTTTAAAAGTAAATGTATATAAAAGTGTTGATATAGACTAAAACATTGAATAAGTAAGAAGGTAGTTAGTTGTCACAGTAGGAGTGAAGTGAAAAGCTTCGCCTTTCACCCTCTGAAGATTACCCGAAATGAACTGACCATGCACAGATTAATAAAAGAAAGGGTATACAAACTTACATAACCTGCAAAAACATGAGAGCTATACACAAAGTATAAGACTTGAAGATGGCTCAGATCTGAAACGCTCTCCTCATAGGCAATAGATATATAGACCCAGGATGCAGACATTATTTTGTAAATAATTTCCTTTGGAAGCTGGATGGGACAGACAAATTATGGGAAGGTGAGAGATGGAACTGCACAGGAAAAAAGTTTGTCTTTGTCACTTTAATCTTATCATTGCTAGAGAATATTTATGAATATTTTAGAATAATATATTTTTAAGCCCAAACCCCACCAGATGTTTTTCTAAAACAAATACTTTTTGTTGTTGTCTGTTTTTGTTACTGTGTCTCACTCTGTCACCCAGGTATGGAGTGCAGTGGTGCAACCATGGCTCACTGCAGCCTTCACCTCCTGGGCTCAAGTGATTCTCCTACCTCAGCCTTCCAAGTAGCTGGGCTACAGGCATGCACCATCATGCCCTGGTAATAAAAGAAAAAAAAAATTTTGTTAGAGACCAAGTCTCATTATGTCACCCTGGCTAGTCTTGAACTCCTGGAATCAACTGATCCTCATGCCTTGGCTTCCCAAATTATTGGGATTATAGGTGTGAGCCACAGTGCCTGACCACATATTTCTATACTTCACTGAGGAAAGGAAGGTGCTAGGAAAATTGGTTAAGAACTATTTTTTAAAAAGCTATTAGTAGTGTTTTATTTTATTTTATTTTTTAATGATTGATTGATTTTTGAGATTAGGATCTCACTACGTTGCCCAGGCTGGTTTCACATCCCCAAGTTTAAGCAATACCCCTGCCTCAGTCTCCCAAGTAGCTGGGATGACAGGTGTGTGTCACCATACCCAGCTCCATTAGTAGCGTTTTTAACAATTGTGGGCCACTGAGTAAGAATAATTTTTTTTAAATTAAAGGTTATTTTTTAAAAAGCACATTTGTAGAAAATTACTAGCATAATCTGCCTAAAATAAATATACATATTGAAAAAATCTTTGCTCTGAACAAAAAGAAGTATATTCACCACACATACATACATACACACACACACACACGCACACACGCACACACACACACATTATGGAAGATTTCAAGACCAGGCAATAATTTCCACTCAATCCAAAAACAATGCAATCCCAGAGCTGAATATTTAGGTGAAAAATATATCAGGAATGGGAGGCATTCAGGTTTAATTTTCATGTTTTGGTAGAGTTAGGATGTGAGTTTTCATTTAAAAATATTCTTTATTTTTTTGCTACTATTGTGGTTTCTGTATTGTTACTATACAATCTGTAAACTAAATAGTAAAGGAGAGAAAAGTGATTTTCAGAGAAGCTGGCTTGGGAACAGGTACTATTCTGGGAAGATGAAAGGTTTCACTTAATGACTGGTACCTGTGCCACTCTGGTTATTTTAACTGTTAAACTTTTAGCAAGAGGTTTTTCTTTTAAAAGACATCCTTTAATATTTGGGAAGCTAGTGCAATAGTACACATTGAGGCCCACATACCAGATGCCAAATATTTAAAAGGCATATTTCTAGCTAACCACTGTACATACATATATTTTTTCTCTTATTTTCTTATTTTAGTTTTTTTCCTTGTCAACAATTTATGTCCACACATATCTTCTATCATCCCACTTTGACAAGTAATATTATACCTTCAAAATGATGTGGAAGACTAGATTGGAATTTAGAACTGTAGAACCTTGTAATTGTACAGGCAAGTTTCTTCCTGGGAAAAAATAAAACAGGAAGAAAAGGCTGGGCAGCCTCTGGTTCAGGAAGGAAATTCGGGAGTCCCTTATAGCAGCAGCTCTAGTACTTGGGAACCGAACAGACTTCTCAGCCTGTGAGGCTGGAATGGGCCCTTCTGGAGAACATGACAGAGAAGTTATCTACTGCCTTTGCCCCCAGGGCCCAGGCAACACTTTTACCCTCCATTGTTTCTGAAGTTAAGGGGAGGAGACAATGTTTTGTTTAGTGACCTCGACAGAAAAAGTGTCCTCCTGCAACCACTCATTTGTTACTTTCCTTCTTCCTGAATTGCCTGGACCCACTCCTCCTCCATTTGACTGGCTCTGTGCACTGATGTTATAGTCAGGAGATTTTTGGGAATTGTGGCTTCTAAAAATGTACACCCGACTCTACCCATAGCTGGCCCTGTGAACCTACACACCTGCTCCACTGTGTCTCCTTCTCAAAGAGACACTCTTCCTGCTGAGGCTCTGCCCTCTGCTCCTAGATCCAAATGGCATCTCCTACCCTATCCCTGTATGGCTTAACCTAGGGAAACTATTTCCCAGAGGAGTCAGGTAAGGAGACGGTGGCTGAGATTCTTACAGACTTAAAGGAGATATCCTGGAATTTAGGAGTCCGTCCTTCCTTTCTGTAATCCCTGGCAGCTCCTGCTGCTGCTCAAAGTTTAGCTTTGTCTCTCATCCAGCTCAGATTGTTGCTGGTCCTGATGGCCTCTGCTTAGCTGTATTAGTACGTTCTTGCATTGCTATAAAGAAATACATGAGAAATACCCTTAGTTGGCTCATGGTTCCATAGGCTATACAGGAAGCATGGTGGTTTCTGCTTCCGGGGAGGCCTCAGGAAACTTTTACTCAAGGTGCAGGGCAAAAAAAAAAAAAAGCTACCAGCACTGCACTGTGAGGCCCTGATCCCTGAGCTAACTTCATATTATTACCTCTACAGCAAGTGTCCTTGAGAACATAGATATATTTCTTATGTGAGTACACAATTTACAGAAGAGGAACTACCCTCCCAAACCAAAACAAAATGTCAAAATTTTAATTTACCAGCAAACCTCGGTTGCTTCTGTGAAATGATCTCATTTGCTGAGTTTTAAAATTGACTAAATTTCCCAATTTCCAAATGAAAATATTTAGTTATCTTGTCTTGCTATGTGTTTTTGGTTAATATGATGATTAATTTTTGGTCTATTACTTAATATATTCCATGATTGTTGATATGGATTATAAGGACTCACAAAATAGTTTTCAGATGTCTTTAATTTTTTTACTTAGTGTAGATCCTATAAATGGATTAGGAGTATTCTATTAACTCCCATGTATTCAGAAATTGAATTGGAGTGGTAAATTCTGTTTGAAGTAACAAGGGATATCAAAGGAAAAAAATAATTTTGTGACTATGTCTTCTATACGTAAATTTTTCAGGCATCTTTATCAATGGCTTATACTAAAGACATTTTCTGGATCATGGGTGACACACAGAAGACATGTGGATAAGTGGCATTGTGTACACTACTGCATTTTATCATCTGGTTTATTTTTAAACTTTTATTTCTCTTAAGGATGTTTTATTAACCGGTGCATCACCAGGTTAACAGTCTCTGGAACACTAAACTTACCAGAAAATACTTGTTGATTGAATTAACAAGAAAACAACATTAGAAAACAGTGGTGGCTTGTTTTTGTCTGTTGCAGTATCTTGGAGAGTAAAGCCTAACTCTTTAATTTTGGCCAAATATATAAAGAAATACCTGAGAAACACCTTTAGTTGGCTCATGGTTCCATAGGCTATACAGGAAGCATGGTGGTTTCTGCTTCTGGGGAGTCCTCCAACACTTACTGGCAGGGTAATTTTGAAGAAGTCATAATAAGATGGTTGTTACAATTAAATGAAATAATCAAAGTGGAAGAGCTTAGTTAGCTGTCTTCCCTAAATGAATCACTGGCAAGTAAGAATGTGATTGATTTTCCTACCAGTCAGGACTCACCCCTTGAAGCTATAGGAGGGTAAACCTCTGAAGACCATACAATTTAGGGAACACTAACACCTCAAAAACTCTGTAAACTTCCTTCCTTCCTTTTCTTCCTTCCTTCCTTCCTTTCTTCCTTCCTTCCTCCTTCCCTCCCTCTCTCTCTTTCTTTCTTTTCTTTCTTTGTTCATTTTTGAGACAGAGTCTTGCTCTGTCATTCAGACTAGAGTGTAGTGGCTGGATTATGGCTCACTGCCGCCTTGACCTCCTGGGCTCAAGCAATCCTCTCACCTCAGCCTCCCTAGTAGCTGGGACTATTCGCATGCTCAGCTAATTTTTTCCTCCTTTTCTTTTTGTAGAGACAGGGTCTCATCATGTTGCCGAGGCTGGTCTTGGACTTCTTGGATCAAGCAATCCTGCTGCCTCAGCCTCCCAACGTGCTGGATTACAAGCATGAGCCACTGTGCCCAGCCTTAAGTTTTTTTCATACAGGAGGAAAGAATTTGGGAAAGTAGGTGTGTGTGTGTGTGTGTGTGTGTGTGTGTGTGTGTGTGTGTGTGTGTGTTGGTTAGGGAGCCAACACATTTTTCTGCAAAGTTTGAATTCTGTGCCTCAGTTTTTCATTTTTGTTATGTGCCAAATAAAATCGTATCCTGCTATAGATTTAAACCTGTGAGCGGATCCTACTCAAAACCTGATTCAAACTTTGTGTAGATCTTTGTCTCTCTATGGCATAAGAATAAATTCTTCTGGTTTTCTTCCCTCAGAAAAATGGACTTAGACTTCCCATAAGCCTTCCAGAAAGAACTCACCTGCCTCATCTGCCTGAATTACCTCATAGACCCCATCACTATAGGCTGCGGGCACAGTTTCTGTAGGCCCTGCCTCTGCCTTTGCTGGGAAGAAGCACACACTCCTGCCCTGCATGCAGGGAACTGTCACAGCAGGAAGATTTCAACCAATATTCTTCTGAAGAATCTAGTGTCCATTGCCAGAAAAGCCAGTCTCTGGCAATTCCTGAGCTCTAATGAACAAATGTGCGGGATCCACAGGGAGACAAACATGTTCTGTGATGTGGGCAAGAGCCTGCTCTGTTTTCTGTGTTCTAACTCTCAGGAACACTGGGGCACAGAAACACTGGCTCACTGAAGGGGCAGCTAAGGAACACTGTGTAAGTGATGACTGAGAGCACTTTGAAAGCTGGAGGGCAGCACAGGTAAAGAGATTAGGAGGAAGATGAAAAGCATGAGGATTAATCTATTCTTTATCGAGTGTCACGTACTGCCTAGGTATCAGTGATATAACTATTATCCTGCTATCAAATCTACTGATAAGTGGCTTACTTAACTTATATGCACTCATCACAATGCAAGAAATCCTCTGACTGCTCCTACCATCATGGCCCCTAGCCATGATATGACTTGTCTCCACACTAGCAGAAACTAATCGAGTCCCTATATTAGGGATAAGTGGCATTTTTATATATATATAATTTTTATATATAATTTTTATGAGATATATAAAACATAAATAAATATTTATACAATATATATCATATGCATATATACATACATATATTATATGCATATATACATACATATATATATATATCACAATGCCAAAAATGTTTTGTTTTCGAAATAATCACAGTGCATTTGGAGAGACAAATGCATCTACAACCAGGCGACAACACTGAAAATAAAATTGTAGCAGTTTGAATAGGGGATTAAATGAGTTAATTTTTTCCTGGGGTTCAAAAAAAGAAACAGCAGCAAAAAATGGTACTTAAGATTGAAAGTTGGCCGGGTGCAGCTGCTCATGCCTGTAATCTCAACACTTTGGGAGGCCAAGGTGGGCGGATAACCTGAGGTCAGGATTTCAAGACCAGCCTGGCCAACATGGCGAAACAACGTCATTACTAAAAATACAAAAATTAGCTGGGCATGGTGGCAGGTGCCTGTAATCCCAGCTACTCGGGAGGCTGAGGCAGGAGAATCTCTTGAACCCAGGAGGCAGAGGTTGCAGTGAGCCAAGATCACGCCATTGCACTGCAGCCTGGGTGACAAAAGCAAAACTCCATCTCAAAAAAAAAAAAAAAGAAAGAAAGTTCTGGGTTATGACACAGAACATATGCAACATGAATATGTCATGGTTATGAACATGTAGACTACTCAAGATTGTGTATTTTTAAAATAATAGAATACTAGGTTAAAAAATTAGCATCACAGAATGAGAAATAAGCCACAAATTAGCAGAAGATAATTGTAACACATAAGAACAAAGGATTAAATACAATGGTAATGTAATGATAGCTATTCTTACAAAGTTGTTTCTATGTCTCAGGTACTATTCTGAACAACATACGTGCATCTTGATTGCGTGAAGAATTCCTATATAAGAAAAACACAAACAACAACACTTAAAATGAGCAAAAAACCCGAATAGGAATTTCACAGAAGAGAAAACATAAATGGCCCATAAACATAATAAAAGATGCTCAACTACAATTCTAATCAGGGAAATAAACATTAAAACCCCAAAGAGATACCACTTCATACTCTAGGAAAAACCTAAAAGGCTGTGAATATCTAGTTTCATTGAGGAAGAGCAATGGGAAGACTATTCACTGCTGGTGAGGGTGTAGATTGGTACAACTGCTTTGGAGAACAGTATGATGCCACTCAATAGAGCTGAACACACACATGCCCAATGACCAAGCAATTCCACTCCAGGTACATACTGTAAAAATACTCCTGCACATGTAGAATAGGAGACACTGCATAACAAAATTCACTACAACATGAGGCTGAGGTGGGAAGATGGCTTGAGACAAGGAGTTCGAGGCTGCACCAGTAGCTGGGACTATAAGCATGTGTCACCGTGCCTGGCTAATTTTTTGCTGTTGTGGTTGTTGTTAGAGATGAGGTCTTCCTTTATTGAACAAGCTGGTCTCCAAATCCTGGCTTCAAGTGATCTTCCCACTTCTGCCTCCCAAAGTGCTGGGATTACAGGTGTGAGCCACCATGCCCAGCCAAGTTCTGCTTCTTAACCTGAGGTAGATACTTTGATGTTTCATTTTCCTTTATTGTACAGATATATTTTATATTCTCATATGTGACACAAGTCAAAATTTTAAAAAGCAATTTAACGTTTATTCCCTTTAGATGAATGATGGGCAAATTTACATAATGAATTCATTACTGAAACAATGTATAGATTTCAGACTAGGAAAGTAACTATTTATAAAAGAAAAGCTTAAAACCTGAAACAGAAACAAAATCCTGAAACTGTAAAATTGAGTCAAACTAAAATTTAAAAAACAAAGCAATGATATAAAGTATCATTTGTCCAAATGTGTTCTACAAAATGCTTTTTTTCTTAAATATGTCTGAGGAAAAACAGGTTCTAGGAGTAAAATATGTTTGAAAAATGCTGGGTTAAACAACTGAACCTATGAAGGAAGGAACAGAACTTCTCAAGCTCTTGACTCTGGAATCTTTTTTACACGGCAATTAACATCATGCTTCTTCTTGGATTTGTGTTTCAGATAAACACAATCTGGGAAACATTTTATAATACAGAGGGCCACACCAGATTGAATATTGCCCCCAGGAATGAAAGGAAAACAGGAATGGATTCTCCAGTAAGAGGTACCCAGATATCCTAATCTTCAGTAGCTGACCTAAACCCTGGACAAGTGGGATCAAACCCCATAACCAAATACAACTTTTTAGGAACTAAGTGGATAATCACTCTGTGTTGTATGAACATGTGGGCAGTGTGTTTCCTACACAGCTTAAAAGTGCAACAAAAAAGATCTAGGTGTCATATAAAGAATTTCTACCACAGTTAGGGTAATGGTGGACTGACAGGCAGAGGGTCTTAGATGTGACTTAAAGTTCAATAGAAGCTTCCAGCACAGATATTCATGTTTCGAATTGGACTGCTCAGTTAAAAAGTTTTCCCATTAGACTTCCCCTAATCAAATTAGAAATTATCTAATTTTCTAATAAAGTTTTCCCCAGGCACAAGGAATCTGTGAACTGGACCTAAAAAATTCTTCATAATGTGCTTCTATTACCATAAAAGATGCACATTTATTTTAAAAACTTCTCTACACCACTATCATAAACCTTTGCACACACTTATTTCTTTTGGAAGCTAACTTCTGAGTAGTAATGAAATATATTCTTAAGAAAAAAGTCCGACACAATGCCTTTGTGTCTTAAAATATGTTAAAATATTATTTGAAAAGAGTCAAACATCTGTCTTTTCAGGGTATCACAGGGCGTCAAACTGGAAAATGTGGCACTGCCAGGAGTTTCTACCTGGTGAAGGGTGGCAGACTTTTCTCTTCAGAGGGCTCTTGACAGGGCAACATCCATTATCTTGCCAATTTACCACAAACTAGGCCCAATCCTCAGTCTTATACGTTCAGAAATTTAATTTTATCAGCATCAGTAGGGTAGCTACATTGCTTAGAAGCAAACAAAATTAACCATGCTTCAATAGAAATCAGGATATAGATGTATTAATACAGAATGACAAATATAACTGTGACAGAAATAGGAATGCCCGTTTATGGTCATATACGGCCAATACTTTCATTACAGCCAAACTCATACATGCAGCCAAATAAGAGGCCCCTGGATACACAGGGAATCAGAATAAAAAAAGAAGAACTGAACATTTAATAGTCTTCTTTCATTCAATCAATAATTTTTTTTAATTAAGCAACTACTATGTCCAGGTAACCTTCTAGGTCCTGGGGATACAGAGGTCTCTGCTTACAGAAGTCATATGTAAGTAGCAGGTGAAGAGTATGTGTTTCACAGAAGTTTATTACAATATATTAACAAGAGCAAAAAATTTTGGAAGCAATCTAAATGTTCAATAATAGAGCTCCAATTAAATAATAAATCCAAATAATGAAAAATAATGCAGCCCTTTAAGAATAAGCACTTGCAAGCCGTAATTCATGACATGGGAAAATTATCATAACGGAAAAAGAAGCAAGCTATATATAGTGCATGATCCTATACACACACATACATACATACATATTTCCTATCCCTTTATATGCATAAGAAAACAAGCGGGAGGAAAGTCATATCTTTAGTCAAATCTTGTTTACTAATGTACTATTAATGATTATCTTTTCTTTTTCTTTATACCTTTTTGCATTTTTCAATTTCCTAAAATAGCCTTACATGCCTTTTATCACCAGGAGAAAAATTACTTCTAAAGTAATTTCAGTCAACGTGCATACTAAGAACTCTTCAGATTTGTCTGTTAGAAGCTGTGCATGAATGCCAGTCCTTGCATCTGTCTTGGAACTCACAGAGAGCTCTTTTCCCATGGCTTTAAGCAATACTCAAAAAGACTAGCATACCTGAATTTCCTAGTCCTATGTTTTTTTCATCCAACAGCCAGTCTTGTATTTCTAGCTGTTTTCTAAACATTTCAACCAAACCATTTTACAGATAACTCATACAGTCATCCTTTGATACGCATGGGGAATTGGTTCCAGGATCCCCCTTGTATACCAAAATCCATGGATGCTCAAGTTACTGGTATAAAATAGTGTAGTATTTGCATATAACCTACACACATCCTCCTATGTACTTTAAATCATCTTTAGATTACTTAATAACAATTAATACGATGTAAACGCTATGTAAATAGTTGGTATACCGTGTTGTTTTTTATTTGTATCATTTTTTATCATTGTATTGTTTTTTCTGACAATTTTGTTCCACAGTTGTTTGAATCAGTGGATGCAGAACCCATGAATATGGAGAGTCAGTTTCATTTTATTATGCCCAAAGGTAAATGCATAATTTTTCCGCACAGCTAATCTTCTAGCAACTCCATTGCTGTCCATGGCAAACAGGCTTAGTTAATCTCGCCCTTTCCCGTTTCAGGTTCATTATACACCATGGAATACTATGCAGCCATAAAAAAATGATGAGTTCATGTCCTTTGTAGGGACATGGATGAAATTGGAAATCACCATTCTCAGTAAACTATCGCAAGAACAAAAAACCAAACACCACATATCCTCACTCATAGGTGGGAATTGAACAATGAGATCTCATGGACACAGGAAGGGGAATATCACACTCTGGGGACTGTGGTGGGGTGGGGGGAGGGGGGAGGGATAGCATTGGGAGATATACCTAAGGCACATTTATACATATGTAACTAACCTGCACAACGTGCACATGTACCCTAAAACTTAAAGTATAATAAAAAAAAAAAACTCTTGTCAAAATCTCTTTCATCCCACCTTATTCTTCATTCTCACTTCCATCAGCATATCAGTCCAGGCCCTAGTAACATTAATGTTACTAATGGCACTGTTAGTAACATTACTTACCAGCATTCAAGTGGGTCTTCCTGATGCCATTCTCTCCCATCCTGAAATCACTGCTCTTTATATAGAACTTGTATGATGTCATTCATTGGCTCAAAAACTTTTAAAGCCTTCCTTTTTCTACCACCCCAATCTAAATTTCTATGCCTGGCTTTTATTAAAACCCATAATTTGGCCCCACCCTAGCTATTTAACTTTATTTTCCACTATTCACCAGTCTCCTCCCTCATCAACGAGAAGACATACCATAATCAACCTCACCACTAACGCTTGGAATATCTAAACTTAAAAATGGTCCTTCCTTTCCCCTTTACTTGTATTTAAAGAACCTGATGAATTATTCCTCCTCTGCTAAACTTTTCACAATTTCTTCAACCTCATTTATGTTTCACATTTTCAGAACATATCTTGCCGTTTATTAGGAATCTCACAATTAGGCACTCTCATGTAGATAGATTTACAATCATGTATGTTGTGATCTTCTATTAAATTCCATACTCCTTGAAGGCAGGAGCCATGCCTTATTCTGTCCCCCAGAGTACTCAGAATGATGCAGAGCACACAGAAAGTACTCAAATCTTGTTGACTGATCCAGTGAGAAATGACCAACTTCAGTTCCAGCCTCTCTTTAACATGTACATAGCAATTTGGGCAAGTCAAGCTCCATCCTGAAGGACACAATAGGGGACTCTTTAAGCACATTATTATGAAGGCCCTTCAGGGATAATACCAGAGTGATGAGGTGCCCTATACCAGGGATAATGGAGACAGAGTTCTTGGGATTCATCACTGGGGTCCTCAAAGTATCTTCCAAGGGCATAATAAGGAAGGACTCAAACACCTTTGAATCTCCGTGAGACCGGGCATGAGGTCTTTTGAAAGAGTTCTTTAACTGGAGTGAATGTCAAAGAGAAGTATAATAAAATAAAAGACCTGAGTAGGGTCCCCCTTGTTCATAAAATGACACTACCTAAATCACTAAATCTCACTGAGCCTTGGTTTAACTCAAGAGGTTCCATGCCACTATAAGAGGTGGTAACTGCCAACTGATAGGAAATGTTTTCATATGCATAGTCATAGTGCCCCATATTTATGAACTTCTTAAGAGTCTTCAAAAAGCTTTCTATATAAATTATCCTTTACTTTCTAACTTTTCTAAATACAAGGTGAGAGAGACACAAGTGTTCTATCAAAACAGAATCTTGGCCAGGCACAGTGACTCACGCCTGTAATCCCAGTACTTTGGGAGGCAGAAGCGGGTGGCTCACTTGAGGTCAGGAGTTCGAGACCAACATGGCCAACATGGCAAAACTCCATCTCTACTAAAAATAAAAAAAATTAGCCAGGTATGGTGGCAGGTGCCTGTAATTCCAGCTACTCGGGAGGCTGAGGTAGGAGAATTTCTTGAACCCAGGAGGCAGAGCTTGCAGTGAGCAGAGATCACACCACTGCACTCCAGTCTGGGCAACAAGAGCAAAACTTCATCTCAAAATAAAAAACAAAAAAACATAAAGACTTTTGCAAGGACCATGTCCCACCCAGAATGGTGCCTGCATTTCTACAGTTTTTCAGGAAGAGGAAACATTTTCTGCTTCTCTTGCTGAGGTTTTTTTTAACCACCCATTAGGAACGTATAGATTTCAGGATCGAACACTGGGATTCCCTCAGCACTAAAGGAGGAAAATTGCAAACAGAGCTGAAAGTGCAATGTGGAAAGGTCAGGCTGAGGAAGGTTCTTAGCCAGTAGACCAAGGGCAGAAAGGACACTGCCTCCTCAGTCTCCCACTAGGGAACTTGTGATTCTTGTCCCCTGACCTCAGAATTCCTTGTTACATTTGTTTTGTCTCCAAGGGAAGGGTTTGAATTACAGAATTTAAGGCTAGAGTGGGCCTCCTGCAGTTAACATTAACCCTCTCCTTCACTGGCCGAGGTGAAGTCTGGGACCATGTAGTTCTGACGTCTGCTCTCTCGGGGGATCACCAGTTCACCCACCTCACCCGGCAAGCTGGGCCCTAGTTTGGCAACAGGCATCTTCCACCCACATGGGAGGCAGGGTTCAACACTCTGCCTCTGACCTTTTTTCCTTCCTCTGCCACCGGCTTAGGCAGCCAGAAGGGGTTGTCCAGCCAGCACCTGGGCTTTGGTGCTCCTCAAGCAGGTGGAGGAAGTTTCAGGCACCTGGCTCCTCAAGTGTCTGCCATCCAGCTGCTCTTCAGGCCTGCCCAGCAGAGCTCTCTTGACCCAGCTAGAACTGGCCAGAACTGACTCACTCAGGAATGTGTAGACTTTGGCATCAGGGGCTGCTTTAATTTGCACAATTTCCAAATACCTCTTTTTTCTTCTTTTTCTGATGAGTCATCTCCCTAGACTTGCATTTTAAAGAGATAGATAGTTATCAGGTTCCAGAGAAGACATGGTAGAACATTTATATCTCAAAGACAGAGCTGAGACTTCAGGTTTAGATACTATAATTTGCCTAAACCAAAAAGGAAGGTGTAGGTAAAGTTCCAGTCAAGACAGGATGGCCAGGAAAAACACCTTAAACCAAGGGATGGCTTGCTTTGCTGATTTAAGCCAATGGCTTCTTTATCATAAGACTTCCCAGTGATTTAGTCCTCCCTCTCTTCCAGTGCACAGAGACATACCCCTCCTTACAAATAAAAATGTTCTTTATAGACGTAAATTTATTTTACAAAAATGTTTCAAAATAACCAGATTAAAATCATCCTTATGTCAGAAAGACTTTTTTTTTATTACTAGAAATGAGACAGTATTTGTTGTATTGACATACTTAGGCTTAGACCTATGTTTAACCAGAAAGGCTAATAATAGCACTGTGGTTAGACTGTAGCCTATTTTTCCAAACCATCATTTTATTATTAAGGAAAGAAAGGATCAAATACCTTTCATTCATCAGATATGATCCTTTAAAACACCTTCCACTAATAAGTCCCATTTGGAACAGCTGAAAATCTTTTAATAAAACTTTTTAAAGATGAGCTCATGGCTTAGTGTAAATTTCACAAGCTTAATTAGGTCAAGTGGAAGGAACTCAGATGAGTAGTTGCCCAATCAGAGCCCATTATTTGTAAGTCATCAGCCCCTTTCATGACCTTAAAACTCCACTCTGACCTAATTATTGCAAACCTATATACAACAAAGTGAAAGGATTAATTTTCATTCATCAACCTCTCAATCCCAGATTTTCTAAGAAAAAACCTATGTAAGGAATACTTACCAAAACCAGGCAGGAAAATTAGAGCCTGCATACTTAAGAGTCGAATTTGTTCCACTACAGCCAGGTCACATACAATTACATGATTTGGTTCTTCATACACTCTGGAACTGACCAGGACAGAGTTTAGCATAGAAAAACTGTAAGAAATAGGTTCCAAAACATAGAAATTGCAAAGTCCAAAAGGCTATAAAAAAACTAATGTAAATGAGAGACTCCCCTCCCTTTGTTTTAAAGAAATAGACCCATCAGAGAAATGCAAATCAAAACCACAATGAGATACCATCTCACACCAGTTAGAATGGTGATTATTAAAAAGTCAGGAAACAACAGGTGATGGAGAGGATGTGGAGAAATAGGAACACTTTCACACTGTTGGTGGGACTGTAAACTAGTTCAACCATTGTGGAAGTCAGTGTGGCCATTCCTCAGGGATCTATAACTAGAAATACCATTTGACCCAGCCATCCCACTACTGGGTATATACCCAAAGGATTATAAATCATGCTGCTATAAAGACGCACGCACACGTATGTTTATTGCGGCACTATTCATAATAGCAAAGACTTGGAACCAACCCAAATGTTCAAAAACGATAGACTGGATTAAGAAAATGTGGCACATATACACCATGGAATACTATGCATCCATAAAAAATGATGAGTTCATGTCCTTACTAGGGACATGGATGAAGCTGGAAACCATCATTCTCAGCAAACTATCGCAAGGACAAAAAACCAAACACCGCATGTTCTCACTCATAGGTGGGAATTGAACAATGAGAACACTTGGACACAGGAAGGGAAACATCACACACCAGGGCCTGTTGTGGGGTGGGGGGAGGGGGGAGAGATAGCATTAGGAGATATGCCTAATATAAATGATGAGTTAATGGGTGCAGCACACCAACATGGCACATGTATACATATGCAACAAACCTGCACATTGTTCATGTGTACCCTAGAATTTAAAGTATAAAAAAAAAAAAAGAAAGAAAGAAATAGATGTTCTGTAAAAATATACACAATTTTTACAGACAAATACATTTATAAGTTGTTTTTATCTTAAAAATTGGGGATATTTCATATTTATAACTAATTATTGAGCCTTAAGTTTTCTTGGCCATTTCTAGGCTAATAAACTAAGAATCATGTAAACTAAGCCAAAGTAGAATAGACATAAAAGTCCTGAACACTTCAACTTCCTATCCTTCAAGAAGTATACCTCGCAAAGCTCATTTGAGAGAGGAAATCTTTCCTCCACCCTCGGTTTTACAGTGCTGAGGCTTCTCATCACATTTCTATGACTTGTAGCTTAAATCCATGTTACATGGTCATTGGCATTGTTAGTGCTTCTCTTTTAACACTGTAGGAATTAATCAATTTGGTGGCATATTTAATTAATTCTATCACTAGAGGATTGTAAAATTACATATATGAATACCTCACTTTAGAGGCCACTTAATTTTTTTCCAAGGGGATATTTGACTATATTTCACTTGTGTCTTATTTAATGATTTTATAATTTAAACCCTAAATTATAAATCTAGAATTTAGAAAGTATATTTCCCCACTGGATTACATTTTTGGAAATATTATATGTGCACAAATATTACAAAATCACTGTAGACACCTGAAAACTATATTATTTTTAAAGGCAATATTTACATTAAACTGGTATAACAAAATTGTTTGGTGCATTTTTCCAGTACACTTTGTGTATATTACATGTTTAACCTTTTTTTATTCAGCAAATAATTTTTGAGTATCTACTAAGTGCTAGGTTCTGCATTACTAACTGAATTTAAAGAGTGAAATAACAGACATGGTCTCAGACAATAAAAATTAACATTAGGTCACTTATTTATACATTTTTAAATGGTAATTATGAAAACTTTTTGAGATTTTTAACTAGATAACATTATAATAACGCACTTGATGTTGTTAATATTTGCCAGTGAGCAAAAAAGAAAATAAAAAGATAGTTTTATTCAATATACACTTTAAAATTGCAGAAAATAGTCAAGTTTCTCTGCTTTGCAGTTGAATGTCTATGTGTTTTTCTCTGCAACTTGGTTTTTGTGGAGTGAAACAATTATTCTTCCAGCCCAATGAAGGCAGAAAAGTAAAAATAAATCTAATATTTTAAATGCTTATCAAAAGATAGTAAACACATTATTTCAGAATACTGAGTTCAATAAGTTGACCTACAAAAAAAGCCAAACTGACAGTATTACTGAATAAGGAAAGGCCCAAAGAGACAAAATACTTTTTATTTTGTAACCTCGGTATGACACAACTTACCCTAACTGTAAAGACCCTAAATTGCCAAGATGGGTGCTTATAATATGGAGAGTTAAAAAAGTCATTTCACTTTTAGCTTTTTTATTTCTCTCAGAATAAAAAGTGTATAAGGAGTTGATAAAGAAGTTGATACTATAAGTTAGTACTACAATGACAGCACTTTTCAAGAAAAGACTTTTTTCTCTCTTACAAATATCATGTTAGCAATATTTGTTTTCTCCAGAAATAATGAGGAAATAAAAACATAAGTATGTGGGTAATTAGTGTAGTTTCTTAAAGAAATGAGTTAGGCAACAGGCTAATAATGTATATTTCGCTGGCTTTTGAATGCCAACAATCATATTCTTTATAAGGCACAGAGAAGATTTTTCTAAAGAATAAGTATGTGAACCTGAAAAGTAATCACCACTTGGTAGTGACAATATGGATAGGGTGAAGGGCGTCACCAAGAAGCAATGAAAAGATACATTTGCAGTTAAATTTGAAAACCATGATGTTTAATACATATAGTAATAAAGAATACTTTCTCCTGTTTCAAAATTATTTTAGAATTTAAGATAGAAGCTAAAATACCTAGGGATAATGATATGACTATCAAAAATTAAAAATTAAAGGACTTTTTGAGTATTATAAATTAAGAATGAGAACTTATTACCCAATGAACAGGGGATAATTCATTATGCTCCATATCCATTGAATTAAGACAGGCCCATTACCTGGATAATTTGAAAGTTTAATTTTATTTAAAAGTCTTGTTTCATTCATCAAGCTAAAGGATTAGCTCCCAGAAATATTCTAGGATTGCCTATCCCCAACTCTGTAGGAAATATAGAAAGAATGTTATAAGGGCCACCATCTAAACATTATTATGTAAATAATTTAGTACCATTCCATTTGCCTTTGTAGATTTAAAAATGTAAATGGCTTTCTCATATTAGGAAACATCACCTTTCAAAACCCAGGTAAACATAGTATATTGCAAGAGAATAATTATTTTCTTTATTAAAAAAGAAATACTGGATGTTAAGTCCAAAAGACATAAATTATTTTATACTAATAACTACTAATATTTTATTCATTAAAATATAAAGGTCAAAGATTTCAAAATGATCTTTAAATGATTAATAACATGTTGATCTTTTTCTTCTTTCTGTAAACCTTTTTGAGTCTTAACAATACTAAACTATACAAGCAATATTAAATAGTATATAAACTTGGATTAAAATATTCAAATTTACTAGAATGTGGACATTGGAAAGAATGAAAATAAACAGAAGCATAAAGCAGCAGATATACAATTAAGAAAGCAACTAAGAGTGTTTAAAGTGCGTATTCATCTGTAGTCTAATGTCTACCATAAACAATGACTCTTCTCAGTAAAACACAAATTGTTCATGAAGGGAAAAAGCATGTTGTATTAGAGCATATTCAACATAATTTTTTTAGTACTAACTTGTGCCTGGAGTATTATTGGTTTTTCTATTATGAACTTATGCACTTGATAATTTTTTTCATCAAAATTGTATGTACAACTCCATTCAAAAGCAGTTTTTGGTCGTTTTTTGTTTTTTGTTTTTTTTTTGAGACAGAGTTTTGCTCTTTTCACCCAGGCTGGAGTGCAATGGTGCGAATTTGGCTCACAGCAACCTAGCAACTTTTGCCTCCCAGGTTCAGGTGATTCTCTTGCCTCAGCCTCTCGAGTGGTTAGGACTACAAGCATGCACCACCATGCCTGGCTAACTTTGTGTTTTTAGTAGAGACCTGGTTTTGCCATGTTGACCAGGCTGGTCTTGAACTCCTGACCTGAGGTAATCCGCCCACCTTGGCCTCCCAAAGTGCTGGGTATGGGCAAGAGCCACCATACCTGGCCTCAAAAGCAGTTTTTAAAAGCAAACACAATATAACACCAAAGTTGAAAAGTCCATGCTCACCCAAGGATGCCAGGTTTAATAAATTGTTGATAGAATACTACATCAAAAATAAGACAATAACCCAAAATATACCATTAAAGATGTACCCACTCCTACAACTAGAGATAACTAATCTATCTGGTAGCAAATGATACTTCAATCAGTTTCAGCATGTCTGAAATCTTTAAGGACAAAAGTGATAAAACATGACTTCATTCTTCATTAGACTCTTAGAACACTTGAAGGAAAATAATTTCTGAAGCACGAAGAGGTAAAGAGGTGTAATCTTTCAAGAAGATATTCAGTGTTCAAAATCCAAGAGTGCAATATCATGCTGGGTGCGGTGGCTTATGCCTGTAATCCCAGCACTTTGGGAGGCCATGCTGGGTGGATCACCTGAGGTCAGGAGCTCAAGTCCAGCCTGGACAACAGGGTGAAACTCTGACTGTACTAAAAATACAAAAATTAGCCAGGCATGGTGGTGTGCACCTGTAGTCCTAGCTACTTGGGGGCTGAGAGAGGAGAATCGCTTGAACCTGGGAGGTGGAGGTTGCAGTGAACTGAGATCATGCCACCTCATTCCAGCATCAGTAACACAATGAGATTCCATCTCAAAAAAAGAAAAGAGTGTAATATCGGTATACACAGATAATATACTGAATGAAACAAACAGAATAATTTGAAGAGGTATCTTGATGAACAAGGAGTCATTAGAAAGGTTGTATTTATGTCTTTGAAGGAAATTGCAACGTGAGAAATTAATACTTTGACTACTATACTAAAAGTTTATTGCTAACATGTATTGAGTTATTAACGTGTGTTAGGCAGAGTACCATATAATTTACAAGTGTTATCTCATTTATTGTAGGTAAAATGTAATTTCAAACTCTGGGAGTATAAATGAATTAGATAGAATAAAATTCTATTTAAATGGCCATCAGTAAATCGGTATCTAGGAACAGGGTGATACAGTGCCCAAGTTTTCTATTCTTACTAAATGTTGTGTTTCATTTTCAATGTTTTCTTGGATATTGCTCTTTTTTGATTTTGATTTTTTTATTTTAGAAAACTAATAAATTGATTCTTCTTGGTACTGACTCGGGTTTTATAGAAGAAAAAGTAAATTCTGTACATTTACCTTTACCTCATTTTTTCTCTTTTAAATTTACTTTAATTGACATATAATAAATGTACATGTTATGGGGTACAGAGCGATATTTTGATATATTTATGCAATGCCTAAAGATCAAGTCAGAGTCATTATCATATCCATTACCTAAATCATGTATTATTTCTTTGCAGTGAGAATATTCAAAATCTTTTATTTTAGTTATTTGAAAACACACAATAAATTCCCGTTAACTACAGTCACCCAACAGTGCTGTAGAGAACTAGAACTTCTTCCTTCTCTCCAGCTGTAATTTTGTGTGTATTAACCACATTTTTCTTATACTCTTCTTTCTCCTACTCTTTCCAGGATATGGTAACCAAAACTCTACTATCTTCTTCTACGAGATTAAAAATTTTAGCTTCCATACACAAGTGAGAACACATAGTTATGTGGTGTTTATATTTCTATGCCAGGCTTATTTCGCCTAACATAATGCTCCCCACTTGCATTCTTGTTGCCACAAATAACAGGATTTTGTTCTTTATTATGACTAAATAATATTCCATTATATATGTATGTCACATTTCTTTATCCATTCATCTGTTGATGGACACTTTTGTTGATTCCATATCTTGGCTATTGTGAATAGTGCTGTAATAAACATGGGTGTGCAGGTAACTCTTTGATATACTGATTTTCTTTCCTTTGGATATATACTGAAAACCATATGATTAAATTAATAAACACAATAAAAGCGTTTGGCAAAATTAAATATTCTTACATGACAAAAAACTTCTCAACAATTTAGTATAGAAAATATATGCCTTAACACAAAGGACATAAAGGACAAATCTACAGCTAAGATCATACTGAGTGTGGAAAAGTTGGAGGATTTTACTGTGAACAAGAAAAAGATTTTACTGGAACAAGAAAAGGATGCCTGTTCTCACCAATCATATTTCACATAGTGAAAGTCTTAGCCAGGACAATTAGGTGAGAGAAAGAAATAAAGGACATCTGAATTGGAAAAGAGACAGTCAAATTGTCCCTGTTTAAAGACAATGTGATCTTATACATGGAAAAAAATAAGACTCTACCAAAAGCTTCTTGGGGTGATACATGAAATTAATAAAGTTGCAGGATATAAATCAACATATAAAAATCAGTAGTATTTCTATATATTGATAGTAAACTAGCTGAAACAAGAAATTAAGAAAGCAATTCCTTTCACAATAGCTACAAAAATGTACTTAGAAATAAATTTAACCAAGGAAGTAAAAGATTTTGACAACAAAAATGACAAATATTAATGAAAGAAATTAAAGAAAACATAAAAAAGGAAAGACATCCACGTTTATAGATTGAAATAATATTCTTAAAATGACCCACTATCCTATGTGATTTACAAATTTAGTACAATCACTAGCTTGTATTTTTAAAAGCACCTTTGCTGCATATTCTTAAGATATTCAATGACAATGCCTGGATTTAAGTTTGAGGTATTATTATATCTATTTTATACTGGGCACAATATAATGTTATCAGAGGTAACGGTTTTGATTGGTCCTAGGTCATACAGTAATATATACACTGTGATTTATAGACATGCTATCTTTTAATACTCAGACATTTAGAAAGTTCATTTAGACAAAGTTATAAAAACTTGCCTTCCTTTCTGCCTATATCACCTAAAAATCCTAATTTAAGAGGTAATAACATTTTTTATTTGATATACAATTTATCAACACAATAAAAATCTAACAATTATCATGTGCAGAGTGTGAAAATCTCATCAGATTAAGGAACACAAAGACATCTTTTTCATATTTTGAATGTAAAACTGTTTTGGAAACTTATTTTCAGAAACAGTTAAAAACATTTTTGCATTAGTTTTTCATGTAAAATTGTGACAACCAGCATGAAATAACTGTCATCACAGAAGCACGGTATATTCGATTCCAAAACATATTCTTTGTAAGTTTTAATATATTTATGTATTATTTATACTTAATTGTAACCCATAATGTACAGATATTATTTTTCCTTCAACTCTTAAGAATATTCTTAAATAATAAAATTAAAATTAATGAATTATAATTTTTGTTGGTTGGGAAAAAGACACACATGTGACAGTGCATCACTTCACCTCATCATTTCATTTCATCTCATCATTTCATCTCATCATTTTATCTCATCATTTCATCTTATCCCATCTCATCTCATTTCATATCATCTCATCATTTCATCTCATCATTTCATCAAATCTCATCTCATCTCATTTCCATTTCATTTTCATTATTTCATTTCATCATTTCATTTCACTATTTCATTTCATTTCATCTAATTTCATTTATTCATTATGTCATTTCATATCATCTCATTTCATTTCATGTCATGTTTTTGATATTTTTCATATCATTTTTCATCTCATCATCTCAATTCATTTCATCTCATCATTTCATCTCATCTCATCATTTCCTCCTTTCTTTTCAACATTTCATTTCATTTCTTCTCATCTCATTTCAATTTTATTTCATTATTTCATCTCATTATTTCACCTAATTTCATTATTTCATCTCATCTCATCTCATCTCAATTCATCTCATCTCATTTCATCTCATCATTTCATCTCATTTTTCATCTCATCATTTAATCTCATTTCATTTCATTTCATCTCATCATTTCAGCTCATCATTTCATGTCACATCTCTTCATTTCATTTCATTTCAACATTTCATTTCATCTCATCATTTCATCTCATCTCATCTTTCAATTTCATTTCAATATTATCAATTCATCATTTCATTTCATTATTTCATTTCATTTCATCCCATCATTTCATCTCATTTTTCATCTCATCATCTCATCATTTCATCATTTCATCTCACTTCTTCTCATTTCATCTCATCATTTTATCTCATTTCATCTCAACTCATTTCAATTTCATTTCACTTCAATTCATTTCATCTCATCATTTTATCTCATCTCATTTCATCAAATCATTTCTTCTCATCTCATCTCATTTCATCATTTCATCTCATTTCATCTCATTCTTTCATTTCATCTCATCGTTTCATCTCATTTCATCTCATCTCACCTCAGCATTTCATCATTTCATCTCATCATTTATTTCATCTCATCTCATTTCATCTCATATCTCAATTCAATTTCCTTTCATTATTTCATTTCATCTCATTCATTTCATCTCATTTCATTACATGTCATCATTTCCTCTCATCATTACATCTCATCTCATCTCATCATTTCATCTCATCATTGCATCTCATCATTTCATCATTCATCTCGTCATTTCATCTCATCATTTCCATTTCATTTCCATTTCATTATTTCATTTCATCATTTAACTTCAACATCTCATTTAATTTCACCTCATTTCATTATTTCATTTCATTTTTTCATTTCATTATGTCATTTCATTTCATCTCATTACATTTCATCTAATTTCATTTCACCTCATTTCATCTCATCATTTCATTTCATCTCACCATTTCATCTCATTTCATCTCATCATCTCATTAACTCTTTTCATCTTATCTCATCATTTCATCATTTTTCTCATCTCGTATCTTCTCATCTCATTTCAATTTCATTTCATTATTTCATTTCATTATTTCATGTCATCTCATCTCATCATTTCATCTCATCACATCTCATTTCATCATTTTATTTCATCATCTCATCTTATCATTTCATCTCATCTCATTTCAATTTTATTTCAATTTCATTTCATTATTTCATTTCATTTCATCAGTTCATCTCACCATTTCATTTCATCATCTCATCTCATCTCATCATTTCATCATTCATCTCATCATTTCATCTCATCATTCATCTCATCATTTCATATCATTTTATCTCATCATTTCATCTCATTTCATCTCATCTCATTCCATCATTACATCTCATTTCATCTCATTTTATGTCATCATTTCATGTCATTTCATCACATCTCATCTCATCATTTCATCTCATCATTTCATCATTTCATCTCATTTCAACTCATTGCATCTCATCTCATCATTTCCATTTCATTATTCCATTTCATCATTTCATTCATTATGTCATTTCATCTCATCATATTTCATCTCATCTCATCATTTCATCTCATCATTTCATCTCATTTTATCTCATCTCATCATTTCATCATTTCATCTCATCATTTCTTCTCATCTCATCATTTCCATTTCATTTTCATTTCATTATTTCATCATTTCATTATGTTTCATCTCATTTCATTATGTCATTACATTTCATCTCATTTCATCTCATCATTTCATCCATCATTTCATTTCATCTCATGATTTTATCTCATCCAATCTCATTATCTCATTTCATCTCATTATTTCATCTCACTTCATCTCATCTCATTTCATCATTTCATTTCATCATTACATCTCATCATTTCAACTCATCTCATTTCAATTTCATTTCAATTTCATCATTAAATTTCATAATTTCCTTTCATTATTTCATTTCATTTCATCTCATTTCATTATTTCATTTCATCTCATTTTTCATCTCATCATTTTTCATCTCATTTCATCTCATCATTTCATCTCATCGTTCATCTCATTTCATCTCATCATTTTATCTCATTATTTCATCTCATCTCATCTCATTTCAATTTCATTATTTCATATCATTTCATTATTTCATTTCATTTCATCTTATCATTTCATCTCATTTCATCTCATCATTTCATCCATCATCTCATCATTTCATCTCATTTTATCTCATCTCATCTCCTTTCAATTTCTTTTCAATTTTGTCATTTCGTCTCATCATTTCTTCTCATCATTTCTACTCACCATTTCATCTCAAAATTTCATCTCATCATCTCATCTCATCATTTCGTCATTTCATCTCATCTCAAGTCATCTTATCATTTCATCTAAGTGAAATGATGTAATGGAATCATGAAATGAAATGGATAGGATGCCCTCAGTGATGTTAAATTTAAAAATGGTTTCTTTTCATGTATGCATTTTTATATTTATATGTATTTATATTTATATTTACTTATATTTATTTTTACTTATTTTTATTTATATTTTTACTTATTTCTTTATTTATAGACAAGGTCCTGTTCTGTGGCCTAGGCTGGAATGCAGTGGTGCATTCACAGTTCACTGCAGCCTCGAGCAAACCTCCCACCTTAGCCTCCCAGGTAGCTGGGACCCCAGGTGCGCACCACCACACCTGGTTAATATTTTATTATTTGCAGAGATGGAGTCTTGCTATTCTGCCCAGGCTGGTCTCAAACTCCTGGGCTCAAGCAATCCTCCTGCATTGGCAACCCAAAATGCTGGGATGACAGATATGAGCCACAGTGCCCAAACTATTTATTTATTTATTTATTTATTTATTTAATAAAGACAAGGTCTCACTATGTTGCCCAGGCTGGTCAACTCCTGGACTCAAATGATTCTCCAAACTTGGCCTCTCAAAATATTGGGATTACAGGTATGAGCCACCATGCCTGGCCTAAAAATAGTATTATATTTTTGTATCATATAATTTTCAATTAGGTAATATGAATATTCTGGACAGGAAATACACCCTTAATTACATAGGAATAAACATTTGTTACACTGAGAAAAATCTAATAGAGCTAAAATTAAAAATTAATTCAGAAAGGTCATTAGATACTGATACATTCTTACGTTTATACATTCTTTCATATATTCATATATCCTTTTAACAGTATCAATGGTTTGGAGTTATGTGTACAAAACCATGACCTATAGGTAATACAACTAATAACAGGCACTGACAATTCAAGGCATATTATATACAAAGCTTTAACTTCTTATCAAAATATTTTGTTTTTTTCTTTCTGTTTTGGCAGATACTATGAACACAACATTCAACTCACAGACACCATGGAGCCCTTACTAAGCATAAAGAACTGTGAAAGGCCAGGGCTAGGACAGAACTGAGACAGGGCCAGGGATAGGACAGAACTGGGGCAGGGTCATGGCCAGAGAAAAACCAGGGGCAGGGTCACAGCCAGGGACATGAGAGGACCAAGGCCAGGGCCAGAAGCAGGGAAGAACCAGGGCCAGGGCAGGGACATGGCAGGGCCAAGGACATGGCAGGATCAGGGTCAGCAGAAGGCCAGGGCAGGGCTAGGGTAGCACAGGGCCAAGGCAGGGCAGGGCCAGTGGAGAGCAAGGAACGGACCAGGGTATGGCAGGGCAGGGACAGGGAGGTCCAGGGCCAGAGTCAGGTCCAGGACATGGACAGGGCAGGGCCAGAAACATGGCAGGACCAGAAAGGGGACAGGGCAAGGGCAAGGCCAGAGAAGGACCATGGAAAAAACATGGCCAGGGAGGGTCCAGGGCAAGGGCAAGGCCAGGGCAGAACCAGAGCCAGAGCAGACCAAAGGCAGGGCCAGGGCAGGGCAAGGCCAGGGTAGGGCGCGGCCAGTGTAGGGTGAGGGTAGGGCCAGGGCAAGTTCAGGGCCAGGGCAGGACTAAGATAGCACAGGGCTAAGGCAGGGCCAGGGCAGGGCCAAAAGGAGGGGCCAGGGCCAAGCATGGCCAGTGTCAGACCTGGGGATTGTCAGGGCCAGGGTCAGAGTCAAGGCTGGGCCAGGGACAGGGCCAGAGCAAGGGCAGGGCCAGGGAGAAAGCAGAACCAGAGAGGATCCAGAGCAAGGCCAGGGTCAGGGCAGAACCAGGACCAGGATAAGGCAAAGCCAAGGCCAGGGCAGGGCAAGATCAGGGAAGGGCAAGGCCAGGGTAGAAAAGGCCAGGGTAGGGCCAGGCCAGGGTAGGAGAAGGCCATGGTAGGGCCAAGGCCAAAGCAGGGCAGGGCTAGGGTAGCACAGGGCATGGCCAAAAACAGAGCAGGGCCATAGCAGTGGCAGGACTAGCAACAGGGCTAGGGCAAACGCTGGACCAGAGCATGGTGGAGACAATACAGGGCCAGGACAGAGGATGGCAAGGCAGGTCCAGGGCCATTTCATGGACTCAGTAGGCCTGGGGTCAGGCCAGGGCAGGGCAAAGGCAAGGCCAGGGAGAAGGCAGGGCCGGGGCCAAGGCAGTGCCAGGGCAGGGCAGGACCAGTGCAGGGCCAATGCAGGGTGAGGGCAAGGCCAGGGCATGGAAGGGCAGGGCAGGACCAAGGAAGGGCCAGGAGAGGGCCACGGCAGGGTCATGGCCAGAACAAGGGTATGGCTGGGGTCAGGAATATGGTAGGATGAGGGCTGGGCCCAGGCTGAGGCACGCAGGGCAGAGCATGGCCTGTGCAACGCATGGCCAGAGCCAGGCCATAGAGATGGGAGGGCAACACCAAGGCAGAGTCAGGGTAGATCCAGGGCTGAGCAGAGTCAGGGCAGGTCCAGAGTCGAGGCAGAGCTAGGGCCCAAGCAGGGCCATGGTAGCACCAGGGCAGAGGAGGGCAGGGCAATGCAGGACTGGGCCATGGCAGTGCCTGGTCAACTCCAGGGCAGGGCCAGAAGCAGGACAGGGCCAGGGCCAATGCTCAGGCCAGGGACAGGGCATGACAGGACATGCCAGAGCAGGGCTGGGCCAACGTTGGGGCAGGGCAAATCAGACCAGGACACCTCCAAGTCCAGCTCTTGCCCTGCCTTGGCCCTGGCCCCTTCCTGGCCTGCCCTTGTCCCTGGCCCTGCCCTATCCATGACCTGTGTGTTTGACCAGTGTTTTATAACCAGAATCCTACAAGAAACTTAAATTAGTTCTTTTTGTGCATTTTTAGTAGAGATGGGGTTTCACAATGTTGCCCAGGCTGGTTCCAAACTCCTGAGCTCAAGCCATCTGCCTGCCTTGGCCTCCCAAAGTGCTGGGATTACAGGAGTAATCTGGCCAAGTATTTACCTTCTTTATGCCTGTTTCCTACATTTGGAAAATAGGGATGCTTTAAGTACCTAGCATATAGAATTATTATGAGAATCAATGCCTCACATATTTACATGTTGATAAAATTATACTCATAGAACACTACTGGAAGCAAAGATAGTATTAGTTAAAATTTAGTGATTACTGCAAATATTATTACTATTACAAACAACATAGTATAGACGTTACTACTACTATAGTTATCTTAAAAATCTAAAATAAAAATTTTACATAATAGCCTAAAGTAATCTCTCCTGCTCTGCCCTGGCTCAGCCCTAGTGCCGGCTCTGCCCCTAGTCCTACTACATCCCTGGCCCTGACCTTTCCCTGGTCCAGCCGCTGCCCTGGCCCTTCCCATCTTCAGGCCTTACCATGGCCCTACCCTGGTCCTGAACCTGCCCTGGTCTGGTCCTGACCCTGGCCCTACCCCAGAGAAGGGGTATGGCAGAGCCAGGGAAGGGCCGGGGCAAATAAGGGACAGGATACATCCAAATCCAGGAAAGGGCCAGGGCCATGACAGAGCCAGGGCGAGTCCTTGGCAGGGCCAGGCTCCAGGCCAGGACCAGGAAAGGGTCATGGCAGGGTCACTGTATGGCCAAGGTCCAGGCCAAAGCCAAGGCAGTGGCAGGGTCAGGTCTGCATAAGGGCAGGACCAGAGCCAGTGATACGGCAGGGCCAGGGCCAGGGCCAGGGCTGTGCCAGGACAGAACAAGAGCAGAGCAGGGCAGGACCACAGCCAGGCCATAGAGAGAGTAGGGCAAATGCCAAGGCAATGCCAGGGTAGTGCCAGGGCTGAGGCAAGGTCAGGGAAGGTCCAGGGCTGAGTCGAGGCTAGAACCAAGACAGGGGCAAAGGCCGGGGCAGATCTAGGGCACAAGCAGGGCAGATCTAGGGCACAAGCAGGGCAGGCTAGGGCAGGGAAATGGCAAGTCCAGGCCATGGCAGGGCCAGCCCAGGATAGAACAGGGCACAGGCAGGGCAGGGCCAGGGCCACGGCTGGGGCAGGACAAGGACCAGGACTGGGGTCCAGGCCAGGGCAAGGGTATGGCCAGGGCAGAGGTAGGGCCAGAGCCAGGGTCTGAGCAGGACCAAGGCAGGTCTATTGCAGGGCCAGGGTTCAGACCAGGGCCAGAGCAGGGCTGGGACAGGGCCAGGGCCAGAACCAGGAAAGGGCAATGTCAGGACAAGGGCCATGGCAGGACCAGCAACAGGGCTAGGACCAGGACAGGGACAGGGACAGGGTCAGGGCTAGGGCCAGAATAGCATGCCAGGGTAGAGCCAGGCCAAATTAGGGCCAGGACTGGGTCAGGACCAGGGCTGGGCCAGGGTATGGCCTTAAGTAGCGAAGGGCCAGGGCCAGGGTCCATGCCAGTGCCAGCGCCGGTCCAGGGCAGACGCAGGGCCATGGCCAGGTCTAGGACAAGGCTGGGGCAGGGCCAAGGTCTGGGTCAGGGTCAGCACAAGACCAGGACAGAGCCAGGGGAGGGACAGGGCCATGGTAAGACCAGGTTAAACCATGGACAAGACACCTGCAAATCCACTTCAGGGCCAGGGTCAGGGCCAGGGCCAGTTCAGGGCCAGGGCCAAGACAGGGCCAGGGTAAGGGCTGCCAGGTTCATTGGCAGGGCCAGGGCCATGGCAGGACCAGGGTCAGGAGCAGGGGTCAATGCCAGGCCAAGGCCACAGATAGGACCAGGTATGTGCTAGGGCCAGTGTGAGGGCCAAGGTGGGGTCAGGGCAGGGCCAAAGGGAGGGCAGGGCCAGGGCAGGGTTGAGCAGGCCCAGGGTAGCACAGGGTTAAGGTAGGGCACGACAAACCAGGGCAGGTCTATGGCTGGGGCCAGGGCAGGGCCAGGGCCGGGGCAGGGCCAGAGCCAGGGCACGGCCAAGACAGTGGCAGCTCCAGGGCAGGGCCAGGGTTAGGACCACAGACATGTCCAAGGCCAGTGCCAGGGCAAGGGCAAGGGCAGGGGCAGGGCCAGGGTCATCTAAGAATTAGGGACAAAGCCAGGCCCAGAGCTGGACCAGGACAGGTACCTGGCAGGGCTAGGGTCTGGGCCAGAGCCACGGCAGGGCCAGGGCCACAACCAGGTCTGTGCTATAGCCAGGTCCAACACAGTGCCCAGGTAAGGCTAGGGTGAAGGCCAAGGTAGGGCCAGGGCAGGGTCAAAGCCAGGCTAGGGCCAAGGCAGGGCCAGGGCCAGCAAGGCAGGACCAGGAAAGCATAGGGCCAGGGCAGGGCAGGGCCAGGCCAGTGGCAAGACCTGGGCAGGGCCAGGGCCAGGGCCATAGAAATGGCCTGGGCAGGACCAGGTTTGGGGCAGGAGCAAAACAAGGGCAAGGACAGTACAGGTTCTTGGCACAGCCAGGATCCAGGACAGTGTCAGGGCAGGGCCAAGGCAGGGTCTGGGCCATGGTAAGACCAGCAACAGGGCTGGGGCTAGGTCAGTGACAGGATCAGAGTCAGGGCAAGGGCCAGAGCAGTGCAAGGCCAGGGGAGGGCCAGGCATTTCAGGGTCAGGGCCATGGGAGAACCAGGGCAAGGTCTCAAGCAGGGAAGGGCCAGGGCCAGGACAGGTCCAGGGCAGGGCCATGACAGGACCAGGGGCTGCATTAGGGCAAGGGCAGGGCCAGAGCAAGGTAAGGGTCAGGGCCAAGGCTAGGGTAGGGACAGGGCAAGAAATATGGCAGGACCAGAGGCAATGCCAAGGCCAAGGCTGAGTCAGGGCTGAGTCAGGGCAGGGCAGGGCAGGGCATGGTATGGCCAGTGCAGGACAGGACAAGAGCCGGTCCACAGAGAGAGCAGGGCTGATGCCAAGAAAGAGCCAGACTAGTGCCAAGGCTGAGGCAGTGTCAGAGCGTGTCCAGGGCAGGGCCGGGGCCACGGCCAGAACTGTGCCAGGGCACAGCCAAGGCAGGGTAGGGCAGGGAAATAGCATGGCTGGGTCTGTACTGGGACAGGGCAGAGCAGGGCAAGGCGATGGCAGGGGCAGGGCAGAGACAGGCCAATGCAGAGCCATGTTACACCGGGGCCAGGACACCTCCAAGTCCACTTCAGGGCCAAGGCTATGGCAGGACAAAGACCAGGGCCAGGGTCAGAGCCAGGTCTGTGCTGGGCCTAGAGAAGACTAGGGTGAGGGCCAAGGTAAGGCCAGGGCAGGGTCAAAGGCAGAGTAGGGCCAGGGCAGGGTGATGACACATCCGGAGCACAGCAGGGCAGGGTGATGGCAAGACCAGGGGCAGACCACTGCCAGCTCAGGGCCAGGGAAAGGCCAGTGCAGAGCCAGGAAAGGGTCTGGGTCTGGGTCAGGGCCAGGAACAAGGCAGAGCAGGGCCAGGGCCATGGCAGAGTCAGGGCAGGTCCTTGACAGGACCAGGTTCCAGGCCAGGGCCAGGGCAGCAGCAGGGGCAGGGCCTGGATAAGGGCAGGGCCAGGGATATGGCAGGACCAGGGCTAGGGCCAGGGCCAGGCCATAGTGAGGGCAGGGCAAAAGCCAAGGCAGGGTCAGGGCAGGTCCAGGGCAGGCCCAGGGAGTGGCCAGCACCAAGCGGGGCCAAGGCACAACCAGCGCAGGGTAAGGCAGGGCAATGGCACCACTGGGCCATGACAGGGCAAGGTCAGTGCCAGGAGAGGGCAGAACAGGCAGGCCCATGGTGGGGCCAGGGCAGGGATGGGCCAAAGCAGGGCCAGGACATTTCCAAGGCCAGGTCAGGGCCAGAACAGGAGCAGGACCATGACCATTGGCAGGGCCAGTGCCATGACAGGACCAGGGTCAGGACAAGGGGCAGGGCCAGAGCCAGGGCCAGAGCCAAGGTCAGGCCAGTGCAGGTTCGGGGCAGGGCCAGTGCCAGGGCAAGACCAGGGAAGGGACAGGGTAGCACGGGGCCAAGACAGGGACAGGATGGGACCAGAGCAGGACAGGGCCGAGAGTCCAGGTAACAGTAGGGCAGGTACAGGGCAAGGCAGGGCAGTACAGGGCCAGAGCCACAGCAGGCACAGGGCAAAGCCAGGCCCATTGCCAATGCACCAGCCCTCCCTACAAGGCTCCTACCACCTGGCCACTGCTGCAGCCCGTCCATTGCTGTAAGCCTGACTCCCAACCCTGCCTGCAGCCGCCTGCCCTCCTAGCGCGGCCGCTCTCCTACCATTCTGGCGCACTGCAGTCTCCGTCACTGCCACCCACCCGCAGCGAGGTGAGCTGTGGTGTTGCAGGCTCTAGGTGTCTCCTCCTCCTCCTGGCACAGAGCAGCTGGGCGGGCAAAGCCAGAAAAGCCTAGAGGAAGTTGTGAGGAGTGGAAGCGTTAGAGCCTCAACTTGTCATGCTGGCCACTGGGTGGCAGGGGCCAGTTTCAGCAAAGGCACTCACACCCACCCTCCAAAGTCCAGCCTCTCCTTTTGGCCCAAGCTGGCCGGGAACTGGGGTCTGGGGTGGGTGCTGGAGACACCACAGCACCCAGCTCCCCACTCCACAGGAACCATTGGGCCCACCGGGGCTGCACTCCTCAGGGAACAGGAGAATCAGACAAATTCAGACCCAGCCAGCCCTCCGCACCCAGGTGCCAATTCCTGTTCTGGACACCTCCACACACAGGGCCCTGTCCCCCGTGGTGTCCCCAGGGGTGCCTGGCAGCCTCTGAGGCACAGACCCAGAGTGCACAGGCCCAGGAACCACGGTGGGTGTGGGGGCTCTGCCATGCTCAGGATTCCCATGCAAATGCTGCGTGCCCTGCCGCACTCCAGTATGACCAAGAGTGGTTCGCCCTCTGGAGTGTGGAGTCAGGGAGAGGAGAACCACTCCTTCCTTGGATGCCAACTCTGTTGACTGCCGCCAGCAGTGCAGCCCCTGATAGCACCGAACTCACCCCCGCTCCATGGCTAGTCCTGCCCTCAATAGCACCCCTCACCTCCGTCCCCCAATGCCGCCAGTAGCGTATACCCGATATGCCCTAACCTGTCCTCCTCCATGGGCATTGCAGCCCCAGAAAGCACCCATAACCCACCCTCCCTGCCGTGGGCAGTGCAGCCCTGTGCAGTGCTACCAACCAGTACCCCTAATGCAGGCAATGACACCCTGGATAGCGCCCCCAACCCACCCCACACTGCAAAAGGTGCAGCCCTGGATAGCCCCTGTCCTACCACTCTGGTCATGCTGCAGTCTCTGTCAACGCCACCACCAACTACAGTGAGGCAAGTCAGTGGGCCGCAGGCTCTAGCTCCCAGCAGCCAGGCATGGAGCAGCTCTCCCTGATGGCTGGCTCCTACCACTCTGACCACGCTGCTGTCTGTCTCCGTGGCCATCTTCTTTCACTGCAAAGGAATAAAACTAGGTATCAATAAGAAAAGTAATTTTGGAAACAATACAATCACATGGAAGTTAAACACTACCCTCCTGAATAAATGACTAGCGGGTCAATGAAGATACTAAGACAGAAATTCAAAAATTTCATGAAACAAAGGGTAATGAAAACACAGTATACCAAAACTTGTTATGCAGAAAGCAGTACAAAGGCAGAGATTTACAGCTATAAGTGCCTACTATCCAAACAAAAGAAAAACTTCAAATAAACAATACATCTTAAAGAACTAGTAAAGTAAGAACAAACTAAACCGAAAATAAGAAAATAAATAAGATCGTAGCAGAAACAAAATTGAAATAAAAAACACACAAGATTAAATGAAAAGTTGGTTTTCTGGAAAGCTAAACAAAATTGACAAACTTTTAACCAGCCTAAGAAAAGAGACAAGATTCAAATAAATAAAATCAACAGATTAAAAAAGGGAGACATTACAACTAATACTTCAGAAATTCAAAGGATCATAACTGGCTATTATATGCCAATAAATTGGAAAGCCTAGTAGAAATTGGCAAATTCCTAGATGCATACAACCTACTTAGGTTAAACAATGAAAACATCCAAGACCAGAACAGATTGGTAACAAGTAATGAGATTGAAGCCATCAGAAAAAGTCTCCCAGTAAAGAAAAGCCCAGGAACTGATGTCTTCACTGCTGATGGCTTCACACCAAACAATTTAAAGACCTAGTATGAATCCTGCTCAAACTATTTTGAAAAACAGGAGGGAATACTTCCAAACTTATTCTATGAGACCATTATCACTGTGATATGAAAATCAGATAAAAGCATCAAAGAAGAAAACTACAGGCCAGGATCTCTAATATTGATGCAAAAATCCTCAACAAAATACCAGTGAATCAAATTCAGTAATACATTAAAAAGATAATTCATCATGATCAAGTGGGATGTATCCCTGGAATGCAAGAGTCACTCAACATACAATGTGATACATCATATCAACCAAATAAACGACAAAAACAGTATGATCATGTCAACTGAAACCGAAAAAGCATTTGATGAAATTCAACATCCCTTCATGCTATAAATCCTCAAAGAAACGGGCACAGAAGAAACATACCACAACATAATAAAAACTACAGGAAAGACACCCACAGCTAGAATCATATGGAATGGGGAAAAATGGAAAGCTTTTCCTCTAAGATCTGGAACATGATAAGGATGCCCCCTGTCACCACTGTTGTTTAACATAGTACCAGAAATCCTAGCTAAAGCAATCAGTGCAGCCCCTGATATGGCCCCCAACCCACCCTGTCCCCTACCACCAGCAGTGTCGCCCCCGCCAATAGCACACCCAACATACCCTAACTGCCCTGCCTCCCCGCACCATGGGCATTACAGCACCCCATAGCACCCTCAACCCAAAACCGCCACCACCCCCCACAGCCGCACAGTGCAGCCCCAGATAGCACACTTAACCCACCTCACTGTTGCCAGCAATACAGTCTGGGATAGTGCCCCCAACCGGCTCCCCGCCAAAGGCAGTGCAGCCCCGGTTTGAGCCCCCAAACCGCCCCCCCACCCCGGTGCAGGCAGCACAGCCCCAGATAGCACACCCAACCAGCCACCCAAGACCGGCAGTGACGCCTGAGATAGGGCTCCCAACCCGTCCCAGGCCACCAGCAGTGCAGCCTGGATAGCGCACTTACCCCGATGCCTTTCTACACTCTGGCTGGCTGCAGTGTCCATCGCTGCCACCAACCACAAACATGGCTGCAAACAGGAAGGATTTTATTCACCGTCGATGCGGCCCCGAGTTGTCCCAAAGCGAGGCAGTGCCCCAAGGTCTGTGCAGAGCAGAACGCAGCTCCGCCCTCGCAATGCTCTCCGGGTCTGTGCCGAGGAGAACGCAGCTCCGCCCTTGCAAAGGCACACAGCGCCGGTGCCGGCGTGGCGGAGAGGCGGACAGCGGCGGAGAGGCGGACAGCGGCGGAGAGGCGGACAGCGGCGGAGAGGCGGACAGCGGCGGAGAGGCGGACAGCGGCGGAGAGGCGGCCAGCGTTGGCGCGGCGGAGAGGCGGACAGCGGCGGTGCGGCGGAGAGGTGGACAGCGACGTAGAGGCGGTCAGCGGCGGCGCGGCGGAGAGGCGGTCAGCGGCGGCGCGACGGAGAGGCGGACAGCGGTGGAGAGGCGGACAGCGGCGGAGAGGCGGACAGCGGCGGCGCGGCGGAGAGGCGGACAGCGGCGGAGAGGCGGTCAGTGGCGGAGAGGCGGTCAGCGGCGGCGCGGCAGAGAGGCGGACAGCGGCGGCGCGGCGGAGAGGCGGACAGCGGCGGCGCGGCGGAGAGGCGGACAGCGGCGGAGAGGCGGACAGCGGCGGAGAGGCGGATAGCGGCGGCGCGGCGGAGAGTCGGTCAGCGGCGGCGCGGCGGAGAGGCGGACAGCGGCGGCGCGGCGGAGAGGCGGACAGCGGCGGAGAGGCGGACAGCGACGGCGCGGCGGAGAGGCGGACAGCGACGGCGCGGCGGAGAGGCGGACAGCGGCGGAGAGGCGGCCAGCGGCGGAGAGGCGGAGAGGCGGCCAGCGGCGGAGAGGCGGACAGCGACGGCGCGGCGGAGAGGCGGACAGCGGCGGAGAGGCGGCCAGCGGCGGAGAGGCGGAGAGGCGGCCAGCGGCGGAGAGGCGGACAGCGGCGGAGAGGCGCACAGCAGCGGCGCTGGCGCGGAGAGGCGCAGGCCCAGGCTCCACTCCCCAGCTGTGAAAGGGTAAGAGCTGAGGGTGGCTGAGACTCGGGGTTGTTCAGGGCGGGGTGGGCTCTGGACCCAGCAGGCCCGGCACCCAGATCAGGGCTCCAGGGGAGGCCAGATGGGCGAAGGCCAAGAAGGGGCCCGGGCTGGTCAGGAAGGGCTCCTGGTGACCAGAGCACTTTGCGTGAGCCAGCGTGGGAGGAAGGTGGGCTGGATGAGCCAGGGAGGTGCCGGGAGGGGCCTTGGCAGAGGCGACCACCTCCGTCAGCCCCCAGGCCACTGAACCCTGGGTAGCGAGAACCGACAGGGGAGGCTGCAGACAGAGGAGTGGAGGCTCCCCTGCTTTGGGGGCTCTGAGTAGAAGCATCTAGAGGGTCCCTCAAGAGGCCCCCAAACGCTTCCCCATGGTGAGAAAAGAAGGCGCAGAGAGGGGCACGGCGCCGGCGCCGGCGCAGAGGGGCGCACAGCAAGATTTGCTGTGATTTCTTTTATTGCCCCAAGTGTACCTCATCTTGGTGGATTTCTATTGGCTTTAAAAATGTGTGTGTTTTGCTGTTGGGGAGTGGGGTGTTATACGGATGTCAAATTTTGCTGGTTGACTGTTCAGATCTTTTGTAAATCATTGCTCCTTTTCTGCCTAGTTTCACTCTGTCACTTACACTGGAGTGCGGTGGCACGAACATGACTCACTGCAGCCTTGACTTCCTAGGGTCAAGTACTTCCCCTGGCTTAACCTTCTGAGTAGCTGGTACTATAGGTGTGTGCCGGCACACCTGGCTAAATTTAAAAATTTTTGGAGAGATGAGGCCTTGCTATGTTGCCCAGGCTCAAACTCCTGGCCTCAAGCTATCCTTTGTCTTTGCCTCCCAGAGTTCTGGGATTACAGGCATGAGCCACTGTGCCCGGCCTCTGCCTAGTTTTAACAGTTGCTAAGAGGAGGATGTTGAAGTAGATGTCTTCTTGGTGGGTTAATCCTTTTGTCATTAAGCAGTTGTTATGGTCACTTCCTTTTCACCCCATTGGTGAAGGAGGGGTCCCTGCCCTAAAGTGTAGGAGATGGCTGAACACGACACCTGGCGTGGATGGATGAGATTGACAGCAGTGTTTTAGTCACATATACCCACAGCTCAGAGGAGGGCACTGCATGCCACACAGGGTCAGATGGGCACCGCACTCTGTAGCGGAGTGAGGGCTGGGGGCTGAGGAAGCAGGCAGGCTTGGTAGTAACAAGAGCACACGATGACCAATGGTTCCCGAGGGGGAGAGCAATTGGCTTGTTTGAATAAATTCATGGGCTGGCAGACAGGTGAAGTGAAACTTCTTAGGCTGAGGTGCAACTGTTCTGGCTGATAAAAGAACTAGCCAGGTGGGGAGCCTTTCCTGTTGGGTGGCGGGGTAGGGGGTGTCTGGTAGAAACAGGAAAACCCACGGCTAGGCCTTTGGGGCCCTGTGAGGCTCAAAGATGTCAAGGCAGCATAGGAAATTTTAGATCTTAAAATTCAGTGAAGACCCTCTCCAGCTCTGGTAAATTATTTTGCTTGAAGTCTACTTCATGAGATATTAATATATTCACTCCTGCTTCCTTAAAAAATTAATGATTTCACAGGATATCTTTCTCCATTCTTTTACTTTCAACCTACTTAGGTCCTTAAGTGAGTTTGAAGTTTCTTATGAACAGTATTTAGTTGGACCATGTGTTTATTATAGGCTCTCCATCAATCTGTCTTTTGGTTTATTTAGACCATTTACATTTAAGGTGCTTATTGTTACATAATTGCTTATGTCTGATGTTTTTATTATTTGCTTGTTTCCTTTTTCTTTCCCTCCATCTTGATCTATTTCTGTATAATGTTGCTGCGTGTATCTGTTTGTATAGTCTTAAAGTGTTTGCTCTGGATGTTACAATATGTGTATTGTAATATAGTAGTCTACTGGTACCAGTATTTACCACTTCAAAGTGTGGAAACCTGCCTTGCATTTATGTCTCTTTACCTTTTCCACTTGTATAAATCACTGGCTTGAGTATTAGGTGGTGGTATAGTTTTTGTTTCAGTCGTCAAATGTGATTTTAAGAACTGTGGATTGTCTCGTGTATGTATCCACATTTCTGGTCTTTCCTTTGTCCCTCCTCCCATAGTCCCATATTCATCCCTTCTGCATAAGAACTTTCTGTAGCCATTTTTTATTTTGATTTTTTGTTTTAATTTTTTGTATTGTGGAAATGACAGAACATATTTCTGTAGCCACTTTTTAGCATTTCTAAATTGACCAGTGACAAATTCCTATATTCTCTTCCTCTGAGAATGTCTTTATTTCTCTCTTCATTTCTGAAGGGTAGTTTCATGGGATATAGAATTTGCAGCCAACAGTTTTTTTGTTTGGTTGGTTTTTTTAAGCACTTGAAAATGTTGTGCCACTTCCTTCTGGCCTCCATGGCATTTGAGTTGGCGTGTCCCTACAGGCATTCTGCCATTTTTGCTCTTTGTTTTTAGTTTTGAAAGTTTAATCAGTGTTGCTTTCTTTTGGTATACTTTGAGGTTTGCTCAGCTTCTTGAATCTGTAAGTTTATATCTTTCACCAAACGTGGGAACCCTCAGGAATTAGTTATTTGCATGCTTTCGCAGCTCTGGTCTCCTGTGGGACTCAGATAACATAAATGCGGGGTCTTTTGTTATCATCCCACAGGTCTGTGCAGCTCTGTTCATTTGTTTTCAGGTTATTTTCTCTCTATTGTTTAGACTGGGTGAATTCTGTTGATCAGGTTTCAGTTTCTCTGATTCTCTCCTCTGTCGTCTCCACTTTTACTCAATAGAGCCCATCCAGTTAGATTTTTTTAAAATTTCTGTTACTGTATTTTATATTTCTGTAATTTCCATTTGATTCTTCTTCAGTTTCTTTGCTGATGTTTTCAGTTCTTTGATTGTTGCCGTAGGATTTGTAGTTGCTTGTTGAAGCATTTTTATACTGACTGTTATAAGTGATGAGTCAGGTGGTTCCAACATCTGCCTATGTAATTTTTTTATTTTTGCAGGCAGTCCTCCTATTTAGGTTTAGTCTGTAGGTCTTGGTCTACTTTGTGGGCTGTGATTCCAATGGCAATTTAATTTCAGAGCCTTCATGGTGTTATTTTGGTCTGTTTGGCTAATATGTATCACTGGGATTCTCCCACCAGTCCCTGCTGTTGCCCACCTGAGGGAACAGGGGAGGTGCCCCAGGCTGGGCCACCTGCTGCAGCTAGGTGGGTGGGGAATGGTGGTTGTGTTGGTGTGTGGAGCTGGTTTTCTTGTTGTGGGGAAGATCTCCTTTGATCTGCGGGGACTGAGTCTGCCTGGGTTGCCTTCTATTGCTACGTTGGGAGTTGGGAAACTCTGGGCCTGGGTCACCGTCCTATTGGATGAGGTCCAGGGAGACACCTGGCCACTATGCATTCCCTAGTCCTAGAGTCCCTCAGCAGCCTTTTTCTGTCCACCTTTCAGAATTCTCCATTGATCATCTCCTCTCTATTATTTCTAGAGTTTGGGTTACATTTCTTAGGAGGGTATAATGTGTTATCTTCTCTAGACCAGAAATCCTTAGTGGTGGTTTCGGGTTGTAACTGGGCTAAAGGGAGAATTGGCATATTTGTGATGTCGAGTCTTCCTTTTCAAATGAGGACATACCATTATTCAGTATATAATATTTACAACATCTACTTCCTTGGGTTGAAGAATGTGGTTAAGGCAAGGAAAGTACTTAACACAGTGCCTGGTGTGGAGAGCACTTACGAGTGTTGGTAGTGATGCTATTCCTTTTGTCCTTTGGTAGCATATTAAAGCTTTTCTTCTTTTTTAAATAAATAAAGTTCTGGTGCACTTCTTGTTAGGTTTATTCCTATTTTATCCTTTTTTGCTTTTATTATAAATAGGAGCTTCCTATCTTTTATAACATCTACCTGGTTCTTTGGCCCTTATGTGAAAATGTTTTAATAGCCTTCTAAACATTGCTCTCCCAAATGAGTTTTAACTTGCCTCTTTCTTTTGTTTTCCTTTTTTTGAGACACGGTCTCACTTTGTCACCCAGACTGGAGTTCAGTGACGCAATTATGGCTCACTGCAACCTCTGCCTCCCGGGCCCCCAAAGTGCTGGGTTTACAGGTGTGAGCCACTGCACCCAGCCTTACTTGTCTATTTCTTTTAAGAGTGGGAACTATAATTGAACCCAGAGCTCCAAAAACAAATGAAGGAATGAATGAGTGAATAAGCTCTTCCCATGGGTTTGGTGTGGTTTGGAGCTCTACTCTTAATCTAAATGCTATGTTTTATATGATCTAAAATTTCCCCTAGGTGTGTTACACGATTGTGTTGTGTTGAACTTACATTGAGACTCCTTTTCACATGTGCTGGTTATCAGCATGGGACTTTTCCATTCACTCTTTGAATTATTCATTTGGGGGACACAGATAGACCTCTGTGTCTTTCATAAAAAGTGTCCATTGGCCGGTTGCAGTGTCTCATGCCTGTAATCCCAGCACTTTGGGAGGCTGAGGAGGGCAGATCACGAGGTCAGGAGTTTGAGACCAGCCTGGCCAATATGGTGAAATCCCATCTCTACTAAAAATACAAAAATTAGCCAGGCCTGGTGGTGGGTGCCTATAATCCCAGCTACTCGGGAGACTGAGGCAGTAGAATTGCTTGAACCAGGGAGGCAGAGGTTGCAGTGAGCTGAGATCGTGCCACTGCACTCCAGCTTGAGTGACAGAGTGAGACTCTGTCTCAAAAAAAAAAAAAAAAAAAAAACGAAAGAGTGTCCATTATCTATACTGGAAAAATTGAGATTGGGATTTTTGACATGAAGTGCGGAAATGTGGATTGGGTCCATTTAGTTTGCCTAAACAGATGATGAAATACTAACTGTTTTACGAAGCATTCCCTAGTGCAAAGTTTTGCCTGTGTGTCTAGTGACGGGAACAGTAAGAATGAGGCTTGGAAGGTGGAGCGCATTGTGGGCCTGTCATGGGTGGGGCCAGCAGCACATGCATGCCTGGCTCACAGAGCAGCCTTTGGGTGTTCTTTTCCCAGAGGAGCTCTACGGTGACTTTGAAGACTTGGAAACGGGACATGCACAAGGGAAAATCGGGCCCCGACACTCAGGTATGACTTTGTCGTAGCTGGCTGTTCTTGGTCATTGTGTTCTGAGAGAGGCCCACATTGAGAAATGCAAATCTTACTTGTGATGTGTGAAGATTGCAGACTGGATGGATAGATTCCTTCCTAAAGGGTGGGGATGTGGGGACCAAAGAGAAGCTTTCTTGTTTACTTATTAAGTTTTGGACGACAGTTACTACCGTTTCTTGCCATAGTCATTTGCCAAGACCACTGTGATTTTTCACTCACAGAAGTCTTAGCTTCTCAGACTTACATTCAACCATTGCCATCATTCTCCTCTTTAAATTTAAGTGTCATTTAAAAGAATGAAGTCCCTGTTCTCCCTAATATTTCTTTAGAACAGAGTCTGGGAGCATCTGGGTGAGGGACATGTCTGTTATTTTTATTCTAGTTTGTGTTCCCAGCCAGCTTAAGGAATAGCAGCTAATTGTAATGCAGATGTAACAATTTCCTGTAGCAGTACCATGTTATTCAGAGACAAAGGTTATGTTGTGTTTTGTTTTGTTTTATTGATAATGATAACAGATTTTTGCTAACATTTTTGTTTAAATAGAACTTTAAAAAATGTAATGTTTAAGGAAAAGACCTTCATTAACATACACAAAATTTTTTCTTCTGGAAATTTAAGAATGAAGATATAGAGAAACAAGGAAGAAATTGACCCCGATGAAGAAGAAAGTGCCAAGAAAAAGCATTTGGATAAGAAGAGAAAATTGAAGGAGATGTTTGATGCGGAATATGATGAAGGAGAAAGCACATATTTTGATCTTAAAGGAGAAATGCAGAAAGAAGCGCAGGTGAGAAACCTCAGTTCCTCTCAGCCCCTTGTCAAGACTATCACATAGTGCAGGAATCCCTGACTTTCTTTGGGTCCCTGCTTCCTATCCTGCTTCTGTGCCTTTCATTTGGACTCCTGGGTAGATGCATGTGAGTGTGTTTATTCATGCAGTGAGCTCATTGTTTCTATAGTCAGAAGATCACCAGAAAAAGATCCATACCTGTTTTGTAACAAGAATTAGGAAACCAAAGTGACTGAGACATGGTCTCTACTTTTGAGACTTTTACAATGTAGTGATCTGAGACAGTGTGTTTATTTCAGTGCAAGCCAATGCAGCCTATTCCGATCGCTGCTCCCTGATTTGAATGGCAGGTGATCAGTGGCCCGTGTGGCTTATGGACACAGCAGAGCTCCCAGGGGAAGTGCTCTGAAAACTCATCCTGGTCAGAGTTCAGAAGGACATGTGGAGTATAAGGTCAGGTGTGGAGATAAAGGGAGATGGTGTGGCCCTCCTGCCTGGGGGTGCTGAGCAGGTTGCTGGAGGCGGTGATCTGACTCTGAAGGAGACAGACACAGAAACGTGTGTACAGTTTATGGTGAGCATCTGAGTTGCGTCTTGTTAGTGAGGTCAGGAGTGCCTGTGTAAGGTGGAACAGATTAGGTATATGATTTGTGAAGTGGAGTTTCATCGTAGATCTTCATCTAGTCAAAGGACTGTTTCCTGATTAGGCATTAGCTTAGTGGTTGCTAGTCTGTGTTGCCCTTTGAAAGGCATGACTAGGCTAACTCTGAAGTTTCTGCTTCACACCATTTACAATTTAAAATTACCTAGAGCCCTGTGGGCCATTGGAAAAGACTGAATGTTTCACTCTGAAATGGGAGTCCTTGGAGGGTTTTGAGCAGAGGAGAGACATTCAGGTAATCAGATCACTCTGCCAAGACATCAGTCCGGTAGAGATCAGTCCGGTGGCACAAACCAGAGGGCTGGCAGTGGAGATGAGACAAAGAGTCAAACCCGGATAGAGTTTATTTGGAAGCTGGGTCAGTAGGATTTCCTGGTGGACTGAATGTGGGGCGTGTGAGAGGAAATGAGGATGGCGACTGGAAGTTCCTGGAAGGATGGGTTGTTTCAGGTTAGATAGGAAACTGTCTGCAGATGCAGTTTTGGGAAGATGATGTTTGTTTCGGCTGGGTAACATGCAGACAAGCGGAGTGTCAAGTCTGGAGAGACAGGTCTGGCCAGGGACTTAGATGTACAGCCCTCAGCATGTAGATGCCACTTAACTCTGTGAGGTGGCCGGGGAGTGAGTGCAGAGTGACTGGGAGGAGCAAGACTGGCATGGGCGAGATGGGGCGATTGCGGCCGTGAGGCCTGAGCAGTGCCTAGGAGGGAGAGGGAGAAGCAGTGTGAGCATGCAGGCATGCAGGAGTCCAGTTGTACATGGAGGCGAAGCACTGTTCAGATCCCGCTGCAGTGTTAACTATGGTAAAGGCAGAGTTGACCACTGGAGGAGTCCTTCAGCGTGGAGGCCTTCAGCGATCTTGGCAAGCACCGATTTTCATGGATGTAGGAGAATGGGAGCAGAGGAACTGGAGGCTGCAACTGTGGAAAACTTTTGTGGGGTTTTGCTGCAGAGAGAAGCAGAGAAATGAAGCAGTTTTTGGTGGAAGAAGTGGAATCAAAAGGTTTTGAGATGAGAGAGAGAACAGAGGGAAGAGCTGTTGGAATAAAGTCCAGGAAGAGTGGATGGTGTCTAGTGAGCAAGTGATGTGTGGCCCTGAGTAGAGGCATGGACAAATCATCTGTGCCTGAGCTGCCCGTAGAACTTTCTGTGATCATGGAGATGCACGTCTGTGCTTCCCAATATTGTAACACTGGCCACAGGTTGATATGGACCACTTCCAGTGTGACTAGTGGGATTGAGGAACTGCATTTTAAATATTATGTAATTGTAATTAATTTTAATTTAAATAGCCACACATAGCTCCTCTATGGGGCAGGTCAGAGCTCTGATAAGGCTGGATATGGGAGGAAACCCTGGTAGAGGGTTGACCGTAGAGGTTCTTTTGGTTTTGGAGTGAATCAGGAAACAGCCATCAGCTGAGTGAAGGTGAGGGTGGTGGTGGGTGTTTGAAGACAAGGGAAAAGTGTGAAAGAATTATTTGGAGAGGAAGGAAAGAAAGTGTGGACTGGGGATGTTTCCAATGTTCGAGCACGCAGGGCTCCACAGTTATCTACATTTGCTGTCCCTTGGAGCAGGAGAGAAGAAAATGGTTGGGACATATTCTGAACAGACTGTAGAGGTAAAATGTGTAGGTTTTTTTGTTTGTTTGTTTGTTTTTTGAGATGGAATCTCACTCTATTGCCCAGGCTGGAGTGCAGTGGCACGATCTTGGCTCACTGCAACCTCCGTCTCCCAGGTTCAAGCGATTCTCTCACCTCTGCCTCCTAAGTAGTTGGGACTACAGGCACGCACCACCATGCCCAGCTGATTTTGGTATTTTTAGTAGAGACGGGGTTTCACCATGTTGGCGAGGCTGGTTTCAAACTCCTGACCTCATGTGATCTGCCTGCCTCAGCCTCCCAAAGTGCTGGGATTACAGGCATGAGCCACTGTACCCGGCCAAATGTGTAGTATTTTTAATAGGATAAAGCCTACATAATTCTGTCCACAGTTCCTTTACTTAGAAATTGCTCATTTGTTCATGTTAATCCTATGTTTATTACAAATAACAGCATACAGGTTTTCCCCCCCACCCCATCATGTACAGCTGAATCACGTAGAATTTGAAGATCAAGATGATGAAGCCAGAGTTCAGTATGAGGGTTTTTGACCTGGGATGTATGTCTGCGTTGAGATTGAAAATGTTCCCTGTGAATTTGTGCAGAACTTTGACCCCCATTACCCCATTATCCTGGGTGGCTTGGGCAACAGTGAGGGAAATGTTGGACACGTGCAGGTGGGTCCCTTTGCTGCGTATTTGGTGCCTGAGGCTCTGTGGATTTCCCCTCCATCAATCATCTTACCCTCTCATCCCCCTCAGATGCGTCTGAAGAAACATCGCTGGTATAAGAAAATCCTCAAGTCCCAAGATCCAATCATATTTTCTGTAGGGTGAAGGAGGTTTCAGACCATCCTGCTGTATTATATCGAAGACCACAATGGAAGACAAAGGCTTCTAAAGTATACCCCACAGCACATGCATTGTGGAGCAGCCTTTTGGGGTAAAATATGATTACAATAACTTGCCTATTGCCGAGATTAAACTTTACAGGCTGTGTTATTTTAGCTTTGTGCTTTTCCTTTCATAAAATTCCACTCCTAAGATGCTTCTCTTTTCTGGGAGCGGGGAGGTGGTTTGGAGTATATATGTACATCTATATCCAAATCTAAATGTCCATATCCAGTATGTTAAACTAGAATCTAAAATTTCTGGTTTGCTATATTTCTTTTTTTCCTTTTCCTGTAAGACCCTATCACTCCACAGGGAACTGGTTTCTTGGCAATACAGTCTGTCAGTGGCATAATGGTAACTATCTTGGACGATTTCTTTTACAGATTGGTTTGAGAAATATATCCTGAATGTGGGTTATTATGTACATGAGACTTTAAGTTGAAAATTACTCATTTTTATTAATATAAAGTAAATTTCCCTTTGCTTTTAATCTTTGTACATCCTTTTCAGTAGGGTGTGGGATTAGAGGAGGGGAGGTGGAAGAATTATAATGGTACATTTCCTATTTTTATGCATCTTTTGTATTTATTTATCTAAGCAAGTATTTAAGCAGTGCTCACCATTTGCTAAGCACTATATGAGGTTATGAGGAGCCGTCAGAGACCACCCAGACACAAGACTCCCTGCAGCTGTGCTGGGGTAGCAGTCTGTTCACTCCATTTTCATTTGACCAGTCAGGCAGGGCAGGGTTTACTGGTCCCATTTAACAGAGAAGAAAGCAGAATAATGAGCAGATGGAATCTTACCTGGAGGTCCAAATTTTAATTTCCTAAACATTGCAACTGTATTTTTCTTTTCCATTTCGTTCCAAATAAATCATTATAGTAAAATTACATTCCTCTGAAATCACTCTCAGGAAAGTACTCAAGTAGCCTTTTTTTTCTTTCTTTCTTTTTTTTTTTTTTTTTTTTTTTGAGACAGAGTTGCACTCTGTCTTCCAGGCTGGAGTGCAGTGGCACGATCTTGGCTCGCTGCAACCTCTGCCTCCTGGGTTTAAGTGGTTCTCCTGCCTTGGCCTCCCGAGTAGCTGGGATTACAGGTATGCCCCATCATGCCGAGCTAATTTTTGTATTTTTAGTAGAGATGGAATTTCACCATGTTGGCCAGACTGGTTTCAAACTTCTGACCTCCGGTGATCCACCTGCCTTGGCCTCCCAAAGTGCTGGGATTACAGGTATGAGCCACTGTGCCTGGCCTCAAGTCACCCTTGTTAGTTTGGCTTACCAACTTTAAAGTTTTGGATTGCTTTTGTCAAACCACTGGCTTGCAAGTTCAGATGGTCTCTCTTGTTTTTCTTAACTAATTGTAAGTAAAATTCACTTTGGTAATTTATTGTGTCACATAGAATTGAAGTTTTTCTCTTGCTAATATTATTCCTATTTTCAAATTTTGGGGCTCCTGTTAGCCTGATTTTCAGATAGCTGCCACAGGAGTTGTCCTTGATCTGGATAAATCCATAAAAATTGTGAAGAAATTAAAGCTAACTGGTTTTCCATATAAAATTTTCAAGAACACTTCATTTATTAAGGTCTGTATATCTATATATTCTCATATTTATAAATGTCCATATTGTTTGAGAAAAGGAATGAAATACCTCTAAAATGTGGGCCTCATATTTTTAGAAAAGTGTTTGAAATCTTTTATAAACTTCATATTTTGTTTGCTCCTTTATATTCTGTATTACTTAAATATGCTCAAAAAAGCAGTGGTAAACAGCTATTTAGGAATTGAGGCTGTTACTCCTGACTTCCACGTGAGACTGCTACAGAACTCATATTGAAAATATGTCATTTTATCCACTAGGTTTTGTTTCCTACTTTTTAAATTGGTGTTAAGAAAGGGAAAAAAATCAGAAGTTTGTCTAACTCAGTAGAAAAATCGACAAAGCATTTGCAGACAACTTGGCAAGGGTACAGAGAAATGGATGTACTGTTTTTCAGTATTTGGGGAGGGTGGTTTGAGCAGCATTTATTGACAATTTCATTAGTGGGGATGTTTCTATTGAAAACACAGAGTTAGGAAGTCATAAAATGTTCTTGCAATATAAGGTAATAATACCACCGGCGTTTATCTTACTGTTTTCATGTTCTAAGTGCATGCATCTGAGTAAAAGGATCTGGGCTGCAGTCCAGTCTGAGAGATGCCAGCAAAGGCTTCCTAGGCCAATTCAGTCCAGTAAATCCCTCTTCGATCTTCTCTTCCACACAGACAGCGGTGATGAGCATGCCCATGAACTCACATGATTATTTTGGGGAAAATGAAAGAGTTGTATTCTTTTTGAGGTAGTAATTCCACTTTCAGGGGCAAATACATTTTGATTATTTTATCACCCTTCAGTGAGTTGTTTTTGTTCTTTAATCAAGGATGTATGTTTGAAGTAAGAAGTAAAGCATAAAGTATATGATTTTGTGTGTGTGTGTTTTTATCTTGCTATACCTGTAGGGAATGTTTAATTCTGCCTTGGAAGTGGCCAAATTTGAAGATGTGATTCGAACTGTCAGTGGGATAAGGGGGCAGATCAAGAGAGCACTCTGAGCTCCAGAAGGAGCTTTCCAGGGTAGCTTTGAGGATAAGCTGCGGATGAGCGGTGAGTGTCTTAAGTAGTGTTCAGGGCAGGGTGTTACCATTCATGCTTGACTTCTAGCCAGTGTGACAAGAGGTTGGAGTCAGGTCTCCAGGGAGTTGAGCAGCTCCAGCCTTAGATCTCCCAGTCTTATGCAGTGTGCCCATTTGCCTTGTGTCTGCAGTCCCCTGGCCACACCCAGTAACAGTTCTGTGATCTATGAGAATAGTTTCCTTAGCGAGCTTTCCCTTCAAATACTTTGCAGCCAGGTAGAGAAGTTTGGAGTGAAGGTTTTGTTCTTTGTTTCTTCACAATATGGATATGAATCTTCTTTTGAAAACATTAAAGTAAATTACCTCTTTTCACATATTGTCTTCATGCGAACTTGGTATCCTGTTTCCATCCCAGCCTTCTATAACCCAGTAACATCTTTGTTGAAACCAGTGGGTGAGAAAGACACCTGGTCAGGAATGTGGACCACGGGCCAACTCAGGCTCGCCCATGGTGTCAGACTAAAGACAAACAAGGACTCTCTGTATAAGGTACTGGTCGTGTGTATGTTAGTGGAGATGAAGCCTGTGCTCTACAGACAGGGAGTCACACAGACACTTTTCTATAATTTCTTACATACTTTGAATGTTCAAGTATAAAGTCTAATGTTAAATTTGATTGAACAATTGTATATTTGTGGGATATTTTGGAATGGAACACCAAAAAGTGGCAATAGTGGTTCTTTCTGGATTGAAGGAAAACTTTTCTTTTTTAAAATAAATTTTATTTTATATATTTGAGGTTGACAACATGATCTTAAAGGATACATATAGATAGTAAACTGGTTACTATAGTGAAGCAAATTAACATAGCTACCATCTCACATAGTTAGATTTTTGTTTGTGTGACAGGAACAGCTAAAATCTACTTATTTAACAAAAATCCCAAAGACAATATATTTTTATTAACTATAGCCCTCATGATGTACACTAGATCTCTAACTTGTTCATTCTACGTGTCTGCTACTTTGTATTATTTTAATGTACATCTCCCCATTTCCTATTGGTCATTTCCTATTTGGCCCATTTTTCAACTGGGTTGTTTTTCTGCTATTAAGTTGTAAGAGTTCTTTACTGATTTTTGGATATTAACACTTTATCAGATATGTGGTTTGCAAATATTTCTTCCAGTCTGTAGGTTCCCCTTTCATTTTGTTGGTTGTTCCTTTGCTGTGCAGAAGCTTTTTAGTTTGATGCAGTCCTCCTTGTTTATGTTTACATTTGTAGCCTGGCTTGTGGTGCGATATCCGAAAAATTATTGCTAAGGCCAATGTCAAGAGGCTTTCCCCCTATGTTTTCTTCTAGGAGTTTTATGGTTTCAGGTCTTAAATGGGTCTTTGGTCTTGTATCTGTTTTGAGTTGATTTTTGTGTATGATGTATGATCAGGGTCCAATTTTATTCTTTTGCATGTGAAAATCCTATTAGTGAAGAGACTATCTTTTTTACCATTGTGTTGTCTTGTTTGCCCTTGTCAAAAATTAGTTGACAGTATATGTTTGGATTTATTTCAAAGGTCTCTGTTATGTTCCATTGGTCTATTTTTTTGTTTTTATGCCAGCACCATACTGTTTTGATTACTATAGCTTTGTAATACAATTTTAAATCAAGAGGTGTGATGCCTCCAACTTTTTCTTTCACAGTTATCTGTTGGCTGTTTGGGGTTTTTTGTGGTTCCATATGAGTTTCAGGATTGTTTTTTCTTTTCTTTTCTTTTTTTTTTTTTTTGAGGTGAAGTCTCACTCTGTCACCCAAGCTGGAGTGCAGTGGCATAATCTCGGCTCACTAAAACCTCTGCCTCCTGGATTCAAGCAATTCTTCTGCCTCAGCCTCCCAGGTAGCTGGGACTACAGGCACATGCCACTATGCCCAGCCAATTTTTGTAGTTTTAGTAGAGACAGGGTTTCACTATGTTGGCCGGGCTGGTCTCCAACTCCTGACCTCATGATCCACCCGCTGTGGTCTCCCAAAGTGCTGGAATTACAGGCGTGAGCCACTGTACCTGGCCAGGATTGCTTTATTCTGTTCTGTGAAGAATGTCATCAGAACTTTGATGAGGATTGTGTTAAATCTGTATATTTGCTTTGGGTAGTGTGAATATTTTAACAATATTAATTCTTCTGATCCATAAACATAGGGTGTCTTTTCATTTGTTCATGTCTAAATTTCTTTCATCAATGTTTTATGGTTTTTAAGTGTACACATCTCTCACCTTCTTGGTTAAATTTATCCCTAAGTTTTTGGTTTTCTTTGATGCTATTGTAAATGAGATTATTTTCTTGATTGCTTCATCAGCTAGGTTATTTGTATACAGAAATGCAACTGATTTTTATATGTTGAGTTTATACCTTGCAGCTTAACTGAATTGATTTAGTAGTTCTCACAGTTTTTTGTGGAATCTTTGGAGTTTTTTACGTAAAGGATCTTGTCATCTGCAAATAGAGATAATTTTACTTCTTTAATTTAGTTGCCTTTTTTTTCTCATCTGATTGCTCTTGCAAGTACTCTATTGAATAAAAGTGATGAGGCTGGCCATCCCTATCTTGTACTCAATCTTAGTGGAAAAGCTTTAGTTGTTCCCCACTAACTATGATTAGACTGTGGGTTTTTCATAAATGGTGTTTATTATGTTGAGGAACTTTCCTTCTATACATAAACTATTAAGAGGTTTTATCAAGAAAGGTTGCTAAACTTTGTTAAATGCTTTTACTGCATCAATTGAGGTGACCATGTCATTTTATCTTTCATTTTGTTAATGTGATATATCACATTGATTGATTTACATATTTTAAACCAGCCTTGCATGCCAGGGATAAATCCCACTTAAACACGATGTATAATGTTTTTGATGTGTTGTTGAATTCTATTTGCTAAAATTTTTTTAGGATGTTTGCATCAGTATTTAATTTATTGGAGAAATTGACCTGTAGTTTTTGTTTGGTGTGTGTGTGTGTGTGTGTGTGTGTGTGTGTGTTTTGGTTTGGCTTAGGTATTAAGGTGATACTGGCCTGGTAAAATGTGTTTGGAATTATTTCCTCTCACTCTGTTTTTGCGAAGAGTTTAAGAAGTAAACTCCCAGGGGATGGGAGTGACTCTGGACATGGGAGTGACATGATAGTGACTCTGGACCCTGCAGTGGTGGGACACAGCAGCATCTCAGTCTCTGAAAGGCCAGGCACATCATCAGCAAGGACCCCAGAATGGTGGAGCACTACTGTGGCTTGGGCCCTCAGGGGCAGGAACCAGTGCAGCAACTACTTCTCTCCCTGGGGAAGCAGGTGCCTGGGCAACTCAGATTCTCCAGGGCTAGTCCAGTTCCAAGGAAGCAGGGTTCTACAGTTGTTTGTCCTGAAGGGCAAGGTACCCCAGTTCAGCCAATGCCATTTTCCTGGGATATGGGGGTGCCATGTTGGCTCATCCCTGGCAGGTGTGGCTGCTCAGCTCAGCCAAGACACTGATTCCCTGTGAAGCAGGGCAGTGCTTCAGCTCTCGTGCAGTGGGGGGTGTGACTGCTTAGACTGGCCAAGACACTGATTCCCTGGAAAGCAGGGCACCAAGTCAGCTCAGGCTCCAAGGGGCAGGGCGCAATGGCAGCTGGGAGGGGAGGGGCACAGCAGCGTGGCCCCGCAGGTGAGGTGTATGCTGTGATGTGGACATCATTTGTTCCCACCAGCCATTTGAAATTTCATCCATTTGAAATTTGATTCCAAATGTGGTGGTGTGGGAGGTGGGGCCTAGTGGGAGTTATTTGGGTCACAGGGCAGATCCTTTATGAATAGATTAATGCCTTTTCATGGGACTGGATTAGTTACCAGGAGTGGATTGTTATCAGAGTGAGTTCAGGTTCCTAGACTCTTGTGTTTCCTCTCTTGCCATGTGAGCCCCTTGCATACACCTGTTTCGCCTTCCACTTTCCCCATGAGATGAAGCAGCACAAGACCCTCGCCAGTTGTGCTGCCCGATCTCGGACTTTTCAGACACAAGCAGGGTGAGCCAAATAAACCTTTTTTATAAAATAAGTTACCCCGAGTCTCAAGTATTCTGTTACAGCCACACTAAATGGCCTAAGACAGTGTAACAGCGGCTCGGGGGTGGTGGGCCACTAGGTGGGTGTGATATAGAGCAACAAAGCCTGAGGATGGAAGAAGGGTGCGGTGGCTGCTCACCCTGGGTGGGACATGCTCCCGAAGTGGTCCAGGTCCAGGAGGGCATGTTGCAGCAGCAGCTGGTCCATGGGGGTGGGGCACAATGTCAGTTCCTTCTCTGAGGGGAGTGCTGGGGCTACTGGGCCCCTCTTGCTTCCTTATCCCTGCAGGGAGACATCCCTTCTGCTTCAGGCTGATCCCTCTGGGGGAATGGGTGGTGGGGGCCAGATGTTTCCTTCCCTCCTTTATGTGACCGTCCTGTTTTCCAGGCTCTACTGGATTTCTGCTACTCCTTGATGCACTCTGGGGCTCTCCTTTAGTGACTTTCATCAAAATATAGCTGTTTGCTGCTTTGGCTGTCTTTGTCAGGGGATGAGTGCAAGGGGCTATTGATCAGCCCCTTGCTGGCATCACTCCCTCTTAAACTTTTCATTGGATACTCTTTTGAACTATTTTTTCCCCCACCATATACATGTATTTTTTAAACGTTAATGTGCTAATTTCTACTGAAGCAATGTGGATTTTTCTGAAAGCTTTAATGTTTTAATAAGCTTTTTATTGAAATGTTAATGTACATACAGAAGAGTGCCCGAATCATAAGTGTGTATCTAGATGAACTGTAGCACACCAGGCTGCCACGCGCTGGACCAAGCAGTAGCCTTGACCTGTGGCCTCTCCCAGGCACTGCTGCCCCAACCCACAAAATAGCTACTTTCCCAGTTCCTGATGTAGATTTGTTCTGCCTGGTTTTGACTTCTATAAAATACAACACATTCTATTTAGCCTGGCTTCTTTGGTTCAGTATTACAGAACACATCCATGTTCTTGTCTATGGCAGACATTGATTTATCGTCATTGTTGAGTTCCATTATATGACTGTGTCACCATTTTTCCATTGATGAGTGAAATGATTTCCTATTTTTGGCTGTTATCCCATGGCCCTGAACAGTAGGTCTGGATATGGGACTTGCAGGTATGCAGGGGCACACCCACTTCTGCTGGAGGATCCCTGGGTGGAGTGGAGACTCCAGGGCACCTGTGGTCTGCTTCAGTGTGGAGGCTTCTGTGTTGTGTTCTGGGAGCACAGTGGCTTGGCCTCCGCCACCAGCAGCAGCTTAAAGAGTTCCTGCTGTTCCACATGCTTGCCAACAATTGGCCTCTTCAGTTTTTTGTTTTTTTTTTTTAGGTTTTCAGTGCCTGCCTGGACTTGTGTTTTCATTTAGATTTTGGTTTCTTAGAACTTTCGTTATTCTCTTCACAGCTTAACAATGCATTTGAAAAGATTTGTTTTCATGTGGAGTATTCCGTTTTGTAATAAGAGGGTTGTTCAAGGCATCAGTCTGCCACTCTGCTAGAAACAGAATTCTCCCAGGCATTTCTTTTTATATAAAGTAGTTAATGAAATTTTGAACCATCTTACATGAATTTTTATTAAAATACACTTCAGGATGTGGTGCCCATTATCCATTCTACTCTTTTGTAACAAGTAGATTTCTCTGAATTCTTGAATTTGAAAACAATTGGGGTTCCTAAACAGAGAATATGGAATATTATTGGGGATGATGTCTTTAATAATACATTTCAAGATAGGAGAAACTTTTTCTATATAGCTGACTTTAATAAAAGGCTAGGGCAAAACTTTCAATATATTAACAGTATTTATGAGGCAGTTAAGAATTTGGGTCATCTCAGTCTCCACTAAAAATACAAAAAGTTAGCCAGGTGTGGCGGCGGGCACCTGTAGTCCCTGCTACTTGGGAGGCTGAGGCAGGAGAATGGTGTGAACCCGGGAGGTGGAGGTTGCAGTGAACCAAGAGCATGCCACTGCACTTTAGCCTGGGCAACAGAGCAAGACTGCGTATCAAAAAAAAAAAAAAAAAGAATTTGGGTCATCTCAATTAAACAAAGAATTTAAGATTACATTGAAAATTCAGTACAGAGTATTTTGCCTTCATCTGTTGTTTGAGTCTCCCTTCTTTCAGCCATCCTTCCATCAGAAATAGAATACCAAGTTAAACTTCTTAATTAGAATCAGGAATCAGGACTCTTTGGCGGCTGATTGAAGGAAGAACTGTCCTTAAATCCAGAGTGGGCCGGGCATGGTGGCTCATGCCTGTAATCCTAGCACTTTGGGAGGCCAAGGCAGATGGATCACCTGAGGTCAGGAGTTCAAGAGCAGCATGACCAACATGGTGAAACCCCATCTCTACTGAAAATACACAAATTAGCCGGGCATGGTGGTGTGTGCCTATAGTCCCAGATTCTTCGGAGGCTGAGATAGGAGAATTGCTTGAACCTAGGAGGTGGAGGTTATGTGAGCCAAGATCACACCACTGCACTCTAGCCTGGGTGACAGGGCGAGACTCCATCTCAAAAAAAAAAAAAATCCAGAGCGGTTGGTAGTCAAGACAAAAAGCTAGATTATTTTTGTTAGTCTGGGAACTAAAAAAAATAGTTGTAACTTTGAAGTCTTTTTATGGATCAACATGAAGATTGAGGGATCTCAAACAGAAAGGGCATCCTGGTGGCAAAGGTTAATCATTAGCAGACTGCAAGAGTAGTTTCAATGGCAAGAAAGCAGCAACAGAATCAATGAAAACAAAGCAATGATTAGAATGCCCTTTCCCCTTCTCCTCCTGACTTGTAGACACTGATTGTCTTCCTTAGACTTAGGGAACCCCTTAGGTTCTTGAAAAATTCAATGATCAGGCTATAGTAGATGGTCCCCAGTACACAGCACAAGATTTTTTGATAAACTGGACATTTTGAGACCCAAATAACTAATTAGAAAAATCAAACATGTGAAACTACTTTATCCTATGCATAGGGGTTATTCTGGAAATAAAATGTACAACATTGGAATCCTGAAGGAGAAAAGTCCTAAAAGTTTCAATATCAAGAATCCTGCACCTGCTGCTACTTATCTAGCGTTTTGCTTGATTTCTGGCTGATGAAGTTGCACAACTCTTGAAAACTTAAAAACTTGAAAATTTGTCACTTGAAAACTACTTGAACCAAACTATGAAATCTCACCTGATATATAAGATGCAATTGTTACAATTATTTTAAACTTCAATTTACTGTTTTGCTCTATCAAAAGAAAGTTTCAACTCTGCTAGTTGAGTACACACATCCTAAACAAGTTTCTGAGAATGCTTCTGTCTAGTTTTTATGGGAAGATATTTCCTTTTTCACCTTAGGCCTCAATGCGCTCCAAATGTGCACTTCCAGATACTACAAAAACGGTGTTTCAAACCTGCTCTATGAAAGGGAATGTTCAACTCTGTGACTTCAATTCAAACATCACAGAGATGTTTCTGAGAATGCTTCTGTCTAGATTTTATATGAAGATATTCCCGTTTCCAACGAAATCCTCAAAGCTATCCAAATATCCACATGCAGATTCTACAAAAAGAGTGTTTCAAAACTGCTCTATCAAAAGAAAGGTTCAACTCTGTCAGTTGAGTACACCCATCACAAACAAGTTTCTGAGAATGCTTCTGTCTGGTTTTTATGGGAAGATATTTCCTTTTTCAACATAGTCCACAAAGCGCTCCAAATGTCCAGTTGCAGATACTACAAAAAGAGTGTTTCAAACCTGCTCTATGAAAGGGGATGTTCAACTTTGTGACTTGAATGCAAACATCACAAAGACGTTTCTGATAATGCTTCTGTCTAGATTTTATCTGAAGATATTCCCGTTTCCAACGAAAACCTCAAAGCTATCCAAATATCCACTTGCAGATTCTACAAAAAGAGTGTTTCAAAACTGCTCTATCAAAAGAAAGGTTCAACTCTCCTAGTTGAGTACACACATCACAAATATGTTTCTGAGAATGCTTCTGTCTAGTTTTTATGGGAAGTTATTTCCTTTTTCACCATAGGCCTCAAAGCGATCCAAATGTCCAATTCCAGATACTACAAAAAGGGTGTTTCAAACCTGCTCTATGAAAGGTAACATTCAACTCTGTGATTTGAATGCAAACATCCCAAAGATGTTTCTGAGAATGCTTCTGTCTAGATTTTATAGGAAGATATTCCCGTTTCCAACGAAATCCTCAAAGCTATCGAAATATCCACTTGCAGATTCTACAAAAAGCGTGTTTCAAAACTACTCTATCAAAAGAAAGGTTCAACCTTGTTAGTTGAGTTCACACATCACAAAAAAGTTTCTGAGAATGCTTCTGTCTAGTTTTTATGGGAAGATAGTTCCTTTTTCACCATAGGCCTCAAAGCGCTCCAAATGTCCACTTCCAGATACTATAAAAAGTGTGTTTCAAACCTGCTCTATGAAAGGGAATGTTCAACTCTCTGACCTGAATGCAAACATCACAAAGAAGTTTCTGAGAATGCTTCTGTCCACTTTTTATATGAAGATATTCCCGTTGCCAACAAAATCCTCAAAGCTATCCAAATATCCACTTGCAGATTCTACACAAAGAGTGTTTCAAAACTGCTCTATCAAAAGAAAGGTTCAACTCTGTTAGTTGACTACACAAATCACAAACAAGTTTCTGAGGATGCTTCTGTCTAGTTTTTATGGGAAGATATTTCCTTTTTCACCATAGGACTCAAAGCAATCCAAATGTCCATTTCCAGATACTACAAAAAGAGTGTTTCAAAACTGCTCTATGAAAGGGAATGTTCAATGATGTGACTTGAATGCAGACATCCCAAAGAAGTTTCTGAGAATGCTTCTGACTAGATTTTATGTGAAGATATTCCCGTTTCCAACAAAATCCTCGAAGCCATCCAAATATCGACTTAACAGATTCTACAAAAAGAGTGTTTCAAAACTGCTCTATCAAAAGAAAGGTTCAACTCTGTTAGTTGAGTACACACATCACAAACAAGTTTCTGAGAATGCTTCTGTCTAGTTTTTACGTGAAGATATTTCCTTTTTACGATAGTCCTCAAAGCGCTCCAAATGTCCACTTCCAGATACTACAAAAAGAGTGTTTCAAACCTGCTCTATGAAAGGGAATTTTCAACTCTGTGACCTGAATGCAAACATCACAAAGAAGTTTCTGACAATGCTTCCGTCCACTTTTTATATGAAGATATTCCCGTTTCCAATGAAATCCTCAAAGCTGTCCAAATATCCACTTGCAGATTCTACAAAAAGAGTGTTTCAAAACTGCTCTATCAAAAGAAAGGTTCAACTCTGTTAGTTGAGTACACACATCACAAACAAGTTTCTGAGAATCCTTCTGTCTAGTTTTTATGGGAAGATATTTCCTTTTTTACCATAGGCCTCAAAACGCTCCAAATGTGCACTTCCAGATACTACAAAAGGATTGTTTCAAACCTGCTCTAAGAAAGGGAATGTTCAACTCTGTGTCTTGAATGTAAACATCACAGAGTTGTTTCTGAGAATGCTTCTGTCTAGATTTTCTATGAAGATATTCCCATTTCCAACGAAACCCTGAAAGCTATCCAAATATCCACATGCAGATTCTACAAAAAAGCATTTCAAAACTGCTCTATCAAAAGAAATGTTCAACTCTGTTAGTTGAGTACACACATCACAAACAAGTTTATGAGAATGTTTCTGTCTAGTTTTTATGGGAAGATGTTTCCTTTTTCACCGTAAGCCTCAAAGCGATCCAAACATCCACTTACTGATACTACAAAAAGAGTGTTTCAAACCTGCTCTATGTAAGGGAATGTTCAACTCTGTGACTTGAATGCAAACATCACGGAGATGTTTCTGAGAATGCTTCTGTCTATATTTTATATGAAGATATTCCTGTTTCCAATGAAACCCTCTAACTATGCAAATATCCACTTGCTGATTCCACAAAAAGAGTGTTTCAAAACTGCTCTATCAAAAGAAAGTTCAACTCCGTTACTTGAGTACACACATCACAAACTTGTTTCTGAGAATGCTTATGTCTAGTTTTCATGGGAAGATATTTCCTTTTTCACCATAGTCCACAAAGCGCTCCAAATGTCCAGTTCCAGATACTACAAAATCAGTGTTTCAGACCTGCTCTATGAAAGGGAATGTTCAACTCTGTGACTTGAATGCAAACATCTCAAAGAAGTTTCTGGTAATGCATCTCTCTAGATTTTATATGAAGATATTCCCGTTTCCAACGAAATCCTCAAAGCTATCCAAATATCCACTTGCAGATTCTACAATAAGAGTGTTTCAAAACTGCTCTATCAAAAGAAAGCTTCAAGTCAGTTAGTTGAGTACACACATCTTAAACAAGTTTCTGAGAATTTTCCTGTCTAGTTTTTATGGGAAGATATTTCCTTTTTCGGCATAGGCCTCAAAGCGCTCCAAATGTCCACTTACAGACACCAGAAAAGGAGTTTTTCAAACCTGCTTTATGAAAGGAAGTGTTCAACTCTGTGACTTGAATGCAAACATCAAAAAGAAGTTTCTATGAATGCTTCTGTCCACTTTTTATATGAAGATGTTCCCGTTTCCAAGGAAATCCTCAAAGCTATCCAAATATCCACTTGGAGATTCTACAAAAAGAGTGTTTCAAAACTGCTTTATGAAAAGCAAGGTTCAACTCTGTTAGTTGAGTACACACATCACAAAGAAGTTTCTGAGAATGCTTCTGTCTAGTTTTTATGGGAAGATATTTCCTTTTTCACCATAAGCCTCAAAGCGCTCCAAATGTCCAGTTCCAGATACTACAAAAAGAGTGTTTCAAACCTGCTCTATGAAAGGAAATGGTCCACTCTGTGACTTGAAAGCAAACATCACAAAGAAGTTTCTCAGAATGTTTCTGTCTACTTTTTATATGAAGATGTTCATGTTTCCAACGAAATCCTCAAAGCTATCCAAATATGCACTTGCAGATTCTACAAAAAGAGTGTTTCAAAACTGCTCTGTCAACAGAAAGGTTCAACTCTGTTAGTTGAGTAAACACATCCTTCACATTTTTCTGAGAATGCTTCTGTCTAGTTTTTATCGGAAGATATTTCCTTTTTCACAATAGGCCACAAAGCGCTCCAATGGCCAGTTCCAGATACTACAAAATCAGTGTTTCAAACCTGCTCTATGAAAGGGAATTTTCCACTCTGTGACTTGAATGCAAACATCACAAAGAAGTTTCTGAGAATGCTTCTGTGTAGATTTTATATGAAGATATTCCTGTTTCCAACGAAATTCTCAAAGCTATCCAAATATTCACTTGCAGATTCCACAAAGAGAGTGTTTCAAAACTGCTGTTTCAAATGAAAGGTTCAACTCTGTTAGTTGAGTACACACATCACCAACTGGTTTATAAGGATGCTTCTGTCTAGTGTTTATGGGAAGATATTCCCTTTTTCACCATAGGCCTAAAAGCGCTCCAAATGTGCACTTCCAGATACTACAAAAAGAGTGTTTCAAACCTGCTCTATGAAAGGGAATATTCAACTCTGTGACTTGAATGCAAACATCACAGAGATGTTTCTGAGAATGCTTCTGTCCAGATTTTATAGGAAGATATTCCCGTTTCCAACGAAATTCTCAAAGCTATCCAAATATCCACTTGCAGATTTTACAAAAAGAGTGTTTCAAAAGTACTCTATCTTACGAAAGGTTCAACTCTGTTATTTGAGTACACACGTCACAAACTAGTTTCTGAGAATGCTTCTGTCTAGTTTTTATGGGAAGATATTTCCTTTTTCACCATAGGCCTCAAAGCGATCCAAATGTCCTCTTCCGGATACTACAAAAAGTGTGTTTCAAACCTGCTCTGTGAAAGGGAATGTTCAACTCTCTGACTTGAATGCATACATCACAAAGATGTTTCTGAGAATGCTTCTGTCTAGATTTTATATGAAGATATTCCCATTTCCAATGAAATCCTCAAAGCTATCCAAATATCCACTTACAGATTCTACAAAAAGAGTGTTTCAAAACTGCTCTATCAAAAGAAAGATTCAACTCTATTAGTTGAGTACACACATCACAAACTTGTTTCTGAGAATGCTTCTGTGTAGTTTTTATGGGAAGATGTTTCGTTTTTCACCATAGGCCACAAAGCGCTCCAAATGACCAGTTCCACATACTACAAAAAGTGTGTTTCAAATCTGCTCTATGAAAGACAATGTTCAACTCTGTGACTTGAATGCAAATATCACAGAGATGTTTCTGAGTATACTTCTGTCTAGATTTTATATGAAGGTATTCCCGTTTCCAACAAAATCCTCAAAGCTATCCAAATATCCACTGCAGATTCTACAAAAAGAGTGTTTCAAAACTGCTCTATCAAAAGAAAGGTTAAATTCTGTGAGTTGAGTACACACATCACAAACAAGTTTATGAGAATGTTTCTTCCTTGTTTTTATGGGAAGATATTTCCTTTTTCACCATAAGCCTCAAAGCGATCAAAACGTCCACTTCCACATACTACAAAAAGAGTGTTTCAAACCTGCTCTATGAACAGGAATGTTCAACTCTGTGACTTGAATGCAAACATCCTAAAGATGTTTCTGAGAATGCTTCTGTCTAGATTTTATATGAAGATATTCCCGTTTCCAAAGAAATCCTGAAAGCTATCCAAATATGCACTTGCAGATTCTACAAAAAGAGTGTTTCAAAACTGCTCTATCAAAAGAAAGGTTCAAATCTGTAAGTTGAGTACACACATCACAAACTAGTTTCTGGGAATGCTTCTGTCCACTTTTTATGGGAAGACATTCCGTTTTTCACCATAGGTCCCAAATCTCTTCAAATGTCCACTTGCAGATTTCACAAAAAGAGTGTTTGAAAACTGCTCTATGAAAGGGAATGTTCAGGTTTGTGAGTTGAATGCAAACGTACCAAAAAAGTTTCTGAGAATTCTTCTGTCTTGTTTTTACGTGAAGGTATTCCCTTTTCCAACAAAATCCTCAAAACTATCCAGATATCCACTTGCAGATTCCACAGCAAGTGTGTTTCAAACCTGCTGTATCAAAAGAAAGGTTAAAGTCTGAGAGTTGAGAACACACATCACAAAGAAGTTTCTGAGAATGCTTCTGTCTAGTTTTTATGTGAGGATATTTCGTTTTTCACCATAGGCCTCAAAGCTCTCCAAATGTCCACTTGAAGATACTATAAAAAGAGTGTTTCAAAACTTCCCTATGAAAAGGAATGTTGAACTCTGTGAGTTGAACGCAAACTTCACAAAGTAGATTCTGAGAATGCTTCTGTCTGGTTTTTCTGTGAAGAAAACCCCGTTTCCAACGAAATCCTCAAAGCTATCCAAATATTCCCTTACAGATTCTACAATAAGAGTGTTTCAAAACTGCTCTATCAATAGAAGAGTTCAACTCTGTGAGTTGAGTACACACATCACAAGGAAGTTTCTGATAATTCTTCTGTCTAGTTTTTATGCGAAGATATTTCCTTTTTCATCATAGGCCTCTAAGCGCTAAAAATGTCCACTTACAGATTCTATAAAAAGAGTGTTTCACAACTGCTCTATGAAAAGGAATGTTCAACTCAGTGAGTTGAATGCAAACATCACAAAGAAGTTTCTGAGAATGCTTCTGTCTAGTTTTTATGTGAAGATATACCCGTTTCCGACGAAAGCCTCAATGCTATCCAAATATCCACTTGCAGATTGTACAAACAGAGTGTTTCAAACCTGCTGTATCAAAAGAAAGGATGAACTCTGTGAGTTCAGTACACACATCACAAGGACGTTTCTGAAAATTCTTCTGTCTAGTTTTTATGGGAAGATATTTCGTTTTTCACCATACGCCTCAAAGTGCTCCAAGTTTCCACTTACAGATTCTACAAAAAGAGTGTTTCAAAACTGCTCTATGAAAAACAGTGTTCAACTCAGTGAGTTGATTGCAAGCACCACAAAGAAGTTTCTGAGAATTCTTCTGTCTAGTTTTTATGTGAAAATATTCCCGTTTCCAACGAAAGCTTCAAATCTATCCAAATATCCACTTGCAGATCCTACAAAAAGAGTGTTTCAAAACTGATGTATCAAAAGAAAGGTTAAACTCTGTGAGTTGAGTGCACACATCACAAAGAAGTATCTGAGAATGTTTCTGTCTAGTTTTTATGTGAGGATATTTCGTTTTTCACCATAGGCCTCAAAGCGCTCCAAATGTCCACCACCAGTTACAAAAAAAAAGAGTGTTTCAAAACTTCTGTATGAAAAGGAATGTTCAACTCTGACAGTTGAATGCAAACATCACAAAGTGGTTTCTGAGAATGCTTCTGTCTGGTTTTTATGTGAAGATATTCCCGTTTCCAACGAAATCCTCAAAGCTATCCATATATCCACTTGCAAATGCTGCAAAAAGTGTTTTTCAAAACTGCTCTATCTAAAGAAAAGATGAACTCTGTGAGTTGAGTACACACATCACAAAGAAGTTTCTGAGAATTCTTCTGTCTAGTTTTTATGGGAAGATATTTCCTTTCTCACCATAGACCTCAAAGCGCTCCAAGTTTCCACTTACAGATTCTACAAAAAGAGTGTTTCCAAACTGATCTATGAAAAGGAATGTTCAACTCAGTGACGTGAATGCAAGCATCACAAAGAAGTTTCTGAGAGTGCTTCTGTCTAGTTTTTATGTGAAGTTATTCCCATTTCTAACGAAATACTCAAAGCTGTCCTAATATCCACTTGTGAAGTCTACAAGAACAGTGTTTCAAAACTGCTATATCAAAGAAAATGTTTACCTCTGTAAGTTGAGTACACACATCACAAAGTAGTTTCTGAGAATGCTTCTGTCCACTTTTTATGTGAAAAGAATTCGTTTTTCACTGTAGGTCTCAAATCGCTGCAACTGTCCATATGCAGATTTCACAAAAAGAGTGTTTGAACACTGCTCTATGAAAGGGAATGTTCAAGTCTGTGAGTTGAATGCAAACATAGCAAAGAAGTTTCTGAGAATGCTTCTGTCTAGTTTTTACGTGATGATATTCCCGTTTCCAACGAAATCCTCAAAGCTCTCAAGATATCCACTTGCAGATTCCACAAAAACTGTGTTTCAAACCTGCTGTATGAAAAGAAAGGTGAAACTCTGTGAGTTGAGTACACACATCACAAAGAAGTTTCTGAGAATGCTTCTGTCTAGTTTTTATGTGAGGATATTTCGTTTTTCACCATAGGCCTCAAAGCGCTGCAAGTGTCCACTTCCAGATACCACAAAAAGAGTGTTTCAAAACTTCCCTATGAAAAGGAATGTTCAACTCTGTGAGTTGAACGCAAACGTCACAAAATAGTTTCTGAGAATGCTTCTGTGTTGTTTTTATGTGAAGATAATCCCGTTTCCTATGAAATCCTCAAATCTATCCAAATATCCACTTGCAGATTCTACAAAATGTGTGTTTCAAAACTGCTCTATCAAAAGATAAGTTCAACTCTGTGAGTTGAGTACACACATCACAAAGAATTTTCTGAGAGTTCTTCTGTCTAGTTTTTATGGGAAGATATTTCCTTTCTCACCATCAGCCTCAAAGCGCTCCAAGTTTCCACTTACAGATTCTACAAAAAGAGTGTTTCCAAACTGCTCTATGAAAAGGAATTTTCAACTCAGTGAGTTGAATGCAAGCATCACAAGTTTCTGAGAATGCTTCTGTCTAGTTTTTATGTGAAGTTTTCCCCGTTTCCAAAGAAATACTCAAAGCTGTCCGAATATCCACTTGTAAAGTCTACAAGAAGAGTGTTTCAAAACTGCTGTATCAAAGACAAGGTTTACCTCTGTGAGTTGAGTACCCACATCACAGAGTAGTTTCTGAGAATGCTTCTGTCCACTTTTTATGTGAAGAGATTTTGCTTTTTACCGTAGGTCTCAAATCGCTCCAAATGTCCACATGCAGATTTCACAAAAAGAGTGTTTGAAAACTGCTCTATGAAAGGGAATGTTCAAGTCTGTGAGTTGAATGCAAACATAACAAAGAAGTTTTTGAGAATGGTTCTGCCTACTTCTTATGTGAAGATATTCCCGTTTACAACTGAAGCCTCAAAGCTGTCCAGATATCCACTTGCAGATTCCACAAAAAGTGTGTTTCAAACCTGCTGTATCAAAAGAAATGTGAAACTCTGTGAGTTGAGTACCCACATCACAAAGAAGTTTCTGAGAATGCTTCTGTCTCGTTTTTATGTGAGGATATTTCGTTTATCACCATAGGCCCCAAAGCGTTACAAATGTACACTTCCAGATACTAGAAAAAGAGTGTTTCAAAACTTCCCTATGAAAAGGAATGTTCAACTCTGTGAGTTGAGTGCAAACATCACAAAGTAGTTTCTGAGAATGCTTCTGTCTGGTTTTTATGTGAAGATAATCCCGTTTCCAATAAAATCCTCAATTCTATCCAAATATCCACTTGCAGATTCTACAAAAGGGTGTTTCAAAACTGCTCTATCAGTAGAATAGTTCAACTCTGTGGGTTGAATACACACATCACAAGGAAGTTTCTGAGAATTCTTCTGTCTAGTTTTTATGCGAAGATATTTCCTTTTTCACCATAGGCCTCTAAGGGCTCCAAATGTCCCCTTACAGATTCTACAAAAAGAGTGTTTCAAAACTGCTCTATGAAAAGGAATGTTTAACTCTGTGAGTTGAATGCAAACATCACAAAGAAGGTTCTGAGCATGCTTCTGTGTAGTTTTTATGTGAAGTTATTCCCGTTTCCAATGAAAGCCTCAAAGCTATTCAAATATCCACTTGCAGATTCTACAAAAAGTCTGTTTCAAAACTGCCGTATCAAAAGAAAGGTTCAACTCTTTGAGTTCAGTACACACATCTCAAGGAAGTTTGTGAGAATTCTTCTGTCTAGTTTTTATGGGAAGATATTTCCTTTTTCACCATAAGCCTCAAAGCACTCCAAGTTTCCACTACCCGATACAACAAAGAGTGTGTTACAAAACTTCTCTAGGAAAAGGAATGTTCAACTCTGTGAGGTGAATGCAAACATCACAAAGTAGTTTCTGAGAAAGCTTCTGTCTGGTTTCTATGTGAAGATATTTCGTTTCTCACCATAGGCCTCAAAGTGCTCCAAATGTCCACTACCAGATACAACAAAAAGAGTGTTTGAAAACTTCTTTATGAAAAGGAATAGTCAACTCTGTGAGTTGAATGCAAACATCGCAAAGTAGTTTCTGAGAAAGCTTCTGTCTGATTTTTATGTGAAGATATTCCCACTTCCAAAGAAATCCTCAAAGCTATCCAAATATCCACTTGCAGGTTCTACAAAAAGTGTGTTTCAAAAGTACCCTATCAAAAGAAAAGTTCAACTCTGTGAGATGAGTACACATAAAACAAAGAATTTTCTGAGAATTCTTCTGTCTAGTTTTTATGGGAAGATATTTGCTTTCTCACCATAGGCCTCAAAGCGCTAAACACTTTTTTCTACAAAAAGAGTGTTTCCAAACTGCTCTATGAAAAGGAATGTTCAACTCTGTGAGTTGAATGCAAGCATCACAAAGAAGTTTCTGACAATGCTTCTGTCTAGTTTTTATGTGAAGTTATTCCCGTTTCCAACTAAATACACAAAGCTGTCCAAATATCCACTTGTAAAGTCTACAAGAACAGTGTTTCAAAACTGCTGTATCAAAGGAAAGGTTTTACTCTCTGAGTTGAGTACATACATCACAAGGTAGTTTCTGAGAATGCTTCTGTCCACTTTTTAGGTGAAGATATTTCATTTTTCACCATAGGTCTGAAATCGCTCCTAATGTCCACATGCAGATTTCACAAAAAGTGTGTTTCAGAAATGCTCTATGAACGGGAATGTTCAAGTCTGTGACTTGAATGCAAACATAACAAAGAAGTTTCTGAGAATGCTTCTGTCTAGTTTTTACGTGAAGATATTCCCGTTTCCAATGAAATACTCAAAGCTATCCATATATCCACTTGCAGATTCCACAAAAAGTGTGTTTCAAACCTGCTGTGTCAAAAGAAAGGTTAAACTCTGTGAGTTGAGTACAGACATCACAAAGAAGTTTCTGAGAATGCTTCTGTCTCATTTTTATGTGAGAATATTTCGTTTTTCACCTTAGGCCTCAAAGCGCTCCATGTGTCCACTTCCAGATACTACAAAAAGAGTGTTGCAAATCCGCTATGAAAAGGAATGTTCAACTCTGTGAGTTGAATGTGAACATCACGAAATAGTTTCTGAGAATGCTTCTGTCTGGTTTTTATGTGAAGATAATCCCTTTTCCAACGAAATCCTCAAAGCTATCCAAATACCCACTTGCAGATTCTACAAAAAGTGTGTTTCAAAACTGCTCTATCAATAGAATAGTTCAACTCTGTGAGTTGAGTACACGCAACACAAGGAAGTTTCTGAGAATTCTTCTGTCTGGTTTTTATGTGAAGATGTTTCCTTTTTCACCATAGGCCTCTAAGCACTGCAAATATCCACTCACAGATTCTACAAAAAGAGTGTTTCAAAACTGCTCTATGAAAAGGAATTTTCAACGCAGTGAGTTGATTGCAAGCATCACAAAGAAGCTTCTAAGAATGCTTCTGTCTAGTTTTTATGTGAAGGCATTCCCATTTCCAATGAAAGCTGCCAAGGTGTCCAAATATCCACCTGCAGATTCTACAAAAAGAACATTTCAAAACTGCTGTATCAAAAGAAAGGTTAAACTCTGTGAGTTGAGTACACACATCAAAAAGAAGTTTCTGAGAATGCTTCTGTCTAGTTTTTATGTGAGGATATTTCGTTTCTCACCATAGGCCTCAATGCACTCCAAATGTCCACTACCAGAAACAACAAAGAGTGTGTTACAGAACTTTTATATGAAAAGGAATGTTCAACTCTGTGAGTTAAATGCAAACATCACAAAGTACTTTCTGAGAAAGCTTCTGTCTGGTTTTTATGTGAAGATATTTCGTCTCTAACAATAGGCCTAAAAGCGTTCCAAATGTCCACTACCAGATACAATGAAGAGCTGTTAGAAAACTTCTCTTAGAAAAGGAATGTTCAAATCTGTGAGTTGAATGCAAACATCACAAAGTAGATTCTGAGAAATCTTCTCTCTGGTTATTATGTGAAGATATTCTCGTTTCCAACGAAATCCTCAAAGCTATCCAAATATCCACTTGCAGATTCTACAAAAAATGTGTTTCAAAAGTGCTCTATCAAAAGAAAAGTTCAACTCTGTGAGTTGAGTACACATAATTCACAGAAGTTACTGAGAATTCTTCTGTCTAGTTGTTATGGGAAGATATTTCCTTTCTCACCATAGGCCTCAAAGCGCTCCAAGTTTCCACTTACAGATTCTACAAAAAGAGTGTTTCCAAACTGATCTATGAAAAGGAATGTTCAACTCAGTGAGGTGAATGCAAGCATCACATAGACGTTTCTGAGAATGCTTTGGTCTAGTTTTTATGGGAAGTTATTCCCGTTTCCAACGAAATACTCAAAGCTGTCCTAATATCCACTTGTAAAGTCCACAAGAACAGTGTTTCAAAAGTGCTGTATCAAAGAATAGGTTTAACTCTGTGAGTTGAGAACACACATCACAAAGTAGTTTCTGAGCATGCTTCTGTCCACTTTTTATGTGAAGAGATTTCGTTTTTCACCATAGGTCTCAAATCGCTCCAAATGTCCAAATGCAGATTTCACAAAAAGAGTGTTTCAAAACTGCTCTATTAAAGGGAATATTCAAGTCTTTGAGTTGAATGCAAACGTAACAAAGAAGTTTGTGAGAATGCTTCTGTATAGTTTCTACGTGAAGATATTCCCGTTTGCAATGAAATCCCCAAAGCTATCCAGATATCCACTTGCAGATTCCACAAAAAGTGTGTTTCAAACCTGCTGTATCAAAAGAAAGGCTAAACTCTGTGACTTGAGTACACACATCACAAAGAAGTTTCAGAGAATGGTTCTGTCTCGTTTTTATGTGAGGACATTTCATTTTTCACGATAGGCAACAAAGAGCTCCAAGTGTCCACTTGTGGATACTACAAAAAGAGTCTTTCAAAACTTCTCTATGAAAAGGAATGTTCTACTCTGTGAGTTGAATGCAAACGTCAAAAAGTAGTTTCTTAGAATGCTTCTGTCTGGTTTTTATGTGAAGATAATCCCTTTTCCAACGAAATCCTCAAACCAATCCAAATGTCCACTTGCAGATTCTACAATAAGAGTGCTTCAAAACTGCTCTATCAATAGAATAGTTCAACTCTGTGAGTTGAGTACACACATCCCAATGAAGTTTCTGAGAATTCTTCTGTCTAGTTTTTATGCGAAGATATTTCCTTTTTCACCATAGGCCTCTAAGTGCTCCAAATGTGCCCCTACAGATTGTACAAAAAGAGTGTTTCAAAACTGCTCTATGAAAAGGCATGCTCAACTCTGTGAGTTGAATGCAAACATCACAAAAAATTTTCTGAGAATGCTTCTGTCTAGTTTTTATGTGAAGATATTCCCGTTTCCAACGAAAGCCTCAAAGCTATCCAAATATCCAGTTGCAGATTCTACAAACAGAGTGTTTCAAAACTGCTGTATCAAAAGAAAGGTTAAACACTGTGAGTTGATTATACACATCACAAATAAGTTTCTGAGAATGCTTCTGTCTGGTTTTAATGTGAGAATATTTCGTTTTTCACATTAGGCCTCAAAGCGCTCCAACTGTCCACATGCAAATACTACAAGAAGTGTGTTTCAAAACTTCTCTATGTAAGGAAATGTTCAACTCTGTGAGTTGAATGCAAACATCACAAATTAGTGTCTGAGAATGCTTCCATCAGGTTTTTATGTTAAGAGAATCCCGTTTCCAACGAAATCCTCAAAGCTATCCAAATATCACCTTGCAGATTCTACAAAAAGAGTGTTTCAAAACTGGTCTTTCAATAGAATAGTTCAACTCTGTGAGTTGAGTACACACATCACAAGGAGGTTTCTGAGAATTTTTCTGTCTAGTTTTAATGCGAAGATATTTCTTTTCACCATAGGCCTCTAGCGCTCCAAATGTCCACTTACAGATTCTACAACAAGAGTGTTTCAAAGCTGCTCTATGAAATGGAATGTCCAACTCTCTGAGTTGAATGCAAACATCACAAGGAAGTTTCTGAGAATGCTTCTGTCTACTTTTTATATGAAGTTATTCCAGTTTCCAACGAAAGCTTCAAAGCTATCCAAATATCCACTTGCAGATTCTACAAAAAGTGTGTTTCAAACCTGCTGTATCAAAAGAAAGGTTAAACTCTGTGAGTTTAGTACACACATCACAAAGAAGTTTCTGAGAATGCTTCTGTCTCGTTTTTATGTGAGGATATTTCGTTTTTCACCGTAGGCCCCAACGCATTCCAAATGTACACTTCCAGATACTACAAAAAGAGTGTTTCAAAACTTCTCTATGAAAAGGAATGTTCAACTATGTGAGTTGAATGCAAACATCACAAAGTAGTTTCTGAGAATGCTTCTGTCTGGTTTTTATGTGAAGATAATCCTGTTTCCAACAAAATCCTCAAAGCTATCCAAATATCCACTTGCAAATTCTACAAAAAGAGTGTTTACAAACTGCTCTATCAATAGAATAGTTCAACTCTGTGAGTTGAGTACACACATCACAAGGAAGTTTCTGAGAATTCTTCTGTCTAATTTTTATGTGAAGATATTTCCTTTTTCACCATAGTCCTCTAAGTGCTCCAATTATCCACTTGCAGATTCTACAAAAAGATTGTTTCAAAACTAGTCTGTGAAAAGGAATGTTCAACCCAGTGAGTTGATTGCAAGCACCACAAAGTGGTTTCTGAGAATGCTTCTGTCTAGTTTTTATGTGAAGATATTCCCGTTTCCAATGAAAGCTGCCAAGCTCTCCAATTATCAACTTGCAGATTCCACAAAAAGTGCCTTTCAAACCTGCAGTATCAAAAGAAAGGTTAAACTCTGTGAGTTGAGTACACACATCACAAAGTGGTTTCTGAGAATGCTTCTGTCTAGTTTTTATGTGAGGATATATCGTTTTTCACCATAGGCCTCAAAGTGCTCCAAGTGTCCACTTCCAGATACTACAAAAAGAGTGTTTCAAAACTTCTCTATGAAAGGGCATGTTTAACCCTGTGAGTTGAATGCAAACATCACAAAGTAGTTTCTGAGAATGCTTCTGTCTGGTTTTTATGTGAAGATAATCCCATTTCCAACGAAATCCTCAAAGCTATCCAAATATCCACTTACAGATTCTACAAAAAGAGTGTTTCAAATCTGCTCTATCAATAGAATAGTTCAACTCTGTGAGTTGAGTATACACATCACAAGGAAGTTTCTGAGAATTCTTCTGTCTAGTTTTTAGGCGACGATATTTCCTTTTTCACCGTATGCCTCTAAGCGCTTCAAATGTCCACTTTCAAATTCTACAAAAAGAGTGTTTCAAAACTGATCTATGAAGAGGAATGTTCAACTCTTTTGAGTTGAATGCAAACATAAAAAGAAGTTCCTGATTATGCTTCTGTGTAGTTTTTATTTGAAGATATTCCCATTTCCAACAAAAGCCTCAATGCTATCCAAATATCCACTTGCAGATTCTACAAAAAGAGTTTTTCAAAACTGCTGTATCAAAAGAAAGGTTCAACTCTGTGATTTCAGTACACACATGACAAGGAAGTTTCTGAGATTTCTTCTGTCTAGTTTTTATGGGAAGATATTTCCTTTTTCACTATAGCACTCAAAGTGCTCCAAGTTTCCGCTTACAGATTCTCCACAAAGAGTGTTTCAAAACTGCTCTATGAAAAGGAATGTTCAAATCATTGAGTTGATTGCAAGCACCACAAAGAAGTTTCTGAGAATTCTTCTATTTTTTATGTGAAGATATTCCCATTTCCAATGAAAGCTTTAAAGCTATCCAAATACCCACTTTCAGATTCTACAAAAAGAGTGTTTCAAAACTGCTGTATCAAAAGAAAGGTTAAACTCTGGGACCTGAGTACACACATCACAAAGAAGTTTCTGAGAATGCTTCTGTCTAGTTTTTATGTGAGGATATTTCATTTTTCACCATAGGCCTCAAGGTGCTCGAAATGTCCACTACCAGATACAACAAAAAGAGTGTTTCGAAACTTCTCTACGAAAAGGAATGTTCAACTCTGTGAATTGAATGCAAATATAGCAAAGTACTTTCTGAGAATGCTTCTGTCTATTTTTTATGTGAAGATATTCCGGTTTCCAATGAAATCCTCCTTGCTGTCCTAATTTCCACTTCTAGATTCTACAAGAAGAGTGTTTCAAAACTGCTATATCAAAGGAAAGGTTTAACTCTGTGAGTTGAGTACACACATTACAAAGTAGTTTCTGAGAATGCTTCTGTCTACTTTTTATGTGAAGATGTTTCATTTTTCACCATAGGTCTCAAATCACACAAAATGTCCACTTGTAGATGCTTCAAAAAGAGGGCTTCAAAACTGTTCTATGAAAAGGAATGTTCACCTCTGTGAGTTCAATGCAAACATCACAAAGTGGTTTCTGAGAATGCTTCTGTCTCGTTTTTATGTGAAGATAATCCCGTTTCCAACAAAATCCTCAAAGCTATCCAAATATCCACTTGCAGATTCTACAAAAAGAGTGTTTCAAAATTGCTCTATCAATAGAATAGTTCAACTCTGTGATTTGAGTACACACATCACAACGAAGTTTCTGAGAATTCTTCCATCTAGTTTTTATTGGAAGATATTTCCTTTTTCACCATAGGCCTCTAAACTCTCCAAATATCCACTTACAGATTCTACAAAAACAGTGTTTCAAAACTGCTCTATGAAAAGAAATGTTCAGCTCTGTGAGTTAAATGCAAACATGACAAAGAAATGTCTGAGAATGCTTCTGTCTAGTTTTTATTTGAAGATATTCCCGTCTCCAACGAAAGCCTCAAATATATCCAAATAGCCACTTGCAGATTCTACAAAAAGAGTGTTTCAAAACTACTGTATCAAAGGAAAGGTTCAACTCTGTGAGTTCAGTACACACATCACAAGGAAGATTCTGAGAATTCTTCTGTCTAGTTTTTATGGGAAGATATTTCCTTTTTCACAATAGTCCTCAAAGCCCGAGTTTCCATTTTCAGATTCTACAAAAAGAGTGTCTTAAAACTGCTCTATGAAAAGGAATGTTCAACTCACTGAGTTGATTGCAAGCACCAAAAAGAAGTTTCTGAGAATGCTTCTGTCTAGTTTTTATGTGAAGATATTCCCGTTTCCAATGAAAGCTGCCAAGCTATCCAAATATCCACTTGTAGATACTACAAAAAGACCGTTTCAAACTGGTGTATCAAAAGAAATGTTAAACTCTGTGAGTTGAGTACACACATCACAAAGAGGTTTCTGAGAATGCTTCTGTCTGGTTTTTATGTGAAGATATTCCTGTTTCCAACAAAATCCTCAAAGCTATCCATATATCCACTTGCAGATTCTACAAAAAGTGTGTTTCAAAACTGCTCTATCAAAAGAAAAGTTCAACTCTGTGAGTTGAGTACACACATCGCAAAGAAGTTTCTTAGAATTCTTCTGACTAGTTTTTATGGAAGATATTTCCTTTCTCACCATAGGCCTCAAAGCGCTCCAAGTTTCCACTTCCATATACTACAAAAATTGTGTTTCCAAACTGCTCTATGAAAAGGAATGTTCAACTCAGTGAGTTGAATGCAAGCATCACAAAGAAGTTTCTGAGAATGCTTCTCTCTAGTTTCTATGTGAAGTTATTCCTGTTTCCAATGAAATACTCAAAGCTGTCCTAATATCCACTTGTAAAGTCTACAAAAACAGTTTTTCAAAACTGCCGTATCAAAGGAAAGTTTTAACTCTGTAAGTTGAGTAAACACGTCACAAAGTAGTTTCTGAGAATCCTTCCGTCCACTTTTTAGGTGAAGATATTTCATTTTTCACTGTAGGTCTCAAATCGCTCCAAATGTCCACATGCAGATTTCACAAAAAGAGAGTTTCAAAACTCCTCTATGAAAGGAAATGTTCAACTCTGTGAGTGGAATGCAAAGATAACAAAGAAGTTTCTGAGAATGCTTCTGTCTAGTTTTTACGTGAAGATATTCCCCTTTACAACGAAAGCCTCAAAGCTATCTAAATATCCACTTGCAGATTCTAAAAAGGAGTGTTTCAAACGTGCTGTATCAAAAGAAAGGTTAAACTCTGTGAGTTGAGTACACACATCACAAAGAAGTTTCTGAGAATGCTTCTGTCTAGTTTTTATGTGAGGATATTTTGTTTTTTACCATAGGCCTCAAAGCGCTCCAAATGTCCACTACCAGATACAAATAAAAGAGTGTTTCAAAACTTCTGTATGGAAAGGAATGTTCAACTCTGAGAGTTGAATGCAAACATCACAAAGTGGTTTCTGAGAATGCTTCTGTCTGGTTTTTATGTGAAGATAATCCCGTTTCCAATGAAATCCTCAAAGATATCCAAATATGCACTTGCAGATTTTACAAAAAGTGTGTTTCAAAACAGCTCTATCAAAAGAAAAGTTCAACTCTGTGAATTGAGTACACACATCACAAAGAAGTTTCTGAGAATTCTTCTGTCTAGTTTTTATGGGAAGATATTTCATTTTTCACCATAGGCCTCAAAGTGCTCCAAGTTTCCACTTACAGATTCTACAAAAAGAGTGTTTCAAAACTACTCTATGAAAAGGAATGTTCAACTCAGTGAGTTGATTGCAAGCACCACAAGGAAGTTTCTGAGAATGCTTCTGTGTAGTTTTTATGTGAAGGTATTCCCGTTTCCAGTGAAACCTTCAAAGCTATCCAAATATCCACTTGCAGATTCTACAAAAAGAGTGTTTCAAAACTGCTGTATCAAAGGATAGGTTAAACTATGTGAGTTCAGTACACACATCACAAGTTTCTGAGAATGCTTCTGTCTAGTTTTTATAGGAGGATATTTCGTTTTTCACCATAGGCCTCAAAGCGCTCCAAATGTCCACTACCAGATAAAACAAAAAGATTGTTTCAAAACTTCTCTATGAAAAGGAATGTTCAATTCTGTGAGTTGAATGCAAACATCACAAAGTAGTTTTTGAGAATGCTTCTGTCTGGTTTTTATGTGAAGATAATCCCGTTTCCAGCGAAATCCTCAAAGCTATCAAATATTCACTGGCAGATTCTACAAAAAGTTTGTTTCAAAACTGCTCTATCAAAGAAAAGTTCAACTCTGTGAGTTAAGTACACACATCACAAAGAAGTTTCTGAGAATTCTTTCTAGTTTTTATCAGAATATATTTCGTTTCTCACCATAGGCCTCAAAGCGCTCCAAGTTTCCACTTACAGATTCTATAAAAAGAGTGTTTCCAAACTGCTCTATGCACAGGAATGTTCAACTCAGTGAGTTGAATGCAAGCATCACAAAGAAGTTTCTGAGAATGCTTCTCTCTAGTTTTTTTGTGAAGTTATTCCCATTTCCAACGAAATACTCAAAGCTGTCCTAATATCCACTTGTAAAGTCTGCAAGAACAGTGTTTCTAAACTGCTGTATCAAAGGAAAGGTTTAACTCTATAAGTTGAGTACACACATCACAAGGTATTTTCTGAGAATGCTTCTGTCCACTTTTTATGTGAAGATGTTTCATTTTTCACCATAGGTCTCAAATCGCTCCAAATGTCCAATGCAGATTTCACAAAAAGAGTGTTTCAAAACTGCTCTATGACAGGGAATATTCAAGTGTGTGAGTTGAATGCAAATATAACAAAGAAGTTTCTGAGAATGCTTCTGTCTAGTTTTTATGTGAAGATATTCCCGTTTCCAATGAAATCCCCAAAGCTATCCAAATATCCACTTGCAGATTCTACAAAAAGAGTGTTTCCAAACTGCTGTATCAAAAGAAAGGTTCAGCTCTGTGATTTGAGTACACACATCACAAAGAAGTTTCTGAAAATGCTTCTGTCAATTTTTTATGTGAAGATATTCCCATTTCAACATAGGCCTCAAAGCACTACATATGTCCACTTCCAGATATTACAAAAAGAGTATTTCAAAACTTCTCTATGTAAAGGAATGTTCAACTCCGTGAGTTGAATGCATACATCACAAAGTATTTTCTGAGAATGCTTCTGTCTGGTTTTTATGTGAAGATATTCCCGATTCCAACAAAATCCTCAAAGCTACCCAAATATCCACTTGCAGATTCTACAGAAACAGTGTTTCAAAACTGCTCTATCAAAAGAAAAATTCAACTCGGTGAGTTGAGTACACACATCACAAAGACGTTTCTGAGAATTCTTCTGTCTAGATTTTATGGGAAGATATTTCCTTTTTCACCACAGCCCTCAAAGCGCTTCAAGTTTCCACTTATAGATTCTGCAAAAAGAGTGTATCAAAGCTGCTCTATGAAAAGGAATGTTCAACTCTTTGAGTTGAATGCAGGCATCACAAAGAAGTTTGTGAGAATGCTTCTCTCTAGTTTTTATGTGAAGATATACCCGTTTCCAGGGAAGGCCTCAAAGCTGTCCTAATATCCACTTGTAAATTCTACGAAAAGAGTGTTTCCAATCTGCTATATCAAAAGAAAGGTTTAAATCTGTGACTTGAGTACACACATCACAAAGCAGTTTCTGAGAATGCTTCTGTCTAGTTTTTATGTGAACATATTTCCTTTTTCACCATAGGCCTCAAAGAGCTCCAAATGTCCAATTCCAGATACTACAAAAACAGTGTTTCAAAACTGCTCTATGAAAATGAATGTTCAAATCTGTGAGATGAATGCAAACATCATGAAGAAGTTTCTGAGAATGCTTCTATCTAGTTTTTATGTGAAGATATTCCCGTGTCCAACAAACACTTAAAGCTATCCAAATATCCACTTGCTGATTCTAGAAAAAGAGAGTTTCAAAACCCCTCTGTAAAAAGAAAATTTAAACTCTGCGAGTTGAGTACACACATCGCAAAGTAGTTTCTGAGAATTCTTCTATCTAGTTTTTATGGGAAGATATTTCCTTTTTCACCGTAGGCCTCAAAGCATTCCAAGTTTCCACTTACACATTCTACAAAAAGAGAGTTTCAAAACTGCTCTATGAAAAGGAATGCTCAATTCTGTGAGTTGAATGCAAGCATCACAAAGAAGTTTCTGAGAATGCTCCTATCTAGTTCTTATGTGAAGATATACCTGTTTCCAGAGAATGCGTCAAAGCTGTCCAAATATCCACTTGCAAATTCTACAAAAGATAGTTTCCAATCTGCTCTATCAAAAGACAGTTTCAACTTTTTGAGTTGAATGCACACATCACAAAGAAGTTTCTGAGAATGCTTCTGTCTAGTTTTATGTGAAGATATTCCAGTTTCCAATGAAATCCTCTATGATGTCCTAATATCCACTTGTAAATTCTACAAGAAGAGTGTTTCAAAACTGCTATATCAAAGGAAAAGTTTAATTCTGTGAGTTGAGTACCCTCATCACAAAACAGTTTCTGAGAATGCTTCTGTCTGCTTTTTATATGAAGATATTTCTTCTTTCACCATAGGTCTCAAATCGCTCTAAATGTCCACTTGCAGATTCTAAAAAACAGTGTTTCAATACTGCTCTATTAAAAGAATGTTCAACTCTGTGAGTTGAATGCAAACATCACAAAGAATTTTCTGAGAATGCTTCTGTCTAGTTTTTATGTGAAGATATTCCAGTTACCAACGAAAGCCTCAAAGCAATCCAAATATCCACTTGCAGATTGTACAAAAAGACTGTTTCAAAACTGCTGTATCAAAAGAAAGGTTCAATTCTGTGAGTTGAGTACACATATCACCATGTAGTTTCCCAGACTGCTTCTGTCTAGTTTTTATATGAAGATATTTCCTTTTTCACCATAGGCCTCCAAGCGCTCCAAATGTCCACTTCCAGATACTACAAAAAGAGTGTTTGAAAGCTGCTCTATGAAAGGTAATGTTCAACTCTGTGAGTTGAATGCAAACATCACAAAGAATTTTCTGAGAATGCTTCTTTCTAGTTTTTATGTGAAGATATTCCCGTTTCCAGTGAAATCCTCAAAGGTATCCAAATATCCACTTGCAGACTCTACAAAAAGTGTGTTTCAAAACTCTTCTATCAAAACAAAAGTTCAACATGGCGAGTTGACTACACACATTATAAAGAAGTTTTTGAGAATGCTTCTGTCTAGTTTTTATGAGAAGATATTTCTTTTTCCACCATAGGACTCAAAGCGCTCCAAGTTTCCACTTACAGATTCTACAAAAAGAGTGTTTCAAAACTGCCCTAAGAGAAGTAATGTTCAACTCCGTGAGTTGAATGCAAGCGTCACAAACAAGTTTCTGAGAATGCTTCTGTGTAGTTTTTATGTGAAGATATTCCCGTTTCCAACGAAAGCCTCATATCTATCCATATATCCACTTACAGATTCTACAAAAAGAATGTTTCAAAACTGCTGTGTCAAAAGAAAGCTTCAACTCTGTGAGTTGAGTACACACATCACAAAGAAGTTTCTGAGAATGCTTCTGTCTAGTTTTCATGTGAAGATATTTACTTTTCACCATAGGCCTCAAAGCGCTCCAAATGTCCACTTCTAGATTATACAAAAAGAGTGTTTCAAAACTGCTCTATGGAAAGCAACGTTCAAATCTGTGAGTTGAATGCAAGCGTCACAAAGGAGTTTCTGAGAATGCTTCTGTCTAGTTTTTATGTGAAGATATACCCGTTTCCATGAAGGCCTAAAAGCTGACCAAATATCCACTTGCAAATTCTACAAGAAGATTGATTCCAATCTGCTCATTCAAAAGAAACTTTCAACTCTGTGAGTTGAATGCACACATCACAAAGAAGTTTCTGAGAATGCTTCTGTCTAGTTTTATATGAAGATATTTCCGTTTCCAACGAAATCCTTAAATCTATCAAAATAGCCGCTGGCAGACTCTACAAAAAGAGTGTTTCAAAACTGCTCTATCAAAATAAAAGTTCAGATTTGTGAGTTGAGTACACACATCACAAAGAAGTTTCTGAGAATTCTTCTGTCTAGTTATTATGGGAAGATATATCCTTTTTCACCATAGGCCTCAAAGCGCTCCAAGTTTCCACTTACAGATTCTACTAAAAGAGTGTTTCAAAACTGATCTTTGAAAAGCAATTTTCAACTCTGTGAGTTGAATGCAAGCATCACAAAGAAGTTTCTGAGAATGCTTCTGTCTAGGTTTTATGTGAAGCTATTCCCGTTTCCACGGAAAGCCTCAAAGCTATCCAAATATCCACTTGCAGATTCTACAAAAAGAGTGTTTTAAAACTGCTGTATCAAGAGAAATGTTCAACTCTGTGGGTTGAGTACACATATATCAAAGAAGTTTCTGAGAATGTTTCAGTCTAGTTTTCTTGTGAAGATATTTCCTTTTTCACCATATGCCTCAAAGCGCTGAAAAGTCCACTTCCAGATACTGCAAAAAGAGTGTTTCAAAACTGCTCCATGAAAGGGAATGTTCAACTATGTGTGTTGAAAGCAAACATCACAAGGAAGTTTCTAAGAATGCTTCTGTCTATTTTCATGTGAGGATATTCCCGTTTCCAAAAAAATTCCTCAAAGCGTTCCAAATATCCACTTGCAGATTCAACAAAAAGAGTTCTTCAAAACAGCTCTATCAAAAGAACAGTTCAAATCTGTAGGTTGAGTACACACATCACAAAGAAGTTTCTTAGAATTCTTCTGTCTAGTTTTTATGGGAAGATATTTCCTTTTTCACCACAGGCCTCAAAGTGCTCCAAGTTTCCACTTACAGATTCTACAAAAAGAGGGTTTCATAACTGCTCTATGAAAAGGAATGTTCAACTCTGTGAGTTGAATGCAAGCATCACAAAGAAGTTTCTGAGAATGCTTCTGTCTAGTTTTTATATGAAAATGTACCCCTTTCCAGCGAAGGCCTCAAAGCTGTCCAAATATCCACTTGCAAATACTACAAAAAGAGTATTTCCAATCTGCTCTATCAAAAGAAAGTTTCAATTCTGTGAGTTGAATGCACACATCACAAAGTAGTTTCTGACAGTGCTTCTGTCTAGTTTTATGTGAAGATAGTCCCGTTTCCAACGAAGTCCTCAATGCTGTCCTAATATCCACTTGTAAATTCTACAAGAAGAGTGTGTCAATTCTGCTGTATCAAAGGAAAGTTTTAACTATGTGAGTTGAGTACACACATCAGAAAGTAGTTTCTGAGAATGTTTCTGTCTACTTTTTATGAGAAGATATTTCCTTTTTCAACATATGTCTCCAATAGCTCCAAATGACCACTTGTAGATTCTACAAAAAGAGAGTTTCAAAACTGCACTATGAAAAGGAAAGTTCAGCTCTGTAAGTTAAATGCAAACATCACAAAGAAGTTTCTGAGAATGCTTCTGTCTCGTTTTTATGTGAAGATATTCCAGTTTCCAACGAAATCCTCAAAGCTACCCAAATATCCACTTGCAGATTCTACAGAAACAGTGTTTCAAAACTGCTGTATCAAAAGAAAGGTTCAACTCTGTGAGTTGAGTTCACACATCAGAAAGAAGTTTCTGAGAATGTTTCTGTCTAGTTTTTATGTGAAGATATTTGCTTTTTCACCATATGCCTCAAAGCACTCCAAATGTCCGCTTCCTGATACGAGAAAAAGAATGTTTCAAAACTGCTCTATGAAAGGGAATGTTGAACTATGTGACATGAATGCAAGCATCACAAAGACTTTTCTGAGAATGCTTCTGTCTAGTTTTTATGTGAAGATATTCCCCTTTCCAAAGAAATTCTCAAAGCTATCTAAATATCAACATGCAGATTCTTCACAAAGAGTGTTTTAAAACTGCTGTATCAAAAGAAAGATTCAACTCTGTGAGTTGAGTACACACATCACAAAGAAGTTTGTGAGAATTCTTCTGTCTAGTTTTTGTGTGAAGATATTTCCTTTTTCACCATAGGCCTCAAAGCGCTCCAAATATCCACTTCCATATACTACAAAAGGAGTGTTTCAAAACTGCTCTATGAAAGGGAATGTTCAACTATGTGAGTTGAATGCACACATCACAAGGAAGCTTCTGAGAATGCTTCTAATTTTTATGTCTAGATATTCTGCTTTCCAGTGAAATCCACAAAGCTTTCCAAATATCCACATGCAGATTCAACAAAAGGAGTGTTTCAGAACAGCTCTTTGAAAACAAAAGTTCAACTCTGTAAGTTGAGTACACACATCACCAGGAGGTTTCTGAGAATTCTTCTGTCTAATTTTTTTGCGAAGATATTTCCTTTTTCACCATAGGCCTCAAAGCGCTAAAAATGTCCAGTTACAGATTCTACAAAAGGAGTGTTTCAAAACTACTCTATGAAAAGGAATGTTCAACTCTGTGAGTTGAATGCAAGCATCACAATGAAGTTTCTGAGAATGCTTCTGTCTAGTTTTTATGTGAAGATATACCCGTTTCCAGTGAAGACCTCAAAGCTGTCCAAATATCCACTTGCAAATTCTACAAAAAGAGTGTTTCAAAACTACTCTAAGAAAGGGAATGTTCAACTCTGTGAGTTGAATGCAAACATCACAAAGAAGTTTCTGAGAATGCCTCTGTCTAGTTTTTAAGTGAAGGTGTTCCCGTTTCCAACGGAATCCTCAAAGCATTCGAAATATCCATTGCAAATTCTACAAAAAGAGGGTTTCCAATCTGCTCTATCAAAAGAAAGTTTCCACACTGTGACTTTAATGCACACATCACAAAGAAGTTTTTGAGAATGCTTCTTTCTAGTTTTACGTGAAGATATTCCCGTTTCCAATGAAATCCTCAATGCTGTCATAATATCCACTTGTAAATTCTATAAAAAGAGTGTTTCAAATCTGCTGTATCAAAAGATAGGTTCAACTCAACTCTGTGAATTGAGTACACACATCACAAAGAAGTTTCTGAGAATGCTTCTGTCTAGATTTTATGTGAAAATATTTCCTTTTTCACCATAGGCCTCAAATTTCTCAAAATGTCCACCTCTAGATACTACAAAAAGAGTGTTTCAAAACTGCTCTATGAAAGGGAATGTTCAACTCTGTGAGTTGAATGCAAACATCACAAAGAAGTTTCTGAGAATGCTTCTGTCTAGTTTTTAAGTGAAGGTATTCCCGTTTCAACGAAATCCTCAAAGCTATCCAAATATCCACTTGCAGATTCCACAAAAAGTGTGTTTCAAACCTGCTGTATCAAAAGAAAGGTTAAACTCTGTGAGTTGAATACACACATCACAAAGAAGTTTCTGAGAATGCTTCCGTCTCGTTTTTATGTGAGGATATTTTGTTTTTCACTATAGGCCCCAAAGCGTTCCATATGTACACTTCCAGATACTACAAAAAGAGTGTTTCAAAACTTCTCTATGAAAAGGAATGTTCAACTCTGTGAGTTGAATGCAAACATCACAAAGTAGTTTCTGAGAATGCTTCTGTCTGGTTTTTATGTGAAGATAATCCCGTTTCCAGTGAAATCCTCAAAGCTATCCAAATATCCACTTGCAGATTCTACAAAAAGAGTCTTTCAAAACTGCTCTATCAATAGAATAGTTCAACTCATTGAGTTGAGTACACACATCCCAAGGAAGTTTCTGAGAATTCTTCTGTCTAGTTTTTATGCGAAGATATTTCCTTTTTCACCATAGGCCTCTAAGCGCTCCAAATGTCCACTTACAGATTCTACAAAAAGAGTGTTTCAAAACTGCTCTATGAAAGGGAATGTTCAACTCTGTGAGTTGAATGCAAACATCTCAAAGAAGTTTCTGAGAATGCTTCTGTCTAGTTTTTAAGTGAGGGTATTCCCGTTTCCAACGTAATCCTCACAGCATTCCAAATATCCACTTGCAGATTCTACAAAAAGAGTGTTTCAAAACAGCTCTATCAAAAGAAAAGTTCAACTCTGTTAGTTGAGTGTACACATCACAAAGAAGTTTCTGAGAATTCTTCTGTCTAGTTTTTGTGTGATGATATTTCCTTTTGCAACGTAGGCCTCAGAGCAGTCCAAGTATCCACTTGCAGATTCTACAAAAAGAGTGCTGCAAAACTACTCTGAGTAAAGGAATGTTCAACTCTTTGAGTTGAATGCACACATCACAAAGTAGTTTCTGTGAATGCTTCTATCTAGTTTCTGTATGAACATATTTCCTTTTCTACCATAGGCCTCAAAGCGCTCCAAATATCCACCTGCAGATTCTACAAAAAGAGTGTTTCAAAACTGCTCTACCAAAAGGAAGTTTCAACTCTCTGAGTTTAATGCACACAGCACAAAGAAGTTTCTCTTACTACTTCTGTGTTGTTTTTATTTAAAGATATTTCCTTTTCCAACACAGAGCACAAAGGGCTCCAAATATCCACTTGCAGTTTCTTCAAAAGAGAGATTCTAAACTGCCCAATCAAAAGATAGGTTCATCTTTTTGAGTTGAATGCATACATCACAAAGAAGTTTCTCTGAATGGTTCTGTGTAGTTTTATTTAAAGATAATTCCTTTTCCACTATAGGGCACAAATGGCTCCAAATATCCACTTGTAGATTCTACAAAACCAGAGATTCAAAACTGCTCATTGAGAAGATAAGTTCAACTCAGTGATTTGAATGTACACATCACGAAGAAGTTTCTTAGAATGCTTCTGTGCAGTTTTTATTGAAGATATTTCCTTTTCCACCATAGGGTGCATTGGGCTCCAAATATCCTCTTGCAGATTCTAGAAAAAGAGAAACTCTAAACTGCTCAATCAACAGATAGGTTCAACTCTGTAAGTTGAATGCCCACATCACAAAGAAGTTTCTCAGAATGCTTCTGAGTAGTTTTTATGTGAAGATGTTTCCTTTTCCACAATAGGCGGCAAAGTTCTCCAAATATCCACTTGAAGATTCTACAAAAACGGTGTTTCAAAACTGCTCAATGAAAAGAAAGTTTCAACACTGTGAGATGAATGCACACATCACAAAGAAGTTTCTCAGAATCCTTCTGTGTTGTTTTTATGTGAAGATATTTCCTTACCACTATGGGCCTCAGTGGGCTCCAAATATCCACTTCCATATTCTACAAAAAGAGTGTTTCAAAACTGCTCAATCATGAGATAAATTCATCCCTGTGAGATGAATTCACACGTCACGAAGTAGTTTCTCAGAATGCTTCTGTGTAATTTTTATGTGAGGATATTTGCTTTTCCACAGTAGTCCTCAAAGGGCTCCAAATATCCACCTGCAGATTCTGCAAAAAGAGAGGTTCAAAACTGCTCAATCAAAAGATACTTTCAACTCTGTGAGTTGAATGCACACATCACAAAGAAGTTTGTCTGAATGCTTCTGTGTAGTTTTTATTTCAAGATGTTTCCTTTTCCACCATAGGGCTCAAAGGGCTCCAAATATCCACTTGCAGATTCTACAAAAAAAGAGATTCAAAACTGCTCAATGAGAAGGTAAGATCAACTCTGTGAGTTGAATGCACACCTCACAAAGAAGTTTCTCAGAATGCTTCTGTGTAGTTTTTATGTGAAGATATTTCCTTTTCCACAATAGTCCTCAAAGCTCTCCAAACATCCACTAACAGATTCTGCAAAAAGAGAGATTCAAAACTGCTCAATCAAAAGATAGGTTCAACTCTGGGAGTTGAATGCACACATCACAAAGAAGTTTCTCAGAATGCTTCTGTTTAGTTTTTATGTGAACATATTTGATTTTCCACAGTAGGCCTCACAACGCTCCAAATATCCACTTGCAGATTGTGCAAAAAGAGAGATTCAAAACTGTTCAATCAAAAGATAGGTTCAACTCTGTGAGTTGAATGCATACATCATGAAGAAGTTTCTGAGAATGCTTCTGTATAGTTTTTATTTGAAGTTATTTCCTTTTCCACAGTAGGCCTCGAAGGTCTCCAAATATCCACCTGCAGATTCTGCATAAAGAGAGATTCAAAATTGCTCAAACAAAAGATAAGTTCACCTCTGTGAGTTGAACGCACGCATCACAAAGCAGTTTCTCTGAATTCTTCTATGTAGTTTTTATTTGAAGATATTTCCTTTTCCACCATAGGGCGCAAAGGGCTCCTAATATCCACTTGCAGAGTCTACAAAAAGAGAGATTCAAAACTGCTCAATCAAAAGATAGGTTCAACTCTGTGAGTTGAATGCACACATCACAAAGAAGTTTCTCAGAATCTTTCTGTGTAGTTTTTATGTGAACATATTTGATTTTCCACAGCAGGCCTCAAAATGCTCCAAATATCCACCTGCAGATTCTGCAAAAAGAGGTATTCAAAACTGCTCAATCAAAAGATAGGTTCAACTCTGTGAGTGGAATGCATACATCAGAAAGAAGTTTCTCTGAATGGTTCTGTGTAGTTCTATTTGAAGATAATTCCTTTTCCACGATAGGGCACAAAGGGCTCTAAATATCCACTTGCAGAATATACAAAAACAGAGATTCAAAACTGCTCATTGAGAAGATAAGTTCAACTCAGTGAGTTGACTGTACACATCACGAAGAAGTTTCTTAGAATGCTTCTGTGTAGTTTTTATTGAGGATATTTCCTTTTCCACCATAGGGTGCAAAGGGCTCCAAATATCCACTTGCAGATTATAGAAAAAGAGAGACTCTAAACTGCTCCATCAAAAGATAGGTTCAACTCTGTGAGTTGAATGCCCACATCACAAAGAAGTTTCTCAGAATGCTTCTGAGTAGTTTTTATGTGAAGATGTTTCCTTTTCCACAATAGGCAGCAAAGTTCTCCAAATATCCACTTGCAGATTCTACAAAAACGGTGTTTCAAAACTGCGCAATGAAAAGAAAGATTCAACTCAGTGAGATGAATGCACACATCACAAAGAAGTTTCTCAGAATCCTTCTGTGTTGTTTTTATGTGAAGATATTTCCTTTCCACTATAGGCCTCAATGGGCTCCAAATATCCACTTCCATATTCTACAAAAAGAGTGTTTCAAAACTGCTCAATCATGAGATAGATTCAACCCTGTGAGATGAATGCACACATCACGAAGTAGTTTCTCAGAATACTTCTGTGTAATTTTTATGTGAAGATATTTGCTTTTCCACAGTAGGCCTCAAAGGGCTCCAAATATCCACCTGCAGATTTTGCAAAAAGAGAGATTCAAAACTGCTCAATCAAAAGATACGTTCAACTCTGTGAGTTGAATGCATACATCACAAAGAAGTTTGTCTGAATGCTTCTGTGTAGTTTTTATTTCAAGATATTTCCTTTTGCACCACAGGGCTCAAAGGGCTCCAAATATCCACTTGCAGATTCTACAAAAAGAGAGATTCAAAACTGCTCAATGAGAAGATAAGATCAACTCTGTGAATTGAATGCATACCTCACAAAGAAGTTTCTCAGAATGCTTCTGTGTAGTTTTTATGTGAAGATATTTCCTTTTCCACAATAGGCCTAAAAGTGCTCCAAACATCCACATACAGGTTCTGCAAAAAGAGAGATTCAAAACTGCTCAATCAAAAGATAGGTTCAACTCTGTGACTTGAATGCACACATCGCAAAGAAGTTTCTCAGAATCTTTCTGTGTAGTTTTTATGTGAACATATTTGATTTTCCACAGTAAGCCTCAAAAGGCTCCAAATATCCACCTGCAGATTCTGCAAAAAGAGAGATTCAAAACTGCTCAATCAAAAGATAGGATCAACTCTGTGAGTTGAATGTATACATCACAAAGAAGTTTCTCTGAATGATTCTGTGTAGTTTTATTTGCAGATATTTCCTTTTCCACAATAGGGTGAAAGGCCTCCAAACATCCACTTCCAGATTCTACAAAACAGAGATTGAAAACTACTCAATGAGAAGATAAGTTCAACTCAGTCAGTTGAATGCGCACATCACGAAGAAGTTTCTTAGAATCCTTCTGTGTAGTTTTTATTGAAGATATTTCCTTTTCAACAATAGGGTGCAAAGGGCTCCAAATATCCACTTGCAGATTCTAGAAAAAGAGTGACTCTAAGTTGCTCAATCAAAAGATAGGTTCAACTCTGTGAGTTGAATGCCCATATCACAAAGAAGTTTCTCAGAGTGCTTCTGAGTAGTTTTTATGTGAAGATATTTCCTTTTCCACAATAGGTCTCAAAGTTTTCCAAATATCCACTTACAGATTCTACAAAAAGAGTGTTTCAAAACTGCTCAAAAGAAAGATTCAACTCTGTGAGATGAATGCACACATCACAAAGAAGTTTCTCAGAATGCTTCTGTGTAGTTTTTATGTGAAGCTATTTCCTTTTCCACCATAGGCCTCAAAGCTCTCCCAACATCCACTTGCAGATTCTGCAAAAAGAGAGATTCAAAACTGCTAATTGAAAGACATGTTGAACTCTGTGAGTTGAATGCACACAGCACAAAGAAGTTTCTCAGAATGCTTCTCTGTAGTTTTTATGTGAACATATTTGATTTTCCACATTAGGCCTCACAGCACTCCAAATATCCACTTGCAGATTCTACAAAAAGAGAGATTCAAAACTGTTCAATCAAAAGATAGGTTCAACTCTGTGAGTTGAATGCATACATCATGAAGAAGTTTCTGAGAATGCTTCTGTGTAGTTTTTATTTGAAGATATTTCCTTTTCCACCATAGGCTGCAGAGGGCTCCAAATATCCACTTGCAGATTCAACAGAAAGAGTGTTTCAAAACTGCTCCCTCAAAAGAAAGTTTCAACTCTGTGAGATGAATGCACACATCACAAAGAAGTTTCTCAGAATGCTTCTGTGTAGTTCTTATTTGAAGATATGTGGTTTTCCACTGTAGGCCTCAAAGCGCTCCAAATAGCCACTTGAAGATCCTACAAAAAGAGTGTTTCAAAACTGCTCAATCATAAGCTAGGTTCAACCCTGTGAGATGAATGCACACATCACGAAGCAGTTTCTCTGAGTGATTCTGTGTAGTTTTTATTTGAAGATATTTCCTTTTCTATCATAGGCCACAAAGCGCTCCAAATGTCCACTTGCCGATTCTACAAAAAGGGTGTTTCCAAACTACACAATCAAAAGAAAGGTTCAACTCTGTTAGATGAACGTACACATCATAAAAAAGATTCTCAGAATTCTTCTTTTTTTTGTGAAGATATTTCCTTTTCCAACTTAAGCCTCAAGGTGCTTGAAATGTCCCCTTGCAGATTCTCCAAAAAGAGTATTTGAAAACTGGTTCTCCTAAAGAAAGTTGGAACTCCAGGAGATGAATGCAGACATCACAGAGAACTTTCTCAGAATGCTTCTATCTACTTTTTATGTGAAGATATTTCCTTCTCCACCACAGGCCTCAAAGCGCTGCCAAATGTCCACTTGCAGATTCTACAAAAAGAGAGTTTCCAATCTGCTCAATCATAAGAAAGGTTTAACTCTATGAGATTAATGCACGCATCACAAAAGTTTCTCAGATTGCTTCTGTCTAGATTTTATGTGAAGATATTTCCTTTTCTACCATTGGCCGCAAAGAGTTCCAAATGTCCACTTGCAGATTCTACAAAAAGAGTGTTTCCAAACTACTCAATCAAAAGAAACGTTCAACTCTGTGAGATGAACACACTCATCACAAAGAAGTTTCTCAGAATTCTTCTGTCTAATTTTTATGTGAAGATATTTCCTGTTCCACCATAGGCCTCAAGACGCTCTAAATGTCCGCTTGCAGATTCTACAAAAAGAGAGTTTCAAAACTGCTCAATCAAAAGAAAGGGTTATCTCTGTGAGGTGAATGCATATATCACAAACAAGTTTCTCATATTGCTTCTGTCTAGATTATATGTGAAGATATTTACTTTTCTACCATAGACTGCAAAGCGCTCCAAATGTCCACTTGCAGACTCTACAAGAAAGAGTGATACCAAACTGCTCAATCGAAAGAACGGTTCCACTCTGTGAGAAGAACGCACACATCCCAAAGAAGTTTGTCAGAATTCTTCTTTCTAGTTTTTATGTGAAGATATTTCCTTTTCCACCATAGGCCTCAAGCGTTCCAAATGTCCACTTGCAGATTCTACAAAAAGAGAGTTCCAAAACTGCTGAATCAAAAGAAAGTTTAAACTCTGTGAGATGAATGCACCCATCATTAAGAAGTTTCTCCAATTTCTTCTCTCTAGATTTTATGTGAAGGTATTACTTTTTCTACCATAGGTCGCAAAGCGCTTCAAATGTCCATTTGCAGATTCTACAAAAAAGAGTGTTTCCAAACTGCTCAATCAAAAGAAAGGTTCAAGTCTGTGAGATGAACGCACACATTCCCAAGAAGTTTGTCAGAATTCTTCTGTCTAGTTTTTATGTGAAGATATTACCTTTTCCACCATAGGCCTCAAAGCGCTCCAAATGTCCACTTGCAGATTCTATGAAAAGAGAGTTTCAAAACCGCTCAATCCAAAGAAAGGTTTAACTCTGTGAGATGAATGCACACATCACAAAGAAGTTTCTCAGATTGTTTCTGTCTATATTTTATGTGAAGATATTTCTGTTTCAACCATAGGCCGCAAAACGTTGCAAATGTCCACTTGCAGATTCTACAAAAAGAGTGTTTCCAAACTGCTCAATCAAAAGAAAATTTCAGCTTTGTGAGATGAACGCACACATCACAAAGAAGATTATCAGAATTCTTCCGTCTAGTTTTTATGTGAAGATATTTCCTTTTCCACCATAGGCCTCTAAGCGCTCCAAATGTCCACTTTGAGATTCTACAGAAAGAGTGTTTCCAAACTGCTCAATCAAAAGAAAGGTTTAACTCTGTGAGATGAATGCACACATCACAAAGAAGTTTCTCAGATGGCTTCTGTCTAAATTTTATGTGAAGATATTTCCTTTTCTACCATACGCCACAAAGTTCTCCAAATGTCCACTAGCATATTCTACAGAAAGAGTGTCTCCGAACTGTTCAATCAAAAGATAGGTTCAAATCTGTGAGATGAATGCACACGTCCCAAAGAAGTTTCTCAGAATTCTTCTGTATAGTTTTTATGTGCAGATATTTCCTTTTCCACTGTTGGCCTCAAAGAGTTCCAAATATCCACTTGCGGATTCTACAAAAAGAGAGCTTCAAGACTGCTCAATCAAAAGAAAAGTTTAACTCCATGAGATGAATGCACACATCACAAAGAAGTTTCTCAGATTTCTTCTGTCTAGACTTTATGTGAAGATATTTCCTTTTCTACTACAGGCCTCAAAGCACTCCAAATGTGCACTTGCAGATTCTACAAAAGAGTGTTTCCAACCTGCTGTATCAAAAGAAAGTTTCAACTATGGGAGATGAAAGCACGCATCACAAAGAAGTTTTTCAGAATTCTTCTGTCTAGTTTTTATGTGAAGAGATTTCCTTTTCTACCACAGGCCTAAAAGGGCTCCAAATGTCCACTTGCAGATACTACAAAAAGAGAGTTTCAAAACTGCTCAATAAAAAGAAAAGTTTAACTCTGTGAGATGAATGCACACATCACAAAGAAGTTTGTCAGATTGCTTCTGTCTAGATTTTATGTGAAGATATTTCCTTTTCTACCATAGGCCGCAAAGCGCTAAAATTGTCCACATGTAGATTCTACAAAAAGAGTGTTTCCAAACAGCCAAATGAAAGGAAACTTTCAACTCTGTGTGATGAACGCACGCATCACAAAGTGATTTCACAGTATTCTTCTGTCTAGTTTTTATGTGAAGATATTTCCTTTTCCACCACAGTTCTCAAAGAGCTTCAAATGTCCACTTGCAGATTGTTCAAAAAGTGTGTTTCCAAACTGCGTGATCAAAAAAAGTTTAACTCTGTGAGATGAACGCACACGTCACATAGATGTTTCTCAGATTTCTTCTGTCTAGTTTTTATGTGAATGTATTTCATTTTCCATGGCAGGCCTCAAGGGGCTTGAAATGTCCACTTGCAGATTCCACAAAAAGACTAATAAATAACTGGCCCATCAAAAGAAAGGTTCAAATCTGGGAGATGAACGCACATATCACAAAGTAGTTTCTCATATTGATTCTATCTAGTTTTTATGTGAATATATTTCCTTTTCCACCATAGGTCTCAAACCGCTCCAAATGTTCACTTGCAGAATCTACAAAAAGAGAGTTTCAAAACTGCTCAATCAAAAGAAAGGTTTAACTCTGTGAGATGAGCGTGCACATCACAAAGAAGTTTCCCAGATTGCTTCTGTGTAGATTTTATGTCAATATATTTCCTTTTTTACCATTGGCTGCAAAGTGCTCCAAATGTCCACTTGCAGATTCTACAAAAACAGTGTTTTCAAATGGCTCAATAAAAAGAAAGGTTCAACTCTGTGAGATGAACGCACACATCACAAAGAAGTTTCTCAGAATTCTTCTGTCTAGTTTTTATGTGAAGATATTTCCTTTTCCACCAAGGGCCTGAAAGAGCTCCAAATGCCCAATTTCAGATTCAACAAAAAGAGAGATTCAGAACTACTCAATCAAAGGAAAGTTTTAACTCTGTGAGATAAATGCACACATCAAAAAGAAGTTTCTCAGATTGCTTCTGTCTAGATTTAATGTGAAGATATTTCCTTTTCTACCATAGGCCACAAAGTGCACCAAATGTCCACTTGCAGATTCTACAAAAAGAGTGTTTCCAAACTGCTCAATCAAAAGAAAGGTTCAACTCTGTGAGATGAATGCACACATCACAAAGAAGTTTCTCAGAATTCTTCTGTCAAGTTTTTATATGAAGATATTTCCTTTTCCACCATAGGCCTTAAAGCGCTCCAAATGTCAACTTGCAGATTCAACAAAAAGAGATTTTCAAAACTGCTCAAAAAAAAGAAAGATTTAACTCTGTGAGATGAATGCACACATCAGAAAGAAGTTTCTCAGATTGCTTCTGTCTAGATTTTATATGAAGATATTCCCAGTTCTACAATAGGCTGCAAAGCGCTCCTAATTTCCACTTGCCGATTCTATAAATAGAGTGTTTCCAAACTGCTCAATCAATAGAAAGGTTCAACTCTGTGAGATGAATGCACACATCACAAAGAAGTTTCTCAGATTGCTTCTGTCTAGATTTTATGTGAAGATATTTCTTTTTTCTACCATAGGCCTCAAAGCGCTCCAAATATCCACTTGCACATTCTACAAAAAGAGTGTTTTCAGACAGCTCAATCCAAACAAAAATTCAACTCTGTGAGATGAACGCACAAATCAGAAGGAAGTTTCTCAAAATGCTTCTGTCTAGTTTTTATGTGAAGATATTTCCTTTTCCAACATAGGCCTCAAAGAACTCCAAATGTCTATTTGCAGATTCTACAAAAAGAGAGTTTCAAAACTGCTCCATCAAAAGAAAGGTTTTACTCTGTGAAATGAATGCACACATCACAAAGAAGTTTCTCAGATTGCTTCTGTCTAGTTTTTATGTGAAGATATTTCCTTTTCCACCACAGGCCTCAAAGCGCTCCAAATGTCCACTTGCAGATTCTACAAAAAGAGAGTTTGAAAACTGCTCAATCAAAAGAAAGTTTTAACTCTGTGAGATGAAAGGACACATCACAAAGAAGTATCTCAGATTGCTTCTGTTTAGATTTTATGTGAAGACATTTTCTATTCTAACATAGGCTGCAAAGAGCTCTAAATATCCACTTGCAGATCCTTCAAAAACAGTATTTCCATACTGCTCAATGAAAAGAATGATTCAACACTGCAAGATGGAGGCACGCATCACAAGGAAGGTTCTCAGAATTCTTCGGTCTGGTTTTTATGTGAAGATAATTGCCTTTTCCAACATAGGCTTCAAAGGCCTCCAAATGTCAACTTGCAGATTCTCCAAAAAGAGACTTTCAAAACCGCTCAGTCAAAAAATGTTTAATTCTGTGAGATAAATGCACACGTCACAAAGAAGTTTCTCAAATTTCTTCTTTCTAGATTTTATCTGAAGATATTTCCTTTTCCAGCATAGGCCTCAAAGTGCTCCAACTCTCCACTTGCAGATTCTACAAAAAGAGAGTTTCAAAACTGCTCAATCAAAAGAAAGATTTACCTCTTTGAGATGAGTACACACATAACAAAGAAGTTTCTAAGATTGCTTCTGTCTAGATTTTATGTGAAGATATTTCCTTTTCTACTATAGGCCACAAAGTGCTCAACATGTCCACTTGCAGATTCTACAAAAAAAATTTTTCCAAACTGCTCAATCAAAAGAAAGGTTCAACTCTGTGAGATGAACGCACATATTTCAAAGAAGTTTCTCAGAATTCTTCTGTCTAGCTTTTATGTGAAGATATTTCATTTTCCACCCTAGGCCTCAAGGCGCTCGAAATGTCCACATGCAGATTCCACAAAAAGAGTATTTCAAAACTGGTCCATCAAAGGAAAGGTACAGCTCTGTTGAATGAATGCACCCATTGCAAAGAATTTTCTCAGATTGCTTCTGTCTAGATTTTATGTGAATATATTCCCTATTCTACCATAGGCTGCAAAGCGTTCCAAATGTCCACTTACAGATACTACAAAAAGAGTGTTTTCAAACTGCTCAATCAAAAGAAAGGTTCAACTCTGTGAGATGAACCCAAACATCACAAAGAAGTTTCTCAGAATTCTTCTGTCTAGTTGTTACGTGAAGATGTTTCCTTTTCCAACATAGAAGTTTCTCAGATTGCTTCTCTCTAGATTTTATGTGAAGATATTTCTTTTTCCACTGTAGGCCTCAATGCACTCCAAATGTCAACTTGCAGATTCTACAAAAAGAGAGTTTCAAAACTTCTCAAAAAAAGAAAGATTTAACTCTGTGAGATGAATGCACACATCAGAAAGAAGTTTCTCAGATTACTTCTGTCTAGATTTTATGTGAAGACATTTCCTGTTCTACCATAGTCGCAAAGTGCTCCAAATTTCCACTTGCCGATTCCACAAAAAGAGGGTCTCCAAACTGCTCAATGAAAAGAAAGTTGCAACTCTGTGAGATGAAAGGACACATCACAAGGAAGTTTCTCAGATTGCTTCTGTCTAGATTTTATATGAAGATATTTCTTTTTTCTAACATAGGCTGCAAAGCGTTCCAAATGTCCACTTGCAGATTTTTACAAAAAGAGTGTTTCCAAACTGCTCAATCAAAAGAAAAGTTCAACTCTGTGAGATGAACGCACACATCACAAATACGTTTCTCAGAATTCTTCTGTCTTGTTTTTATGTGAAGATATTTCCTTTTCCAACATAGGCCTCAAAGCCCTCCAAATGTCCACTTACAGATTCTACAAAAAGAGAGTTTCAAAACTGCTCAATCAAAAGAAAGGTTTTACTGTGTGAGATGAATGCATACATCGTAAAGAAGTTTCTCAGATTGCTTCTTTCTAGATTTTATCTGAGGATATTTCCTATTCCACCATATGCCTCAAAGTACTCCAAATGTCCACTTTCAGATTCTACAAAAAGAGAGTTTCAAAACTTCTCAATCAAAGGAAAGGTTTAACTCTGTGAGATGAATGCACACATTTACAAAGAAGTTTCTCAGATTTCTTCTGTCCAGATTTTATGAGAAGATATTTACTTTTCTAAAATAGGCCGCAAAGCGCTCCAAATGTCCACTTGCAGATTCTACAAAAAGAGTATTTCCAATGTGCTCAATCAAAAGAAAGGTTCAACCCTGTTAGATGCATGCACACATGACAAAGCAGTTTCTCAGATTACTTCTGTCTAGATTTTATGTGAAGATATTCCTTTTTTCTACCATAGGCTGCAAAGAGCTCCAAATGTCCACTTGCAAATTCTAGAAAAAGAGTGTTTTCAAACTGCTCCATCCAAATAAAAGTTCAACTCTGTGAGATGAATGCACACATCACAAAGAAGTTTCTCAGAATTCTTCTGTCTAGTTTTTATGTGAAGATATTTCCTTTTCCACCATAGGCTGCAAAGCCCTCCAAATGTCCACTTCCAGATTCTACAAAAAGAGTGTTTCCAAACTGCTCAATCAAAAGAGGTTTAAATCTGTGAGATGAATGCACACATCACAAAGAAGTTTCTTAGATTGCTTCTGTCTAGATTTTATGTGAGGATATTTCCTTTTCTACCATAGGCTGCAAAGTGCTTCAACTGTCCACTTGCAGATACTACAAAAATAGTGTTTCCAAACAGCTCAATCAAATGAAAGTATCAACTCTGTGAGATGAACCCACACATCACAAACTGCTTTCTCAGAATTCTTCTGTCTAGTTTTTATGGGAAGATAGTTCCTTTTCCACCATAGGCCTCAAAGCTTTCCAAATGTCCACTTGCAGATCCTACTAAAAGAGAATTTCAAAACTGCTAAATCAAAAGAAACTTTTAACTCTGTGAGAAGAATGCACACATCACAAAGTAGTTTCTCAGATTGCTCCTGTCTAGATTTTACATGAAGATATTACCTTCTCTACCATACTCTGCAAAGCGCTACAAATGTCCACTTTCAGATTCTACTAAAAGTGTTTTTGCAACTGGTCTATAAAAAGAAAGGTTCAACTCTGTGAGATGAAGGCACACATCACAAAGGAGTTTCTCAGAATTCTTCTGTCTATTTTTTATGTGAAGATATTTCCTTTTCCACCATAGTCCTCAAAGTGCTCCAAATGTCCACTTCCAGATTCTACAAAAAGAGTGTTTCCAAACTGTTCAATCAAAAGGAAGGTTTAAATCTGTGAGATGAATGCACACATCACAAAGAAGTTTCTCAGATAGCTTCTTTCTAGATTTTAAGTGAAGATGTTTCCTTTTCTACCATACCTGCAAGGCACTCCAAATGTCCACTTGCAGATTCTACAAAAAGAGAGTTTCAAATCTGCTCTATCATAGGAAAGCTTTACCTCTTTGAGATGAATGCACACATCACAAAGAAGTTTCTCAGATTGCTTCTGTCTCCAATTTATGTGAAGATATTTCCTGTTGTAACATAGGCCTCAGAGCGCTCCAAATGTCCACTTGCAGATTCTACCAAAAGAGTGTTTCCAAACTGCTCATTCAAAGAAATGTTCAACTTTCTAGATGAATGCACACATCATAAACAACTTTCTCAGAATTCTTCTTTCTAGTTTTTATGTAAAGATACTTCCTTTTGTACTGTAGACTTGAAGGCACTCGAAAGGTCCACTTGCAGATTCTACAAAAAGAGTATTTCAAAACTGGTCCTTCAAAGGAATGTTCAAATCTGGGGGTTGAATGCACACATCACAAAGTAGTTTCTCAGAATCCTTCTATGTACTTTTTATGTGAAGATATTTCATTTTTCACCATAGGCCTGAACGCCCTTCAAATGTCCACTTAGAGATTATACAAAAAGGGAGTTTTAAAACTGCTCTATCAAAAGGAAGGTTTCAATCCATTAGATGAATGCACACATCACAAAGATGTTTCTAAAAATACTTCTATCTATTTTTTATGTGAAGATATTTCCTTTTCCACCATAGGCCTCAAAGCACTCCAAATGTCCACTTGTAGATTCTACAAAAAGAGAGTTTCAAGACTGCTCAATCAAAAGAAATGTTTAACTCTGTGAGATGAATGCACACATCATAAAGAAGGTTTTCAGATTACTTCTGTCTACATCTTATGTGAAGATATTTCCTTTTCCACCATAGGCTGCAAAGAGCTCCAAAGGCCCACTTGCAGATTCTTCAAAAAGAGTGTTTCCAAACTGCTCCATCAAAAGAAATGTTCAACTTCGTGAGCTGAATGCACACATCACAAAGAAGTTTGTCAGAATTCTTCTGTCTAGTTTTTATGTGAAGATAATTCCTTTTCCACCATAGGCCTCAAAGCCTTCAAAATGTCCATTTGCAGATTCTACAAAAAGAGAGTTTCCAAAGTGCTCAAAATGTCCATTTGCAGATTCTACAAAAAGAGAGTTTCCAAAGTGCTCAGTCAAAAGAAAGGTTTACTCTGTGAGATGAATGCACACACCACAAAGAAGTTTGTCAAATTGCTTTTATCTAGATTTTATGTGAAGATATTTTCTTTTCTACCATAGGCCACAAAGCGCTCCAAATATCCAGTTGCAAATTCTACAAAAAGAGCCTTTCCGAACTGCTCAATCAAAAGTAAAGTTCAACTCTGTGATATGAACACACACATCACAAAGTAGTTTCTCAGAATTCTGCTGTCTAGTTTTTATGTGAAGATATTTCCTTTTCCATCATAGGCCTCATAGCGCTCCAAATGTCCACTTGCAGATTTTACAAAAAGGGAGTTTCAAGACAGCTCCATCAAAAGAAAGTTTTAACTCTGTGAGATGCATGCACACATCACAAAGAAGTTTCTCAGATTGCTTCTGTCTAGATTTTATTTTAATATATATCCTTTTCTAACATAGGCCGCAAAGTGTTCCAAATGTCCACTTGCACATTCTACAAAAAGAGTGATTCCAAACTGCTTAATCAAAAGAAAGGTTCAACTCTGTGAGATGAATGCACACATCACAAAGAAGTTTCTCAGAATTATTCTGTCTAGTTTTTATCTGAAGATGTTTCCTTTTCCACCATAGGCCTCAAAGCCCTCCAAATGTACGCTTGCACATTCTACAAAAAGAGAATTTCAAAACTGCTTAATCAAAAGAAATGTTTAACTCTGTGAGATGAATGCACACATCATAAAGAAGTTTGTCAAACTGCTTTTATCTAGATTTTCTGTGAAGATATTTCCTTTTCTACCAGAGGTCACAAAGCGCTCCAAATGTCCGCTTGCAGATTCTACAAAAAGAGTGCTTCCAAACTGCTCAATCAAAAGAAAGGTTCAACTCTGTGAGATGTAAGCACACATCACAAAGAAGTTTCTCAGAATTTTTCTGTCTAGTTTCTATGTGAAAATATTTACTTTTCCACCATAGGCCTCAAAGCGCTCCAAATATCCACTTGCAGATTTTACAATAAGAGAGTTTCAAGACAGCTCAACCAAAAGAAAGTTTTAACTCTGTGAGATGAATGCACGCATCACAAAGAAGTTTCTCAGATTCATTCTATCTAGATTTTATGGGAATATATTTCCTTTTCTAACATAGGCTGCAAAGCGCTCCAAATGTCCACTTGCAGATTCCACAAAAAGAGTGTTTCCAAACTGCTTAATCATAAGAAAGGTTCAACTCTGTGAGATAAACGCATGCATCACAAAGAAGCTTCTCCGAATTCTTCTGTATAGTTTTGATGTGAAAATATTTCCTTTTCCTCCACAGGCCTCAAAGGGCTCCAAATGTCCACTTCCACATTCAACAAAAAGAGAGTTTCAAAACTGCTCAATCAAAAGTAAGAGTTAACCCTGTGAGATGAATGCACACATCCCAAGGAAGTTTCTCACATTGCTTCTGTCTAGATTTTATGTGAGGATATTTCCTTTTCTAACTTAGGCTGCAAAGTGCTTCAAATGCCCACTTACAGAATCTACAAAAATAGTGCTTCCATAATTCTTAATCAAAAGAAAGGTTCAACTCTGTGAGATGAATGCACACATCACAAAGAAGTTTCTCAGAATTCTTCTGTCTAGTTTTTATGTGAAGATATTTCCTTTTCCACCATAGGCCTCAAAGCACTCCAAATGTTCACTTGCAGATTCTACAAAAAAAGAGTTTCAAAACTGCTCAATCAAAAGAATGCTTTAACTCTGTGAGATGAATGCACACATCACAAAGAGGTTTCTCACATTGGTTCTGTCTAGATTTTATGTGAAGATATTTCCTTTTATAACATAGGCAACAAAGCACTCCAATAGTCCACTTGCAGATACTACAAAAAGAGTGTTGCAAACTGCTCAATCAAAAGGAAGTTTTAACTCTGTGAGAAGAACGCACACATCACAAAGAAGTTTCTCAGAATTCTTCTGTCTAGTTTTTATGTGAAGATATTTCCTTTCCCACTGTAGGCCTCAAAGCACTCAAAATGTCCACTTGCAGATTCTACAAAAAGAGAGTTTCAAAACTGCTCAATCAAAAGAAAGGTTTAACTCTCTGAGATGAATGCAAACATCAGAAAGAAGTTTCTCAGATTGCTTCTGTCTAGATTTTATGTGAAGATATTTCCTTTTCTACCATAGGCAAAAAAGCACTCCAAGAGTCCACTTGCAGATTCTACAAAAAGAATGTTTCTAAACTGCTCAATCAAAAGGAAGGTTCAACTTTGTGATATAAATGCATACATCACAAAGGAGATTCTCAGAATTCTTCTGTCAAGTTTTTATGTGAAGATATTTCCTTTTCCACCAGAGGCCTCAAAATGATCCAAATGTCCACTTGCAAATTCTACAAAAAGAGTGTTTCAAAACTGCTCAGTCAAAAGAAAGGTTGAAATCTGTGAGATGAATGCACACATGCCAAAGAAGTTTCTCAGATTCCTTCTGTCTAGATTTTTTGTGAAGATATTACCTTTTCTACCATAGTCTGCATAGCGCTGCAAATGTCCACTTGCAGAATCTCCAAAAAGAGTGTTTCCAAACTGCTGTATCAAAAGAAAGTTTCAACTCTTTGAGATGAAGGCACACATCACAAAGAAGTTTCTCAGAATTCTTCTGTCTAGTTTTTCTGTGAAGATATTTCCTTTTCCACTATAAGCCCAAAAGCGCTACAAATGTCCACTTGCGGATTCTACAAAAAGAGAGTTTCAAAACTTCTCAGTCAAAAGAAAGTTTTAACTCTGTGAGATGAATACACACATCACAAAGAAGTTTCTTAGATTGCTTCTGACTAGACTTTATGTGAAGATATTTCCTTTTCTACCATTGGCCGCAAAGTGTTCCAAATGTCCATTTGAAGATTCTACAAAAAGAGTGTTTCTAAACTGCTGAAGCAAAAGAAAGGTTCAAATCTGTGAGATAAACACACACATCATGAAGAAGTTTCTCAGAATTCTTGTCTAGTTTTTATGTGGAGTTATTTCCTTTTCCACCATAAGCCTCTAAGTGCTCCAAATTTCCACTACCACATTCTACAAAAAGAGAGTTTGAAAACTGATCAATCAAAAGAAAGGTTTAACTCTGTGAGATGAATGCACAAAACACAAAGAAGTTTCTCAAATTGCTTCTGTCTAGATTTTATGTGAAGATATTTCCTTTTCTACCAAAGGCCGCAAAGTGCTCAAAATGTCCCCTTGCAGATTCTACAAAAAGATTGTTTCCAAACTGCTCAATCAAAACAAAGGTTCAACTCGGTGAGATGAACACGTGCATCACAAAGAAGTTTCTCAGAATTCTTCTGTCTAGTTATTATGTGAACATATTTCCTTTTCCACCATAGGCCGCTAAGTGCTCCAAATGTCCACTTGCAGATTCTACAAAAAGAGTGTTTCCTAACTGCTCAATCAAAAGAAAGGTTCAACTCTGTGAGATGAACGCACACATCACAAAGAAGTTTCTCAGAATTCTCCCGTCTACTTTTTATGTGAAGATATTTCCTTTTCCACCGTAGGCCTCAAAGCGTTCCAATGTCCACTTGCAGATTCTCCAAAAAGAGTGTTTCTAAACAGCTCAATCAAAAGAAAGGTTCAACACTGTGAAATAAATGGACACATCACAAAGAAGTTTCTCAGAATTCTTCTCTAGTTTTTATGTGAAGATATTTCCTTTTCCACCACAGGCCTCAAAGGGCTCCAAATGTCCACTTGCAGATTCTACAAAAGAGAGTCTCAAAAATGCTCAATCAAAAGAAAGTTTTAACACTGTGAGATGAATGCACACATCACAAAGAAGTTTCTCAAATTGCTTTTGTCTAGATTTTATGTGAAGATATTTCCTTTTCTACCATAGGCCACAAAGCGCTCCAAATATCCAGTTGCAGATTCTACAAAAATCATGTTTCCAAACTGCTCAATCAAAAGAAAGTTTCAACTCTGTGAGATGAACCCACATATCACAAAGACGTTTCTCAGAATTTTTCTGTCTAGTTTTTATATGAAGATATTTCATTTTCCACCATAGGTCTCAAGGCACTTGAAATCTCCACTTGCAGATTCTACAAAAAGCGTATGTCAAAACTGTTCCATGAATAGAAATGTTCAACTCTGGGAGATAAACGTACACATCGCAAAGAAGTTTCTCAGATTGCTTCTGTCTAGATTTTATGTGAAGATATTTCATTTTCTACCAAAGGCCGCAAAGTGCTCAAAATGTCCACTTGTAGATTCTACAAAAAGGGTGTTTCCAACCTGGTCAACCAAAAGAAAAGTTCAATTCTCTGAGATGAATGCACGCATCACAAAAAAGTTTCTCAGAATTTTTCTGTCTCGTTTTTATGTGAAGATATTTCCTTTTCCACCATAGGCCGCAAAGCGCTCAAAATGTCCACTTGCAGATTCTACAAAAATAGAGTTTCCAAACCGCCTCATCAAAAGAAAGCTCTCACTCTCTGAGTTGAATGCACACATCAAAAAGACGTTTCTCAGATTGCTTCTATTAGATTTTATATGAAGATATTTACTTTTCTACCATAGGCCACAACGTGCTCCAAATGTCAACTTGCAGAATCTACAAAAAGTGTGTTTCCAAACTGCTCTATCAAAATAAATGTTCAACTCTGCGAGATGAATGCACACATCACAAAGGAGTTTCTCAGAATTCTTCTGTCTAGTTTTTATATGCAGATATTTTCTTTTCCACCATAGGCCTCAAGCGCTCTAGATGCCCACTTGCAGATTCTTCAAAAAGAGAGTTTCAAAACGACTCAATCAAAAGAAAGATTTACCTCTATGAGATGAATGTACACATCACAAAGTAGTTTCTCAGATTGCTTCTGTCTACATTTTATGTGAAGATATTTTCTTTTCTACCATCAGCCACAAACCGCTCCAAATATCCACTTGCAGATTCTACTAAAAGAGTGTTTCCAAACTGCTTAATCAAAACAAAGTTCAACTCTGTGAGATGAACGCACATATCACAAAGAAGTTTCTCAGAATTCTTTTGTCTGGTTTTTACATGAAGATATTTCCTTTTCCTCCATAGGCTTCAAAGCATTCCAAATGTCCACTTGCAGATTATACAAAACGAGGGTTTCAAAACTGCTCAATCAAAAGAAAGGTTTAACTCTGTGAGATGAATGCACACATCACAAAATAGTTTCTCAGATTGCTTCTGTCCAGATTTCATATGAAGTTATTTCCTTTTCTACCATAATCTGCAAAGCGTTCCAAATGTCCCCTTGCAGATGATACAAAAAGAGCGTTTCCAAACTGCTCAATCAAAAGAAAGGTTTAACTCTGTGAGATGAACACATGCATCTCGAAGAAGTTTGTCAGAATTCTTCTGTCTAGCCTTAATGTGAAGATATTTCCTTTTCCACCATACGCCTCAAAGCGCTCCAAATGTCCACTTGCAGATTCTACAAAAAGAGAGTTTCAAAGCTGCTCAATCAAAAGAAAGGTTTAACTCTCTGAGATGAATGCAAACATCAGAAAGAAGTTTCTCAGATTGCTTCTGTCTAGATTTTACGAGAGGATAATTCCTTTTCTGCCATAGGCCGCAAAGCACTCCAAATGTCCACATGTATATTCCACAAAAAGAGTGTTTCCAAACTGCTCAAACAAAAGAAAGTTTCCACTCTGTGAGATGAACGCACACATCACAAAGAATTTTCTCAGAATTATTCTGTCTAGTTTTTATGTAAAGATATTTCCTTTTCCACCATAGGTCTCAAAGTGCTCCAAATGTCCACTTGCAGATTCTACAAAAAGAGAGTTTCAAAACTTCTCAATCAACATAAAAGTTTATCTCTGTGAGATGAGTTCACGCATCATGAAGAAGTTTCTCAGGTTGCTTCTGTCTAGATTTTATGTGAAGATATTTCATTTTCTACCATAGGCCACAAAGCACACCAAATGTCCACTAACTGATTCTACAAAAAGAGTGTTTCCAAACTGCTCAATCAAAAGAAAGGTTCAACTCTGTGAGATGAACTCACGCATCTCAAAGAAGTTTCTCAGAATTCTTCTGTTTAGTTTTTATGTGAAGATATTTGCTTTTCCACCATAGGTCTCAAAGTGCTCCAAATATCCACTTGGAGATTCTACAAAAATAGAGTTTCCAAACTGCCCCATCAGAAGAAAGCTCTCACTCTGTGAGTTGAATCCACACATCAAAAAGAAGTTTCTCAGATTTCTTCTGTCTAGATTTTATGTGAAGATATTTCATTTTCTACCATAGGACACAAAGTGCACAAAATGTCCATTTGCAGATTCTACAAAAAGGGTGTTTCCAACCTGGTCAACCAAAAGAAAAGTTCAATTCTCTGAGATGAATGCATGCATCACAAAAAAGTTTCTCAGAATTCTTCTGTCTCGTTTTTATGTGAAGATATTTCCTTTTCCACCATAGGCTTCAAAGCGCTCCAAAGGTCCACTTGCAGATTCTACAAAAAGAGAGTCTCAAAACTGCTCAATCAAAATAAAGGTTTAACTCTGTGAGATGAGTGCACAAATCACAGACAAGTTTCTGAGACTGTTTCTGTCTGGATTTTATGTGAAGATATTTCCTTTTATACAATAGGCTGCAAAGGACACCAAATATCCACTTGCAGATTCTACAAAAAGAGTGTTTCAAAACTGCTCAATCATAAGAAAAGTTCAACTCTGTGAGCTGAACGCACACATCACAAAACATTTCTCAGAATTCTTCTGCCTAGTTTTTATGTGAAGATATTTCCTTTCCACCATAGGCCTCAAAGCGCTCCAAAATTCCACTTGCACATTTTACAAAAAGAGAGTTTCAAAAGTGCTCAATGAAAGGAATGATTCAACTCTGTGAGATGAATGCGCACATCACAATGAAGTTTCTCAGATTGCTTCTGTTAGATTTTATGTGAAGATATTTCCTTTTCCACCATAGGCCTCAAAGCACTCCAAATGTCCACTTCCAGATTCTAAAAAAAGAGTGTTTCCAAACTCCTCAATTGAAAGAACGGTTCAACTCTGTCAGATGAACTCATGCATCACAAAGAAGTTTATCAGAATTCTTCTGTCTAGTTTTTATGTGAAGATAGTTTCTTTTCCACCATAGGCCTAAAAGTGCTCCAAATGTGCACTTGCAGATTCTACTAAAAGAGAGTTTCAAAACTCCTCAGTCAAAAGAAATGTTTAACTCTGTTAGATGAAAGCACACATCACAAAGAAGTTTCTCAGATTGCTTCTATCTAGATTTTATGTGAAGTTATTTCCTTTTCTACCATAGGCTGCAAAGCGCTGCAAATGTCTACTTACAGATTCTTCAAAAAGAGTGCTTCCAAACTGCTCAATCAAAAGAAAGGTTCAACTTTGAGAGAGGAATGCACACATCTCAAAGAAGTTTGTCGGAATTCTTCTACTTTTAATGTGAAGATATTTCCTTTTCCACCATACGCCTCAAAGCTTTCCGAATGTCCACTTGCAGATTCTACAAAAAGATAGTTTCAAAACTTCTCAAGCAAAAGAAAAGTTTAACTTTGTGAAATGAATGCAAGCATCAGAAAGAAGTTTCTCAGATTGCGTCTGTCGAGATTTTATGTGAAGATATATCATTTTCTACCATAGGTCACAAAGCGGAACAAATGTCCACTTGCCGATTCTACAAAAAAAAGTGTTTTCAAACTGCTCAATCAAAAGAAAGGTTCAACTCTGTGAGACGAGTGCACTCATTTCAAAGAAGTTTGTCAGAATTCTTCTGTCTAGTTTTTATGTGAAGTTATTTCCTTTTTCACCATAGGCCTCAAAGTGCTCCAAATGTCCACTTGAAGATTCTACAAAAAGAGAGTTTCAAAACGGCTCAATCAAACGAAAGGTTTAACTCTGTGAGATGAATGCACGCATCACAAAGAAGTTTCTCAGATTGCTTCTGTCTAGATATTATGTGAAGATACCTCATTTTCTACCATAGGCCAAAGAGCGTACCAAATGTTCACTTGCAGACACTACAAAAACAGAGTATCAAAACTGCTCAATTAAAAGAAAGGTTCAAATCTGTGAGATGAATCACAGATCACACATCACAAAATAGTTTCTCAGAATTCTTCTGTCTAGTTTTTTGTGAAGGTATTTGCTTTTCCACCATAGGCCACAAAACGCTCCATATGTCCCCTTGCAAATTCCTCAAAAAGAGAGTTTCAAAACTGCTCAATCAAAAGAAAGGTTTAACTCTGTGAGATGAATGCACACTTCACAAAGAAGCTTCACAGATTGCTTCCGTCTATATTTTATGTGAAGATATTTCCTTTCCTACCATAGGCCGCAAAGCACTCCAAATGTCCACTTGCAGACCCTTCAAAAAGAGTGTTTCCAAACTGCTCAAATAAAAGAAAGGTTCAACTCTGTGAGATGAAAGCACAAAAAACAAAGAAGTTTCTCAAAATTCTTCTTTCTAGTTTTTATGTGAAGACATTTCATTTTCCACCATAGACCTTAATGCGCTCGAAATGTCCACTTGCAGATTCCACGAATAGAGTATTTCAAAACTAGTCCATCAAAAGAAAGGTTCAAACTTGGGAGATGAATGCACACATCACAAAGAAGTTTCACAGAATGCTTCTATCTATTTTTTGTGTGAAGATATTTCCTATTCCACCATAGGCCTCAAAGTGCACAACATGTCCACTTGCAGATATTACAAAAAGAGAGTTTCAAAACTGCTGAATCAAAAGAAAGGTTAAACTCTATGAGATCAATGCACACATCAGAAAGAAGTTTCTCAGATTACTTCTGTCTAGATTTTATATGGAGATATTTCCTTTTGAATCATAGGCTGCAAAACACACCAAATGTTCACTTGCAGATTCTGCAAAAAGAGTGTTTCCAGACTGCTCAATCATAAGGAAAGTTCAAATGAGATGAAAACACACTTCAAAAAGAAGTTTCTCAGAATTCTTCGGTCTAGATTTTATATGAAGATATTTCCATTTCCACCATAGGCTTCAAAGCGCTCCAAAAGTCCACTTGCAGATTTTACAAAAAGAGAGTTTCAAAACTACTCCATCAAAAGAAAAGTTCAACTCTCTGAGATGAATGCACATATCACAATGAAGTTTCTCAGATTGCTTCTGTTAGATTTTATGTGAAGATATTTCCTTTTCCACCATAGGCCTCAAAGCACTCCAAATGTCCACTTGCAGATTCTACAAAAAGGTTCTACTCTGTGAGATGAACACAAACATCACAAAGAAGTCTGTCAGAATTCTTCTGTCTAGTTTTTATGTGAAGATATTTCCTTTTCCACCGTACACCTCAAAGCACTCCAAATGTCCACTGGAAGATTCTACAAAAAGAGAGTCTCAAAACTGCTCAATCAAAAGAAAGGTTTAACTCTGTGAGCTAAATGCATACATCAGAAAGAAGTTTCTCAGATTGCTTCTGTCTAGATTTTATGTGAAGGTATTTCCTTTTCTACCTTAGGCCAAAAAGTGCTCCAAATGTCCACTTGCAGATTCTACAAAAAGAGTGTTTCCAAACTACTCAATCAAAGTAAAGATTCAACTCAGTGAGATGAACACACACATCACAAGGAAGTTTGTCAGAATTCTTCTGTCTAGTTTTTATGTGAAGATATTTCCTTTTCTACCATAGACCTCAAAGCGCTCCAAATGTCCACTTGCAGATTCTACAAAAAGAGAGTTTCAAAACTGCTCAATCAAACTGAAGTTTTAACTCTCTGAGTTGAATGCACACATTACAAAGAAGTTTCTCAGATTGCTACTGTCTAGATTTTATATGAAGATATTTCGTTTTCGTCCATAGGCCAAAAAGCACTCTAAATGTCCACTTGCAGATTCTACAAAAAGAGTCTTTCCAAGCTGCTCAATCAAAAGAAAGTTTCAACTGTGTGAGATGAACGCACACATCATAAAGAAGTTTGTCAGAATTATTCTCTTTAGTTTTTATGTGAAGATAAATTCCTTTTCCACCATAGGCCTCAAAGCACTCCAAATGACAATTTGCAGATTCTACAAAAAGAGGGTTTTAACATTGCTCAATCAAAAGAAAGGCTCAATTCTGTGAGATGAATGCACACATCACAAAGAAGTTTGTCCGAATTCTTCTGTCTAGTTTTTATGTGAAGATATTTCCTTTTCCACCGTAGGCCTGAAAGCACTCCAAATGTCCACTTGCAGATTCTACAAAAAGAGAGTTTCAATACTGCTCTATCAAAAGGAAGGTTTAACTCTGTGAGACGAATGCACACATCCCAAAGAAATTTCTCAGATTGCTTCTGTCTAGATTTAATGTGAAGATATTTCCTTTTCTACCACAGTCCGCAAAGCGCTCCAAATGTCCACTTGCACATTCTACAAAAAGAGTGATTCCAAACTGCTCAATCAAAAGGAAGGTTCAACTCTGTGAGATGAATGCACACATCACAAAGGAGTTTCTCAGATTGCTTCTGTCTAGGTTTTATGTGAAGATATTTCCTTTTCCACCATAGGCCTCAAAGTGCTCCAAATGTCCACATGCAGATTCTACAAAAAGAGTGTTTCCAAACTGCTTAATCAAAAAAAAAGTTCAACTCTGTGGGATGAATGCACACATCACAAAGAAGTTTCTCAGAAATCTTCTGGCTAGTTTTTATGTGACGATACTTCCTTTTCCGCCAACGGCCTGAAACAGCTCCAAACGTCTACTTGCAGATTCTAAAAAAAGAGAGTTTCAAAACTGCTCAATTGAAAGAATGGTTTAACTCAGTGAGATGCATGCACACATCACAAAGAAGTTTCTCAGATTGCTTCTGTCTAGATTTTATGTGAAGATATTTCCTTTTCTAGCATAGGCCACAAATTCCTCCAAATATCCACTTGCAGTTTCCACAAAAAGAGGGTTTCCAAACTGCTCAATCAAAAGGAAGTTTCAACTCTGTGAGGTGAATGCACCCATCACAAAGACGTTTCTCAGAATTCTTCTGTGTAGCTTTTATGTGAAGATATATCCTTTTCCAACATTGGCCTCAAAGCACTCCAAATGTCCACTTGCAGATTCTACAAAAAGGTAGTTTAAAAACTGCTCAATCAAAAGAAAGGTTTAAATCTGTGAGATGAATGTGCTCATCACAAAGACGTTTCTCAGATTGCTTCTGTCTACATTTTATGTGAAGAAATTTCTTTTTCTACCATAGGACGCAAAGCACTCCAAATATCCACGTGCAGATTATACAAAAGGAGTGTTTCTGAACTGGTCAATCAAAAGAAAGTTTCGACTCTGTGATATGAACCCACACATCACAAAGAGGTTTCTCAGAATGCTTCTATCTAGTTTTTATATGAAGATATTTCCTTTACCACCATAGGCCTCAAAGCGCTCCAAATGTCCACATGCAGATTCTAAAAAAAGAGAGTTTCAAAACTGCTCAATAAAGAGAAAGTTTTAACTCTGTTAGATGAATGCACACATCACAAACAAGTTTCTCAGATTTCTTCTGTCTAGATTTTATGTGAAGATATTTCCTTTTCTATCATAGGCCACAAAGTGCTCCAAATATCCACTTACACATTCTACAAAAGAATGTTTCCAAACTGCTCAATCAAAAGAAAGCTTCAACTCTGTAACATGAAAGCATACATCACGAAGAAGTTTCTCAGAATTCTTCTGTCTAGTTTTTATGTGAAGGTATTTCCTTTTCCACCAGAGGCCGCAAAGCGCTCCAAATGTCCACTTGCAGATTCAATGAAAAGAGAGTTCCAAAACTGCCCAATCAATAAAATGTTTTACTCTGTGAGATGAATGCACATCTCACAAAGAAATTTCTCAGAATTCTTCTGTCTAGTTTTTATGTGAAGATATTTCCTTTTCAAAGATAGGCCTTAAAGCTCTCCAAATGTCCAGTTGCAGATTCTACAAAAACAGTGTTTCCAAACTGCTCAATAAAAAGAAAGGTCCAACTCTGTGATATGAGTGCACACATCACAAAGAAGTTTCTCAGAATTCTTCTGTCTAGTTTTTATGTGAAGATATTTCCTTTTCCAGCATAGGCCTCAAAGTGCTCCGAATGTCTACTTGCAGATTCTACAAAAAGATAGTTTCAAAAGTGCTCAATCAAAAGAAATGTTTAACTCTATGAGATGAATGCAGACAACACAAAGAAGTTTCTCAGATTGCTTCTGTCTAGAATTTATGTGAAGATATTTCCTTGTCTACCATAGGCTTCACAGTACTCCAAATGGTCCCTTGCAGATTCTACAAAAAGAGTGTTTCCAAACTGCTCAATCAAAAGAATTGATTGATTGTTCACACGCAATACAAAGAAGTTTCTCAGAATTCTTCTATCTAGTTTTTATGTGAAGATATTTCCTTTTCCAACATAGGCCACAAAGTGATCCAAATGTCCACTTGCACATTCTACAAAAAGAAAGTTTCAAAACTGCTCTATCAAAAGAGAGATTCCACTCTGTGAGATGAACGCAAACATCACAAAGAAGTCTGTCAGAATTCTTCTGTCTATTTTTTATGTGAAGATATTTCCTTTTCTAGCACAGCCCGCAAAGCTCTCCAAATGTAAACTTGCAGTTTCTACAAAAATTGTGTTTCCAAACTGCTCAATCATAAATAAGGTTTAACTCTGTGAGATGAACGCACACATCACCAAGAAGTTTCTCAGAATTCTTCTATCTAGTTTTAATGTGAAGATATTTCCTTTTCCAGCATAGGTTGCAACGCGCTCCAAATGTCCACTTACAGATTCTATAAAAAGAGAGTTTCAAAACTGCTCAATTAAAATAAAGGTTTAACTCTGTGAGATGAATGCACACATCACAAAATGTTTCTCAGATTGCTTCTGTCTAGATTTTATATGAACATATTATCTTATCTACCACAGGCCAAAAAGCACTGCAAATCTCCACTTGCAGGTTCTACAAAAGAGTGTTTCCAAACTGCTCAATCAAAAGAAAGTTTCAACTCTATGCCATGAACATACACATCACAAAGAAGTTTCTCAGAATTCTTCTGTATATTTTTTATGTGAAGATGTTTCCTTTTCCAACATAGGACGAAAAGCGCTACAAATGTCCAGTTGCAGATTCTACAAAAACAGTGTTTAAACTGCTCAATCAAAAGAAAGTTTCAACTGTGTGATATGAACCCACACATCACAAAGAACTTTCTCAGAATTCTTCTGTCTAGTTTTTATGTGAAGATATTTCCTTTACCACCATAGGCCTCAAAGCGCTCCAAATGTCCACTTGCAGATCCTACAAAAAGAGAGTTTCAAAACTGCTCAATCAGAAGAAAGGCTTAACTCTTTGAAATGAATGCACACATCACAAAAAGTTTCTCATAATGCTTCTGTCTAGATTTTATGTGAAGATATTTCCTTTTCAACCATAAGGCTCAATGCGCTCCAAATGTCCACTTGCAGATTCTACAAAATGAGTGTTTCCAAACTGCTCAATCAAAAGAAAGTTTCAACTCTGTGAGATAAACGCACATATAACACAGAAGTTTCTCAGAATTCTTCTGTCTAGTTTTTATGTCAAGATGTTTCCTTTTCCACCATAGGCCTCAAAGCACTCCAAATGTCCACTTGCAGATTATACATAATGAGAGTTTCACAACTGCTCAAAGGAAATATTTACCTCTGTGAGATGAATGCACACATCACAAAAAAGTTTCTCTGATTGCTTCTGTCTAGATTTTATGTGAAGGTATTTCCTTTTCTAACATAGGCCACAGAGCGCTCCAAATGTCCACTTGCAGATTCTACAAAAAGAGAGTTTCAATACTGCTCCATCAAAAAGAAGGTTTAACTCTGTGAGACGAATGCACACGTCACAAAGAAATTTCTCAGATTGCTTCTGTCTAGATTTAATGTGAAGATATTCCCTTTTCTACCATAGTCCGCAAAGCCCTCCAAATGTCCACTTGCACATTCTACAAAAAGAGTGATTCCAAACTGCTCAATCAAAAGGAAGGTTCAACTCTGTGAGATGAATGCACACATCACAAAGAAGTTTCTCAGATTGCTTCTGTCTAGGTTTTATGTGAAGATATTTCCTTTTCTACCTTAGGCCCCAAAGCGCTCCAAGTGTCCACTTGTAGATTTTACAAAAAGAGTGTTTCCAAACTGCTCAATCAAAAGGAAGTTTCAACTCTGTGAGATGAACGCACATATCACCAAGAAGTTTCTCAGAATTCTTCTGTCTAGTTTTTATAGGAAGATATTTCCTTTTCCACCATAGGCCTAAATGCGCCCCAAATTTTCACTTGCAGATTCTACAAAAAGAGAGTTTCAAAACTGCTCAATCAGAAAAAAGTTTTAACTCTGTGAGATGAAATCACACATCACAAAGAAGTTTCTCAGATTGCTTTTGTCTAGATTTTATGTGAAGATGTTTCTTTTACTACCATAGGCCTCAAAGTGCTCCAAATGTCCACTTGCAGGTTCTACAAAATAGAGTTTCAAGACAGCTCAATCAAAAGAAAAGTTTAACTCTGTGAAATGAATGTGCACATCACAAAGTAGTTTCTCAGATTGCTTCTGTCTAATTCTATGTGAAGATATTTCCTTTTCTACCATAGGCCACAAAGTGCTCCAAATGTCCACTTGCAGATTCTACAAAGGAGTGTTTCCAAACAGCTCAATCAAAAGAAAGGTTCCACTCTGTGAGATGAACGCACACATCACAAAGAAGTTTCTCAGTATTCTTCAATCTGGTTTTGATGTGAAGATACTTTCTTTTCCACATTGTCCTCAAACCGCTCCAAATGTACACTTCCGGATTCTACAAAAACAGAGTTTAAAAAATGCTCCGTCAAAAGAAATGTTTAAGTCTCTGAGATGAATGCACACATCACAAAGAATTTTCTCATATTGCTTCTGTCTAGATTTTATGTGCAGGTATTTCCTTTTCTACCACTGGCCACAAAGCGCTCCAAATCTGCACTTGCAGATTCTGCAAAAGGAGTGCTTCCAAACTGCTCAATCAAAAGGAAGGTTCAACTCTGTGAGATTAATGCACACATCACAAAGAAGTTTCTCAGAATTCTTCTGTCTAGTATTTATGTGAAGATATTTCCTTTTCCACCATAGGCCTAAAAGCGCTCCAAATGTCCACTTGCAGATTCTACAAAAAGAGAGTTTCAAAACTGCTCAACCAAACTAAAGTTTTCACTCTGTGAAATGAATGCACACATCACAAAGTAGTTTCTCAGATTGTCTCTGTCTGAATTTTATGTGAAGATATTTATTTTTCTATCATAGGCCACAAAGTGCTCCAAATGTCCACTTGCAGACTCTACAAAAAGAGTGTTTCCAAACAGCTCAATCAAAAGAAAGTTTCAACTCTGTGAGATGAACGCACACATCACAAAGAAGTTTGTCAGAATTCTTCTCTCTAGTTTTTATGTGAAGATAAATTCCTTTTCCACCGTAGGCTTCAAAGTGCTCCAAATGACCATTTGCAGATTCTACAAAAAGAGGGTTTCAACACTGCTCAATCAAAAGAAAGGCTAAATTCTGCGAGATGAACACACATATCACAAAGAACTTTCTCAGAATTCTTCTGTCTTGTTTTTATGTGAAGATATTTCCTTTTAAACCATAGGCCTCAAGGCACTCGAAATGTCTACTTGAAGATTCTACAAACAGAGTATTTCAAAACTGGTCCTTCAAAAGAAAGATTCCACTCTGGGTGATGAATGTGCACATCACAAAATGTTTCTCAGAATGCTTCTATGTAGTTTTTATGTGAAGATATTTCCTTTTCCACCATAGGCCTCAAAGCGCTCCAAATGTCCACTTGCAGATTCTACAAAAAGACAGTTTCAAAACTGCTCAATCAAAAGAAATGTTTATCTCTGTGAGATGAATGCACACATCACAAAGTTGTTTCTCAGATTACTTCTGTCTAGATTTTATGTGAACATATTTCCTAGTCTACCATAGGCCGCAAAGTGCTCCAAATGTCCACTTGCAGATTCTATAAAAAGAGGGTTTCCAAACTGCTCAATCAAAAGAAAGTTTCAACTCTGTGAGATGAACATGCCCATCACAAAGTTTTTCAGAATTCTTCTGTCTACTTTTTATGGGAAGATATTTCCTTTTTCACCATAAGCCTCAAAGCGCTCGAAATGTCCACTTGCAGAGTCTACGAAAAGAGAGGTTCAAAACTGCTCAATCGAAAGAATGGCTTAAGTCTGTGAGATGAATGCACATATCACAAAGAAGTTTCTCAGATTGCTTCTGTCTAGATATTATGTGAAGATAATTCCTTTTCTACCATAGGCCGCAAAGCGCTCCAAATGTCCACTTGCAGATTCTAAAAAAGAGTGTTTCCAAACTACTCAATCAACAGAAATGTTCAAATCTGTGACATGAATGCACACATCACAAAGAAGTTTCTCAGAAATCTTCTGTCTATTTTTATGTGGAGATATTTTCTTTTCCACCAAAGGCCTCGAAGTGCTCCAATTGTCCACTTGCAGATTCCACAAAAAGAGAGTTTCAAAACTCCTCAATCAAAAGAAAGGTTTAACTCTGTGAGATGAAAGCACACATCACAAAGAAGTTTCTCAGATTGCTTCTGTGTAGGTTTTATGTGAAGATATTTCCTTTTCTACCATAGGCCGCATAGCGCTCCAAATGTCCACTTGCAGATTCTACAAAAAGAGAGTTTCCAAACTGCTCAATCAAAAGAAAGGTTCAACTCTGTGACATGAACGCACACATCACCAAGAAGTTTCTCAGAATTCTTCTGTCTAGTTTTTATGTGAAGATATTTCTTTTTCCACCATAGGCCTAAAAGGGCTCCAAATGTCCACTTGCGGATTCTACAAAAAGAGAGTTTCAAAACTGCTCAATCAAAAAAAATTTTAACTCTGTGAGATGAATGCACACATCACAAAGAAGTTTCTCAGATTGCTTTTGTCTAGATTTTATGTGAAGATATTTCCTTTTCTACCATAAGCCTCAAAGCACTCCAAATGTCCACTTGCAGATTCTACAAAATAGAGTTTCAAGACAGCTCAATCAAAAGAAATGTTTAACTCTGTGAGGTGAATGCACACATCACAAAGATATTTCTCAGAATGCTTCTGTCTAGTTCTTAAATGAAGATATTTCCTATTCCACCATAGGACTCAAAGGGCTCCCAATGTCCACTTGCAGATTCTACAAAAAGAGTGTTTAAACCTGCTCAATCAAAAGAAATGTTCAACCCAGTGAGATGAATGCCCACAACACAAAGGATTTTCTATGAATGATTCTGTCTAGTTTTTATGTGGACATATTTCCTTTTAAACCATAGGCCTCAAAGCGCTTCAAATGTACACTTGCAGATTCCACAAAAAGAGTTTTTCAAAACTGCTCAATGAAAAGAAAGGTTCTAATCTGTGTGAAGAATGTACACATAACAAAGAAGTTTGTCAGCATATTTCTGTATAGTTTTTATATTAAGGTATTTACTTTTCCACCATAGGCCTCGAAGAGCTCCAAATGTCCACATGCAGATTCTACAAAAAGAGTGTTTCAAAGCTGCTCATTCAAAAGAAAGGTTCAACTCTGTGACATGAATGCGCAAGTCACAAAGAAGTTTGTCAGAATGCTTCTGTCTAGTTTTTATGTGAAGATATTTCCTTTTCCACCATGGGCCGCAAAGCGCACCAAATGTCCAAATTCAGATTCTACAAATAGAGTCTTTCAAAACTGCTCAATCAAAAGAAAGATTCTACTCTGTGAGATGAATCCACATATCTCAGTGAAGTTTTTCAGAATGTTTCTGTATAGTTCTTGTGTGAAGATATTTCTTTTTCCACCATTGCCTCAAAGCGCCAAAAATGTCCACTTGCAGATACTACAGAAAGAGTGTTTCAAAGTTGCTCTTGTCCGATTGCTTCTGTCTAGATTTTACGTGAACATATTTCCTTTTCTACCATAGGCCACTAAGTGCTCCAATTGTCCACCTGAAGATTCTTCAAAAAGTGTGTTTCCAAACTGCTCAATCAAAAGAAAGGTTCAACTCTGTAACATCTCAAAGAAGTTTCTCAGAATTCTTCTGTCTAGTTTTTATGTGAAGATATTACATTTTCCACCATTGCCTCAAAGCACCAAAAATGTCCACTTGCAGATACTATAGAAAGAGTGTTTCAAAGTGGCTCAATCAAAAGAAAGTTTCAGCTCTATGAGATGAATGCACACATCACATGGAAGTTTCTCAGAATGCTTCTCTCTAGTTATTATGTGAAGATATTTCATTTTCCACCATAGGCATCAAAGCACTCCAAATGTCCACTTACAGATTCTACAAAAGGAGTGTTTCAAAACTGCTCAATCGAAATTAAGGTTCCAGTCTGTGAGATGAATGCACACATCACAAAAACTTTGTCAGACTGCTTCTGTCTAGTTTTGTGTGAAGACAATTCCTTTTCCACCACAGGCCTCAAAGCTTTCCAAATGTTCACTTGCAGATTCTACAAAAAGAGTGTTTCAAAACTGCTCTATCGAAAGTTAAGCTCAACTCCATGAGATAAATGGCAACTCCATGAGATAAATGACAAATAAGCTTGTCAGAATGCTTCTGCCTAGTTTTAATGTGAAGATATTTCCTTTTCCACCATAGGCCACAAAGTGCTCCAAATGTCCACTTGCAGATTCTACAAAATGAGAGTTCTCAAAACTGCTCAATTAAAATAAAGTTTCAGCTCTGTGAGAGGAATGCGCACATCACAAAGCAGTTTCACAGAATGCTTCCATCTAGTTCTTAAATGAAGATATTTCCTTTTCCACCATAGGCCAAAAAGCGCTCCAAATGTCCACTTGCAGATATTACAAAAAGAGTTTTTCAAAACTGCTCAATGTCTGTTCATGTCCTTCACCCACTTTTTGATGGGGTTGTTTGTTCTTTTCTTGTAAATTTGTTTGAGTTCATTGTAGATTCTGGATATTAGCCCTTTGTCAGATGAGTAGCTTGTGAAACTTTTCTCCCATTTTGTAGGTTGCCTGTTCACTCTGATGATAGTTTCTTTTGCTGTGCAGAAGCTCTTTAGTTTAATTAGATCCTATTTTCAATGTTGGCTTTTGTTGCCATTGCTTTTGGTGTTTTAGACATGAAGTCCTTGCCCATGCCTATGTTCTGAATGGTAATGATTAGGTTTTCTTCTAGGGTTTTTATGCTTTTAGGTCGAAAGTTTAGGTCTTTAATCCATCTTGAATTGATTTTTGTGTAAGGTGTAAGGAAGGGATCCAGTTTCAGCTTTCTACATATGGCTAGCCAGTTTTCTCAGAACCATTTATTAAATAGGGAATCCTTTCCCCATTGCTTGTTTTTCTCAGGTTTGTCAAAGATCAGATAGTTGTAGATATGTGGCATTATTTCTGAGGGCTCTGTTCTGTTCCATTGATCTATATCTCTGTTTTGGTACCAGTACCATGCTGTTTTGGTTACTGTAGCCTTCTAGTATAGTTTGAAGTCAGGTAGTGTGATGCCTCCAGCTTTGTTCTTTTGGCCGAGGATTGACTTGGTGATGTGGGCTCTTTTTTGGTTCCATATGAACTTTAAAGTAGTTTTTTCCAATTCTGTGAAGAAAGTCATTGGTAGCTTGATGGGGATGGCATTGAATGTGTAAATTACCTTGGGCAGTATGGCCATTTTCACGATATTGATTCTTCCTACCCATGAGCATGGAATGTTCTTCCATTTGTTTGTATCCTCTTTTATTTCCTTGAGCAGTGGTTTGTAGTTCTCCTTGAAGAGGTCCTTCACATCCCTTGTAAGTTGGATTCCTAGGTATTTTATTCTCTTTGAAGCAATTGTGAATGGGAGTTCACTCATGATTTGGCTCTCTGTTTGTCTGTTGCTGGTGTATAAGAATGCTTGTGATGTTTGTACATTGATTTTTAAGGATATGAACAGACATTTCTCAAAAGAAGACATTTATGCAGCCAAAAAACACATGAAAAAATGCTCACCATCACTGGCCATCAGAGAAATGTAAATCAAAACCACAATGAGATACCATCTCACACCAGTTAGAATAGCAATCATTAAAAAGTCAGGAAACAACAAGTGCTGGAGAGGATGTGGAGAAATAGGAACACTTTTACACTGTTGGTGGGACTGTAAACTAGTTCAACCACTGTGGAAGTCAGTGTGGCAATTCCTCAGGGATCTAGAACTAGAAATACCATTTGACCCAGCCATCCCATTACTGGGTATATACCCAAATGAGTATAAATCATGCTGCTATAAGGACACATGCACACATATGTTCATTGCGGCATTATTCACAATAGCAAAGACTCGGAACCAACCCAAATGTCCAACAATGATAGACTGGATTCAGAAAATGTGGCACATATACACCATGGAATACTATGCAGCCATAAAAAATGATGAGTTCATGTCCTTTGTAGGGACATGGATGAAATTGGAAATCATAATTCTCAGCAAACTATCGCAAGAACAAAAAACCAAACACTGCATATTCTCACTCATAGGTGGGAATTGAACAATAAGAACACGTGGACACAGGAAGGGGAACATCACACTCTGGGGACTGTTGTGGGATGGGGGGAGGGGGGAGGGATAACATTGGGAGATATACCTAATGCTGGATGACGAGTTAGTGGGTGCAGTCCACCAGCATGGCACATGTATGCATATGTAACTAACCTGCATATTGTGCTCGTGTACCCTAAAACTTAAAGTATAATAATAATAAATAAATAAATAAAAACTGCTCAATGAAATAAAGGTTCAACTCTGTGACATGAATGCACACATCAGGAAGAAGTTTCTCAGAATATTTCTGAATCGTTTTTATGTGAAGATATTTCCTTTTCCACCATTGGCCTCAAAGCGCTCCAAATCTGCACATGCAGATTCTAAAAAAAGAGTGTTTCAAAGCTGCTCAATCAAAAGAAAGGTTCAACACTCTGAGATAAATGCACACGTCACAAAGAAGTTTCTCAGAATGCTTCTGTCTAGTTTTTATGTGAAGATATTTCCTTTTCCACCATTGGCCTCAAAGCACTCCAAATGTCCTCTTGCATATTCTACAAAAAGAGTGTTTCAAAGCTGCTGAATCAAAAGAAATGTTCAACTCTGTGAGATGAATGCACCCATCACAAAGAAGTTTCTCAGAATGCTTCTGTCTAGTTTTTATTTGAAGATATTTCCTTTTACACCATAGGCCTCAAAACGCTCCAAATGTAAACATCCAGATCGTACAAAAACAGTTTTTCCAAACTGCTCCATCAAAATAACGGTTTAACTCTGTGAGATGAATGCACACATCACAAAGAAGTTTCTGAGAATACTTCCGTCTAGTTCTTAAGTGAAGATATTTCCTTTTCCACCATTGGTCCCAAAGCACTCCAAATGTCCACTTCCGGATTCCACAAAAAGAGAGTTTCCAAACTACTCAATCAAAAAAAGGTTCACCTCAGTGAGATGAATGCACTTATCACAAAGAAATTTGCCAGAATGCTTCTGTCTAGTCTTTATATGAAGATATTTCCTTTTCCACCATAGGCCCCAAAGGGCTGCAAATGTCCACTTGCAGATCCTGCAGAAAGAGTGTTTCAAAACTGCTCAATCAAAAGAAAGGTTCAACTCTGTGAGATGAATGCACATTTCACAAAGAAGTTTCTCAGAATTCTTCTGTCAGGTTCTTAAGTGTAGATATTTCCTTTTCCACCACAGGACTCAAAGCTCTCCAAATGTCCCCTTGCACATTCTACAAAAAGAGTTTCCAAACCACTCTATCAAAAGAAAATTTCAATGCTGTGAGATAAATGCACATATCACAAAGAAGATTCTCAGAATGCTTGGGTCTAGTTATTATGTGAAGATATTACCTTTTCAACAATAGGCCTCAAAACGCTCCAAATTTCCACATGCAGATTCTACAAAAAGAGTGTTTCAAAGCTGCTCAATCAAAAGAAAGCTTCAACTCTGTGAGATGAATGCTCACATCACAAAGAAATTTCTCAGAATGCTTCTGTCCAGTTTTTATGTGAAGATATTTCCTTTTCCAGCATAGGCGTCAAAACGCTCCAAATGTCCACTTACAGATCCCACAAAAATAGTGTTTCAAAACTGCTCAATCAAAAGAAAGGTTCACCTCTGTGAGATGAATGCACACATCACAAATAATATTCTCAGAATAATTCTGTCTAGTGTTTATGTGCAGATATTTCCTTTTCCACCATAGTCCTCAAAGCGCTCCAAATGTCCAATTGCAAATCCTACAAAAAGAGTGTTTCAAAACTGCTCAATCGAAGGTAGGGTTCAACTCTGTGAGGTGAATTCTCACATCAAAAAAAGTCTGTCAGAATGCTTCTGTCTAGTTTTCATATGAAGATGTTTCCTTTTCCACCGTAGGCCTCAAAGCACTCAAATGTCCACATGCGGGTTCTATGAAAAGAGTGTTTCCAAACTGCTCAAGCAAAAGAAATGTTCAACTCTGTGATATGAAAGCACACATCACAAAGAAGTTTGTCAGAATGCTTCTGTCTAGTTTTCATGTATAGATGTTTCCTTTTCCACCATAGGCCGCAAAGCGCTCCAAATGTCTACTTGCAGATTCTACAAAAAGATTGTTTCAAAACTGCTCAATGAAAAGAAAGTTTCAACTCTGTGAGATGAACGCACACATCACAAAGAAGTTTCTCAGAATGCTTCTGTCTAGTTCTTAAATGAAGATTTTCCTATTCCACCACAGGACTCAAAGGGCTCCTAATGTCCACTTGCAGATTCTACAAAAAGAGTGTTTAAACCTGCTCAATCAAAAGAAATGTTCAACCCAGTGAGATGAATGCACACAACACAAAGGATTTTGTATGAATGATTCTGTCTAGTTTTTATGTGAACATATTTCCTTTTAAGCCATAGGCTTCAAAGTGCTTCAAATGTACAATTGCAGATTCCACAAAAAGAGTTTTTCAAAACTGCTCAATGGAAAGAAAGGTTCAAATCTGTGAGAAGAATGCACACATAACAAACAAGTTTATCAGAATGTTTCTGTATAGTTTTTATGTGAAGGTATTTCGTTTTCCACCATAGGCCTCAAAGAGCTCCAAATGTCCACATGCAGATTCTACAAAAAGAGTGTTTCAAAGCCGCTCAATCAAAAGAAAGGTTCAACTCTGTTGAGATGAATGCACAAATCACAAAGAAGTTTGTCAGAATGCTTCTGTCTAGTTTTTATGTGAAGATATTTCCTTTTCTACCATAGGCCGCAAAGCGCACCAAATGTCCAAATTCAGATTCTACAAAAAGAGTCCTTCAAAACTGTTCAATCAAAAGAAAGGTTCAACTCTGTGAGATGAATCCACACATCTCAGTGAAGTTTTTCAGAATGTTTCTGTATAGTTTTTATGTGAAGCTATTTCCTTTTCCACCATTGCCTCAAAGCGCCAAAAATGTCCACTTGCAGATACTACAAAAAGAGTGTTTCAAAGTTGCTCAATCAAAAGAAAGTTGAAACTCTGTGAGATGAATGCATATATTACATATAAGTTTCTCAGAATGCTTCTGTCTAGTTTTGTGTGAAGATATTTCCTTTTCCACCACAGGCCTCAAAGCTCTCCAAATGTCCACTTGCAGATTCTACAAAAGGAGTGTTTCAAAACTGCTCAATCGAAAGTAAGGTTCAACTCTTTGAGATGAATGCACCCATCACAAATAAGCTTGTCAGAATGCTTTTGTCTAGTTTGTATGTGAAGATATTTCCTTTTCCACCATCAGCTGCAAAGCACTCCAAATGTCCACTTGCAATTTCTAGAAAAAGAGTTTTTCAAAACTGCTCAATTAAACTAAAGTTTCAGCTCTGTGAGAGGAATGCACACATCACAAAGCAGTTTCACATAATGCTTCCGTCTACTTCTTAAATGAAGATATTTCCTTTTCCACCATAGGCCTCAATGCGCTCCAAATGTCCACTTGCAGATTCTACAAAAAGAGAGTTTCTAAGCTACTCAATCAAAAGAAAGGTTCAACTCTGTGAGATGAATGCACACATCACAAAGAAGTTAATCAGAATGCTTCTGTCTACTTCTTAAGTGAAGATATTACCTTTTCCGCCTTAGGCCCCAAAGCACTCCTAATGTGCTCTTGCAGATCCTACAAAAAGAGAATTTCCAAACTACTCAATCAAAAGAAAGGTTCAACTCTGTTAGATGAATGCACACATCACAAAGTAATTGGTCAGAATGCTTCTGTCTAGTTTTTATGTGAACATATTTCCTTTTCAACCATAGGCCTCAAATCGCTTCAAATGTACAATTGCACATTCCACAAAAAGAGTTTTTCAAAACTGCTCAATGAACAGAAAGGTTCAACTCTATGAGATGAATGCACACATCACTAAGAAGTTTGTCAGAATGTTTCTGTATAGTTTTTATATGAAGATATTTCTTTTTCCACTATAGGCCTCAAAGCGCTCCAAATGTCCACATGCAGATTCTACAAAAAGAGTGTTTCAAAGCTGCTCAATCAGAAGAAATGCTCAACGCTATGAGATGAATGCACACATCACAAAGAAGTTTCTCAGAATTCTTCTGTCTAGTTTTTATGTGAAGATATTTCCTTTTCCACTATAGGCCACAAAGTTCTCCAAATGTCCACTTGCAGATTCTACAAAAAGAGTGTTTCCAAACTGCTCAATCAAAAGAAAGGTTCCACTCTGTGAGATGAACTCACACATCACAAAGAAATTTCTGAGAATTCTTCCGTCTAGTTTTTATGTGAAGATGTTTCCTTTTCCACCATAGGCCTCAAAGAGCTCAAAATGTCCAGTTGCTGATTCTACAAAAAGAGAGTTTCAAAAGTGCTCCATCACAAGAAATGTTTAACTCTGTGAGATGTATGCACACATCAAAAAGAAGTTTCTCAGATTGCTTCTGTCTAGTTTTTATGTGAAGATATTTCCTTTTCCACCATTGACCACAAAGCGCTCCAAATGTCCAGTTGTAGATTCTACAAAAAGAGTGTTTCCAAACTGCTCAATCAAAAGAAAGGTTCAACTCTGTGAGATGAATGCACACATCACAAAGATGTTTGTCAGAATGTTTCTCTGTAGCTATTATGTAAAGATATTTCCTTTTCCACAATATGTCTCAAAGCCCTCCAAATGTCCACTTGCAGATTCTAAAACAAGAATGTTTCCAGCTTCAGTTTTCTACATATGGCTAGCCAGTTTTCCCAGCACCATTTATTAAATAGGGAATCCTTTTCCCATTGCTTGTTTTTGTCAGGTTTGTCAAAGATCTGATAGTTGTAGATATGCGGCATGATTCCTGAGGTCTCTGTTCTGTTCCATTGATCTATGTCTCTGTTTTTGTACCAGAACAATGCTGTTTTGGTTACTGTAGCCTTGTAGTATAGTTTGAAGTCAGGTAGCGTGATCCCTCCAGCTTTGTTGTTTTGGCTTGGGATTGACTTGGCGATGTGGGCTCTTTTTTGGTTCCATATGAACTTTAAAGTCGTTTTTTTCCAATTCTCTGAGGAAAGTCTTTGGTAGCTTGATGGGGATGGCATTGAGTCTATAAATTACCTTTGGCAGTATGGCCATTTTCACGATATTGATTCTTCCAACCCATGAGCATGGAATGTTCTTCCACTTGTTTGTATTCTCTTTTATTTCATTAAGCAGTGGTTTCTAGTTCTCCGTGAAGAGGTCCTTCATGTCCTTTGTAAGTTAGATTCCTATTTATTTTATTCTCTTTGAAGCAATTGTGAATGGGAGTTCACTCATGATTTGGCTCTCTGTGTGTCTGCTATTGGTGTACAAGAATGCTTGTGATTTTTGTACATTGATTTTGTATCCTGAGACTTTGCTGAAGTTGCTTATCAGCTTAAGCAGATTTTCGGCTGAGACAATGGGGTTTTCTAATTATACAATCATGTCATCTGCAAACAGGGACAATTTGACTTCCTCTTTTCCTAATTGAATGCCCTTTATTCACTTCTCCTACCTGATTGCCCTGGCCAGAACTTCCAACACTATGTTGAATAGGAGTGGTGAGAGTGGGCATCCCTGTCTTTTGCCAGTTTTCAATGGGAATACGAAAGGACAAAAAACCAAACAACACATGTTCTCACTCATAGGTGGGAATTGAACAATGAGAACACATGGACAAAGGAAGGGAAACATCACACTCCAGGGACTGTTGTGGGGTGGGGGGAGGGGGAAGGGACAGAATTAGGACATATACCTAACGCTAAATGGCAAGTTAATGGGTGCAGCACACCAAAACGGCACATGGATACATATGTGATGAACCTGCACATTGTGCACATGTACCCTAAAACTTAAAGTATAATAATAACAATAATAAAAAAAGGAGAAAGCCAAAAAAAAAAAAAGAAAAAAAAACGGTGTTTCAAAACTGGTCAATCGAAAGTAAGGTTCAACTCTCTGAGAAGAATGCACACATCACAAAGAAGTTTGTCAGAATGCTTCTGTCTAGTTTTTATGTGAAGATAGTTCCTTTTCCACCAGAGGCCGCAAAGTGCTCCAAATGTACACTTGCAGATTCGACAAAAAGATTGTTTCAAATCTGCTCAATCAAAAGAAAGTTTCAAATCTGTGAGGTGAATGCACACATCACGAAGAAGTTTCTCAGAATGCTTCTGTCTAGTTATTAAGTGAAGATATTACCTTTTCCATCATAGGCCTCAAAGCACTCCAAATGTCCACTTGCAGAATCTACAAAAAGTGATTTTGCAAACTAACCAATCAAAAGAAAGGTTCAACTCTGTGAAATGAATGCACACATCACAAAGAAATTTGTCAGAATGCTTTGGTCTAGTTTTTATGTGAAGATATTTCCTTTTCCACCACAGGCCTCAAAGCACTCCAAATGTCCACTTGCAGAAAGTACAAAAAGGGTGTTTCAAAACAGCTCAATCAAAATAAAGTTCAACTCTGTGAGATGAATGCATATATCACAAAGAAGTTTGTTAGAATGCTTCTGTCTAGTTTTTATGTGAAGGTATTTCCTTTTTTAACATAGGCCACAAAGCGCTCCAAATGTCCACTTGCAGATTCTACAAAAAGAGTGTTTCCAAACTAGAAAATCAAAAGAAAGTTTCAACTCTGTGAGATGAATGCACTCGTCACAAAGAAGTTTCTCAGAATACTTCTGTGTAGTTAATACATGAAGATATTTCATTTTCCATCACACTCCTCAAAGTGCTCCAAATGTCCACTTGCAGATTCTACAAAAAAAGTGTTTCAAAGCTGCTCGATCAAAAGAAAGGTTCATCTCTGTGAGATGAATGCACACATCACAAAGTAGTTTGTCAGAATGCTTCTCTCTAGTTTTTATTTGAAGATATCTCATTTCCACCATAGGCCTCAAAGCACTCCAAATGTCCACTTGCAGATAGTACAAAAAGGGAGTTTCAAAACTACTCATTGAAAAGAAATGTTCAACTCTGTGAGATGAATGCACACATCACAAAGAAGTTTCTCAGAATGTTCTGTCTAGTTCTTAAGTGAAGATATTTCCTTTTACACCATAAGCCTCAAAGTGCTCTAAATGTCCACTTGCAGAATGCACAAAAACAGTGTTTCAAAACTGCTCAATGGAAAGAAAGGTTCAATTCTGTGAGATGAATGCAAACAACACAAATAAGTTTGTCAGCATGCTTCTGTCTAGTTTTTATGTGAAGATATTTCCTTTACCACCATATGCCACAAAGTGCTCCAAATGTCCCTTTGCAGATTCTACAAAAAGAGTGTTTCAAACTGCTCAATCAAAAGAAAGTTCAACTCTGTGAGATGCATGCACACATCCCAAAGAAATTTCCCAGAATACTTCTGTGTAGTTTTTCTGTGAAGATATTTCCTTTTCCACCGTAGGCCTCAAAGAATTCCAAATGTCCACTTGCAGATTCTACCAAAAGAGTGTTTCAAAATAGATTAATGAAAAGAAATGTTCAACTCTGTGACATGAAGGCATGCATTCCAAAGAAGTTTGTGACAATGCTTCTGTCTAGTTTTTATGTGAAGATATTTCCTTTTCTGCCATAGGCCTCAAAGCGCTCCTAATGTCCACTTGCAGATTCTACAAAAGAGTGTTTCAAAGCTGCTCAATCAAAAGAAAGTTTCAACTCTGTGAGGTGAATGCACACGTCACAAAGAAGTTTCTGAGAATGCTGCTGTCTTGTTATGTGAAGATATTTCCTTTTGACAATTGGCTGCAAAGCGCCCCAAATGTCCACTTGCAGATTCTACAAAAAGAGTGTTTCAAAACTGCTCAATCAAAAGAAATGTTCAACTCTGTGAGATGAATGCACACATCACAAAGAAGTTTCTCAGAATGTTCTGTCTAGTTCTTAAGTGAAGATATTTCCTTTTCCACCATACGCCTCAAAGCACTCCAAATGTCCACTTGCAGATTGTACAAAAACAGTGTTTCAAAACTGCTCAATGGAAAGAAACGTTCAATTCTGTGAGATGAATGCAAACAACACAAAGAAGTTTGTCAGCATGCTTCTGTATAGTTTTTATGTGAAAATATTTCCTTTTCTACCATAGGCCTCAAGGCGCTCCAAAGGTCCACATGCAGATCCTACAAAAATAATGATTCAAAGGTGCTCAATCAAAAGAAATGTTCAACTCTGTGAGATGACTGCACACATCATGAAGAAGTTTCTCAGAATGCTTCTGTCTAGATCTTAAGTGAAGATATTTCCTTTTCCACCATAGGCCTCAAAGTGAACAAAATGTCTGCTTGCAGATTCTACAGAAAGAGTGTTTCCAAACTGCTCAACCAAAAGTAAAATTCAACTCTGTAGGTTGAATGAAAACATCACAAAGAAGTTTCTCAGGATGCTTCTGTCTAGTTCTTACGTGAGGATATTTCCTTTTCCACCATAGGCCTAAAAGTGCTCCAAATATCGACTTGCAGATTCTACAAAAAGTGGGCTTCAAAACTTCTCAATCAAAAGTAAGGTTCAATTCCCTGAGATGAATGTACACATCACAAAGAAGTTTGTCAGGATTCTTCTGTCTAGTATTTAAGTGAAGATACTTCCTTTTCCACCATATGCCGCAAAGCGCTCCAAATATCCACTTGCAGATTCTACAAAAAGAGTGTTTCAAAACTGCTCAATCAAAAGAAAGTTCAACTCTGTGAGATGAATGCCCACATCACAAAGAAATTTCTCAGAATATTTCTGTCTAGCTTCTCTATGAAGATATTTCCTTTTCCACCATAGGCCTCAGTGTTCCAAATGTCCACTTGCAGATTCTACAAAAAGAGTGTTTCAAAGCTGCTCAATCAAAAGAAATGTTCAACTCTGTGAGATTAATGCATACATCACAAACAACTTTCTCAGAATGCTTCTGTCTAGTTATTATGTGAAGATATTTCATTTTTCACCTTAGGCCTCAAATCACTCCAAATGTCCACTTGCAGATGTTACAGAAAGAGTGTTTGAAAACTACACAATCGAAGGAAAGGTTCAACTCTCTGAGATGAATGCACACATCACAAAGAATTTGTCAGAATGCTTCTGTCTAATATTTATGTGAAGATATTTCCTTTTCCACCATAGGCCTCAAAGCGCTCAAAATGTCCACTTGCAGATGCTACAAAAGGAGAGCTTCCAAACTACTCACTCAAAAGAAATGATCAACTCTGTGAGATGAATGCATACATCACAAAGTAATTTGTCAGAATGCTTCTGTCTAATTTTTATGTGAACATATTTCCTTTTCCACTGTAGGCCTCAAACCACACAGAATGTCCATTTGCAGATAGTACCAAAAGGGTTTTTCAGAACTGCTTAATCAAAAGTAAGGTTCAACTCTGTGAGATGAATGCGCGTATCGCAAATAGGTTTGTCAGAATGCTTCCACCTAGTTTTTTTGTGAAGATATATCCTTTTCCACCTCAGGCCTCAAAGAGCTCCGCATGTCCCCTTACAGATTCTACAAAAAGAGTGTTTCCAAACTGCTCAATCAAAAGAAATGTTCAACTCTGTGAGATGAATGCACACATCACAAAGATGGTTCTCAGAATGCTTCTGTCTAGTGCTTATGTGAAGATGTTTCCTTTTCCACCATAGGCCTCAAAGCGCTCCAAATGTCCACTTGCAGATTCTACAAAAAGAGTGTTTCAAAACTGCTCAATGAAAACAAAGTTTCAACTCTCTGTGATGAATACATACATCACAAAGAATTTTCTCAGGATGATTATATCTAGTTTTTATGGAAAGATATTTCCTTTTCCACCATAGGCCACAAAGCTCTCCAAATGTCCACTTACAGATTCTACAAAAAGAGTGATTCAAACCTGCTCAATACAAAGAAATGTTCAACTCTGTGAGATGAATGCACATATCACAAAGAAGTTGCTCAGAAAGCTTCTGTCTAGTTTTTATGTTAAGATATTTCCTTTTCACCACAGGCCTCAAAGCACTCCAAATGTCCACTTGAAGATCAACAAAAAGAGAGTTTCCAAACTACTCAATCAAAAGAAAGGTTCAGCTCTGTGAGATGAATGCACACATCACAAAGAAAGTTGTCAGAATGTTTCTGTCTAGTTTTTATGTGAAGATATTTCCTTTTCCACCATAGGCCTCAAAGCACTCCAAATGTCCACTTGCAGATAGTACAAAAAGGGTGTTTCAAAAATGCTCAATCAAAAGTAAGGTTCAACTCCGTGATATGAATGCACATATCACAAAGTAGTTTGACTGAATGCTTCTGTCTTCTTTTTGTGTGAAGTTATTTCCTTTTCGACCATAGACCTCAAAGAGCTCCAAATGTTCACTTGCAGAATCTACAAAAAGAGTGTTTCCAAACTTCTGAATCAAAAGAAAGGTTCAACTCTGTGAGACGAATGCACAGATCACAAACAAGTTTCTCAGAATGCTTCTGTCTAGTTTTTATGTAAAGATATTTCCTTTTACACCATAGGCCTCAAAGCTCTCCAAATATCCACTTGCCGATTCTACAAAAAGAGTGTTTCAAAACTGCTCAATTAAAAGGAAGGTTCAATTCTGTGACATGAATACACCAATCACAAAGAAATTTGTCAGAATGTTTCTGTATAGTTTTTATGTGAAGATATTTCCTTTTCCACCATAGGTCTCAAAGCGCTCCAAATATCCACTTGCAGATTCTACAAAAAGTGTGTTTCAAAGCTGCTCAATCAAAAGAAATGTTCAACTCTATGAGATGAATGCACACATCACAAAGTAGTTTCACACAATGCTTCTGTCTAGTTATTAAGTGAAGATATTTCATTATTGACCATCACCCTCAAAGTACTCCAAATGTCCACTTACAGATTCTACAAAAAGAGTGTTTCAAAGCTGCTTAATCAAAAGAAATGTTCAACTATGTGAGATGAATGCACACATCAGAAAGAATTTTCTAAGAAAGATTCTGTCTAGTTTTTATGGGAAGTTACTTCCTTTTCCACCATAGGCTTCAAAGCCCTCCAAATGTCCATTGCAGATTCTACAAAAACAGTGTTTCAAAACTGCTCAATGAAAAGAAATGTTCAACTCTGTGAGATGAATGCACACATCACAAAGAAGTTTCACAGAATGCTTCTGTCTAGTTTTTATGTGAAGGTATTTCCTTTTCCACCGTAGGACACAAAGAGCTCAAAATGTTCACTTGCAGAGTCTAAAAAAGAGTTTTTCAAAGCTGCTCAATCAAAAGTATGGTTGAACTCTGTAAGATAAATGCACACAACACAAAGAAGTTTCTCAGAATGCTTCCGCCTAGTTGTTAAGTGAAGATATTTCCTTCTCCACCATATGCCTCAAAACACACGAAATGTCCACTTGCGGATTCTACAAAAAGAGTGTTTCAAAACTGCTCAGTCAAAAGAAAGGTTCAACTCTGTGAGTTGAATGCACACATCACAAAGAAGCTTGTGAGAATGTTTCTGTATGGTTTTTATGTGAAGATAATTCCTTTTCCACCATAGGCCTCAAAACGCTCCAAATGTCCACTTGCAGATTCTACAAAAAGAGTGTTTCAAAGCTGCTCAATCTAAGGAGAGGTTCAACTCTGTGTGATGAATGCACACATCACAAAGAAGTTTCTCAGAATGCTTTTGTCTAGTTATAATGAGAAGATATTTTTTTCCACCATAGGCCTCAAAGACCTCCAAATGTCCACTTGCTGCTCCTATAAAAAGAGGGTTTCAAAACTGCTCAATTGAAAGTTGTGTTCAACTCTGTGAGATGAATGCATACATCATGAAGAAGTTTCTCAGAATTCTTCTTTCTAGTTTTTATGAGAAGATATTTCATTTTCCACCACAGGCTGCAAAGTGCTCCAAATGTCCAATTACAGATTCTACAAAACGATTGTGTCAAAACTGCTCAATCAAAAGAATGGTTCAACTCTGTGAAATGAATTCACACATCACAAAGGAGTTTGTCAGAATGCTTCTGTCTGGTTTTTATGTGAGGACATTTCCTTTTCCACCATAGGCTGCAAAGAGCTCCAAATGTCCACTTGCAGAGTCTACAAAAAGAGTTTTTCAAAGCTGCTCAAAAAAAAGAATGGTTCAACTCTGTGAAATGAATGTACCCATCACAAAGAAGTTTCTCAGAATTATTCTGTCTAGTACTTAAGTGAAGATAGTTTGTTTTCCCCCATAGGCCTCAAAGCACTCCAATTGTCCACTAGCAGATTCTACAAAAAGAGAGTTTCCAAGTTGCTCAATCAAAAGAAAGATTCAACTCTGTCAGACGAATGGACACATCACAAATAAGTTTCTCAGAATGTTTCTGAACAGTTTTTATGTGAAGAAATTTCCATTTCCACCATAGTCCGCAAAGCGCTCCAAATGTCCACTTGGAGATTCTACAAAAAGAGTGTGTTAAAACTGCTCAATCAAAAGAAAGTTTCAACTCTGTGAGATGAATGCACATATCACAAAGAACTTTCTCAGAATGCTTCTGTCTAATTATAATATGAAAATATTTTGTTTTCCACCTTAGGCCTCAAAGCTCTCCAAATGTCCACTTGCAGACCCTTTTCCACCATAGGCCTCAAAGCGCTTCAAATATCCACTTGCAGATTCTGCAAAAAGAATATTTGAAAGCAGCTAAATCAAAAGAAATGTTCAACACTGTGAGATGAATGCACACATCACAAAGGAGCTTCTCAAAATGCCTCTGTCTAGTTTTTATGTGAAGATATTTCCTTTTCCACCATAGGCTGCCAAGCGTTAAAAATATCCCCTTGCAGATTCTACAAAAAGAGTGTTTCCAAACTGCTCAATCAAAAGTATGTTTGAACTCCGTGAGATGAATGCACACATCACAAAGAAGTTTGTTGGAATGATTCCGTCTAGTTTTTATGTGAAGATATTTCCTTTTCCACCTTAGGCCACAAAGCACACTAAATGTCCGCTTGCAGATTCTACAAAAAGAGTGTTTCAAAACTGCTCAATGAAAAGAAAGGTTCAACTCTGTGAGGTGAATGCACACATCACAAAGAAGTTTCTCAGAATGCTTCTGTGTAGTTTTTAGGTAAAGATATTTCCCTTTCCACCATAGGCCCCAAAGCGCTCCAAATATCCACTTGCAGATACTACAAAAAGTGTTTTTCAAAACTGCCGAATCCAAAGAAATGTTCAACTTTGTGAGATGAATGCACACATCAGAAAGAAGTTACACAGACTGCTTCTGTGTTGTTTTTAGGTGAAGATATTTCAGTTTCCACCATAGGTCTTGAAGCCCTCCAAATATCCACTTGCTCATTCCACAAAAAGTGTGCTTCAAATCTGCTCAATCAAAAGAAAGTTTCAATTCTGTGAGATGAATGCACACATCACAAAGTAGTTTCTCAGAATGCTTCTGTCCAGTTTTTATGTGAAGATATTTCCTTCTCCACCATAGACCTTAAGGCGTTCCAAATATCCACTTGCAGATTTTACAAAAAGAGTGTTTCAAACTGCTCAATCAAAAGAAAGGTTCAACTCTGTGTGTTGAATGCACAAATCACAAAGAAGTTTCTCAGAATGCTGCTGTGTAGTTTTTATGTGAAGATATTTCCTTCTCCACCATAGACCTTAAAGCGCTCCAATTATCCACTTGCAGATCGTACAAAAAGAGTGTTTCAAACGGCTCAATCAAAAGAAAGGTTCAACTCTGGGAGCTGAATGCATAAATCAAAGAAGTTTCTCAGAATGCTTCCATCCAGTTTTTATGTGAAGATGTTTCCTTTTACCACCATTGGCCACAAAGCGCTCCAAATATCCACTTGCAGATTCTACAAAAAGTGTTTCAAAACTGCTCAATCAAAAGAAAGGTTCATCTCTGAGACATGAATGCACACATCACAACGGAGTTTCTCAGAAGGCTTCTGTCTAGTTTTTATGTGAAGATATTTCCGTTTCCACTATAGGCCGCAAAGCGCTCCAAATATCCACTTGCAGATTCTACAAAAAGAGATTTTCCAAACTCCTCAATCAAAAGAAAGTTTAAACTCTGTGAGTTGAATGCACACATCAGAAAGAAGTTTTTCAGAATGCTTCTGTCTGGTTTTTAATTGAAGATACTTCCTTTTCCACCATTGAGCTCAAAGCACTCCAAGTATCCACTTGCAGATTCTACAAAAAGAGTGTTTCAAAACTGCTCAATCAAAACAAAGTTTCAACTCTGTGAGATGAATGCACACATCACAGAGAAGTTTCTCAGAATGCTTCTGTCTAGTATTTATGTGAAGATATTTCCTTTTCTACAATAGGCCTCAAACCGCTCCAAATATCCACTTGCAAATACTACAAAAAGATTGTTTCAAAACTGCTCAATCAAAAGCAATCTTCAACTATGTGAGTTGAATGCACACATCACAAAGAACTTTCTCAGAACTCTTCTGTGTAGTTTTTATTTGAAGATATTTCCTTTTCCACCACAGGCCCCAAACTGATCCAAATATCCACATGCAGATCCTTCAAAAGAAGTGTTTCAAAACTGTTCTATCAAAAGAAAGGTTCAATTCTGTGAGATGAATGCACACATCACAAAGAAGTTTCTCAGAAGGCATTTGTGTAGTTTTTATGTGAAGATGTTTCCTTTTCCTCCATAGGCCTCAAATCACTCCCAATGTCCACTTGCAGATTCTACAAAGAGTGTTTCAAATCTGCTCAATCAAAAGAAATGTTCAGCTCTGTGAGATGAATGCACACATCACAAAGAAGTTTCTCAGAATGCTTCTGTCTAGTTTTTAAGGGAAGATATTTCCCTTTCCTCTAGAGGTCCCAAAGGCCTCCAACTTTGCAGATACCACAAAAAGAGTGTTTCAAAACTGCTCAATCAAAAGAATATTTCAACTCTGTGAGTTGAATGCACACATCACAAAGAAGTTTCTCAGAATGCTTCTGTCTAGTTTTTATGTGAAGATATTTCCTTTTCACCATAGGCCCCAAAGCACTCAAAATATCCACTTGCAGATTCTACAAAAAGAGTGTTTCAAAACTGCTCAATCAAGAGAAACATTCAACTCTGTGAGATGAATGCACAGATCACAGAGGAGTTTCTCAGAATGCTTCTGTCTGGTTTTGATGTGAAGATATTTACTTTTCCACCACAGAATGTAAAGTGCTCCAAATATCCACTTGCAGACACTACAAAAAGAGTATTTCAAAAGTGCTAAATCAAAAGAAAAGTTCAACTCTGTGAGGTGAATGCACACATCACAAAGAAGTTTCTCAGAATGCTTCTTTCTTGTCTTTATGTGAAGATATTTCCTTTTCCATTCAGAACCTCGTAGCAGTGTTCTGTAATCCTGTGTGAGGGACAAACACTCAGAATCCAGCCACTGTGTACTGGAATCCTATCTGAGGGCACACATTTAAAATCCAGATGTAGTCTCCTTGCTTTAGTGAATACACTTATCTCCTTTTCCTGCTATACATTTAGGCAAATTATTTTTCTGTATCTTAAATAAATGGTAAATACCTGAAATTTCTTACTTTTTCCAGGTAGAGTGTCTTCACTATTTAGCTGTAGAAGTATAACTATTTTTGTCTGTGTCACAATTTTGTACTCAGGAACCCTGGCCATGTCACTAGCCAAATGAACATAACTTATGGAATACATGGACAGCATCCAGTTGATATGCTCTAGAGAAAAATAGCAGCTACCGTAGACTTCAGGAAAGACACATCGAGCAAATGACAAAAATGTGGGTTTCCTACCTTCGGGGAGTCTAAGAATGCAGTAGAAAGTGATGTGGAGCAAACATCTTTCAAATGGAAGGAAGGGATAGGGAAAGGAAGACTGTTAGAGGCTCTTTTGAATGTTAGAGGCAACATAAAACATATTTGGATGTGTATTCTAAATAAAATGCAAATGTCAAGAAGGATGTCAGCTGTGAGTGGGACTCAGAGAAAGAGAAACGTTTTGGACTACAGAGGCCTGCAGTACAAGTGCATCTACAATTTTGTTTAGGGAATCCAATGCCTCAGGTATCTATGAGAGGCAGAATTTTCCTATGGAGCCAGCGGCAAGTTTCCAGAGGAGAAATACAGTACAAGCCACTTTATTTTGGAGTAAAAGCCTTTTGTACAAAAATTACCCGACCCCTCCTTTTTTGAGAAACAATTTCACATTGGGATACTAATAAGAAGGAATGCTCAGTCATGAATAAGTGTGACCCTGTTGTGATCTGAGAATTATAGGATCATAGTAACTACAACCAGTCTTCCATCATTCCATGGAAATTGCATGTATGCCACGTTCCCTTCTCAGTTTCCAAGGGACCAATTAATGAACAGGCTGCTCACATTTTCAGCATCCTACTCCTGACACACTCCCACCCTTCTTTCTATTTATCTGTGATTCATAGACATTTGCCTATGACTGGATTCCTGAGGAGAAAAAAGTCTGGATTACAGACGGCATTCCTTGTTATGGAAGGCCCTTCCTTCTGAAAGTCTATTTCTATCATGTTCTTTCCCTGTGCTGTCAAAGCGTCACCCCTTTGTACAAAGGAGAAGAGAAATCCATCAAGTAAATAAAATTTCATTTACCTTTGTAAAAAACATTTCTACCAATTCACGTGGAGGACCTTATGGTTTGGTCTGATAATCAGAGATTTGAAAGAACCTGATATTGTTGGCCAGCAGATTAGAAAAGAGTTATTAGAGAGAGATGGCTCAAGTGATAATAACTGTGTGCCTTGTGAATGCTCACCTAAACCAAAGATCACTGAAGATAATGTATTTTACCATAATGTTTTAATCTCAGGTAAATGACAATTAGGAGACAAACACTTGTTTATCTCCTGATTTGTATTGATCTGAATTAAGCTGTCTGCCATTTGGAGAAATTTAAATGCTATTTTAAACACACAGTCTTGTTACTTGAGTTATTTATGATCTTAAGCGGCTCCTCTCCTTTTGTGGGTTAGATTGTGACTTCAAAAAGAAAATATATATATTAGAGTTCTAGCCCCTGATGTCTGTGAGTATGACTTAATTTGAAATCAAATTATTTGCAGATGCTGTATAATTATGATATGCTAGATGAGCTCATAATGCATTAGAGTGGGCCATAATTCAATATGGTTGATATCCTCATAAGAAGGGAAGAGGAAACAGAGACGCAGGGAGGAGATGGCCATGTGAGGATGGAGGTAGAGAATAAAGTGAGGTATCCTCCAGCCAAGCAATGACAATGAAGCTCAGTGATCACCCGGTGCTAGAAGAAGCAAGAAAGGATTTTTTCCCGGGTCCTTCAGAGAAAAATGCAGCACTGCTAACTCCTTCATTTAAGATTTCTAGCTTCCTGAACCGTAAAAGAATAACTTTATCTCATTTTAAGCGACCTAATGTGAACCAGTTTGTCACAGCAGATATAGGAAATTACACCTCCTTAAAGAATGCAGAATCCTGGCCCATGCTTGCCTCATACCTATTGAATGAGAATCTAAGGGCTCTAGAATCTGCATTTTGAAACTAATACATAATACACAAAGAGAACTCACTAAGTACTCTACATGCACTTCATCCTCACAAGCCATGAAGTAGTTTACTATTATAATTCTCATTTTACATATGGGAAACTGGAGCATTAAAAGATTAAGTAATTTGCCTACAGTCACTCACATAACCAGAAAGTGGAAGAGCTGGGATTCAATCCCAGTTCCAGACATCCTGATATCCTGGGTTCAGACACCACACACTTAGCAACTATTACACACTTAGCATTATTATTATTATTATTATTTTAATCACCATCTCCACCTTCTTAAGCACTCAAAAGTTGAAATCCAGTGGTGTGTTGCTGTTTCCATTCATAGCAAGTTATAGCCAAAATCATAAATTACACTTCCTCCAAAACAGTATACTGACTTCTCATCTCTTTTTAAAATCCCTTCCGTCCTTCTTTTCTTTCTTCTCTTCTCTTTTCTTTTCTCTTCTTTCTCTTGCTCTGTCACCCAGGCTGGAGTGCAGTGGCATCATCTCGGCTCACTGCGACCTCCACCTCCTGGGTTCAAGCGATTCTCCTGTCTCAGCCTCCCAAGTAGCTAGGATTACAGGTGCCCAACACCATGCCCGTTTAATTTTTGTATTTTTAGTAGAGATGGGGTTTCACATCTTGGCCAGGTTGGTCTTGAACTGCTGACGTCGTGATCCATTCACCTCGGCCTCCCAAAGTGCTGGGATTACAGGCATGAGCCACTGTGCCCAGCCTCTTTCACCCATTGAAATCTCATTTCAACAATTTCCATCTTTTTTGAGTGGTATTTTTGAAGTTAGAAATGAATTCCCTATAATACATAGTGAGAATATTTATGGGAGCTTCCTAATTGACTTTCTAAACATTCTGCATTGCTTCTCATTTCCTTCTTTAAATTTTCTTCTACCTTGACTTCCTTAAGACCACTCAATGTTGGCCCCATGCTTTCATTTTTTTCTTTTTTCTTTTTTCTTTTTTTTTTTTTTTGAGATGAAGTTTCCCTCTTTTCACCCAGGCTGGAGTGCAACAGTGTGATCTCAGGTCACTGCAACCTCCACCTCCCAGGTTCAAGAGACTCTCCTGCCTCAGCCTCCCGAGTAGCTGCGATTACAAGCATGTGCCACCATGCCCAGCTAATTTTGTATTTTTACTAGAGATGGGGTTTCTTCATGTTGGTCAGGCTGGTCTCAAACTCCCAACCTCAGGTGATCCGCCCGCCTCGGCCTCCCAAAGTGCTGGGATTATAGGCATGAGCCACAATGCCCAGCCCATGCTTTCTTTTTAATAACTCCTTGCTGCCTAGTTTTTCATGTCCACTGTGTAAGTACTAGTCTTAATGGGTATTTCTTTTCTTACTATTCTGCACCAATGTTTCCCTGATTGACAATAGTTTTCCTGAAATGTATTCTTGGAATGGAATTCTATGATACGCTTAGAAAATTCTGCATACCTTATACTTCAGAATGTGTATGTAAAAGACTCCAGTAAATGATCCAGGGAAGCAAAAATATTTGTGTGTTTTGCGAGTTGTATTCATATGTGTATAAAATTCCCACAGCACTTTGGGTAACAATGCTCTGCACACTTTTCCTGTGCTCCTTTTATCCATTCCCACACTTCCAGAATTTCCTTTGACGTTTGATTTTCTTTATTTTTTTTTACTCCAATATTTTCCTGTAGGTTTCAAACCTATATTTTAAAATGTCAACTGATTCTCCCCCTCTGTCTTCACCACCTGCATCTCAAATTTGACATAGCCATAAACACATTTTATATTTTGGCAAATAAATCTATTTCTTTTAAAGCATTGCCCATCTCAGCTAATGATGATAATATCAAGCCAGTCGCCAAGAAAATTTAGAGTATTTATACCTTGAATCTTCCTTCTAAATGAATTATTAAGTTCAGCTGTTTCTACCTTGAATTACCTTTCTATTCTGCCATTTCTCTTCTGTGTTGCTGCTAATGTTTTAATTTAGTCATTCATCACATCATGCCTGTACTGCTGGAATAATCTTGACTATTCTTTCTGACTTTTTCTTCTAACTGCATCTCAAAAACTTCTATCTAGAATGAAAATAAGTATATATATATACTATATATACATATATACATACACAATATATGTATGTATATAGTATAAGTATAGACATGCTATATACTATATATACTATATATTTATATACACACACACCCACTATGCTTTTAAAAATTGTTTACTTATGTCCCATCATTGAAGGGTAAAATACAAAATCACTGATATTGAGAGACATTCTCCTCAATCATTTAACATTTTCCTTCACAAACCTGTGCTGTAGCCACACCCAGAACAGGTTATGTTCCTTCAAAGACACACACACTTTTCTATTACTCTCCTTTTACTCCTTCTATTCCATCTGCTTAGACCATTTTTTACTTGTTTTCTGTCTATCTTCATTCATTTTTCAGGATCCAATTAAAATATTGATACAAAGCCTGAGATCTTTATATCTTCTCTTATTTAAATTACTGGAGCACCAGATAACTTCCTCTATTATAATTCTTACTGTATACAACCATAACTCTCATTTGAAAACAATGAATACATAATTATAAAATCAGATATATCATAAAATGATTGGTATCAATATGTGAAAAAAATCTTTAATGTTGAAAGTACAAGATTACAAGCCATCTGAAAGTAACTGAACATCAATCAGAGAAAAATGCTCATCAGTTTTTGATGAAACCAAAAGTAAGAGAATTTGGTATTAATCTACTACATCATTGGTAAATTACATATTAATTATTGTGAGAAAGAAATGATTGATGGAATTTAAAGAAAATCGGTTTTCCTTTATTTTTATTATTCTACCTAAAAGTATTATATCTAATTAAAATCATGATTTTAAAATCATCCCATCAAGTATGTCATCACACTAAAATCCATTGTATTTAATTTCTCAACTGAGAAATTGTATTCAATTGTATTCAATTTCTCTACTGAAAAATTAATATAAAAGCAATCACATAGCATTCAGAAATTAATAAATATTTAAAGAAATTAAACAGCATTAGATTTTCTTGTTGTAAAATTTTTTTCTTCTCTCAGTATGGCTTATGTCTCATTGCTTCTATTGAACATAGCACAATTCAAGTATTAATACAGCACCTTTATAAAAGTTGTGAATCTCAGAAATGAACAAGCTTACCTCCCTAGTTATTTATTAAAAGTTATAAGTCACTTTTTTTTAACATCCTAATAATCTTAGAGGGGTATATTTTGTGTTTTTGTTTGCTATATCTTTCATAAAGAAGATCCCTAATGATTTGAAAGTTAGAACCAATTTTCTGAAGGATTGAGCCACGCTCCTTGAACTTGTGTGTTTGTGGGTGGCACACTATGTCTTTTGCAGACCCGGAACCTACCCCTTGGTATAGAACATATTTTCCTCCACCTGCCTTTTAAGTTTTTTTTTCAGCAGGAGTGGGAGGTTTGTGGTTGACCGAAAATAGAACGGGCTACAAAAGCCCTTCCTGTTTGATATTGAATCTGCTATTTGAGTCACCCTTACATTATGAACTGACTGTTAATTAACACATTTGGTAAGAGAATATCCTGATCTGCTTTGCATGTGAGGCTCTCCCAGTAATAAACAAAGAAGCATAATCAAACAAGATTTTAATTTCTCTATGCCCTGTTAGAAATTCAGATATAATTCAAGTCATCTTGGAAATTTTAAGTTGCATTCTGATGTCGTCTCTGTTCTGGCCATTGTGCAATGGGCCTTCAAATGTTGTAGTAGAGGCCAACTGATATTCCATTGTTATTCATTTATACACAGGTATATATATGGTGTGTGTACACAAATATATATATAAATATTCATATATGTGTACATGTGTACATACATACATATGGAGGTAATACAAGTTTGCATTGTTTTTAAAATTTTTTTACCCAAATTAACAATGACTCTATTGCATATCTTTATTGGTTATATCACATTTATATAAATAAATTTATATCAGTGACAATTTCCAAGTAAGTGAAATTTGAATTGGATTCAGGGTTTTATTTTTTTGAAATTTCCGATTAAAATTACTTGATTTCTTAAATTTTATCTTAAAATATTCAAGTCCCATTTGTAAAAAAAAAAATAGAGGATGAAAATGAACTGTGTCTTTATGAGTCACAAATTTTTATTTTACTTTACTAATTGTTAAAATAATATTTTTTCCATGAGGCATTTTATAATGCCCTCTTTATTTATTTATTTTTTTGGTGATGTATTTTTTTTATTAGTATTATTATACTTTAAGTTTTAGGGTACATGTGCACAATGTGCAGGTTAGTTACATATGTATACGTGTGCCATGCTGGTGCACTGCACCCACTAACTCGTCATCTAGCATTAGGAATATCTCCCAGTGCTATCCCTCCCCCCACCCCACAACAGTCCACAGAGTGTGATGTTCCCCTTCCTGTGTCCATGTGTTCTCATTGTTCAATTCCCACCTATGAGTGAGAATATGCGGTGTTTGGTTTTTTGTTCTTGCGATAGTTTGCTGAGAATGATGATTTCCAATTTCATCCATGTCCCTACAAAGGACATGAACTCATCATTTTTTATGGCTGCATAGTATTCTATGGTGTATATGTGCCACATTTTCTGAATCCAGTCTATCATTGTTGGACATTTGGGTTGGTTCCAAGTCTTTGCTATTGTGAATAATGCCACAATAAACATACGTGTGCATGTGTCTTTATAGCAGCATGATTTATAGTCCTTTGGGTATATACCCAGTAATGGGATGGCTGGGTCAAATGGTATTTCTAGTTCTAGATCCCTGAGGAATCGCCACACTGACTTCCACAATGGTTGAACTAGTTTACAGTCCCACCAACAGTGTAAAAGTGTTCCTATTTCTCCACATCCTCTCCAGTACCTGTTGTTTCCTGACTTTTTAATGATTGCCATTCTAACTGGTGTGAGATGGTATCTCATTGTGGTTTTGATTTGCATTTCTCTGATGGCCAGTGATGGTGAACATTTTTTCATGTGTTTTTGGCTGCATAAATGTCTTCTTTTGAGAAGTGTCTGTTCATGTCCTTCGCCCACTTTTTGATGGGGTTGTTTGTTTTTTTCTTGTAAATTTGTTTGAGTTCATTGTAGATTCTAGATATTAGTCCTTTGTCAGATGAGTAGGTTGTGAAAATTTTCTCCCATTTTGTAGGTTGCCTGTTGACTCTGATGGTAGTTTCTTTTGCTGGGCAGAAGCTCTTTAGTTTAATTAGATCCCATTTGTCAATTTTGTCTTTTGTTGCCATTGCTTTTGGTGTTTTAGACATGAAGTCCTTGCCCATGCCTATGTCCTGAATGGTAATGCCTAGGTTTTCTTCTAGGGTTTTTATGGTTTTAGGTTGAACGTTTAAGTCTTTAATCCATCTTGAATTGATTTTTGTATAAGGTGTAAGGAAGGGATCCAGTTTCAGCTTTCTTCATATGGCTAGCCAGTTTTCCCAGTGCCATTTATTAGACAGGGAATCCTTTCCCCATTGCTTGTTTTTCTCAGGTTTGTCAAAGATCAGATAGTTGTAGATATGTGGTGTTATTTCTGAGGGCTCTGTTCTGTTCCATTGATCTATATCTCTGTTTTGGTACCAGTACCATGCTGTTTTGGTTACTGTAGCCTTCTAGTATAGTTTGAAGTCAGGTAGTGTGATGCCTCCAGCGTTGTTCTTTTGGCTTAGGATTGACTTGGTGATGCGGGCTCCTTTTTGGTTCCATATGAACTTTAAAGTAGTTTTTTCCAATTCTGTGAAGAAAGTCATTGGTAGCTTGATGGGGATGGCATTGAATGTGTAAATTACCTTGGGCAGTATGGCCTTTTTCACGAGATTGATTCTTCCCACCCACGAGCATGGAATGTTCTTCCATTTGTTTGTATCCTCTTTTATTTCCTGGAGCAGTGGTTTGCAGTTCTCCTTGAAGAGGTCCTTCACATCCGTTGTAAGTTGAATTCCTAGGTATTTTATTCTTTTTGAAGCAATTGTGAATGGGAGTTCACTCATGATTTGGCTCTCTGTTTGTTTGTTGTTGGTGTGTAAGAATGCTTGTGATTTTTGTACATTGATTTTGTATCCTGAGACTTTGCTGAAGTTGCTTATCATCTTAAGGAGATTTTGGGCTGAGACAATGGGATTTTCTAGATGTACAATCATGTCATCTGTAAACAGGGACAATTTGACTTCCTCTTTTCCTAATTGAATACCCTTTATTTCCTTCTCCTGCCTGATTGCCCTGGCCAGAACTTCCATCACTATGTTGAATAAGAGTGGTGAGAGAGGGCATCCCTGTCTTGTGCCAGTTTTCAAAGGGAATTCTCCAGGTTTTGCCCATTCAGTATGATATTGGCTGTGGGTTTGTCATAGATAGCTCTTATTATTTTGAAATACGTCCCATCAATACCTACTTTATTGAGAGTTTTTAGCATGAAGGGTTGTTGAATTTTGTCAAAGGCCTTTTCTGCATCCATTGAGATAATCATGTGGTTTTTGTCTTTGGTTCTGTTTATATGCTGGATTACATTTATTGATTTGCATATATTGAACCAGCCTTGCATCCCAGGGATGAAGCCCACTTGATCATGGTGGATAAGCTTTTTGATGTGCTGCTGGATTTGTTTTGCCAGTATTTTATTGAGGATTTTTGCATCAGTGTTCATCAACGAAAATCAATATATATCATAACAGCTCTGTAAATGTTTCTCTGAGTTCTGTGAGCCATCCTAGGAACTTAATTGAACCCAGGGAGGCAGCTCATGCGAACCCTTTTTTTTTTTTTTTTTTTTTTTTTTGAGATGGAGTCTCATTCTGTCTCCCAGGCTGGAGTACAGTTGCAGGATCTCAACTCACTGCAACCTCTGCCTCCCGGGTTCAAGCGATTCTCCTGCCTCAGCCTCCCTGGTAGCTGGGCTTATAGGAGCCCACCACCACACCCAGCTAATTTTTGTATTTTATTTCATTTATTTATTTTTTTGAGATGGAGCCTCACTCTCTCACCCAGGCTGGAGTGCAGTGACATGATCTCTGCTCACTGCAAGCTCCGCCTCACGGGTTCAGGCCATTCTCCTGCCTCAGCCTTCCAAGTAGCTGGGACTACAGGCATCCGCCACCATGCCTGGCTAATTTTTTTTTTTTTGTATTTTTAGTAGAGATGGGGTTTCACCATGTTAGCCAGGATGGTCTTGATCTGACCTCGTGATCTGCCTGCCCCGGCCTCCCAAAGTGCTGGGATTACTGGTGTGAGCCACCATGCCCAGCTTAATTTTTGTATTTTTAATATAGATGGGGTTTCACCATGTTGGCCAGGCTGGTCTCAAACCCCTGATCTCAAGTGATCCACCCGCCTTGGTCTCCCAAAGTGCTGGGATTACAGGCGTGAACCACCATGACCGGCTGTGGATGTAGTTTTTAGCCAGGCAGTCAGAAGTATGCGTCTCCTGGACTTGGAATTAGTGCTTGAAGTGGGGCTGGTCTCATGGGATCGAGCCATCAATCTGTGGGATTGGACACTATCTGCAGGTAGACAGTGTCAGGATTGAATTGAATAAGAGGACACCCAGTTGGTCTCTGTGAGAAATGTTTGGTGTGTAAGGAAAAGCCCCCACACAGCCAGCCACAGAAGTGTGCTATTGTTGAGTGTGAGAGTACAAGGGAAAAACAGTTTGCTTTTTTGCTTTACAGTGGGATATTTGATCCATAGGTCTATATCTAAGCACATGAATAGAATGTGTTTGGGCCTGGTTTTTTAGTCTTGCTGGTCAGTAACTAGTTTGACAAGAGAGACTAGCACACTGATCCCAAAAGAACTAGGCCAAGAGCAGATAGGATTTGTGGAAACTTGAATCTCTTATTAGCTCCTTAAAAGACGTACTTTTCTAGACTTCTTTGGAGCCTGGGATTCTAGTACTGGTGAGTTTCCACCAGCAGCAGACTCCCTGAAGATTTGCTAGCCCTCTGCAGGGTTGGCAGGCCACTACCACATTTAGTTGGCTCCTAGGGTATGTTCCACACCAGACTTCCCATTGTGGGAAGGCCAAGAGAACTGAAGGCACAGTCTCTACTCTGGAGGTGGGGAAGTGGGAGAGGTGGTAATTTAATTAACAGTAGATGGTGAGTGAGGCGACTTGGTAAGGTAAGAGGACACACAAAGGAAGTAACTGCAGTAAACCTTAGCTGGCGGCACAAGTGAGGAGGTGTGCTTGAAAGAGAAATGGAGTGTCTGGAGGTGGGTGAGTATATTCTGGTAGGTGTGACAAAGGCACTGTTCCTCCAACACCAGTCCTGGGAGAGGCATATGATATGGTTTGGCACTGTCCCCAGCCAAATCTCATGATGAATTATGAGCTTCAGTGTTGGAGGAGGGGCCTGGTGGGAGGTGACTGGATCATTGGGGTGAATTTCCCCTTTGTTGTTCTTGTGCTAGTGAGTTCTCATGAGATCTGGTTGTTTAAAAGTGTGTGGCACTGCCCCTTCACTCTCTCTCTTTCCTGCCGCCATGTGAATATGTACTTGCTTCCCCTTTGCCTTCCCCATGATTGTAAGTTTCCTGAGGCCTCCCCAGCCATGCCTCCTGTATAGCCTGCAAAACTGAGTCAATTAAAACTTGTTTCTTTATAAACTATCCACTCTCAAGTAGTTCTTTACAGCAGTGTGAGAACAGACTAATACAGCATGGGATCCCAAGTAACTATGCATTCAGAGAAGAAACACAGGTATGTTTGGGAACTGGATGATGGAAGGTACAGGGAAGCACAGTAGGTAACTTTCATGGGTCCTACACTCTACAACATATTCTTGGGGTTGGAATGAGTCAAACAGGAGACTGATGTCCAGGATGGAATTGGCTGTTTATGTTCCCAGGTGTAGGTCTCTTCCTTAACAGATCACGGTACCTTCATTACAAATGGCCTGGGAAGCGTACTTAATGCAGAAACCCCAGCAAATTCTTACAGGGGTTAGTCATGCAGTTATACATTTTCATTCTGGGATTTCTAGGGGCTTAATAAAATTCCTTCATTGGATCATTTAATCCAACATAAATTATTTCCCTACACCTACTTTATACTTGCTCCCTGATTTCATACCAGTGAGTATAGCCTGATGTAACTAAACATTCTGAATTTTCAGTGATACCCAGAGAAGAGTGTGATAACCAATTCTCTCAAAAGCGATTTACTGCAAATATTTTCATTTACAGTAAGTCCTTACTTAACATTGTGGATATGTTCTTGGAAACAGTGACTTTAAGCCAAATGAGGTACTGTATGGCTTCATAACTCAACTCTTTTTCCTATCAATTAGACTATGGGAAAACTGGTTTCGTATGCATTATGTCCTTTTGCTTAAAGTGGTAGTTTCCAAGAACCTATCAATGACATTAAGTGAGGACTTATTGTAATCTGATATCTGCGGGTGGATAATTTAAGGAACACATACATAGTTAAGCCTGTAAACTGCTGCAAGTTCCAGATATTATCAGTTCTATTTCTCCACAATTACAATTCCAGTTTTGGGGTTTCTTTTTGCTCATTAAATTTGAAAAGCCAATTCCAGTTTTAAAGCTTGACCCTTTTCTTATAACTTTTTTTATAACTGATAATATATCAGTTATATCAGTTATATTTCTTAGGCTTCCCACGAAACCCTCAAACTGACTCTGAGGGTGGCCTTGCTATCTAATTTACAAAACCGGTTATCTTGGTTTGCGTTCATTTTATTTCCCTTGCATACATTGCTTAGCTGCTTCTGATTATATGCCTCTTAGCCACGGCTGGATAGAAAACTGTAATAAGAGAAAAGTGTAACTAAGAGACACAGAAGAAAGAGAAATTCCATGAGCACCAGATACTTTTATGGGTGCCTTTTGGAAGCTCTAAATTGAGATGTATCTTTGTTGTCAATTTATGCTATGAATCCAAACAAAAAATGGGGGGAAAAAAGCAAGTAGGCTGTAGATGAAAGTGGAAGAAGAAAAATGAGTCTCTCTATATATATATATTACCAGTTGTATGAAAGTATATGAGTCAATATTCCATCAATACCTAGAAAAATAGTAGATCAATATGCTGATTTTAGGGTTGGACACAAAAGTGTTATAAGCATCTTTTATCTTTTCTTTTTTCCCTCCTTGACTCTGAAGAGAAACACCATTTTTCTACGTATGCAAAGGGTAAAAATTCAGAACTAACACGCAGGGATTAATAGCAGTGAATTGCAAACTCAACTCAGTGGTATAGTACCTGGCAACATTATTACTCAGCATATTTCTCTGGCTGAGGCTGATTTCATTTAAAGTAGTTTTATACTTGTGCTAAAAATAAGTGTACATCCCGTTAAGGGAGAAAAGATCCTCTACACAATGGATTGGACCTACATAACCTTATGTACCAGAGAGGAAAACATCATTCTCATGAGTCACAAAGCTTTCTTCTTCTTGTCAATATGATAAACAGTTTCCGGAAATTGAGAACGACGCTGGTTACTTTCCTTCCTCCTGAACATGCCACACTGAAGAGACAGGGATGACTCCTTCCCTATGGGACAGACACACATGTAGCTTTCCCTGGGTTGTGGAGGAAGGCATGGCCACAACACCATCGGCAGCCTGCTGCAGGGACCTCACGATGAGAGGAAGCAACGGATGCCTGGGCCAGGGAAATGCATATTTGGGAGAAAGCAGGAAATTCTGATGTAGAGATAGGGAAGAACCCTGGGGAAAAGGACCCAAGCTGGGCGGGGAGGAGGAAACCACCAGGATCCCAGGATCAGAGACAAAGGACACAGGGACACAAACAAAGTGAAGCCAGATGGAGAGGGCAGGCTCACGGGGAGAGCAAGCTCACAGGGAGAGCATGAGCCAAACCTGGCTTATTTCACACTCATCAGAGAGACTGCACAGATGGGGCCAAACCAGGGCCCAGGAGCATCGGAGAGAGGAGGGCCATTTCAAAGACTTTTGTAAAATAAGCTCAAAGTTTCTTTGTTTATTTGTGGGTGTGGGAGTGGAAATGTAGGGAAAGTGAAGAGAGTGGGGAAAAAGGGATGGGTGATTTTGTAGGCAAGATGCTCCCTGAGGAGGTCCTGGTGGACCTGCTGTGGGGAGCGGCATTCTGCACACTCTCATATCATGGGGAGCGCATGACTACATTACTGCTTACACATCTCCAAGTGCAGCTTGGGGGGTGAATGTTTAATTGTCTCACTGTAACTGTCTAAATCTCTGGAAAATGTGAAGGGTCATGCATTTGATTTAAACCTATGAGGTCTGAATGAATTCTCCTCCATGCCTAACCGAGTGAAGCAAGTATATAACCAACCATGCATCCCTAAGCAGGGCCGGTATGAAAGGGAGGAAACGCCTCCCCACTGAGCTCGCAAAGAACTTCATCACTGACCTGAATCAGATCCAGCAGGAAATGAAACACTGAGTACATACTTTTACAGTAGAGGGAGGGGGACGGAAAACAAAGTGAGCTGAACTGAAACGTGAGAAAGAACAGAATGGCAGTGAGTCCACGGGGCAGGGCCACAGCTTTCTTTTTTCATGGCCCTCAGTCCAGTAACCCCACCCGGCATTCGTAGCGGGTGACATCACTGATGCCCCAAACATGCTCCAGCAATTTCCTGCTTTCCAGAGTCCAGCCGAGCAATGATGTCAGTGGTGCACCTGGGTAAAGATATGGCAGGGCCGGGTCACAGGGAGTGGGGACAAAGGCCAACCCAGTTAAATAAACTGCTGGTCTTCTAGGGCCTGGTCCCTAGGCAGGCTTCCACCATGAGATAGGTATAGCCCAGGCCAATCCCAACAAGAGGAAAAAAAGCATGTACTTGGCCAGGGGCGGTGGCTCACACCTGTAATCCCAGCACGTTGGGAGGTTGAGGCGGGTGAATCACGAGGTCAGGAGTTTGAGACCAGCCTGAACAATGTGGTGAAACCCCGTCTCTACTAAAATGGGAAAAAATTAGCTGGGCGTAGTGGTGGCCGCCTGTAATCCCAGCTACTCGGGAAGCTGAGGCAGGAGAATCGCTTGAACCCGGGAGATGGAGGTTGCAGTGAGCCGAGATCATGCCACTGCACTCCAGCCCAGGCAACAGAGTAAGACTCTGTCTCAAAAAAAAAAAAAAAAAAAAAGAATGCACCCATGCAGTGCCTCCTGTCACCCTCTGCCCAGAAAGGGCACAGGGGCCAGGGTGAAAGAGTTACAGGAAGACAGAGGGAAGGAAACCATGCAGACATAACCACATGGGGGCAGGCCCTAAGCTGCTGGGACCTCCACAGTGTATCCCTTTCCTCCAACTGGGAGACGGAAGCACCGATGGTCTTTCTCTACAGTGCCAGGAGCCACCCTGCCCCCAGAGATACCCTACAATCAATGACTACCATCTAAATGCTTCTGGATAGTTTCATTCCTTGTAGATGATATTCCAAATATTATAATTTGTACTTCTCCACAATTACAATTCCAGTTTTGGGGTTTCTTTTTACTCATTAAATTTGAAAAGCCAATTCCAGTTTTAAAGCTTGACCCTTTTCTTAAAAGTTTAACTTCTCTTTTTATTCAGGCTTCCCACTAAACCCTCAAACTGACTCTGAGGGTGGCCTGGCTAATTTACAAAACCGGCCAGGCTGCCTAACCCCTAGATTCCAGCCCAGAGTGTTGCCATAAATTGCTGTCAAGACATGCTTCTATGTCCCATGTTTGCCAGTGAGAAAAGGGTTCATATTCTAAGTTCTTCAAGTCTCTCTCACTGCCTCAATGTGAAGTCAATGGAAAACAGTCAAATACACCAAAAATTAACTTCAAATGGATATCTGCTATGAATTCCAACTTGGTTGGACACCTCTCCAGGCCAACTGTTGTGAAAATGCATTGTTGTTTTAAAAAACACTGTGAGAGATGGCTGGGCATGGTGGCTTACTTGAGGTCAGGAGTTTGAGAACAGCCCGGCCAATATGGTGAGACCCCAGTCTCTATGAAAAATATAAAAATTGAGCCAGATGTGGTGGCATGCACTTGTAGTCCATGCTACTTGGGAGGCTGAGGCAGGAGTATCACTTGAACCTGGAAGGCGGAGGTTGCAGTGAGCCGAGATCATGCTACTGCACTCCAGCCTGGGTGACAGAGCAATACTCTGTCTCAAAAAAAAAAAAAAAAAGAGAGCGAGAGAAAACACTGTGAGAAGAAAGAAGTCAATCACCCCCTCTCCAATGCCCAACACAGTAAGCAAGAAGGGCCCAGGAAAAAATTAACAGGGAAAAACAATCTTGCATTTGCTTAGTGGAATCTGGGGTTTGCACACATTAGTCAGAGATAGACAAATCATACTGAATACACTTCTTATAGAAACATTCTAGCTCTTATGGCCTTTCCTTGCTGTCCCAACTTTTGAGGTGCGAAAACACAGCAACACAGCCAGGACCGGCCAGGTGACGGCACGGAGCCCGCTCCCACAGGCTGTGTGTGTGTTCTCACTCTCTTGCAACTGGCCTGAGTTAAGCCTTCTCCCCAAGCACTTGCAGTTTATCATCGCCCTATTTACTGTATTTTCATGTTATAAAAGTGATATACACCCAACGTAGTAATTTGATCTATACAAAAAAGAGAAGAAAAAAAGCTACTCATAATATCACTGTCTAATTTAAGGTTTTGGTGTAGTCTTTCTAGTCTTTTTCTATATGGAATGTAATTTACTTCTCAAAAATATCATTTCATATATTTTGCTTACATATTAGCAATTTTGTCATGAAATTTATGCCAACTGATTAAACAGCCCTTGTAAATTACAGAAACTTAAAGACAATATCAAAACAATGTGACCACAAGACAAAGACCACCTACTACTAAATTATTTTTGGCATGAGATTATTTTTTGAGAAGTTTTATAAACTATTAGGTTTATTGAACACTATAAACTGTAATCCTTGAAAGAATTTTGGAAGCATACCATAACAGGGTAATTTGTATTAGAATATAGGGTTGGAAAACCTTAAAAAACAACTTGCTCATTTCTTCCTATATCAAAGATTTGTATTAGAAAATCTATTTCTTACAAAAAGATGTACTAAGTGGTATTATGTCAGTCAAGCATCTTGTATTATTTTCTAGCTTTCAATAATATGTATAATGTCGTAAAAAAGAGGGAAGAATACACAAAATACATATGAAGCTTACTAGGAATGAAGAAAGTTATTTTAGGAAGGAAAAATTGGTTACCATCAAGGAATATGGAAAACACTAGCAATGCATGTAAGAATGACCTCAAAGGTCTTAGACATCCACGAGCTGGGAATGCTTGTGCTGGGTGCTTCAGTTACAACAGCATGGGGAAGTTAAATAGACTAGTGAAGCTGTTACACCAGTTAATAGTATTTATTATTATTTGTGGCCACCAATGCCAATTAAAACAATAATTAAATAGAACATGAGGAAATAATTCAATGGTAGGAAAAAAAAATCTGGCCTACAAGTGAACATGGAAAGTAAAAGTAAATATTTAGAAAGTGAAATCAGGAGCGGAAAAAAGCTCCAGCATCTCACCATGGGGTCTTCCAAAGCCAGCAATACTGGAGATGTTTATTGTTCAAAGATGGACTTGCTTGGGTTGGGATTCTCCAACTAGAGCCAGAGGGGAGATTCTCTGCTTCCCTTGAGGACACAACAAGAGAGGCTTTCTTATAAAGCCTGCCACATTCTGTGCCTGTATTGTTTTATTTACTGGAGTCTATCATAAGGCCTGTGAGGAAAGGACTGAATCTCTTTCTCATAGCCGTTGGGCTGATGGCCCTGCGTGCTGTAGGCATTTAATAATTCACTGAGTAAATGAATGAACCCTGCAGGAGATTGGGAGCCTTTCTGATCTTGAGGTCTCAGTTTGGACTATCTTTCTGGAGTGGATAGACGAATATGTTTTTCAGCAGCACTCTAATAAGCGCACATTGGGTGACTAAGCAGAAGAGTGATTCGTTTTGCTAGAATTTTCTCACCTGCAGGAGCCAGTCCCCCTGGTGTCCCCATTCCCTGTCCCCTCAGTCATCTCAGCAGGAAATTACTATCCTGTCTCCCACATGGGTGATGAATGTTCAAGGCATTTCAGCAGACTGTGGTAAGGCCCAGAATGGGTTCAAGTAAAAGTAAATACCAGTCCTTATTAGGAGATCCTGGCCCCTCTGATGCATGTGTCCCACTACACATGCAGCTTCCTGCTCTGTCATAGAAAGCAGCCCTCTAGGGCCACCACCTCCAGTGAGAGTTTCCTGACCTCCAGGAACTTCTGTAGTCAGGCATCACTCCCTTCCCTCACACCCCACACCCGATTGTTCCAGATTTCATCACTGTGCACTGATGCTCACTGCGACCCCACATGTGGCCACAGGAGGAACTCGGCTGAGGGCTGAGAAGACCAGATAATGACACAGAGGGCTCACTTCAGGAAACCCAGAGAGCTGCAGCGGCTACTCCAGGGCCATTCCACGCATTCATTTTCTAACAAGTCATAAGTCAAAGAGTGACATCAGGAACGGACAGCCTGGTGTCCAGGCATCAGCCATGGCAACAGATTCTGATTTCCCAGAACGGCTTTGGTCTTTACCTGGTGTTGGATATGGTAGTGTTAGCTGGAGTGGGAGGAGATTCACATTGTATATTTGTTTAGTGACTCCAAAGATTTTAAATTATATTGTGTTTTTTATTATTTTATTCCATTTTTTTAGAGACAGAGGTCTCACTCTATCTCCCAGGCTGGAGTGCAATGATATGATCATAGGTCAGTGTAGCCTCAAACTCCTGGGCTCAAGTAATCCTCCCATTTCAGCCTCCTGAGTAGCTGGGACTCCAGGTGTGTGCCATGACTCCTGGCTAATTTTGGTTTAAGTAGAGACACAGTCTGGCTATGTTGCCCAGGCTGGTCTTGAACTCCTGGCCTGAAGCAATCCTTCTACCTTGGCTTCCAAAAGTGCTTCGATTGTAAGTGTGAACCACTGTGTGGGCCCTGGTTTTTGTTTAATGGCTATTAAATGCTCAGAAGTGAATTAAGGTTGCAGTTAAATGCACAATTTTTATATCAAACTATTTTCTTTGCTAATTCACTTCTATCTGCGTCTACCAGCTGTAAACTACCTGAAGCAGAGAAAGCTTCTTTAGGTTGGGGCTTCCTGTAGCCCTGAGCTGAGTGCCTTATGCAGCATTGGCCGAGTGAATGAATTTGTTGGGTGAACTGCTGCGGGGTTTAGAGTCTGCAGAGGGTAGGACAGGACAGATCGTGATCGAGGCTAACCTTCTCACCTACTCCACCATTTCATGCTCTGTTTGGGCACCTCCATCACCCCTCACTTCCCCTGATGGTCCAGTCTCTCTGGGCCTGCACTGTCCAGCCACCCTCTTATCCCTAAGCCAAGGCCTTTGCCAACTAAAGCTCAGGAGTAAAGTGGCCATCACTGAGGCCATTCTATGTATGTATGTATGTATGTATGTATTTATTTATTTAGAGATGGAGTCTTGCTCTGTCACCCGGGCTGAAGCACAATGGCGCAGTCTTGGCTTACTGCAAACTCTGCCTCCCAGGTTCAAGCAATTCTCCTGCCTCAGCCTCCTGAGTAGCTGGGATTATAGGTGCCCGCCACCATGCCCAGCAAATTTTTGTATTTTTAGTAGAGATGAGGTTTCACCCTTTTGGCCAGGCAGGTCTCGAACTCCTGACCTTGTGATCCCCCCAACTTGGGCTCCCAAAGTGCTGGGATTACAGGCGTGAGCCACTGCACCCGGCTGACTGAGGCCATTCTAAGGAATATACAGCAAGCTCTTCAGTACCCATTTTTGTTAACTGAGGTATAACTAAATGATACACAGGTCCAGCGCAGTGGCATGAACCTATAGTCACAGCAACTTGGGAAGCTGAGGTGGGAGGATTGCTTGAGATCAGGAGTTTGAGTCCAGCCTGGGCAACACACGTGTATAGGTCTATGAGTCTGGAAGAATGTATATAGCCATGGAATCACTACCATGTCAAAACATAGGATATTTCCATTATCCCAAAAAGTTCCCTCCTGCCCCTCTGCAGTCAAACACTTCCCTCCCCCAACTCCTGGCAACTGCTGATCTGAACTGTAGACCTGAAAATGTCATTCAGAACCCATTTCATCTGGACCCTTCTCTCTGTGTCAACATTGCTGTGAGCGGTGTCTGTGGGATTTTTCTGGACGTTCTCTGCCATGCCCCTGTTCCTTCCTTCCTGCCTTCTGGAAGGCACCCCTGCCAGGAGTCGGCTGCATTAAAGTGGGTGTTTCAGGGGTGTCTTCCTTTACTCTCTTCTCACTGATTTCCAGCTATCCCTGTGTCTCTTGTTTAATGAGTGCCTTCACCCATATCCTTAAACCCACCAGGGCAACCTTCCTGCCCCTTTCTTTGGAGAGCTGTATCTGTATTTCCAGTGGAGACACAGACTGTTCCTTAGATGCTATTAACCCTCTGAGCTCTCTCTCTTCAAGCCAGGCTCATTTCTGGCTTGGCCAATCTGCCTCCTCCCGTGTCCTTTCCATGACACGGTGATGGCGTCACCAGCCAGTCACCAAGCTAGAACAGTCCCTTCACCCGGCCCCTACTGTAGGAGGATACTTTTAGAGTATGTCTGCAATTCACCCTCACTCTCCGTATCTACTTCTGTGGCCAAAGTGTGGACCTTGATTTCCTCTGGCCCCAGCTGAATTAACCCACCTCCCTGGGCCTGGTTCTCTTTTCACTAAACATTCTCCACATTGCTGCCAGAGCTATGTTTCTAAAATACACATCAGACCACATTCTTCTCCTCCTTATTTAAAAACAAAAAATAAAAAAATAAAAAACCAAGAAACAAACAAAAAACCCACCCTACCGTGGCTCCTCAGTGTGTAGAGATCAGATTCAAGTTCTGTGAGATGGTCTTCAAGATCCTTGGCCATGTGACCCCGTCCTGCTATCCCAATCCCATTCCCATTCCCATCCCCAGCCTCCCCACGTCATCCAACTCCAGCCACATTGGATCACCCCAGAAGAGGATGTCATGTATTAGTACTCTGGTGCCTTTGAGTCAAAACTCACTGTTTTGCCAGTTCAGAGGTTGAGCCCTTTTTGAAGAATCCCCTCTTCTTCCACAGCCCAGGTAAGTTCTACCCCAGGCATAATGAGCTGTTATCCCCCTGGGATCTGAGGGCATTCAGAATACCAACACAATGCTCTCCAGATACCTCTATGCTATTCAAATCCATGCATCTCACACCTGCTCATCTTAAAATCTCTGTGCCTCACATGCAGGAAGAATTCAAATGATGCTGATTGAAAAAACATTGTGTCCAATATTAGATGAAGTATGTAAATATCAAGGCAAGAATCTGCACTTTTTGTCTGTCTATTGCTTGTTTGCACAATAGAGCCACATGGTTTATTATAAAAAATTATTATAATGTATGCTGTTTAAGCTCAGATCACTTTGCACTAATGATGATGATAATGATGGGTTAGAATTTTTTTTCTTTTCTTGCCATGGGATCTGCCAGGTTTTAAGAATTCTTTTTTATTCTAAACCAAATTCAGGAGCACTCCCAAAGACAAGAAATCAAATTTAGGCCACTGATGGTACCAACGGAAGGCTATCACTGTGTAGCTATACCAAATGAAGCCAATCTTCATGGATTTTAAGCACTTTGATAAGCTTTTATATCTCTGCTCATCTCCTTTACCTCCATAGATAACACAAAATAACAGAATAATCAACCAATAGCAACGTAATCCCATCACAACAACATCAAAAATGAGAATTCATATGATTCAGTAATTTCCTAAGCCAGAACTTCCCACCTGATGTGCTGGGGAAGTGAGAGGGTGAGGACTGCTTTCCCCAGCCCTTGGGGTGACTGGGCAGATCCTGTCTGGTGTGAGCATTCAACCCTACTGATTACATCATTTTGGGTGCTATGTGTGATAAAGGTTGACAACCACTGTCCTAAGCCATTCTACCATTTAAATAGACTGAATTCTCCCAAGTTATGTTCTTACTTGCCTTAGAAAGGAAATTAGTATTATGACTCTAAGGATCCTGAACACATGATCTAAAAAAAGAAAAACCCAAACCACAATGGCAAAGGTAGGTGAGACAGAGTGTTAAGAAAAATAGCGAATACTGTACTATTAATTACTCCCAATTCTCCCTAATCCATGATTTTTAAAGAGTGGGTGGAGCATAACGATTTGAGGCACTGCGACAATGCAGAATGGGGAGGGTTTTTGGAAAATGTGACTCACTCACCGTTCCGACCAAAGGGTAAATGAACCCAGCACCTATGCTGGCCCGGACATCACTGATAGGTAAGATGAAGTCCCTTGGCACACCTTTTTTGTCAGGTTGGTGAGACAGAGAAAGATCGGTCTTTGCCATGCAGATGGGCAAATTTCCAAAACCCTGTAAGAAAGGAAAGAAAATGTGTTCACTGATATAGATGTGAGTCTCCTGTGTTTTTCAATTTGCACTTTATACAGTCTTGGCATCAATGGTATGCCAGCTCAGATCGAGGCACACGCAGGAGCTGCTTGTTACTACTTGTTCACTGAAGAAGCAAGAAGGTGAGGATAAAAACTCATCTCCATGTGATGACTGTTTAGTAGGTCACGGGTGACTATTGTTTATTTTGGAGGTCTCGTTAAGAGAAGGCAGTGTTATGTGCATGTTTGGGAAAAGCATTGCTATTTTCAGGCAAAGCAGCAGCTGTAGAAACTGCTTTCCAAGACTATTAATATCTGGGACCCAGCAAGGTAGTCTGGAGAAAGGCTCTGCGACTAGGCTCTTAGTCATGTTGTTCACTCATTCTGGAGTCAGTCAAGAAGCAAAGGGTTCCTTTGTGTTGGTTTATGAATCATGGTTATTTGATCTGCAACTACATTACAAGAACTAAGATGAGGTCACTATTTAAGCTTCTTGTTTTTAAGGACCAAAGTCTATGTCTGACCCAGAGTTCCAAAGGTGAAAGATCAGGAAGTCACATGTGGTGTCTCACAAAATGCACAGTGTCCTTGAAGCCTGTTTCTGATTAAATGGCACACAGTGTTCCTTTAGAGGCTTTGCTAATTCATTGCAACCACATACTTGGCACTAACTTTTAAAAAAATAAAAATAGAGATGGAGGTTTTGCTATGTTGCTCAGAGTGGTCTCAACTCCTGGCTTCAACTGATCCTCTGCCTTGCCCCCTCAAAGTGCTGGGATTACAGGTGTGAGCACCATGCCTGGTTGACACGACTTTTAAGGAGTATTTCCTTGATAGAGATAAAGGGAATGAAATCTTTAGTCAAATTTTCGTAAGACTTAGCCTAAAACTATTTGGAAGATCTTAGAGTCTTATCAACTTAGGGAGGACTTGGGCTTGGGGCCATTTTCTTTTTGAAATCTCCACTCTTCTATACTGATAAGAATTTTGCTGAGTGAGAATCTCAGCTGCCTTTCAGAATGGTGCCAGAATTTTGAATTTCAGACATGGTTAAATATTAAAGTAATTTCTATAGGTTTGCTAATGTAAAAATTTTGTCAGTAGGCATATTAAAAAGAAACAGAAACCAACCAGTATGCTATATACCGTCACCAGATTACTTCATAAAAGAAATAACATTTTAACACTGAAAGGAGAAAAGACTTAATATTACAATAAATGATAGTCTTAAATATCATTATTAAAAACTCAGGGGAAAAAAAACAAAGCAACCTCATGAGAATGACCTTATTTTACTTGGTTCATTGCACATGAATTAAAACTTCACCACAATGCCTAGGCACAGAGCAGTGCTTGGGAATCCTTTTTGTAAAGGGTAAGCCAAGAACATCAGGGAAAATTCTAAGAATTTAGAACTTTCTGAGTTCCTATTTTACCAAACCTAGGAGAAAAAATACCCTGGCTGGCAATGGTAGCATTTAACAAAATTTCAAATGGGTTTACAAAAAAGAATAAGGAGTTGGAGATTGTTTTTAAAGATAAGGTCAACACTACCAATCATGAAGCTCTTTAGCCAGCAGGCTCTTAAAATGTTCTGACTTCTATCTATCTGATTACACCAAAGTAGGAGGGACACTGGAGGCACATGGTCCTTTTGGTAAAAGGTGGCTGAGCCTCCTGTAATGGAGTTGATTCATCATGACTGGCACTGGACTAGGTGATGACACATGCTGTCAGATCATAGCCACCTTCCCAGCTGTTTGCCTACTTGCCTTTCTCAGTGGCTAGAGGTAGAAGATGATGGAGCCTTCAACCTCAGTGGACCAGCTCAGTAAAAAGCCAGTGAACTGCTTGCATAAGAACAGCAAACGTTCCCATCTTTATAGGCTGCACTCCTATCTGCCTACCCTGGCACCTTGCTAGCATTTTTAAGGTAGTAAGAGGCCTGTAAGGAAGAGGAAGCATTGCAATTCATGTAAATCTGACTCCACAGCTCTACTCCAAAGGATAGTTTCAACATTCTGGGCTGAGTGGGAGGGATGAAAGATCACACATCACCTACAAACAGGGATACCACCCATATCAGATACATTTATAGTCACAGAAGTAAATGATGCATGGATCAGAGGATACATGCCTCACCATAAAGTTCTAAATATAGTCTACACTCTACCCGAGGATATTGCTTTCATCTTTGTTAACCAGAAAATAGATTAAGCAAAGGTTAGCTGGTGAGACATGTACAAATCCTCAAGTCAAGCTGAGTATTCTGAGAGCCTAAGGTGAATTTTTTCTTTTCCCCTAAAAGTACAACTTTTACCTGCTGAGTGTAACGATCTATTTTGACTTGTGCCTCAGGACAGAGTTCAATATCTTTGGCTCCATAGACAGCCTGGGCAATGGTCCTTATCTTGTCCACAATTGGAAGCTGCAGAAACACAAATTATAACAAAATTGTGTAAGTTTAATCTGGTTAAAGATTTTTTAAAAAGTTTAGTGACACTTACTGTAATTGCTTAAAATTCCCTTATCAGGGTACCCCCTCAGCAACTGCAGGATTCCTTGCAAGCCCTCTTTTTTTCCTTTTAGCACCCTAAAGCACTGAAATTTTCAGTGTCAGAATAGATCAGATGTCAACTAGCAAATAAGCCTTAGGTGTTCAGGCAATTTAGAGGCTGCTTAGAGCCCACGTAGAATCTGCAGAGGGAGACCAGGCACAGTGGCTCACACCTATAATCCCAGTACTTTGGGAGGCCGAGGCGGGTGGATTACCTGAGGTCAGGAGTTCAAAACCAGCCTGACCAATATGGTGACACCCCGTCTTTACTAAAAATCCAAAAAAACTAGCTGGGCTTGGTGTTGCATGCCTGTAATCCCAGCTACTTGGGAGGCTGAGGCAGGAGAATCACTTGAACTGGGAGGCAGAGACTGTGGTGAGACAAGATTGTGCCACTGCACTCCAGCCTGGGTGGAGTGGGACTCCGTCTCAAAAAAAAAAAAAAAATCTGCAGAGGGAAGAGGGAAGTTAGTGCCTTACAGAGGGCTTCTGACTAGGAAGCCCCGGAACTGCGGCCGACCCCTTCCTCTCCCTGCCTCACCCCTGCAGAAAGATCTGCAGAAAAAGCTGGAAGGGGTGGGATGGTGTGTGTGGGGGTGGGGACTGGGGCTATGCAGTTTCCAGACCTGGTCTTTGGCACCCTCTACAGGACAGTTCCATTCCCACACCTGAGCTTTGGACAACTGAATCCTATGCCCCTTCCCACTCATGGAACCTGGTGCCAGAAATTCCCAAGACTTACCCACCATCCACCACGCCACATAGCAAGTGTCCTCAGTGTCTGCAGACCAGAAACAACTCCCTTGTGTCTCAGCACTGGGCCACCTGCTGAAACCCCAAACTGCCTGCCCCATTGTTTGAGACTCAGTCAGGCCTTGGCTCCAAAAGTCCTCTTGGACTGCCGCTGGCCCCCAGGGTCTCTCCTGACTGCACCTCAGTCCTGGAGCTCCCACGCCGCTGGGCCCCGAGCCCCATGCCCCGATCCAGCTGTGGCTCCTTTACGGGGGCCTTGCTGGCCTTTCCTAAGGGAGGTGTTTTCCCGAGGGCAGGTGGACTGCTCCTCAGACTAGGGGCCCTCGGAGGGCCAGGCCTGGGCTTCTACCTCCTCTCGCAGGCTGGTGTTTCTCTGCAAATATGGCTCATGTGTCCTCCTTCCTCTCAGACTGGGGGCCCCTGAGGACTGGGCCTGAGTTTCCCTCTCCCCCTTCAGAATGGGGATTCCGTGAGGACTGACCCAGGGCCTCCCCCCGTCCCCTCCATCTGGCTGTTAATCTCCAACACTTCCACCTCCAGTCCTATTCTGCACAGCTCTCCCCAGCGCTGGGGGCTCAGAGGCGTCTTCAGCCTTCCCCAGGGCTGGGGCTCAGGGAGGGCTTCCTCAGGCGCTGGCCCCAGAGTCAGGCTGCACATTGGCTTGGAGGACAGGCCTTTCCTCTGGGACTGTGAGGCCCAGAGTGCCCACCCAGAACTCCACCTCTGACCTCACAAAGGCCTGCTTCAGAACTCGGTCTCCACGGCACTGCTGGCCAGATAAGGGATGTTATTTTGGGCAGTGCATCTGAACTTGGTTCAAGTGGCACCAGCCAAATCCCTGCCTTACTGACCTCTCCCCTGGAGGATCAGGAGCAGCGCTCAAGGCCACCCTGGGAGGGCTGAGAGGCAGGCTCTGGACTGGGGACACAGGGATAGCTGAGCCCCAGCTGGGGGTGGAAGCTGAGCCAGAGACAGTCACAGAGGAACAAGATCAAGATGCGCTTTAACTGAGAAGCCCCCAAGGCAGAGGCTGAGAATCAGAAGACATTTCAGCAGAGTGAGTGGGGCTCCAGGCAGGGTGGGGATGGGGCAGCCTCCTCAGTGCCCAGATCTGGAAGGGCCATTCCCTGGGTACCATACAGCAAGGAGGTGACTGAGGGATTGTTTGGGGAAGGAGCCCCGGCTGGGAGTGGAAGTCCCGGCTTTCTTGTTATGGTGCAGTCCTGTGTTGCTGTGTGACACAGGCACATACACCTTCTCTCTGGGCCTCAGTTTCCTTACCTGTAAGTTGGTTGTTGGGAGGACCAGCGGTAGAGCAGAGATAGCAGGGATGCACTGGGCTGGGCTGTCAGCAGACCATGGTGGTGGGACGAGGAGAGAGCTGAAGACCACCAGCAGTGGACCACAGCGGGAGGCGTGCAGGCAGGAGACGGGTCAGCTGCCGGCTTGCTGGAGTCATTCCTCCCATGCAGTCCCCTCCTGAGGGGCTGGAGCTGGGGCTGGAGGGTTTCAGCAGTCAGGGCTGGAGATAAGAGTCTGTGCTGGAGCTAGAGGGAACTGGGCTAGAGAATCAGGAGGACAGACAGGGTGAGGGGACTTCGGGCTACCTTCATGCTGTCAGTTAGAGATAAAGATAGGAGTACAAAGGGGAATTTTTGGGTGAGGTACATGGGTGAAATGAGTTTTCAGGGCCTCATCCTGTGTGTTCACCTTCTGTGTTTGTGTGTGTGTGTGTGTGTGCATGCGTGCATGTATGTGTGTGTGCAGGTCCTGGACAGTCACAGCTTAAGTTAGCAGCAAGAGGGCTTGAGGTTAAAGGTATAGCACGCAAATATGAGGCTGGAGCCACTGAGTAGAGGCTGTGGGCATCTCCACAGTCCAAAGCTGGGCTGCAGACAGGGAAGGTCAGCAGGAGCACTGGAGGGTCTGGCCTGGGGTTGGGGTCCTGGGGCCAGCATGGGTGGGGTGGGGCTCCAGGGCGTCACCTCATTGGCTGAGTACCGCTCTTCCCTCCCTGTTGCTTGGCTGGGTTAAGGGAGTGGCACTAGCAGGAGCTGCCCCAGGGCTTCTCCCCTGGGGACCAAGGTCTGATGGAAGTGTGGGGCCAAGTTCTGTGTCCTCCAGCCCTAGTGACCTCTCTTTGGCTCCTCAGCATCTACAAATCTGAAGGACAAAACATGGTTCAAGCATCTGGGCACAGGCAGTAAGTACCCCACCCTCTTCTCACCCTCCAGCCCCCTGTCCTCCACCCAGCCCACTTCAGTGCCCTCCCTGCTCCATCCTCAGCCTCTCCCTTGGGGCAGCTGTCCCCCCTCGACCTCCTCCTCCCCACCCACCCACTCGCCTCTGAGGTCCCAGAAGAAAAGCATCTTCCACCTGTTGCCTGGGCTGGGTCCTGGGGTGAGGGAAGGCTCAGAAATACTTGGATGAGGGTCAAGGCATGCAGGTGGCCTTCAACTCAACTGCACTCAGCACCTCTCACCCTCTCAGGCTCAGCTGTCTTTGGGGTGAAAAAGAGCCAGTCCTTGCAATGGCCAAGGCCCTGCCTATGTAGTCCTTGTTAGCTTTCTGGCCTCCCCACTCCAGCCCCCTGCTCTCCCTCCTCCAGCCACACTGAGTTTCTTTTCTGTTTTTTTTTTTTTCTTTTTTTTTTTTTTTGAGATGGAATCCAGTTCTGTTGCCCAGGCTGGAGTGCAATGGCACGATCTTGGGTCACTGCAACCTCCATCTCCCGGGTTCAAGCGATTCTCTTGCCTCAGCCTTCTGAGTAGCTGGGATTACAGGATTACAGGCACACACTACCATGCCCAGCTAATTAGTTGTTGTTGTTGGTTTTTTTTTGTATTTTTAGTAGAAATGGGGTTTCGCCATGTTCGCCAGGCTGTTCTTGAACTCCTGACCTCAGGTGATCCACCCGCCTCGGCCTCCCAAAAGGTTGGGATTACAGGTATGAGCCACTGCACCTGGCCTCACACTGACTTTCTTTGCTTTCTTCAAACATGCTGAGAGTCCTCTGGTGACTATTCCCTCCATCTGAGAGGCTTTCTGCAGTTAACATACAGCCCACTCTCATCTCCTTCATGGCTTTGCTCCAAGGCCACCTTCTCAACAAGGATTACTCTGACTGCCCTATTTGAAATCACACCCCATCTCCAGCCCCTGCACTCCCAATTCCCCTCTTCTTGCTCTGTTTTTTTCCATAGGAGCTGGTACCTTCGCTTATACAAATGTACTTACTTATTACATTTCATTGCTGTCAGCTCCACGCAAGCAGGGATATTTGCCTGTTTGTACACTTGGACGGAGAGAATGAATAGTGCCCCTCTGTTGACATCATTGCCTCTAGCCTACGTCTCTTTCCAGGGCTTTAGATCCTGTTTCTAGAGACCCACTGGTGTCTCACAGGCAACTCAGCTCCTAGATGGAAACAGCGTCCTCCGCCCCCCACAAGTCCACTCCTCCTGTGCTCTTGGCTCAGTCAGGGGTCCCCTTCTCTTCAGTTGCTCAAGCCAGAAGTCAAGGTCATGTCCTTGATACTTCCCTCTCCCCCATGCCTCACATCCAGTCACCAATCTCCTAAAATATCTAGAATGTGCACAGCTTCCACCATTCTTTCTACCACCACCCTACTCCCCCATGGCCATGTCAGGCCACCACCCACCCATTCTTCAAAACTCCCTTCAGGCCTCACCTCCCATGCCTCCCCTGAGTTCCCCCAGTCCCAGGCTGCTTCTCTCTGGTGGTGTTGCCATTACCCATCTCTTCTATTAAACAGAGTGACCCAAGAGTGGAGAGTGGGTTTTGACTTTGTATCCCTGGTGCTTGACTCATAAGTAGGTGCTCAACAAAATTTTTTTCTTTTTTTGAGATGGAGTCTTGTTCTGTTGCCCATGCTGGAGTGCAGTGGCATGACCTCGGCTCACTGCAACTTCTGCTTCTTGGGCTCAAGCGATTCTCACATCTCAGCCCCCACCCCAGCTGGGATTACAGGCGCCTGCCACCACGCCCAGCTAATTTTTTTTTTATTTTTAGTGGAAATGGGGTTCTGCCATGTTGGCCAGGCTGGTCTTGAACTCCTGACCTCAAGTGATCCACCTGCCTCGGCCTCCTGAAGTGTTGGGATTACAGGCATGAGTCACCATGCCTGGCCAACAAATGTTTGTTGAATGAAGAAATGTTGGTTAGCAGGTTGACTTGTTGGCTCGTGGTTAGTTGGATAGTTTATGGTTGACTGGTTGATTAGATAATTCAATGAGTTAATAGCTGGTTAACAGGAGAATCAGTTAGTTGGTTTTTGATAGGTTAGTCAAAGGGTTAGTAAGCCACTGGGCATGGTGGCTCATGCCTGAAATCCCTGCACCTTGGGAGGCTGAGGCTGGAGGATTGCTTGAGTCCAGGAGTTTGGGACCAGCTTGGGTAACATGGCAAAACCCCATCTCTACAAAAAATAGGAAAAAATAGCCGGTCATGGTGGCATGCTCCTGTAGTCCCAACTACTTGGGAGGCTGAGGTGGGAGGATCACTTGAACCCTGGGAAGTCTAGGCTTCAGTGAGCTGTGACTGTGCCACTGCACTTCAGCCTGGGCGACAGAGTGAGACCCTGTCTCAAAAAAAAAAAAAGAAAAAGAAAAGAAACAGGCGTTAGTGAGTTGTTAGCTATTTAGTTCCTTGGTTAACAGATTACTTAGGGGATCTGGTTGGCTGTCAGTTTCTTGCTTTGTAGGCTGGCTTTCTTGGGCCCCTCTTCTTAGTCTGTACCCTCTCCTTGAGCTCTCTCATCTATGCCTATGGCTCAGATGACCATCTGTGATTTGCTGTCCTCCAAATGTGTCTGTAAGTGAGACCACATGACCAGCTGCCTCCTCACTGGCCATCCCACCCAAGTGTCTAGCGGGCTCCTCACACTCAACATGTCCAGAAAGGGCCTCCTTGTCCATTCTTCCACAGCTTCTCTGCTGTGCCCCACGCTAGTCACTCTGCTGCCCTAGCCAGGACCTGAGGGCATCGCTGAGCTGCCCCGCTCCCTTCCCTCTCTAACCGAACACCAAGCCTGTCAGCTTGACTGTGCTCTTGTGGCCATTGGCACTGCCATCTCTGTGGCTCAGGCTGCCACCACTTCTCCACCCATCTGTGGAGAAGCTGATGCTCACCCTGCCTCCACTCCACTTCCTCCATCCTGGCCTCCACAGGGGAGGCAGCTCTCCTGCTGAAATCCTCCACTTGGCCCACGGCCCTCTGGTAGAGTTCAGACTCCCTAATGTGGGCCATGAGGCCTTCTGCCACCTGGCCCTGGCCCCTCTCTGCCCATCTCATGCCACCTCCACTCCTCTGTGGCCAGCCCATTCCTGCACATTGGATACAGCCTTAGTTGCAGGCCTTTGCACATGCCAGTCCTATGCCCAGAGTGATCCCTGCCTCCCTGGAGGCTCCTTTACCCTCCAGCCTTCTTTTCTTGACCTAAATTTCCCTTTCTCTGGGAGCCTCCTACCCCCTCCTCTAGGCCATTCACTTCCTCCACATGCCCCACAGTGCCCACTCTTTCAGCTGGGGCAATGCTCATCACACTGCATAGTAATTGCTCAATTGATTGCTTTTCTTCCCACGGGCTGGATTGTCCCAGTGTCCTTTACTGCAGTGACTGAACATTCTAGGCACAGTAGATTCAAGAAATCTTGAGTTCATTGGCTGGTTGGTGGTTATCTGTTGCTTACTGTGTCTTGCCTGCTGTGTGGTGATGAGGAAGGAGCCAGGCTTCCAGGATTCTCTTGGTGTTCTTGTCTTTCTGCTCTGTCCACTTCTCTCTCCTCTTCTGTGGTTACCTCCAGCATGGGAGGTGGGGTTGGATGGGAGCCAGTGGAGGGTCACCTCACCCTGCTAGGGAGAGCAGCAGCATTCCTCAGGGCTCCTAAATTCCCCTGACCTCACAGCAGCAAAAAGTAAGCAGAGGGAATGAGAGACGTCCAGGCATGGAATAAAACATCTTCCACTTTTCAGCTGAGACCCTCTGTTCATAGCTCACCCATCCCAGTCCTTGCTCTATTCCTTACCCCAGAGAAACAAAACCAGGGATGAGTAGATGGAGGGGGATGCAGAGTTGCGCGGATATTCCACTGGCCCCCATCCAACTCCAGCTCCCATGCAGCATCGTACAGGGGTCTCATTATCCCATGACCAGCCTCCTCAGCCCTGAAGAAGAGACCCTACCAATGCAAGCAGCAGCCCAAAGACAGTCCTGGGAAGGTACCATAGAGGCAGGGGAGAGGTAGACAGAGCAGGGAGCCAAGAACACCAAGGGAATCCTGGAAGCCTGGCTCCTTTCTCATCAGCACAGAGCAGGCAACAACCAGCCAAGGAACCAAAGATTTATTGAATCTACTATGCCTACTATGTTCAGGCACTGCAGTGAAGCAAACTGGTATGATCCCAGACCTTAGGCAGAAAAACCGTTAATTAATTAAGCTTTTTTTTTTTTCTTGAGACAGGGTGTCGCTCTGTCACCCATGCTGGACTGCAGTGGTGTGATCTCAGCTCACTGCAACCTCTGCCTTCTGGGCTCAGGCAATCCTCTCACATCAGCCTCCCCATTAGCTGGGAACACAGGCATACACCACAACACTGGACTAATTTTTGTTTTTTTTTTTTTTTTTTTTTTTTTTTTTGGAGAGATGAGGTTTTGTCATACTGCCCAGGCTGGCCTTGAACTCCTGGGCTCAAGCGATCAGCTCGCCTCGGCAAGTGCTGGGATTACAGGCGTGAGACACTGTGCCTGGCCTAACTGAGCAATTACTATGCAGTGTGATGAGCATTGCCCCAGCTGAAAGAGTGGGCACCGTGGGGCATGTGGAAGAAGTGAATGGCCTAGAGGAGAGGGTAGGAGGCTCTCCCAGAGAAAGGGAAATTTAGGTCAAGAAAAGAAGGCTGGCGGGTAAAGGAGCCTCTGGGGAGGCAGGGGACCATTCTCGGTGTAGGACTGGCATCTGCAAAGGCCTGCAGCTAAGGCAGTATGTGATGTGCAAGGATGGGCTGGCCAGAGGAGTTGAGGGGCTGGTGTCAGCTTCTGGGCATGCAGACAGTGAGATAGCAGAGTGACTAAGGCCACACTTAGAGGTATCTGTATCCCTCTTCTTCCTCTTTTTTTTTTTTTTTTTTTTTGAGATGGAGTCTCGCTCTTGTTGCCCAGGCTGGAGTGCAGTGGAAAGATCTTGGCTCACCACAACCTCCATCTCCCATGTTCAAGTGATTCTCCTGCCTCAGCCTCCGAAGTAGCTGGGATTACAGGCATGCGCCACCATGCCTGGCTAATTTTGTATTTTTTAGAAGAGATGGGGTTTCTCTATGTTGGTCAGGCTGGTCTCAAACTCCTGACCTCAGGTGATCTGCCCACCTTGGCCTCCCAAAGTGCTGGGATTATAGGCGTGAGCTACAGGGCCCAGCCCCTCTTCTTCCTCTTTATCCTCCAGTCCCACCCCGCCACCTTCCCCAAACTCCAGTCCTATACCTCTCCCTATACGCAGATTTGGGACCTGTTACTCACCTGTTTCATCTACCTTTCCATCTAACCGTGCACTTAACTAAATATAAATCAAGTGCCAGGCCCTTTGGGAAGCTCTGAGGATCTAGTTGGGAGTAAGACAGATTCCCCAGTTTTCACTCATTCAACAAATACTTATTGCACATCTACTATGTGCCTGGCATGGTGCTGGGCACTGAAGATACACCAGGAAGTAGATCCAGTCCTTCCTTTTCTCCCTCCCTCTCTCTTGGTCATTCATTCATTCACTTACTCTCTCACAAACCTCTGTTTGCACTGACCTGGTTGCACAGCCTGGTGCATTTTGCTGACCCCTTCATTTTTGACAGAACCTGGCGCATGTTTCAGCGCTCAGTGCTGTTTACAGAGCTCGGCAGCAGACTTTGTCACACCTCATGCTGTTTGTAGACTGCCTCACTGTTGCCAGGCCCTGGCCTGTGACCCCAAAGTTCTGGCTCTAGCAGATAGGCAGACAGACAGATGGACAGACATAGACTACTGAGCTCTACTTTCCATCCTGCTCTCTCCCACCCTGCTTTTTCCCAGAGGCTTGTTGTCACCGTGGATTGCACTTTCAGCTCCCCACCTGCCCGTCTGCAAAGTGGCCTCATTGGTGTGCCATTTTTACTGGTCCAGTCCCAACTACAAGGGGCATGGTTTGGCCATCTACCCCAGTTCCTCTCCATGTCCCCATGGCTCTCAAGTGTCTCCAATTCCAGCTGTCCCAGCTGCCCCGGGCAAGAGGAGGTGTGTGTGGCAAGTCTGCTGGGTTACCTATTAACTCAGCTGTGAGTTGAAGAGCCAATGGGCAGCAGGCAGACTTGAGTCTCCTTTCTGTCCATGGGCTCGGGCCACTGTATCAGGTCCACCCGTGGCTCCAAAATGGTCTCCTGGTCCATGATAGCAAAGATCCAGGAAATATGGTGCGAGGAAGATGAGAGGAAGATAGCGCGAGAGTTCCTGGCCGAGTTCATGAGCACATATGTCATGATGGTGAGTGGGTGGGCAGCACGAAGTGGGTGGGGCTCTGCCCAGGGCCTTCCATGACCCCCTCCCCATTCTGACCCCATGGGTCACATTGTCCATTCCTTGCCTCTGAGCTGGGAGCCTGGGGAAGCAGCGAGGAAAGTAAGGAGGGGGGGGCTTTCTCATCAAGTCTTTTTGGACAGAAAGGGCTTATAATATGTGGGGGTCAAATGAAACCATGCACTGGGCTATCCTGGGCAAGGCTGGAAATGGGGAGAAGGGAAACCCAGAGTAAAGAGATTGAAGAGGCCCAGGTGCAGTGGCTCATGCCTGTAATTCCAGCACTTTGGGAGGCTTAGGCAAGTGGATTACCTGAGGTCAGGAGTTCGAAACCAGCCTGGCCAACATGGTGAAACCCCGTCTCTACTAAAAATACAAAAATTAGCTGGGCATGGTGGCGGACACCTGTAATCTCAGTTATTCAGGAGGCTGAGGCAGGAGAATCACTTGAGCCCAGGAGGTGGAGGTTGCAGTGAGCTGAGATCACACCATTGCACTCCAGCCTGGGTGACAGGAGCAAAACTCTGTCTCAAAAAAAAAAAAGAAAAAGAAAAAAAAAAGAGAGAGAGATTGAAGAGAAACTTGATGATCAGGCTCTGATAATGAATCCAGAGGGCAATGGGCGATGTTGAAGGCTGGCAAGCAGGGGAGTGACATGATCAGATTTGGATTTTAAAGGTAATTTTGGGTGCAGTGTGGAGCATAAGCAGGACAGGCAAGGCTGGCAAGAAGGAACCAGTTAAGAGGCTGTTTTTGATCTGGGACAGAGAGAGGGTGATGACTGATCTGGGGTTGGAGAAGAAAGCACATGTTTGAGAGGGCTGTGGAAGATGGAATCGGGGAGACTCTGCCAGCAGAACATGTAGGCAAAGCGCCGATGAGCTGTTCTGGAGCACGGGGCCCAGCACAGGGTGAGAGGCAAGATGCCTGTGGGGAAATCCAGGAGATAGTTAAACACAGGCAAGGGGCTGGAGCTCAGGAGAGGCTTGGTCTGGAAGGAAAAAGTTGAAGTTCATCACAACACAGGTGGTGGTTGTCAACACTGTCTAGAAGGAGTGTACAGAAAGAGAAAAGGATGGTTTGAGGACAGAGCCCTGAGGAATGAAGAGGGGCACGCAAAGGAGCCTGAGAAGGAATGGTCAGAGAGGTGGGAGGAGAACCAGAGCCGACTGCGTGACAGAGGGGGGCAGTGGTTCCACCAGGAAGAAGCCGTCAGCGGCACGGGCAGCGGCAGATGGGCCACGCGAGGTGAGCACTGGCAAGGGGCCTTAGGGTTTGCCAACGTGGAGGTTGCTGGTAACCTTGACAAGGGCTCTTCTTTAGTGTGTGATTGGGACAGAATCCAGACTGCAGGCGGGATGTGAGGTTGCTCCCTCTCCACCTGCTTCAGCCCTGCCACTTACCCCAGTGAGCCTCTGCCCTTAACATGACTGTAGCCATGTTTATTGCATCTTATGCAGGGTCCAGGGTCTAGAAAAAGAAGGGGCAGCCTCTGGGAAGGGAGGCAAAGGCAGCCAGGTGCATGCTAGAGGAAGGTGGGGTGAGAGAGGCTGTTTGTGTGTGTGGTGGGGCCCATGGAGCTCAAGGGAGAGAGGAAATTGGAACACCAGGGTTCTTAGCCTGACCCTGCCACTAAGTGACCAGTTGCCTTGGGCAGGTCTCTCCCTGGCTTAAAGCCTGACTTCTCACTTATATCCTGTAGAATTAGGCCTTCGTGGGCTTTGGAGCTGTGTTTGAATCCTAGCTCTGTTATCTTCTAGCTGTGCGACTATCCACAAGTATCTTAACTGTTCACAAATTTAGCTTTCTTGTTTTTGAGACAGGGTCTCACTCTGTCTCCTAGGATGGAGTGCAGTGGTACGATCTCAGCTCACTGCAGCCCCCACCTCCCATACTCAAGTGACTCTCTTGCCTCAGCCTCTTGAGTAGCTGGGACTACAGGCACGTGCCACTGTGCTCAGCTAATTTTTCTATTTTTAGTAGAGATGGGGTTTCACCATGTTGGCCAGACTGGTCTCGAACTCCCGAATTCAGGTGACCTTCCTGCCTCGGCCTCCCAAAGTGCTGGGATTGCTGGCGTGAGTCACCTCGCCCGGCCCACAACTTTAGCTTCCTTATTTGTTAACAGGAGGACTTGTGTGAAGAAGGCCAAGTCTCAGCACCCAGTGTGGTACCCATGTATTGGTCCCTTGTTATTAGGACGGGTGCTCTAGCTGCTGTCTCCTTTCTGTCTCTGGCCCTCCCCTACTCCTTTCTTACCTCCCCACCTGCTTTGGCTCCTGAGCTGTGAGGACAGCAGTTGGATCCTGTCCCTCCTTAATCCAGGGCAAAGCAATTCACTTACCACAAGACATTCCAGCCCCATGAGGGCTGTTAACCCTTGGAACCTCGGAGGCAGGAGGGTGCATCCTCTGAGAGCTGTTAGGGAAATAGGCACCGCCCACATGCTTGATACCTGCCCACATCTGTGTTCCTCTTCCTTTTGTTGAGATTTTCATTGAGCACCTAATGCATCCTGGGCTCTGTGATGCTAAGCCCCTTACGTGCAGCATCTTCACAAATCCTCGCAATAGCCCTGTGAAGTAGGTACTATTATTATCCCAGTTTCACAGATGGGAAAACTGAGGCTCCTTGAGACTAAGCCTTTTGCCCAAGGTCACACTTTAAGTCAAGATTAAATCCAGTGCAGTCTAATATCACAGTCTTTTTTGTTTTTTTTTTTTTGAGATACAGTCTTGCTTTGTCGCAGTGGTGCAATCTCGGCTCACTGCAACCTCTACCTCCCGGGTTCAAGCGATTCTTGCGTCTCAGCCTCTGGAGTAGCTGGAATTACAGGTGCATGCCACCATGCCCAGCCAATTTTTGTATTTTTAGGAAAGACAAGGTTTCACCATGTTGTCAAGGCTGGTCTTGAACTCCTGACTTCAAGTGATCCTCCCACCTCGGCCTCCCAAAGTGCTGGGATTACAGGCATGAGTCACCGTGCCCAGCCCAATATAACAGTCTTGACCCTTAACCTCTATGCTCTGTACCTTAGCTTAAATATTGCCAGCTTTTAAAGACTGGCTTGTTAATGCTCCCCCAGCCAGGGTAAGGTCCTCACTTTCAGGTAGTTCAAGATGCCTCTCTCAGCCTCAGTTTCCCCATTTACAGAGTGGGAGAAAAATTCTTGCTGTGCAGATTTGTTGTGAGGATTGAAGACAGTAGCACTTGTAAAAGAACTTTGTGAGGCGTAAGCCTATATCAGATATTGTGGTGTTGTTATTTTTAGTTGCCAGGCTGTGCCAAGAAGTGAGGGCTTTTTTTTTTTTTTTTGGTAAATATATATATATAGGAATATCAGTGAGTCACCAGGGTGAAGGTTTTGCCAAAAAGCTAGTGTGACCTTGGCCCCATTTATTGCAGCCAGGACAAGGGAAGTGGACTGATCCGTGTTGCAGCTTCCAGGTGTGTTGCCCTTGGAGCTGGCCTCCTGGCTGTGGGGGAGAGTTGGATGGGCTGGGCCACATTCACTGATCAGGGAGAGGAGGGGCTGGAGCCATCCGGGCCCTGGAAAACCAGCCATACACGTGAGACACGGGGCAAGGGTTGTAGATCACATGCTATGGGGGCCAAGAGAGCGGCAACTCAGGGCGGTGGGGACTTTGGCTGGCTGCAGAGTGCCAATCTGTGCAAGGCTGTATAGCTGCTGCCACTCCAGCTGACTGTTGCCATGGAGGGTGGAATGCAGGCCAGTGTTGCCTGAGTTGCTCATTTTTCAAGAGAGATGGAAACTTCTGTTCTTCAAAACCAAGTTATCTAAACAAAATCTGTGCGCTGGATGAATTAGGTGCATGAGTTGCCAGTTGGCAACCCTGACACAGGGAATCATGTGGGGTTCATTCACTCACCCAGTATTTTATTTTATTTATTTTATTTTTTTGAGACAGAGTCTCACCCTGTTGCCCAGGCTGGAGTGCAGTGGTGTGATCTCAGCTCACTGCTCTGCCTCCCCGGTTCAAGTGATTCTCCTGCCTCAGCCTCCCGAGTAGCTGGGATTACAGGCATGTGCCACCACAACTGGCTAATTTTTTGTATCTTTAGTAGAGACGGGGTTTCACCATGTTGGCTAAGCAGGTCTCGAACTCCTGACCTCATGATCGGCCTGCCTCTGTCTCCCAAAGTGCTGGGATTACAGGCGTGAGCCACCACGCCCGGCCTATGCTCATCCAGTATTCTTAGCACATGGTATTGGAATGTGGGAAAGGCCATGGGGGCCCCTCTGTTTTCAGACCCTCCATGCCTCTTCCAGTCCCTCTACCTCTTGACCCTGCCAGCCTGTCAACCTGTCCTGACCTCACTCCCCCCTGCACCCCCATCTGTTCCTGTCCTCTCCTGCTGTATCTTATCCTGGATCTGAAGCCAGCCCAGCTCTGGGCTCCCCTGCTTCTGTCCTGGGGCTTCTGAGGGACCCAGTGGGCCCTGCTCAGCTGCCTCTCCCCCACAATATCTGGGCTATTTCACATTTTCTCAGACTTCCCCAAAGCTGCTCTGTACTCTGACTTTTTTTTTTAAATCAGCAAATGGCTTGATCTGCTGCTTGATAGGTAAAATAATCAACACTTCCTATGTTCAGCTCACCCTCTTGTCCCTCTTACCACCAGACCCATTAGCCACCCATGTATCCACATATCACCCCTTGGCTGGGGCGGGGTCCTCTCCTTCCTGGAGGACACCTCCACTTCTGCACCAATCCAGCTGTCCAGCCTATTCAGGTACTTTACTCTGTCCTTTTTCTCTGTCCTTAATCTTCAGCCCATCCCTCTCTCAGCCTATAAACATACTGAAGTTTCTCCACTGAAAACAACACAAAGTGAAACATCCCTCCCTTCACCCTGTCAGCCCCTTCATGGGATCATGTTCTCTCTTCCCCGCTCCTCAGGCGAGTTCTCGAAGAGGAGTCTACACTGGTGGCTTTCAACTCTTTTTTTTTCTTTTTTTGAGATGGAGTCTTGCTCTGTCGCCCAGGCTGGAGTGCAGTGGTGTGATCTTGGATCACTGCAAGCTCCACCTCCTGGGTTCAAGCAATTCTCCTGTCTCAGCCTCCTGAGTAGCTGGGATTACAGGCAAGCACCACCACGCCTGGCTAATTTTTGTATTATTAGTAGAGACGGGGTTTTGTCATGCTGGTCTTGAACTCCTGACCTAAAGTGATCCATCCACCTCGGCCTCCCAAAGTGCTGGGATGACAGGCATGAGCCACCACACCCAGCCTGGTCTGCCTTCTTACCCTGTACCCTCTCCTGGGGCTTTCTCCTCTGTCCGCTTTGACTTCGGCCCTTATGTCTACAATTCTTCAGGTTTTCTCCTTTATCAACTCTAGAACAGAGTTCTCCAGGGGAAATACAATACAAGCCATCTGTATAATTTAAATTTTTCTGGTATCCACATTAAAAAGGTAAAAAGCAACAGGTGAAATTAATTTTAATAATTAACCCATATAGCCAAAATCCTATTTCAAGATGCAATCAATGTAAAATTATTAGGATATTCTGGCCAGGCATGGTGGCTCACACCTGTAATCCCAGCACTCTGGGAGGCTGAGGTGAGAGGATTGCTTAAGGCCAGGAGCTCGAGACCAGCCCGGGCAACATAGTGAAACCTCATCTCTACACAAAATAAATTGAAAAACTTAGCTGGGATAGGGCTCAATGGCTCATGCCTGTAATCCCAGCACTTTGGGAGGCCAAGGCAGGCTGATCATCTGAGGTCAGGTGTTTGAGACCAGTCTGGCCAACATCATGAAACCCTGTCTCTACTAAAAATACAAAAAAATAGTTGGGCATGGTGGCATGCACCTATAATCTCAACTACTCAGGAGGCTAAGGCAGGAGAATCACTTGAACCCGGGAGTTGGAGGTTGCAGTGAGCTGAGATTGCGCCATTGCACTCCGGCTTGGGCGACAGAGCAAGACTGTCTCAAAAAAAAAAAAAAAATTGGCTGCATGCCGAGGCACATGCCCATAGTCCCAACTACTTGAGAGGCTGAGGTGGGAGGATCACTTGAGCCCAGGAGATGGAGGCTGCAATGAGCCCTGATCATGGCACTGCACTCCAGCCTGGGTGATAGAGCAAAACCCTATCTCAAGCATCAAACAAATAAACAAATAAAACAGAGGCACAAGAAAGCAAGGCATGCATGGAGCAGCGCAGTTGTTTGGTTTGAGGCCATCTGGCACAGGTAACTGCCTGGATTTAATCCTGGCTCACCATGTACAGGCTGTGTGACCTTGGACAAGCCATTCAAGTTCTCTAAGCTTCAGATTACCCATCTGTCAAGTGGGGGAGAATAATAGTGCTTAACTATCATTTGCAACATCTGAGTTTCTGGCTCGGCCAACAGGGATGGGGAACATAGAGTGAGGAGCAGGTGTGCTGTGAGATGGCAAACCTTCAACAGAGCCTGAGACGCCCACGGAACACCAGGAGAGTTGCAGTGGGGATTTGCAAATAGGCATCTGGCTCCCCCACGGAGATGACGGGAATTTCAGCACATCAGGCATAGCTGAGACTGTCTACGTGGTAAAACCATGCCTGAAAAGACCTTTGGAAAATCAGGAGGTTGCTGGAGCCCTTGGAGAGAGCTTTGGTGTCTGTGACATGTGGAAGTGGAAGCCAGATTGAGGAGGGGGTGCGAGGGAAGGGGTGAAGCAGCTGGCCAGTGTGTTCTCTCCTGCAGCCTGACTGAAACAGGGAGGGGGCAACCAGGAACCCACAGCTGGAGAAGGACACTGGGCAGGGGTGGGACAGTTTGCTGGGAAGGATGAGACTCCAGTGTGTGGGAGCCAATCAATGGGAGGATGGAAGGTATGGGGGAGACGGAGGCCTCTGCAGAGGGAGAGGATAGCACAGGAGCCAGGGATGAAGGGAACAGTGGCTCTAGACTGAGGGTAATGGGCCTGAAGGTAGGCCCCTTCCCCTGTGAAGGCAGCATTATCTGAGGAGCCGTGAGGGATGGGCAAGAAGCAGCAGCTTGGGAATGCCGCCTGAGGTCAGTGGAAATGAAGCTGAGGGCGAGACAGTTAGGGCCCCACTGTTCCAGCATTGTGGGAATTGCGGTGGAGTGTGTGTGTGTGTAGGGAGGGGTTCCTGGCAGAGTCAGGCATGGATGGATTTGGAGGTCCCTTGAAGAAACTTCCTTCAGGTCAGCCTGAAGTGTGAGGGACTCTGAGGGGGTGCAATGCATGCCAGCCATCCCCCCCTCGCAGCCCTGCCTCACCCCAAAACTTCAGGTGGGCCTGGGGCTGAGGTGCTTGGATGTTTGTAGTAAGAGCTTCTAACTCTGCCGCTCCACCCGGCTCTCAGTGGCTCAGGTCTGAGAGGCCTCAGCAGGGGCAAGGAGAGGAGGCAGTGAGGAGGGAAGGCTCTGGAGGAAGAGGGCATGGCAGAGGGTCTTTGAGGCAACGCCAGGGAGGCCCAGGGCATGGGGGTGAGGAGCTAGAACTGAGCTCTGAGCCCTCCTCTGAGGTTGGGGCTTCTGGGCAGGCAGCCCCCTTAGAGGCCCTCCCTTGTAGGTATTCGGCCTTGGTTCCGTGGCCCATATGCTTCTAAATAAAACATTTGGGAGCTACCTTGGTGTCAACTTGGGTTTCGGCTTCGGAGTCACCATGGGAGTGCACGTGGCAGGTTGCATCTCTGGTGAGTGAGCCCAGGCCCTGCCGGACCGGGCAAGACCAGGTGTCTCCAACAGGCTCTTTCCTGCCCGCCTCAGCCAGCTCCTTTGCCAGCACAGCCAGTGCCTCAGCCTGGCCACCGGGCGGGAGGAAGTCTCCTCTGAACCCCGTGCCTATGACGTGTCTGCCCCAGATTCTTCCTGGCCCCCTCGACCTACCATTTTCACTGGCTGGGTCATCTTAGGCAAGCCATCGCCTTCTGTGTTCCTCAGTTTCCTTAAGAGTGAAACGAAGATGGTGGCCCCTGCCTCACGGGGTGGTTGTGAGGGCTCAAGGAGAGAACTCTGTCACGGAGCATGCTGTCATACACACTAGCCATCATTGTTCTCATACCGTTTGTCACTGTTGTTTGTTCTGCTCTCACTTCCTGACACACTTGCCTGCTGCCCGCAGGAGCCCACATGAATGCAGCTGTGAGCTTCACTAACTGTGCACTGGGCCGTGTGCCCTGGAGGAAGTTTCCAGTCTATGTGCTGGGGCAGTTCCTGGGCTCCTTCCTGGCGGCTGCCACCATCTACAGTCTCTTCTACAGTGAGCGTCCTGACCGGGTGTCTGCCTCTGGCCTCAGCCGCCTCCTATGAAATATGGGCAGATTGGACCTCAGTGTCCTGATTTGTAAAAAATAGCTGGGAGAAAAAAGCCTTGGAGGTCTCCCACCCTCTAACCTATAACCTCATTTCCGGGACCCCGGTGGGGCTTAGTTGGGGGCAGGTTCGCATGATAGTCTGTGTCTCCACAGCGGCCATTCTCCACTTTTCGGGTGGAGAGCTGATGGTGACCGGTCCCATTGCTACAGCTGGCATTTTTGCCACCTACCTTCCTGATCACATGACATTGTGGCAGGGCTTCCTGAATGAGGTCAGTGGTCCAGGATGAGTACCCCTCCCCCTGCCCTCCACCCCTCAGGATGGAGCCAGCAGGGAGTCCCTCCGGATAGACAGGACAAGAACTCTGGATGGAGACTGTACCAAGATGTGTCTCTGCTGGTGGGCTTGGGTCTGGGGCACTGCCGAGGTCCTGTGGCTTGGGGAGGGGCCCAGGTGAGCTGCCACAGCATCTGCTCCTCAGGAGTGGCTGACCGGGATGCTCCAGCTGTGTCTCTTTGCCATCACGGACCAGGAGAACAACCCAGCACTGCCAGGAACACACACGCTGGTGATAGGCATCCTCGTGGTCATCATCAGGGTGTCCCATGGCATGAACACAGGATATGCCATCAATCCGTCCTGGGACCTGCCCCCCCCGCATCTTCACCTTCATTGCTGGTTGGGGCAAACAGGTCTTCAGGTACTGCCTCTGCCCAGGCCCATTCCTTTGAGATTTTCTGTGGGGCCCCTGTGTGTTGAGGTGTGGGGGGTGAGGTGAGGGGCAGCACAGGAGGGTCCTGCAGAGCCCCCAGGTGGCCTGGGGAGCAGGAGTGAGTCCCAACATTTCCCCAGGCCAGTACAGATACAGATCCTGCACCTGCACTGAGTGTCAACCCTGTCCCTGAATCGGGCTGAGGCTGACCAGGGCCCCAGGTTGGGGGTGTTTCCTGGGTTAGCCTGAGGATGACTCCTCTGCTCAACCAGTCTTGGCCCGAGGTGGATGAGGGTGCTGTCCTGGGCATCAGCCCCCTCAGCCGGCCTCTGCCTCTTGCCTGCAGCGATGGGGAGAACTTGTGGTGGGTGCCAGTGGTGGCACCACTTCTGGGTGCCTCTCTAGGTGGCATCATCTACCTGGTCTTCATTGGCTCCACCATCCCACGGGAGCCCCTGAAATTGGAGGACTCTGTGGCATATGAAGACCACGGGATAACCGTATTGCCCAAGATGGGATCTCATGAACCCATGATCTCTCCCCTTACCCTCATCTCCGTGAGCCCTGCCAACAGATCTTCAGTCCACCCTGCCCCACCCTTACATGAATCCATGGCCCTAGAGCACTTCTAAGCAGAGATTATTTGTGATCCCATCCCTTCCCCAATAAAGAGAAGCTTGTCCCACAGCAGTACCTCCACTTCCTGGGGGCCTCCTGTGGTTGGGCTTCCCTCCTGGGTTCTTCTAGGAGCTCTAGGGCTATGTCTTAGCCCAAGGTGTAGAGGTGAGGCACCTCAAGTCTTTCATGCCCTGGGAACTGGGGTGCCCCAGGGGGAGAATGGGGAAGAGCTGATCTGCGCCCTCAGTAGGAACAAGGTAAGATGAAAGAATGACAGAAACAGAATGAGGGATTTTCAGGCAAGGGGGAAGGAAGGGAGGTTTTGGTGAAAGGACTGTAGCTGACTGGTGGGGGTCTGGCTTTGGAAATACTTTGAGGGGATCCTGAGATTGGACTCTAGACTCTCCCCTGGTTGTTCCCTTCCCCGAGTTCTGGCCGGTTCTTGGACCAGACAAGGCATGGCCCAAGAAGGTAGATCAGAATTTTTTAGCCTTTTTTTCATTAGTGCCTTCCCTAGTATTCTTCCAGATTTTTTTTTCTTAATCACATGAAATTTTAATACCACAGATATACTATACATCTGTTTATGTTCTGTATATGTTCTGTGCTTTGTACATAAAAAAGAGTAAGTTTTTTTTCACCTCCCCTATTAAGAATCAGTTTTAATTCCCTTGAGAATGCTTGTTATAGATTGAAGGCTGGTAAGGGGTTGGGCTCCTCTTTCTTCTTCCTGGTGCCAGAGTGCTCCCACATGAAAGAATAGGAAAGGAGGATGCAAAGAGGGAAATCCTTCGAACACATGAAGACACAGGAAGAGGCCTCTTAGGGCTCCAAGGGCTCCAGGGAAGCAGCTGCAGAGGTTGGGTGGGGTGAGGGGCCAGGATCTACTGACCCTGGGGCCAGGCAGGAATCACTCTGTTGCCTGGGGCTCAGAAGGTAGTATCACCCATGGTTCCTGTTATTGCTCATGTATTTTGCCTTTCAACAATTATTGTGCACCTACTGTGTGCAGGCCCTGCCTGGACACTGGGGATGTGCAGTGGATGCACTGGGCTCTGCCTTTGAGGGTTGCAGTTTAATGGGTGACAGGTAATTATAAGGAAGAAGGTGTCCTTTTTGGGGCTGGGATCTGCACTTTACAGTTTGAGGGGATGGGCAGAGGAGGCTGGGCTTCATTCTGGAGGTGGGGACATGGTGAGGTGAGGTTTAGAAAGCACACTGAGCCGCAGTGTGTAGGATGCTGGAAATGGTGGAGATGGGCCTGCAAAGAGAGTGCTGGGAAGTGATGACCCAGGAGCTGCAGCCGGGCACCTAACAATGGGTCAGCACCGTGGGCGTGGAGACAAGGGCCGGGATTGATCAATACCCGAGAAGTACAATGTACAGGACTTGGGCTCCATTTGGATGGAGTGGGTGAGGGAGGAGTCAGAAATGGCTTCCGGTTTCCAGCTTGGGCCTGGGGATTGGAGATGTCCCCACTGAGAGTAAGGCACAAGTGAGGAAATGGTTTGGAGAGGAAGATGATAAGTTACATCATGGATGTGCTGAGTCTGAGTTGCCTATGGGACTTGGAATGGGGGGGTGGCAAAAGGTGTGTGATCTTGAGCAAGATATTCAACTCTTCTGGGCCTTGGTCTTCTCATTTGTAAAACGGTGATAAGAATATTACTTCCCATTTGTGTTGCTGTGAATATTAAATGCGCTACCACATGTAAAATGTTGAGAATCATTTCTAGCTCAGAGTAAGTGCTCAATAAACACAATTATGCCTTTTATATGGTCTGGAGCTCAGAAGTGGAAGACAGGGTTTTGTGAAGTCATGGCTTTGTGGATGTAGCTAGATTGTGGAGTAATGGCAGGAGGGTCGGGGGCATGGCACAACGTAGGTGGTCAAGAGACACTGGACACAACCCAAATGTCCATCCACAGGGGAACAGATACATACACTGCTGCGCAATTGCACATAATAGAATCCTCTACAATAGCAAAAATTAAGGCACAACAGACACCTGCAACAACACAGAAAAATTCTGGAGGCATAAAAAGTAATACAGTAGCTGGGCGTGGTGGTTCACACCTGTAATCCCAGCACTTTGGGAGGCCAAGGTGGGTGGATCACGAGGTCAAGAGATCAAGACCATCCTGGCCAACATGGTGAAACCCTGTCTCTACTAAAAATACAAAAATTAGCTGGGTGTTATGGCACACACCTGTAGTCCCAGCTACTTGGGAGGTTGAGGTGGGAGAACTGCTTAAACCTGGGAGGCGGAGGTTGCAGTGAGCCAAGATCACATCACTGCATTCCAGCCTGGCGACAGAGCGAGACTCAGTCTCAAAAAAAAAAAAAGCCTGGTGTAGTTGGGCACCTGTAATCCCAGCTGCTCAAAAGGCTGAGGCAGGAGAGAATCCCTTGAACCCGGGAGGCGGAGGTTGCAGTGAATGGAGATTGTGCCACTGCACTCCAGCCTGGGTGACAGAGTGATACTGCGTCTCAAAAAAAAAAAAAAAAAGTAATACGGTAGACTATATACAGTGTGACACAGTCTTGTAGCTGAAAAATAAGCAAAAACATATTCTTTGATATATATATGTATGTAAGAAAACTATTTTAGGAAAAGAAATAATTCCTACAGGCAGATGGGGAAGAACACAGGAGTAGTACAAGCTATTAATAATTTTCTAGTTTTGGAGTTGGACATTTGTGGGTTTATTATATGATTGTGCTTGATAACATATAAATGTGATACATATTGTTTGTATGAGATATACATATATATATATATACACACACACACACACACACAGATAGATGATTGCTGACAAGGAGTTTCTAAAGATCATATATATATTTTTAGGTAAAATAGAATAACATTCTGCTTCTGGTCTTCATAATAAAAGAGAAATCAGGACTAAGAAATCAAGTGTTTATTATATAGAGTTTTAATTTTTATTCTTTTATTTATTGATTTATCTTCTTTAGGCATGTGCAGAGATGAACTCACTAATTGTTCAAAATAAACAATTTGAATTCAAAGCAAAGTATATTTTTGGAATATCAATTATCACTTATTGCAGATAAATGATAATATAAAACACCAACTTTGGAATTTATTTGTTTTACTTCTGTGACTCTCAGCCTTCTTTTTAAAATATAGTGTATGTTTTAGGTAAGTCCAGACAGCAGCCAGCACTACATTTGGTTTAAAATCCAGCTTTATAATGACTTCATCTTTCAACCAGCCAAAGGCTAGTTACCTTGTGTCTGCCATCGTGCATATGCTCTCAGCTCCTGACTGAGAAAACATGCCTGCAAGCACTTCCCTGCCTGAGATTATATTAAAAATCCATACCTGTGCTAGCAGCATGAGTTCAAGTTGATTATTGTTCTAGATCTGTGACTTCCCATTCATCCTCCTAAAGATATAAATGACCACATACATAGGAATGATTATGAAGGCAAGGTTTAGTAACAATAATATACATAGTACTCTAATGGGATTGAATTGGAACACCCACATTAAACTCTCTTAAAATATATGGAGCAGAACACATGAGAGAAAGCAAAAGAACAAGTGCACACAGCAGAGCTGCGAGTTGCATACTCTGTGCATGCTAATACCATCGCAACAACATCACTAAGGCTTCTGGGTAACGTTTGCCACATCATATTGTGACGTGCATTTGTTTTTATATTTTACCCTAAAAGGCAAAATAACTCTCCATGTGATGACAGAGGGAGCACACACAGAAAAAACCCTCTCAGAAATATTAAAATGGTTACAGGTAATTCAAATGGTATACTGTTTTAAAAGGTACTTGTCTAACACTTTAAGTTGGAAAAGCATCTTGGAAGTCATTAGATCCATATTTACATTACTTGAATTGTGACCCTAGCTTGACATTTCCATGGTGGGAGACATATTTTATTTAGGAGGCAGCAGTCTATTTAGTTTTTGAGAGCTTAATTGATAGATGGTTCAGGTTTTCTACTGAACCAAAATCTAAATGCCTACCCATTGGTTTTCGTAGCCAACGTCAATATCCAACTGCTCTTTCACACAACATGGCTTCAAAGGCTATGTAACTAACATCATGCCACTGCACCTATGTCTTTTCAAAGCCAAGTACCTCTAGTGCCCCTCATCATAGCTCATATTTCAAGGTATCTTTCAGCAACAATGAATTGCATTAATCAAACTCACTTTTTTTGCGTGTGCTTCACTTTATAGCTCTTCACAAATAACACATTTTTCACAAATTGAAGGTTTGTGGCAATCTTGCATCAAGCAAGTCTATTCATTCTATTTTTCCAACAACGTGCTCACCTTGTGTCTCTATTTGACATTTTAGTAATTATCACAACATTTCACATTTTAAAATTATTATTATTATTTTAAATATTTTAACTTTTAGGTTCATGGGAATGTGTGGAGGTTTGTTCTTTAGGTAAATTCGTGACTCAGGGGTTTGATGTACAGATTATTTTGTCACCTGAGTAGTAAGCATAGTACCCAAAAATTTTTTTTCCCTGAACCTCACCCATCTCTCATCCTCCTCCCTCAAGCACACCCTAGTGTCTATTGTGCTGCTGTTTATGTCAATGTGTTCTCATTATTTAGCTCCCAGTGATAAGTGAAAATAGGGAGTATTGGGTTTTCTGATCCTGTGTTACTTTGCTAAGGATAATGGCCTCCAAGCTCCATCCATGTTGCTGCAAAGGACAGATCTCATTCTTTTTCATGGCTGCATAGTAATTCATGGTGTATATGTACCGTACTTTCTTTTTCCAGTCTACCACTGATGGGAATTTAAGTTGATTCCTGGGTATCTATTACCTAAATTACATATAAAAGCAGAAAAGAAAAATGACAAGTAGAACATGAAAGTTAAACAGTATCTTTTCAGGTTCAATGACATAAATATTCTTATTATCTAAAGGTATAAAGTCTAATGTTTTATTTCCTATAGTGCTTTTATAGCAAAACACTTTTCAGAATTAGATAAACAAGATTGAGGCCCCAGTCTTACTACCTATTATCTAGGTAAACTTGAGCTTTGGGATTTTCAGATTCAGATCTTGCAGGCAAATAAGATTTATTTGATATTACTTGAGGATGACAATGTCTATCTTGCAGATTATTATGGTGATGAGTTTATTTATGTGGATTGTTTCAGGATATTTTAAAACTATGTACAGACCTAAAAAAAATCCTCATAATCTTTGCAGAACTGGGGAGGCATACAGGCATAATACAACTGTAAGAGTTACTGTTTCTCATGCTTTTGTTTTCTAACTGCTCTGGCCACTGTTTTAGAAAGAAGGGTGAATATATGTAAATATTCCTGAAAAAATAAAGTTTTAGAATATTAAATTATTACATATTTCATTCAGAATTTTTTGAAAGGTAAAACCAATGATTGAATGTAGTTCATGGGATTATCTGGTCCATATTCATCTACCATGATTTAACAAATTTTTTTTCTCATCTATTGATGAGGAAAAAATTAAGGGGAAATGTAGAAATGTAAGGTAAATGATCTGCAAAGAAATACACACAGGAGGTATGTGGGAATGTAACTGTGTAGGTCCGAAGGCAAACTAGGTGAAGGAGGAAGGTGAGGAAGAAAGGCATTTAAGACTTACTCTTTCTGTTTTCTTCTCAATTTTAAAGCCTGATGGAATATAATTTTCTCTACAGTAAATGTTGAATGAAAATCAGTTTTGTGTGTGTTAATAATGACTTCACCAAGAGCATTTGAAGCTCTGTCTATCATATTTTGATGCTCAAAATAAAACATTGTTTTTATAGCTTAATAGTCTCATACAGTCAATTATTGCCTCCCCTCCAGACTGACACTTTGAACATTATTATTAACACTGCTGTCCTTAAACCATCATCGGCCTGCAGTGCAGACAATTTATTGATAGCTAATAAAACAGTGTTCAGATGCTGCCTGAGGGCAGGATTCAGAATTGTCATACCAATGCACAACCACATTTGATTTTTTGGAACAAGTTCCATTACTTAAAAATTATGGTTTCATTTTCTTATTTTTATATCTAGATTTTAACATTATATGCATGCCTATATAAGCATTAAATATGTTATTCAGTTATGTGTGAGTGTAACTCAAATTTCTTGTAATGTGTATGTACCGTTTAATATAAGACAGATTATTGATTAGGAAATAGTTAACAATTAATAATAGACATTGGCCAACCTCAATTACTAAACCAGAAAATAAGTTTATATTTATTTATTTTTTTATTATACTTTAAGTTTTAGAGCACATGTGCACAATGTGCAGTTTATTTAAATGTATTGACTGTTTTTTAGTCACTACACAAATCATCTAAAAGAAAATACCACAGATGAAACCTGCAGATCCACTAACTAGTTATCAGTTTATCAAGACTGATCGTGTCCACTCCCTTCAGAAATCACATGGATTTGTGCATTATGCAGATCTTTTTTGGTCTTCCCCATCTTTTCCCATCCTGAACTAGAAGTAGAAGCCTATTGCATTTTTATCTGGTACTTTCTTTTGCATTTAGTAGAAATACATACACATACTACCCTAGGCTACTCCGCAGTACATTAAAATTTCCTTTTGCTTTCCAGTAATTTCAAATATCTCAACTAAATATCTCAGTTGAAAAATCAAAGTTTTAATTCTTATCCATCTTTCAACGTAAAAAGTTTTAATATTGATTATAATGTGTTGCCTGCACTTTTTTTTGTTGTTGTTTTGTTTTGAGACGGAGTTTCGCTGTATTGCCCAGGCTGGAATGCAGTGGCTAGATCTCAGCTCATTGAAATGTCCCAAGTTTAAGCAATTCTCCTGCCTTAGCCTCCTCAGTAGCTGGGTTTACAGGCAAGCACCACCATGCCCTGCTAATTTTTGTATTTTTAGTAGAGATGGGGTTTAACCATGTTGGCCAGGCTGGTCTCAAACTCCTGACCTCAGGTGATCCTCCCACCTCAGGCTTCCAAAGTGCTGGGGTTACAGGCATGAGCCACCCTGTCTGGCCCAGCACTCTTAATAGATATATAAATCTTACTCTATTAATTGAACTAAGAACATCTTTATAATTTTCCAAATATCATTTATAATTATTAAATATTAAAACACATTTATTCTGCTTACCAAACTTTGCATCTCCTCAGAATGCCTAAATATTTTGCCATATGAAGGTTCCAGTGGAAGTTTCAGACAATACATTTTGATGGCAAATGGTGAATTTTCCTATTGAGAAATATGTTGATTACAGGAAATAAGAGAAACAGTAGATTTTCAAAACCTTTTCAAACTATTTCAGATGAATATTCAGAATTATTTTACTTATAGATTGTGCTCTTCTAAGGCACTTACATATTCTGACAACTATGTGTTTTTGAAGCAAATTTTGACTGAATTAATAAATGACAGCACAGATCAAAATTTAAAAACTTACAAAATTCTCAATAGATTTCACAATTGTGCAAAGTCCCATGCTTTCTTTTAATATTGTATACTTATTATACTTTTAAGGGGTACTTTTTACCAGTTGATTTATTATCAAATAAACTTTCTATAATTTGACAGAACAACATAAATTCTTGTTTTTCTCCTTTCTACCTAGAACATACATATGATAGTTGAGAAAGACACATATTCTGATCATGAAGAAATAAACACAAGTTAAATATGACTAAGCAGAAAGATGGAAGGACCAGGAACGGTGATGCTAACTTGGAACCATGATGCAGGCTCTAAACTCCTCTACAATCATCCTCCCTTGTGAGAAAAATACATAAGTCACTTTTAAAATAAATAGAAACCTGAACACACTTCTTAGCTGGTTTAAGTATTTTTAAAACGTTGATGAATTAAACACAGAAATATGGGGAAATCTCATTACTTACCTTAAATTTTGAAATTTTCTTTACAGACCATGAGTTACTTAATGCTCTTTCACTCCTGAGTTTACATTGTAAATTAAAGTTATGTCAGCTTTAAAAAATAACCAATTAAAAATAATGATCTAAATTTATACTTTAATTTTAACTAATAGTATTATCTCTTATTATTTACCTCTGATAAAGTCCAAATGTTTGTAGGCCTATAGCTCTGGTTATATACAATGAAATATCTTTCTCATGAGTGTAGAATATCTAGATTATATTTAATGCATTTACTTTTTGAGGAAAAGGAAACCCTTAATAAAATAGCTTCAAATATTTGGTTTTAAAAAATGAGAAAACAAATACATTACAGGACTTTTGGATTTATCACCAGCATGTGAAGGGCTCAGAAGTTGTCATTCCTGGCCTTACAATAATAATAATAATAAAAGCTATACAAATTGAAAATCAATGACATTTCCACAGTGGGAGACATATTTTATTTAGGAGGCAGCCGTCTATTTAGTTTTTGAGAGCTTAATTGATAGATGGTTCAGGTTTTCTACTGAACCAAAATCTAAATGCCTACCCATTGGTTTTGGTAGCCAACGTCAATATCCAACTGCTCTTTCACACAACATGGCTTCAAAGGCTATGTAACTAACATCATGTCACTGCACCTATGTCTTTTTAAAGCCAGGTACCTCTAGTGCCCCTCATTATAGCTCATATTTCAAGGTTTTCTGTTCCTGCATTAGTTTGCTGAGGATAATGGCTTTCAGCTCCATCCATGTCCCTGCAAAGGACTTGATCTCATTTCCTTTTATGGCTGCATAGTATTCCATGTTGTATATGTACCACATTTTATTTACCCAGTCTATCATTGATGGGCATTTGGGTTGATTTCATGTATTAGCTATTGTGAATAGTGCAGCAATGAACACACACATGCATGTATCTTTATAATAAAATGATTTATATTCCTTTGGGTACATACATAGTAATGGGATTGCTGGGTCAAATGGTATTTCTGGTTCTAGGACTTCGAGGAATTGCTACAGTCTTCCACAATGGTTGAACTAATTTACATTCCTACCAACAGTGTAAAAGCATTCCTATTTCTCTGCAGCCTCAACAGTATCAGTTGTTTCTTGACTTTTTAATAATCACCATTCTGACTAGTGTGAGATGGTATCTCATTGTGGTTTTGATTTGCATTTCTCTAATGATTAGTGATGTTGAAATTTTTTTTTTGCATGTTTGCTGGCCACATAAATGTCTTCTTTTGAGAAGTGCCTGTTCATGTCCTTTGCCCACTTTTTAATAGGATTGTCTGTTTTTTTCTTGTAAATTTGTTTAAGTTCCCTGTAAATTCTGGATATTAGACCTTTGTCGGATGGATAAATAGCAAATTTTTCTCCCATTCTGTAGGTTGTCTGTTCACTGTGATGATAGTTTCTTTTGCTGAGCAGAAGCTCTTTAGTTTAATTAGACCCCATTTGTTAATTTATGCTTTTGTTGCTATTGTTTTTGGCATTTTTGTCATGAAATCTTTGCCTATGCCTATGTCCTGAATGGTATTGCCTAGATTTTCTTCTAGGGTTTTTATAGTTTTGGATTTTACACTTAAGTCTTTAACCTATCTTGAGCTAATTTTTGTATAAGGTGTAAGGAAGGGGGTCCAGTTTCAATTTTCTGCATATGGCTAAAGTTCTTCCATAGTTCTTCCAGCACCATTAATTAAATAGAAAATCCTTTCCCCATTACTTGTGTTTGTCAGGTTTGTTGAAGATCAGATGGTTGTAGCTGTGTGGTCTTATTTCTGAGTTCTCAATTCTGTTCTATTGGTCTATGAGTCTGTTTTTGCACCACCACTATGCTGTTTTGTTTACATGCTGGTTTGGTAGCCTTGTAGTGTAGTTTGAAGTAAGGTAGCATGATCCCCCCAGCTTTGCTATTTTTGCTTAATATTATCTTGGCTCTACAGACTCTTTTTTGTCCATATGAATTTTAAAACAGATTATTCTAATTCTGTGAAAAATGTCAATGTTAGTATAAGGGGAATAGCATTGAATCTATAAATTACTTTGGGTAGTATGGCCATTTTAATCATATTGGTTCTTTCTATCACTTCCCTTCTTAGCTGTATTCCTAGGTATTTTATTCTCTGTAACAATTGTGGAATTGGAGTTCTTTCATGATTTGGCTCTCTGCTTGTCTGTTGTTAGTGTGTAGGAATCCTTGTGATTTTCGCACATTGATTTTTTATCCTGAGATTTTGCTGACAATGGGGTTGAGACAATGGGGTTTTCTAGATAAAGGATCATGTCATCTGCAGAGACAATTTGGCTTCCTCTCTTCCTATTTGAATACCATTTGTTTCTTTCTCTTGCTTAATTGTTCTGGCCAGAACTTCCAATAATATGTTGAATAGGAGTGGTAAGAAAGAACATCCTTGTCATGTGCCTCTTTTCAATGAAAATGCTCACAGCTTTTTCCCATTCAGTATGATATGGGTTGTTAGTTTGTCATAAATGGCTCTTAATATTTTGAGGTATGGTCCTTCAATACCTAGTTTATTGAGAGTTTTTAAAATGAAGGGATGTTGAATTTTAACATGAAGTGTTGTTGAAAGGCCTTTTCTGCATCTATTGAGATAATTATGAGGTTTTTATCTTTAGTTCTGCTTATGTAATGGATTACATTTATTGATTTTCATATGTTGAAACAGCCTTGTATCCCGGGGATGAAGCCAACTTGATTGTGGTGGATAAGCTTTTGGATGTGCTGCTGGATTTGGCTTGCCAGTATTTTATTGAGGATTTTTGCATCGATGTTCATCAGGGATATTGGCCTGAAGTTTTCTTGTTTTGTTGTATCTCTCCCAGGCTTTGGTATCAGGATGATGCTGGCCTCATAACATGAATTAGGGAGGAGTCTCTCCTCTTCAATCATTTGGAATAGTTTCAGAAGAAATAGCACTGGCTCCTCTTTGTACATCTGTTAGAATTCCACCATAATTCCATCTGGTCGTGGTCTTTCATTGGTTGGTAGGCTATATATTACTGCCTTAATTTCAGAACTTGTTATTGGTCTAATCAGGGATTCAACTTCTTCCTGGTTCAATCTTGGGAGTTTATGTGTCCAGGAATTTATCCATTTCTTCTAGATTTTCTAATTTATTTGCATAGAGGTGTTTATAGTATTCTCTGATGGTTGTTTGTATTTCTGTAAACTCAGTGTTCATATCCCCTTTACCATTTTCTATTGTGTCTATTTGATCTTCTCTCTTTTCTTATTAGTGTATCTAAAAGTCTGTTTTGTTAATTTTTTTCAAAAAAACAGTTCCTGGATTTGTTGATTTTTTGAAGGGTTTTTCCTGTCTCAATCTCCTTTAGTTTTGCTCTGATCTTACTTATTTCTTGCCTTCTGCTAGCTTTGGGGTTTGTTTGTTCTTGGTTCTCTAGTTCTTTAAACTGTGATGTTAGGATGTTGACTTGAGATATTTCTGATGTGGATATTTAGTGCTATACATTTCCCTCAATGCTGTTTTAGCTGTATCCCAGAGATTCTGGGACATTGTCTCTTTGTTCTCATTAGTTTCAAATAACTTCTTGACTTCTGCCTTAATTTCATTTTTTACCCAGTAGTCATTCAGAAGCAGGATGTTACATTTCTATGTAGTTGTGTGGTTTTGAGTGAGTTTCTTAATTTTGAGTTCTAATTTGATTGTACTGTGGTCTGAGAGACTATCAAGATTTTAGTTATTTTGCATTTGCAGAGCAGTGTTTTACTTCCAATTATGTGATCGATTTTAGAGTAAGTGCCATGTAGCTCCAAGATGAATGTATATTCTGTTGTTTTTGAATGGAGAGTTCTGTAGATATTTATCAGGTCCACTTGATCTACAGCTGTTTGAGTCCTGAATATCCTTGTTAACTTTCTGTCTTGATAATTTGTCTAATATTGACAGTGGGGTGTTAAAGTCTCCCACTATTATTATGTGAGAGTCTAAATGTCTTTGTAGATCTCTAGGAACTTGTTTTATGAATCTGGGTCCTCTAGAATTGGGTGCATGTGTATTTAGGATAGTTACCTCTTCTTGATGAACTCAATACTTAACCATTATGTAATTCCCTTCTTTGTCTTTTTTTATCTTTGTTGATTTAAAGCCTGTTTTCTCAAACACTAGAATTGCAACCCCTCTTTTTCCTGCTTTCCGTTTGCTTGGTAAATTTTCCTCCATCTCTTTATTTTGAGCCTATGTGTGTCTTTGCATATGAGATGGTTCACCTGAATACAGCACACTGGTGGGTCTTGACTATCCAGTTTGCCAGTCTATGTCTTTTAATTGGGACATTCAGTCCATTTACATTTAAGGTTAATATTCTTATGTGTGAATTTGGTCCTGTGATTATGATGCTATCTGGTTATTTTGCAGACTTGTTAATGTTGTTGCTTCATAATATTATTGGTCTGTGTACTTTACTGTGTTTTTGTAGTGGCCGGTAATGGTTTTTCCCTTCCATATTCAGTGCTTCCTTTAGGAGCTCTTGCAAGGCAGGCTTGGTTGTGATGAATTCCCTCAGTATTTGCTTGTCTGAGAAGGATTTTATTTCTTCTTTGCTCATGAAGCTTAGTTTGGCCAGATATGAAATTCTGAGCTGGAAATTCTTTTCTTTAAGAATGTTGACATGAAGTCCTTGCCCATGCCTATGTCCTGAATGGTAATGCCTAGGTTTTCTTCTAGGGTTTTTATGGTTTTAGGTCTAACGTTTAACTCTTTAATCCATCTTGAATTGATTTTTGTATAAGGTGTAAGGAAGGGATCCAGTTTCAGCTTTCTACATATGGCTAGCCAGTTTTCCCAGCACCATTTATTAAATAGGGAATCCTTTCCCCATTGCTTGTTTTTCTCAGGTTTGTCAAAGATCAGATAGTTGTAGATATGTGGCATTATTTCTGAGGGCTCTGTTCTGTTCCATTGATCTATATCTGTGTTTTGGTACCAGTACCATGCTGTTTTGGTTACTGTAGTCTTGTAGTATAGTTTGAAGTCAGGTAGTGTGATGCCTCCAGCATTGTTCTTTTGGCTTAGGATTGACTTGGTGATGCGGGCTCTTTTTTGGTTCCATATGAACTTTAAAGTAGTTTTTTCCAATTCTGTGAAGAAAGTCATTGGTAGCTTGATGGGGATGGCATTGAATCTGTAAATTACCTTGGACAGTATGGCCATTTTCACAATATTGATTCTTCCTACCCATGAGCATGGAATGTTCTTCCATTTGTTTGTATCCTCTTTTATTTCCTGGAGCAGTGGTTTGTAGTTCTCCTTGAAGAGGTCCTTCACATCCCTTGTAAGTTGGATTCCTAGGTATTTTATTCTCTTTGAAGCAATTGTGAATGGGAGTTCACTCATGATTTGGCTCTCTGTTTGTTTGTTGTTGGTGTATAAGAATGCTTGTGATTTGTGTACATTGATTTTGTATCCTGAGACTTTGCTGAAGTTGCTTATCAGCTTAAGGAGATTTTGGGCTGAGACAATGGGGTTTTCTAGATATACAATCATGTCATCTGCAAACAGAGACAATTTGACTTCCTCTTTTCCTAATTGAATACCCTTTATTTCCTTCTCCTGCCTAATTGCCCTGGCCAGAACTTCCAAAACTATGTTGAATAGGAGTGGTGAGAGAGGGCATCCCTGTCTTGTGCCAGTTTTCAAAGGGAATGCTTCCAGTTTTTGCCCATTCAGTATGACATTGGCTGTGGGTTTGTCATAGATAGCTCTTATTATTTTGAAATACGTCCCATCAATACCTAATTTATTGAGAGTTTTTAGCATGAAGGGTTGTTGAATTTTGTCAAAGGCTTTTTCTGCATCTATTGAGATAATCATGTGGTTTTTGTCTTTGGCTCTGTTTATATGCTGGATTACATTTATTGATTTGCGTATATTGAACCAGCCTTGCATCCCAGGGATGAAGCCCCCTTGATCATGGTGGATAAGCTTTTTGATGTGCTGCTGGATTTCTTTTGCCAGTATTTTATTGAGGATTTTTGCATCAATGTTCATCAAGGATATTGGTCTAAAATTCCCCTTTTTTGTTGTGTCTCTGCGTGGCTTTGGTATCAGAATGATGCTGGCCTCATAAAATGAGTTAAAGCAATGGCAACAAAAGACAAAATTGACAAATGGGATCTAATTAAACTAAAGAGCTTCTGCACAGCAAAAGAAACTACCATCAGAGTGAACAGGCAACCTACAAAATGGGAGAAAATTTTTGCAACCTACTCATCTCACAAAGGGCTAATATCCAGAATCTACAATGAACTCAAACAAATTTACAAGAAAAAAACAAACAACCCCATCAAAAAGTGGTCAGAGGACATGAACAGACACTTCTCAAAAGAAGACATTTATGCAGCCAAAAAACACATGAAAAAATGCTCATCATCACTGGCCATCAGAGAAATGCAAATCGAAACCACAATGAGATACCATCTCACACCAGTTAGAATGGCAATCATTAAAAAGTCAGGAAACAACAGGTGCTGGAGAGGATGTGGAGAAATAGGAACACTTTTACACTGTTGGTGGGACTGTAAACTAGTTCAACCATTGTGGAAGTCAGTTTGGCAATTCCTCAGGGATCCAGCACTGGAAATACCATTTGACCCAGCCATTCCATTACTGGGTATATACCCAAAGGACTATAAATCATGCTGCTATAAAGACACATGCACATGTATGTTTATTGCGGCATTATTCACAATAGCAAAGACTTGGAACCAACCCAAATGTCCAACAATGATAGACTGGATTCAGAAAATGTGGCACATATACACCATGGAATACTATGCAGCCATAAAAAATGATGAGTTCATGTCCTTTGTAGGGACATGGATGAAATTGGAAGCCATCATTCTCAGTAAACTATCGCAAGAACAAAAAACCAAACACCGCATATTCTCACTCATAGGTGGGAATTGAACAATGAGATCACATGGACACAGCAAGGGGAATATCACACTCTGGGGACTGTGGTGGGGTGGGGGTAGGGGGGAGGGATAGCATTGGGAGATATACCTAATGCTAGATGACGAGTTAGTGGGTGCAGCGCACCAGCATGGCACATGTATACATATGTAACTAACCTGCACAATGTGCACATGTACCCTAAAACTTAAAGTATAAAAAAAAAAAAGACTGTTGAATATTAGCCCCCAATTTCTTCTGGCTTATGGGGTTTCTGCTGAGGAGTCCACTGTTATTCTGATGGACTTCCTTTTCTAGGTGACATGGCTCTTAACAATTTTCCTTCATTTTGACCTTGGAGATACTGACGATTATGTGTTTTGGGTTGATCTTCTCATGGATCTTAGTGAAGTCCTCTGAATTTCCTGAATTTGAATGTTGGCCTGTCTTGCTGGGTTGGGGAAATTCTCCTGAATGATTTCCTGAAGTATGTTTTCCAACTTGGTTTCATTCTCCTCATTTCTTTCTGGTACCCCAATCAGTTGTAGGTTTGGTCTTTTTACATAATTCCATAGTTCTCTGATTATTTTTCATTCCTTTTCTGTTTTTTCTCTAATCTTATCTGCCTGTCTTATTTCAGCAAGATAGTCTTTGAGCTCTGAGATTCTTTCCTCTGCTTGGTCTATTCAGTTATTTATGCTTGTGGTTGCATTGTGATGTTCTGGTGTTGTGTTTTTCAGGTCCATCAGGTCATTTATGTTCCTCTATAAACTGGTTATTCTGGTTTACAGTTCCTATAATGTTTTCATGGTTATTAGCTTCTTTGAATTGTTTTAGAATATACTTTAGCTCAGCAAAATTTGTTATTACCCACCTTCTGAAGAATACTTCTGTCAGTTCATCCACCTCAAGCCTCCACCCAGTTCTGTGCCTTTGCTGGAGAGGTGTTGCAATCATTTGGAGGAGAAGAGGCATTCTGGCTTTTTGAGTTTTCAGCATTTTTGCATTGATTCTTTCTCATCTTCATGAGCTTATCTATCTTCGATCTTTGAGGCTGCTGATCTTTGGAAGGGGTTTTTGTGGGGCCATTTTTGTGGATGTTTTTGTTGTTGTTGTTTTCTGTTTGTTTGTTTTTCTTTCAACAGTCAGACCCCTCTTCCTTAGGGCTGCCGCAGTTTGCTGGGGGTCCACTCCAGACCCTATTCACTTGGTCCCTCCCCTACCTGGAGGCTGCAGAACAGCAAGGATGGCTGCCTGCTCCTTCTTCTTTGAGCTCCATCCCAGAGGGGCACTGATGTGATGCCAGCAGGAACACTCCTGTATAAGGTGCCTGGAGACCCCTGTTGGTGGTCTCAATCAGTTAGGGAGTATGTACAGGATCGGGGACCACTTAACAAAGCACTCTGGCTGCCCCTTGGCAGAGAGGGTGCACTGCACTGGAGGGAATCTCCCTTGTCCAGAATGTCCAGACCTTCAGAGCCAGCAGGCAGGAAAGACTAAGTCTGCTGAACCGCAGAGACTGTGGCTGTCCCTCCCCACAGGAGTTCTGCCCAGGAAGATCAGAGTTCTGTCCATAAACCTCTGGCTGGAGTTGGTGAAATTCCCACAAGGGGGCCCCACCCAATGAGTAGGGATGGATCCAGGTTCCGCCTAAAAAAGTCTGGCCATGATCTGCCACAGCTGCTGTGCTCCCGGTCTAAACCTCCCTGTGTCCCCAGCACCACCTGGGGAAAACAGCCAACTGATGCCACAGTGATAGCAACCACCCCTTCCCCTGGGAACTCAGTCATCTTAGACAGTCTCCAGTCTGCTGTCACTGGCCACAGCCTAAGCGGTGATGAGAGTCTGCACAGCTCTTTGCTTGGCACCCAAGTCCCTGGTGGTGTGTGCTCACAAGGGGATCTCTTGATCTGTGAGTTGCACAGATCCATGGAAAAAGCATGGTTCCTCAGGAAAGGGAGCACAATCACTCACTGCCTCCCTTGACTGGGGGTGGGAGTGCCCCTTGCCCCATGCAGCTCCCAAGTGAGGCATTGCTCCACCCTGCTTTTCCTTGCTCCCTGTGGGTCAGGCCAATCACCTTGTCAGTCCCAGTGAGAGAATCTGGATACCTCAGATGAAGGTGCAGAATTCACTCGCCATTTTTGTTCTTCTAGATGGGCGTCACAGACCACAGCTGCTTCTAATTGGCCATCTTGGCACCTCCTCATTTAACCTTCTTTTCTCATCTAAAGGGGATAAAGGATGAAACTGTCCCAAAGAAAAGTTTATAAACCAATTAAGGGAGAAAATAAAATTCAACTAGGCTTGCAGAATAATCAGTGGCAATCATGAAATCCACTTCCCAATTTGGCCTACTTCCTTGTAGCTAGTTACTTCTTACTCCCCCAAGATAGTGTAGCCCTTGTCACAAGACTGTGTTCCTTTTCTTTTCTATAGATAAGATCTAAGGCACGTGAGATGATATGCTTTCTGTTTGAGTTTCTCCTTTATGTTACACATACTGATAAAATTGTTGATGCCAGTTGATCTGAAGGTCCCAGCAAGGAGCCGACTCACGGAAGAATGCAGTTTTCACATCGTGATGATTTAATCTTCCTTGACCTGACCAATTGACAACCCCAATTCTCCAGAACCTCACCCGCCACAATCCCCTTAAAAACTCTGGCCCAGAACCCCTGAAGCAGACAGATTTGAAGCTTGAGGATTCCTTCATCTCTTTGCCCAATGGCATTGTGATTATTAAACTCCTTTTCTGCTGCAAATTATGATGTCTCAGTGTATTGGTCTATTGCTGCTCAGTGGGCATATGAATCTGGCAGTCCTGTAATAGGGACAAAAGATAAACTACTGGCAAAACACTCGAAAAAGTCATAACCTAAGACATAGGCCCACTGAAAGGCGGATATTCAATCAGAGCACTATAGAACATATTTCTCTGCTCATACCATAAAATTTAAACCAACATGACTCCAATATAAGGAGACAGACAAAAGAGCTATAAGAAACAGACACTGTTTGAAGATGAGTACTTAAGGAAACCTAAAGTTAAGGGAGGAGACAAAAACAAGGACACTAGAGGAATTTGAAACCTTCAGAAACTTGAGCTATAACAAATATTAAATGCAGTTCAACTCCAAGACAGATTAACATATATCCTCAATTAACTTCTTTATCTCAGTATCAATTTATCTCAGCATCAATTTATCTCAATATCTATTATGGATACCACATGTCTGGCTCTCAACAATGGCAACAAAATTACAAAACATGGTAAAAGGCAAGAAAAAAATTAACAATCTGAAGAGACAGGATGATCATCAGAACAAGACTCAGTGATGATGATGCATATTTTGGAAATAGCAATCAAGAAATTTTACATAACTATGATTAAGATGTTAAGGACACTAGTGGAAAATGTAGAAAATATTCAATAAAAGATGATTAGTATAAGCAGAGAGATGAAAATTCTAACAAAGAACCAAAAGAAAAGGCTAGAAATTAAAATAACGCCAATAGATTTTTTAAAAATGCTTTCAATGGTTTCATTAGTAGACCAGACATGTTTGGGGAAAGAATTGGTGAAACTAAAGATAGGTCAAAAATACATTTTAAAACAAAGTGCCAAGAAAAAATAAACGGAAAAAAAAAAAAGTGAAGGACGTCAAAGACCCGCTGGGCAGTTTCTAAAGTTGTACAAAATGGGAAACTGGAATAGCAGAAAGACGAGAAAGAGAGAAATGAGGAGAATCTATCTAAATGAGTAATGGTCAAGAAATTTTAAAGCATAATGACATGAAACAAACAACCGGTCCAGGAAGTTCAGAGAATACAATTCATGACAGACAACAAAAATACAGCACCAGACATAGCATTTCCTATATGTAGAATAAAAGAAAATAAAATAAATCAATAAATAGACAAAGAGAAAATCTTGACAGAATCTGGAATGAAAACTACATTCCTTGTAGAGAAAAAAGAGCAAGGATTTCAGCCCACTTCCAGTAAGAAACCAGGCAAGAAAGGAGAGAGTTGCGGGAAATGTTTAAGGTGTTAAAGGAATAAATGCACCAACTTAGAATTCTACATCTAGCAAAATTATACTTCAAAAGCAGAGGGGAAATCAGAATTTACCAGACAATAAAACACTAATGGAATATATTGCCAGAAAACTTTCCTGCAAATGTGTTAAAAGAGGTTATTCATGGAGGAGAAGAATGATATAGATCAGAAACCTGTATTTACAACAAGAAAGCAAGTATGTTGAAAAAGGAAAAAAAAATGTTTTATTTTTCTTATTGTAAATCTTTTTAAACTACATGTTTGTTTTAAGTAATATTAGTAAATGTTTTGGGCAATTACAGCATGTGAGTAAGTGAAATGCCTGATGGTTATGTTACAAAAGATATGAAGGATGAACTGGGACTATTCTATTAACGTGTCCAGAATTGGTGGGTTCTTGGTCTCACTGACTTCAAGAATGAAGCTGCAGACCCTAGTGGTGAGTGTTACAGTTCTTAAAGATGGTGTGTCCGGAGTTTGTTCTTTCTGATGTTCAGACGTGTTCGGAGTTTCTTCCTTCTGGTGGGTTTGTGGTCTCGCTGGCTTCAGGAGTGAAGCTGCAGACCTTCGCGGTGAGTGTTACAGCTCTTAAGGCAGCACGTCTGGAGTTATTCATTCCTCTTGGTGGGTTCCTGGTCTCACTGGCCTCAGGAGTGAAGCTGCAGACCTTCCCGGTGGTTGTCACAGCTCATAAAGGCAGTGTGGACCCAAAGAGTGTGCAGCAAGATTTACTGCAAACAGCAAAAACACAAACCCTCCACACCACAGAAACGGACCCAAGCTGGTTATCACTGCCCCTTGTGGCAGCCTGCTTTTATTCCCTCACCTGACCCCACCCACATCCTGCTGATTGGTCCATTTTGCAGAGAGCTGATTGGCCTGTTTTGACAGGGTGCTGATTGGTGCGTTTACAAACCTTGAGCTAGACACAGAGTGCTGATTGGCGCATATACAATCCTCCAGCTAGACACAAAAGTTCTCCAAGACCCCACCTCACTGGGGAGCCCAGCTGGCTTGCCTAGTGGATCCCGCGCTGGGGCCGCTGGGGGAGCTGCCCGCCAGTCCCACGCCAGGCGCCTGCACTAGTCAGCCCTTGGGTGGTTGATGGGACCAGGCGCCACGAAGCAGGGGGCAGTGCCGTTGGGGAGACTCCCGCCGGGAGCTGGGGAGCCCCCCGCCGGGAGCTGGGGAGCCCACGGGGGAAGGCGCGGGAGGGGAAAGTCTCGGGCATGGCGGGCTGCAGGTCCCGAGCCCTGCCCCACAGCGAGGCGGCTGAGGCCTGGCAAGAATTCGAGCCTAGAGCGGGCCGGCAGTGATGCGGAACTCAGCGCATACTCCGCAGCGGCTGGCCCTGGGTGCTAAGCCCCTCACTGCCCAGGGCCTGTGGTGCCAGCCTGACCGCTCTGAGTGCAGGGCCGCCCCCACGTGTGCCGCGCGCAGCCTCAGTTCCCGCCTGTGCCTCTCCCTCCACACCTCCCCGCAAGCAGAGGGAGCATGCTCCGGCCTTGGCCAGCCCACAGACGGGCTCCCACAGTGCAGCGGTGGGGCGAAGGGCTCTTCAAGCGCGGCCAGAGTGGACGTCCAGGCCGAGGAGACATGGAGAGCGAGCAAGGGCTGCCAGCACGCTGTAACTTCTTATTAAGGTACCTGCACTATATGTGAACTGGTGGAGTGCTATTTGAAGGTGATCTTAGATTAGTAACAAATGTGTATTGGATACTCTGGGGAACCACTAGAATAGTTGAAAAAGAAAGTATGCTTTACATGTAATGAGTGACATTAGGTTTGATAATGGATTTTTAGATATAATATTAATACGAAAAGTTCTAGCTACAAAAGAAAAAATGATGTTAGAGTTTGTTAAATTTAAAATGGAATTTTCTGCTCTGTGAAAGACTCCAGAGAGTTAAAAGACAAGCCACAAACTAGAAGAAAATATCTGTAAACCATATATCTAATAAAGTACTGGTATCTAAACATATAAATAACTCTGAAAACTGAATAATAAGAAAGCAAACAAGCCAATTACAAATGTGCATAGAATCTGAAAAGACACCTCACCCCTAGGGGCCCCTGAAATACCCATGGCAACTGGCATATAAAAATATGCTCAACAGTATTTTTTTTCTTTAGAGAAACACAAATTAAAACAATTGTGATACTACCACACATTAGTTAGAATGGCTTAAATCCATGAACCGAAGTATTACAAATTCTGGTGAAAATGTAGAGCAATAGTAGCTGTTTGCTGAAGGGAATTTTAAAAATGGTACTGCACGCTGGAAGACAGATTGGCAGTTTCTTACAAATCTAAATATCGTCTCACCACGCACTTCAGCTATCATTCTTCTAGGTATTTATCCCAATGATGTGACAATTTATATCACACAAAAATGTGAGTGTTTATCAGAGCTCTTTTTTATAATTATCAAAAATGGACAGCAACCTACATGGCCTTAAACCTTAAATAAGTGAATTGATATACTGGTACATCCAGAAAAAAGAAATAAATATAAATCTACAGGAATAAATACATGAATATTCAATATTTATTGCTCTGTGAAAGAAATTAGTCAGCAAATGCCTCATATTATATATTGCTAAATATATGACATGGTAAAAAAGGCAAAACAATATAGTATAAAAGATTAGTGCTTCCAGAGGTGAGGGGAGAGGAAGTAGGGTTAAATATGTGAAACATGAAAACAAATTTTTTACTGTACTGAAACTATTTTATATGATATTGTAATGGTGGACATAACATTATGCATTTCTCAAAATCCATAAGAGTTTTTGAGCTTGAGGAGGAAACATTAATTTATATAACTTTAAAAAAAACTATCCTTTAGGAAGTACAGGGATTGCAAGATGGAATGCAGAGTGTGACAAAATATTATAACTGTATTGAAAATATATGAAACAACCTCACTGAGATGGGTGGGAAAAAATGCGTTGAAATAAGTAATTTCAGAAATGAGAGGAGATTGTAAAATTAAAGGTGAAAGGAAGTGTATACAAGCACAGTGCTCCAGTTAATAAAGTTGTTTCTCATGGAGGTATGGCGTAACGTTTCTGACATCACTGTATATGTACACTGTGAATGAACAATTAAGAAAGTGAGTGATGAATGGTGGCTGGGAACAAGTAGAGGGTTATTCTTGATATTCTCCTCAAATTTCTTTAATTAATTAGTAAATGAATTAGCAAGTCCCTAATGGCCTTTAGAGTCTGCTGAAGGACATGAATAAACAGCTGACTATTAATATAGCATAATATAATATAGTGTTTAATATAAACAAAGGGCTACGTGAGTGTGGACCAAGAGACTATTATTTTCACCTTTTATCTAAAACGTTGAAAAAGTTGGCACTTCTACCTTACCTTAGTTAGTAAGCAAGAGTTAGATAAGTTGAAATGACACATTTTTCATGCAGAAAATATTACACACGAAGACATGGAGGTTCAAAATTTCCAGGTTATAGGGAAGTTGCAGGATGCTGAAAAATGCAGGTTGCTGAAAGGAATGCAGTATGATGCAAGATATTTGAAGTTGGGCAAAAATAATTTTAACTTCTATTATACAGTCTGTAGAGAATGGGCAGCATTGAGGGGTAACAGAAGCCTTTGTTACCCCATCTTTGAAAAATAAATAATAATAACTATCCCATTTAGATATTAAAGATTAAATAGGTTAGTGAATTCAAAGTATGCCATATAAATTCTGGCAAATAATATGTTCAAAATAAATTGTAACTTTGATTATTAAAACATATGTATACACACACGTACATATATATGTATGTGTATATGTATGTGTATGTGTGTGTGTATAACAGAATTAATTGTATATCATAGTTGAAGTAAAAGAATGGGAAGAAAAAATACTTTAATGGGCCTCCAAATAGGACAAGACTATATACATATAGTCTTGCATATATATATATATATATATACACACACATATAAATAAAATGTATCAATACACACACACACACATATTCTCAGTACATGCGGATAATCAGAAAGATGGCTACAAAAATACAACCCTCTTAGTTTTATATAACCCTTTATAAATATATAAAACTAAGAGAAGAAAGAATGCCTTCTGAAGCACTGTAAACTAACCTAAGGGGGGTAAAGTCAGAGGATTTTACTATGTTGGAACTGAATTTATTAACATAGCTATAGAAAGAGTCTGTCAATGAAAGGAGAATTAGTTGCCTATGGAAACTGAGCTACAGATGAATCTTTAAGGCATAAATCTCTTTTCCACCTAAGTGGAAGTCCAATTCCTGAGGTAGGAAGTCTGGGCAAGTGAAATTGCCAGTTAAGTTGGTAAGCCTTCCTACAATAAAAATAAATGCATGTGCACATTTATATTAGCTTGATGGTGTTAAATATTCTAATCATTGAACTTTATTTTTCTGATCTAATACATACCCAGCTATCATGTGACTACATTTTGTTTTCCCATACAGATGTGCGTTTGGGTGGAAAGTATGTACTGTTTATGCTGAAGTAAGAATTTTATTTTATATAACATAGTTCTTGTTATAAATTAATAAACTAACATTCTGATTGTTTATAGTCATTGTGTGTTCAATCGGGTCTCCAAAATGAAATACTAATCCCAATACTTGTGAATGTGACCTTATTTGGAAATAGGTTATTGCAGATGTTATTTTGAAACAGGGTCATATTGAAATGGGATGGGCCCTAATTCAATGACTGGTTTCTTTATAAAGAAAGAAAATATGGACACAGAGAGACATAAAGAAATATAGGGAAGAAGGCCATGTAATGACGGAGGCAGACAGTGGGGTGATGCATGCACAAGTCAAGGAACACCAAAAATTGCTGGCAACCACCAGAAACTAGAAGACACACGTGGAACGGACTTTAAGTCAGAACTTTTCAGAAGGAACCAATCTTGCCAACACCTTGATTTCAGGCTTCTAGCTTACAGAGCTGTGAGACAATAAATGTTTGTTTTTTTTTTTAAGCCACCTATATTGTGATACCTTGTTATGGCAGCCCTAGAAAGCTAATACAATAGTCAAAAGGAAATAAATTATCTCCCTGTAGCCTAAAACTTTAAAATAATTTTTTTTTCCCAGAGGCCTTTTCTTTCATTTGTTGGTTTTGGTTTCTATACAATAGATCAAACATCTTCACTAATAGTTTTCTTAGACATTATTTTTGGAAACATTTTTAAAGGACTCATGGAAATCTATAATCTATGCTGATTGACTACTTCCATGTAAAGAATTTGATATTTTTCATAGTTACTACTGGCTGTTGCTGTGCTATTCCTAATTGTCTTGAATGTTGCGTATGTAGCATGAAATCCCAATTTTTATTGAAGTAGGATATATATATATATAACTCTTCTATGGTTGTCTTCAAGCTGGAGCCTATTTGTTAGCACTGCAGGGCATCGTGTGTGTGTGTGTGTGTGTGTGTGTGTGTGTGTGTGTGTTGTAGAAGCTACTATATGAGAAATGTGGAGATATGCCTTTAGTTCAATTCTTTAGCTGCTAACTAATTTAGAGTTCTTACTGTTGTTTTAGTCAGGAAATAATGAAATATATCATCAATAAAAAGTTAAAGGAACAAGGTGAATCAGTCCAATGGGAGAATCTAAATCTTCCCAGGGATCTGTCCAAATCCATAAAAAGAGTACCATTTGATAGGTAACAGCAGGGGATTAAAGACTGAAGCAGTTTGCTGCAGGCTATGAATGACCTGATCCCTTAACCCATCTGTCTTTTTATATGAGAATGTTATGCTAATTAGCTGAGTAAATTGTTTCCTGATGATATTAATTTTGTGCCTTTTTGTTATTCTAGGCTTTGACTTTCACTGTGATAAAAATATACGAAGGGGCATTTTCAATTTAGATGGTTCCTATCCTGATAAATTCCAACACAGCAATGTTGTGGGGGAAGCATGTATAAATAGCAAACTTAATCAATCCCGAGGATAGACATAGATGACTTTAGCTTCCTATATAATCATTCCCTTTAGCTTCTAAAGCATTACATTAACACACTTGAAATGTTAAAACATAATTCAAGGAGAATTTTAGGAAATGCAATTTTCATTGCCCCATTTTCTTTGGAGAAAATCAAGACTTGAATTCATTAACATGGAGGAAGTAATGGAACAGATAGTCGTGATGTGAAATCTTATTAGTAAACAAGAGCTGCATCTGAAAAAATATTATCATTAAAAACTATGTAGTACTTAATTGAGTTTGATATGAAATTTAGTGCTGGAAAGTTAATGACTAATGCAGCTATTTCACAGAGCTTGTTTACTGCAGGCTCCATAATGATCTCCTTCTGCTTTGGAGCAACAGTGAAATTAACCTCTCTTTTGTCCTGCAGGTGTTGTGTTCTGATAATGCATATCCTTTACAAGTTTGGGTAAATTATTTGCTTTGCATATAAATTAACTCCAAAGCTGAATCAACATTAGAATAATAAAAATGTAGAGAATATTTTTATTCCAAGGAAGCAAAGATTTATAGCAAAATATATCCAAATCCTAGATGCAATTTCAGGAGGATAGATTTAAAAATATTTATCATACTCCAAAAAGAAAAAGGAGAAAGAAAAAAGGAAAAATACATACAATTGAGAGAAAGGAGGAATGGTTTTGGAAAATACAATATTATGTTATTATTGTTACATTCGGGAGAAAATAATTGAGAATCGATACATTTGTTTTTCAGTATAAAAACAAAAAGATGGCACTTATTTAACAATTCCTAAGTGATGTCTTCTGAGCTCCACTTTATTGGGTATGTATTGTTCCTAAGCTAAAATCTAATTTCAAAATATTACGTATTACAGGTGTAGTGTTGTCTTGGTCTGTGTTGTGTTGCTGTAACAACACCTGAGACTGAGTAATTTATTAAGAAAAAAAGGTTTATTTAGCTTATGGTTCTGGTGGCTGGAAAGTCCAAGACTATGGCATTGGCATCTGTTGAGCTTCTGATGAGAGCCACATGCTATGTCACAGCAAGGCAGAGAAACAAAATGGAAATCAGGCAAATCATTGCTTTATAAAAGAGGCAACTTTCTTTAGAATGACCAGCTCTTATGAGAACTAATCCATTATCATGAAAAATAACCCAGTTTCACCAGAAAGTTATTAATTTGTCTTAATGACCTAATCACCTCTTCAAAGCATGATCTCCTAACACCTTACATGGGAAATTAAATTTCGACATGAATTTTGGAGAGAATAACCCATGTCCAAACTACAGCAAAGGTAAAGACCCCAAATTTACTTAGACATGGGGATTAATAATCATGTGTCATTGCCAATAAACGTTTTCTTTCTTTTGCACTTCCAAAGAATTTTTTCACCACCTATTTTCCTCTATGTTTTTCTTTCTCTAGTATTTGTTTCTCTAAAAATTTGTGCTTGTGTAAATAATTTGCAAACGCAACTTTTTTCTTCTTTGAAATGATAGCTAAATTCAAATTACTTTTATCTTATTCAAAATTCAGAGAAAAATTCAGAAGTGACCTATTAGATGTTTGAGAATGTGCTATACTACATCAGGTGCACAAGTTCCTGTGAATAAGAAGCAAAAAAGCTAGCACTTTCCCTACTTCCGTTTTTAAAGAATAAGCTTATCAATGGATATTGAGGAAAAAAACTACTGGTAATATTTAAATGGTAAAATTGGTATGGTAAAATAATATTATGAGCATTTTTTCAAGTAATACATTTTGAACTTTAAGTTTTCTTCTGTTAATTTTATCTGTTTATAGGAATAATTCTGTTTCGTTCACTTCAGTATATTCACTATTCCTTTCCCTTACAGTCAAGCACTGGACATGGCCTTGATATTGCTGGTGATTACCCATAGGGCTCAATGTTCATCTTTTGTTTCTAAATTCCAAAAGCAAAGTTGATTCTAAAGGATGATAATAATCATTAATAATTCATAGAATACCCATCTCCAAAACAGAATCAGGAATGCTGTAGACAATAATAAGCACACATTAAACCAACTGGGCACTGTGCCCAGAAAATTAGCCAAGTACACACAATAGGCAAGAAAAGAGCTTGTATGTGTGTAAGGAGAAATAAGAAAGGGAAAGCAATGCATAAAAGACTTCCAAACAGAACAACCAGGGAGTCAACAGATTTTCAAACTTTCACAGAAACCACAAATATTTTGAAGTCATTTCTGCTGGGTCTACTAACTGTCTTACAATGTAAGGTAGCCATGAACCCCAATGGAAGAAGTAGAAGCAAATTGAGTATATTCTAAAAAATTCAAAATTTGTAGGCATATTAAGTTTTAGATTTTACAAGCTTACAAGTGGTGAATTACAAGACCACAATATAGGTGTAGGTTTATGGGCTTTTTTATTTGTGATAATGACTTAAACCAACCTTCTTTTTTCTATATGATTTGTTGAAATTAACTGTACATGTGATTATGACAAGGAACAAGGAGTCTCATGTATATGTTTTCTTATATTATAAAACAGCACCTGAACTTTTTCATGTCAGATCTCTGCTGGCAAATTAAAGGAGGAAAATACCCCCATGAACTGAAGAAACCTATGGAAGTTAGCTTATTGAAATGCTGCCAGAGGCTTCATTTAGAGGGGTTTTTATAGGTAGTAGGTCTAAAGGATACTAGCAAACAAAAAATGCTAGCAACATTTTTTTCCCCAAGGGAGAAGTACCCCACCAAATTTATTCCATGTAGGCCTGAGGGTTGGATACTAATTTACTTACCATGTATTTATTATAAAACACTACTTAGGCAGGTGTGACCAAGCTATAATTGGCAAGAAACCAGGGATGTACATTTGCTTTTGTTATTATATCTAAACTAGAAGAAGACTAAATCCTTTAATAGGAATAAAAAGTTAACACAATGATTTAATTTAGTTCTACTTAGTATAGATAACATTTGGTAGAGCTTCAGGAACTTACTATATATTTTAGCCCTTAATTTGTAATGAAGGCATTGACAGTATAAATCTTGGGATAAACTAGGTAAATAAATTACTTTTTTTGAATATGAATGTTCTTTTTTATTTATCCTGGAGTCATATTCAGTGAACTGAGAAATGCATTTTGTTAAACTGACACCTAGATTTCAGGGAGAATATACTCAAATGATAAAATATATCAAGAAAATAACTTTTACTCCATGACATTATATTATTTATCAGATATGAGTGTCATTAAAATTCATTTTCAAACTGTGTAAAAGAGAATGATTCCTATGCCAATGTTTTCTTACAGTGTGAAATCTTATATTGATAAAAGTACAATATTTATATATGAAATTTTGGAAAGCTTTGAGCATAAAGTTCTCAGTCACATCATAACATTTTCTCTGACAGTGTGTGTCTTAGGGTAGGGAAAGAGAGTGGTTGAATGTCCATATCTTACTAACTAAGATGGTATGCCCACTGTCTTAACAATTTACTTCCTGTATTGACTCGACTAATTAGGCTGCCATAACTTTATTTCTTAATTGTTAATATGTTGGGGAAATTATCAATAAGTATAGAAAATGACAAAGTTATTGTTTCTGAAAAACTATGAAAAAGAGGATAGCCTTACTTATGCAGAGTCTATTAAAAAGAGAGTACTTTTTCTTCTTAAAATGCATAGCTTGACCAGCTCCATTTAACACTGTTTTTTAAAAGACGTGTTAATATCCTAATGGTATGAATGAATTCAGTCATGACTAGTTGAGTCAAAGAGATTTAAAAATTATTTGAACTGTTTTATCAAATTTCTAGCTCATTGTTTAGTGCTAGATATTCACAAAACAAATAGTTAAGTTCCTAAGATTATTGTTGCAAACTGTGGGAACTAAAAGTCTTTAATTACATTACTTTGAAAGCAAAAAGTGATTTCCATGCAAAATATTTTAAAGGATTTCTACCCAATGTCAAATTTTCTCATCTATTCATTTAATAAGCATTGATTAAATATCCGTTGTGTCTTAAAAATCAATGACGAATAACATTCTAAACTTCAGCAAGCATATGGTTGAACACTAAATAAAGAACAAAAACCAAGGTAATTACAGTAGAGTGTTTCAGTGATATATTACCACCAAGAACAGAGAGCTATAAAAATCACTGGAAGAACATCTAACTGAATCTTTGGGGAGTGAAGAAAAGCTTTCTTTGGAAAATAACCTCTAATCTGATATCTAAAGGACCAGTAGGAGTTATCCATAAAAAGGAGAAAGAAAATTCCAGGTAGTTGAAATGGCTTGCTGAATTGCAAGGGCACAGATTACTAAAATGTTTAGTAATACTCATGGTAATTTTGTTTATATTTTTGAAACAGATATCATGTAGTCAACACAATAGGTCAAATCAGGACCTTTGGTACACATAACCCTTTTTCTGTAAGGTGTTGATAGGTATCATTTGAATAAAATTGGCGATATTTAGTGTTTATTGGTGTTTGGGAAAAACATGTGCTTCCTAAAATTTTAGCATATTTTCCTATATGATTTCTCATTAATAAATTAATGCACAAAGCAAATATCCAGGAGGTGTTAATAGTAAGCAGTAATTTCCAAAATTGCGTGACCAAGAAACTTTTTACTCATAGAATAACTGAAATACTTTTCTCAGGAATATACTTTGAGAAATATTGCTTAAATACATGTGGAAAAAAAGTGTTCTAAATCCAAGTTCTTTATGATGGAGATTACTGAATCCAAGTGTTCTAAATCCAAGTTCTTTATGGTGGAGATTACTGAAAAAGTATGGGAGAAAATTATACATTTTGATAGAAAATCATAAGAGTTGAATGGTGTTTGCCCAAAAGGTTTGTCCACCCAGAATCTCACAGTCTGACCTCAATCGTAATAAGCATCTTTGAAGATGTAATAAGGTAATAAAGTGTGCTCATCCTCTATTACAATAAATTCTAAATCTAATGAGTGTCCTTATAAGAGACAGAATAACAGAAAGACACAGAAAAAGCAGGGAGGCATGTGAAGACAGAGTCAGAGAGATTGGAAAGACAAAAACCGCTAAGAATTGCTGACAGCATGGAATGGGTTTTTTCTGGGTCTCCAGTGGAAACCAATACTGCCAACACATTGATTTGTCTTCTGGCCTCCAGACCTGTGAGAGAATCAATTTCTGTTGTTTTAAGTCATCAAGTTTGTTGTAATTTGTTATTACAACCCTGGAAACCTAATACAACAATGTGATGCTTTAGAACCAGTTGTGTTCGAGCAAATTTAAGCCTTAACTCATACCAAACAGTCCCCAATGAATTATGGATGTCCTTTGATTTCATGTCCTTGCATTATCCTCCCAACCAGACAATAGATTAGCCTTGTGAATTAGTTGAGCCATGAGAATGCAGCTAAAGAGACACTGTATAAGTTTCAGTCCTAGGCTTAAGGAAGCTTTATAGCTTTTGTTTACTCTGTCTTTTACCTTGAGCCACTGTGCAAAGATGTCTAGGTTAGCGTCCTTGTGGATGAGACACCTTATGATGAAAAAGACCAGGAGGAATGAAAGACTGGGAAGATAGAGAGGAAGACCCAGTTAGTTTCTAGTCATTCCAGCACAACATATGAATGGGGCCAGCTAGGATCCTCCAGTCCCTATGGAGCTGCCTCTAAATACAAACATATTAAATAGTCCAGCAGAAGACACCATCTAGGGAAGAGATGAGCCACCCAGCTGAGCTCAGCCCAGATTGAAGAATCATGAGCAGGTCCATCTGTGCTACTTAGCTGTTTTAAGCTGCTATGTTTAGACTGGTTTATTATGCAGCAATAGAAAGCTGTAACCATCTAATATGATTATCAAGTATGTGTTTTTAAAACAAAGACAAAAAAGATGAACAGATATAAGATTAGGTTGTGTGCTGTAGCAAAGGTGGATTTGACCTTTTTTTCAGTTAAGAATTTTGATAATCTACCATACATTTTTAAATTCTTTCTTGCATTAACTTTATCTCTGGATAAAAAATTCAGGCCACCTGTAAGTAAATAGAAACAGTAGGCATAAATACACAAAAGGAAAGTTATATTAAAATTCCGCAGAAATGTAACAAGAATAAAAAAGCTGAACTGGATTTTTAGGATGTTCTACACTCAGCTTTTATGAGAAACAGACAAATGACAATCTCATGCCAAGGATTTGTTTTAAAAGGCTGTATAACAGGTAGACCATTGACTAACACATGTTTTACCACCTTTATCTTCAGAGTACTGCAGACAAATGATATTCATAATGACTCTACACGATATTGAAATGGTATCTGAATATTAACAACTAAATTCTGACCAGTTATGATTTAAAACATTTAGCTATTTATTGATTGTTATTTTTTTAAAAACTTGGAATGTGCATTATATGTATATTTAACTATAAAGTCACTGAACATTTAATTAACATATGTCCTGTTTTTCAATCATTACTAGGAGTAATCTTTATAGAAATACAAGTAGCAACCATTACCACAAATGAATTCTCATAAGAAACAGTTATTCAAGTCTTTTTCTCTCTCTCTTTGTCAAACGCATGTGCACAGACACACACACACACTTTGTTTGTATGCCTGTGGATTGTGAGAGAGAGAGAATGAGCCTGTAAATACAGAATTATATCAGAATTCTTGTAGCAAATAAGCTATCAGGAAAATTGAGCCAACTTAGTCTTGGTCTTGTGAAGGACATTTTCTCTTTTCTGACCTAGTCTTTTCTATTAAGTGAAAGATGTCACACAATGACCACTCATCTATTTTTGATGGATACATGAATTGTACATTACATGGAAAGAAGAGAGAAAATAATCCTCATTTTGTATAATGTACAGGTTAGAAAGCCTGATACAGACTAATATAAAATTAATGCTTTGAATAAATTTGTTTATACTATTGCTCTGTTAGAGTGTTGCTACTTTTGGTTTGTTTTTCAATTGTTTTTCCAATATGTATTTAGTTTGATTTTTAATAATCTTATCTCTCTCTTTTTTCTTTTCTTCTCCTTTACCTCTTGCTCCTCTTCCTTATTCTCCTTGCCTTCCTCCTCAGTCTCCTCATCCTCATCTTCCTCCTCATCCTCTTTCTTTGTTTTCATTACAAAATAAAATAAGCAATCAGAAAAGTTCATACAGATATTGTTACTTATCTTTAGGGACCTGGATCTAACTTAGTGCTGTTGCTTCTGTTTCTTCTCTTTTGTCCTCCTCTTCTTTTTCTCCTTTGTGTTCTGTTTTACTTTTTAAAAATAGATGCCACAACTCTGATTTTTAATCTGATTGTGTAAATGATCCTTAATAGTAAAATCAATTTTAATATCTTATAAAACAGAAGCACAGCAAAGCATTTTGCAGAATTTACCATAAAGTAAATAATAACCATTCCTAGTATGATAATGCTGCAACTATTTTTCTTTCATCCTCTGCAACATTTTTATCTGACACAGTCTCTGCTGTTTCCAAGTTCAACGTCCTGCAGCAAGCCTTGCCAGCAATACAGAATACTTTCAATTAGTAGTTCTCTACTTCTCTGGTCACTAAGCAACTGACCTGTGGTGAAGAATACATAATGATCTGCATAGACACCTTAGAGCAATAGAAAGTATAAGCTTCACAAGTTTCATTTGCTCTCTTGTGTTGATGTTACAATAACCAGTTAAATGCATGGAAATATTTGATAGTAGTTTGCTATAATAAACCTTAATAAAGATTAAAAGAAGCCTCGGAGAAAGGTAGAAATAAACACAACATAAAATATTGTATTTGTCATTTGTTCATGTATGTCATTTTATTGTTTATAGGGAGGGCAAGCAATCAGATTAATATTTTATTAAATGTTTATATTCTAGCTACTGTTTAAGACAGAATTCAAGTAGCAGAAGTGATGGAAGGGCCAAGGGGAAGAAAGATGGACAAAACCTGAAAATTGAAAGTGCAATAAAATGAAAATTACAAATGAAAACCAGTATGCCTGAGATATACATGACTGTTTAGTAGAGTGTCTTCATGTGGGTTAAAGAAGAAAAGGAAATACCAGCTGGAATCAGCAGAACAGATTTAGCACTTGACCCTTGGATACTTTTCATTCTATTTATCTATCATATTTTTATTGGTTTGTATTCCATTGACTACTATATGCACCGACCCTCAGCAAATTCATTCAATAGAGAGGAGAGATTATATCTCCACTGTATCAGTGGAGCTGCTTAGGAACATTTCTCCCGCTTCTTGTATGTATTTTGTCCTATTTGTACATTGTATTTTATGAGCTGCTTTAGAATAGTAGAATAACTTTCCTTTATATGGTATAGAACTTTTGATATATCTCAAAGAAATTTTTAAAAAATGATCAATTGATAGTAAACCAAACACCGCATATTCTCACTCATAGGTGGGAATTGAACAATGAGATCACATGGACACAGGAAGGGGAATATCATACTCTGGGGACTGTGGTTGGGAGGGGGGAGGGGGGAGGGATAGCATTGGGAGATATACCTAATGCTAGATGACGAGTTAGTGGGTGCAGCGCACCAGCATGGCACATGTATACATATGTAACTAACCTGCACAATGTGCACATGTACCCTAAAACTTAAAGTATAATAAAAATAAATAAATAAAATAAAATAAAATAAAAATAAAAAAAATAAAAAAAAAGATCAATTGAAATGTACGTTCTCATACTGTATGTGCAAATATCAGTAGTACAAACACTAAGGATTAATGAAAATGAAAATCCTAATATATTAAACTTAGAAAAATAGACTAAATATTTACTGAAAAGAAACAGATAACCAAAATTTTGTGATACACAATGAAAAGCCTTGAGACATTAAAGAGGACTTTCACTGTCTTTGATGATGTCATCTTTTACATATTAAGTTCTTCTAGCATGGTAACTAGAACTAAACTTTTAACTTCCTTTTAAACCACACACTGAATGCATCTGTGAAAAAGACCTGCATACTACAAGATAACTTTAATTACATATCTTCTGTGGGGTCCGTGTTTTTAGTTTAGTATAGGTTTATGCAAAGTGATACTATTGGTAATGTGTAATTTAAACACACACACAAACTAACAGGCCCTGCTGCCTATCAATGTCTGGGTGATATCAGAGAAGGCCATGTGGGAATCTAGAACTTTCTTCTCTGCCAGGTAGTTACAATGTGCCCCGTCCTTCTCCACCAGATTTCTTAGGTGTTAAAGTAAACTAAGTGAGAAGTTGGAACTTTCACCATCATCTAGTGGTAAAAAGGTCCAAGGCCTCCTGATGTTTGCCTTCCCTTCAGTGTAGGCCATAGTGGGAGCAGAAACAAGAAAAAAATCCCCCACTCTCCAAAGGTGGTTGAGAAGGGATAAATTTTTATCACCACCTAGCAATAACAAGGCACCCCCACTTTCACCATGTGTGGTGTCACAGGAGGTTTATTTCCAAGAGTTAAAATACAGAGCCTCATAGCATAATATCCAAATTACCCTAGATACATTGAAAATTACTCAGCATATCAAGCACCAGAAAAAAATCTCATCTTGAATGAGATAACACATGCCAACACAGTGATAACACATAAATTAGATTTATTCACAAGGATTTTAAAGCCACCACCATAAAAATGTTTTAATGAGCAATTGCGAATATGCTGAAACAAATGAAACAATGGAAAGCTTTACAGAGAAATAGAAGATGCCAAGAGACAAATAGAAATTTTGGCACCGAAAAATATAATTGAAACTTTAAAAAATACTTGATGGCTCAATAGGGTAATGGAGGAAATAGAGAAAAGAATAAGTGAACTTGAAAATAGGACATTAAAAATTTACTAATCCAAAGACCAGAGGGAATATAGACTGAAAATGAAAAAAAAAAAAAAAAAGAACAGAGCCTCAAGGACCTATAAGACTATAGCAAAAAATCTACTATTCTTGTCCTCAGAGTCCTAGAAGGAAAGGCAAAAGTGGGTTGGGCTAAAAATATATTTGAAAAAATAATGTCCAAAACGTTTTCGAGTTTGGCAAAAGACATACAACTACAGATTCAAGAAATGAGAAAATCTAAAATGGGACAGATACAAAAAAATCAACAAAGAAACAGGTCAATTTCAGAAAACAGCAGAAGAAAAAATCTTGGAAACAGTGAGGTAAAACAATGCTTCATCTCTCCAGAAGAAAAACAATTTGAATGACAATGATTTCCTGTCAGAAATAATGGTGGCCAAAAGGAAGTGATATATTTCTCAAGTACTGCAAAACAAGAACTGTCAATCCAGAATTCTGTATTAGGCAAAAATGTCCTTTAGAAATGAAGGAGAATTAAATAAATTCTCAGAAGAAGAAAAATTAAGAATTCGTTGCAAACAGACCTACCCTAAAGAAAAGCAAAAAGTTCTTGAAACATAAAATGAATAAGGGGCCTGAAATCATCAGAAAAATGTAAGAGTAACAGAAAGAGCAAAAATATGAATAAGTACAACAGATTTTTCTTCTTGAGTTTTCTAAATTATGTTTGACTTTTGAATCAAAAACTGTAACATCGAAATGGTTATCAATACCTAAATGAAAAATTTTAAAAATTATATAAACAAGGATGGGTAAAGAGACTTCCAACGAGATAAGATTTTTACACTTCACTACAAGTGTTAGATATTTTGATAGTGGTAGTGGTCACAAGAATTTACACATGTAATAAAATGACAGATGTATGCATACACATTTTTTCAATGTCAGTTTCTTGGTTTTAATGTTTTACTGTAGCTACAAAAAAAATGTAACCACTGGGGAAACTAGGTGAAGAGTATGAGAGACCTCTCTGTACTATATTTGCAACCTTCTGTAAATCTATAATAATTTCAAATCAACAGTTAAAAAATAAAAATATATCTAATAGACCAATAGTTTCATATGGAGGGCAGAATGATTTTAAAAAATGAGATATTTTGTTTGTGCATACCTGTAAAGGCATCCATGAAAGGTATTATTAAACATTTGAAATTATGTAAGTCCAATGCTGCAGGAACATGGGCATACTATAGCTTATTTTAGATGCTTTAGAAAGCCAAAGTCATCTCTGGTAAGTTCTACATTGATGATAATAACCTGAGAGACTTCTCAGTCTCCAAAATTGCACTATTTCTAAAATATAAGTAAATATTCCCTTCATCCTAAATCTTTCAAAGTTTAAGAATGTCACTGATAGTCTTTGCTTTAGAGGAAAATACAGAGATCAAGAAAAAAGGTCTGGAAAAATGAAAAAATAATTTTAAAAGCTTCCTCAGAGAGAAAGAGTTTCAGACGGATATAGTTTAACTATATTAACTCAGCCATGAATTTCTTACTTCTCTTCTATACCGGTTACTCTTTTGCTGAATGAATCTACCTTATGAACACAAGTTTAAAAAAATGTACCCATGATAAGTAAAACATTATTAAATACAGCTATTTTTATAAAAGTTTCAAGTCAAAAATGGATCCATTTCTGTTCTTCTTCTTACAGGGAGTTGCTTATTCCCCATCCTTCATTAAAAGGGCCAAAAAGTATACTCATCTGTAGTAGAGAATATGCATAATGTTTGTTAACTCATGCTTATTATAATGTTAACACATTATCTGCCACTCCAAGAATGTGGGCATATTTAGAAAATGTTCAATATGGTATCTATAAATTATTCTATGGCAGACTTTGATTTAATTCTTTTCATCTTCATTTTAATAACAGTGGAGTGGTTCTTAATATCATATTTTCATTATTTGCATGTCCTTTGCAAGAAGGCTTAGGAACCTATTTACCCCAAAATAAGTTCCAAACAGGTCAGACTTCTAATTGTTCATACAAATAACTAAGGATTAGAAATATAGATGCTATACAATTCTAACATAAATCTTTTGGTATTAACCCCTCACCATTGAAAACACATTAACTGACTTGTAGTGTTTGATCATTTCCACACAAAGAAGATGGATCACTGTATGTCTCTTAATATCTACATAGCCTTAAACCAGAAGATAGAACATGATTGTTCAGGAGAGTTACATGATTTCAATCAAATTATTGTAAGTATGTCATTTGAGCAGAAATAACACAATGTGCAGAATACTGCAAGTGAATTTTCTTTTCGCCAAATAGTGTGAGCTAAATCATGTTTACTATAGTGATAATATTAATTATTCTATGGATATGCTAGAATTATTCTACTGATCTTATGATGTTTTCTGACCACATTTTCCAAAACACTTTAAATTGTGCTTTACCCTTTCATACCCTTTTATTGTTTACTGATTCATTCCACAAATTAAAATTAACTAATTGGTACTAATGTGTACTGAAACAAAAAACAATAATGTCACTTCAGATTGTGACTGATTCTTAAAATATTCTCCCTGGTCTTCATGGCCTAATGGTTTTAAGTTATACACACAGTATTTCACTTAAAATATTATGGAAAGCAGCATCTGGAACTTTAAACAAGTTACTTAGTTTATATCTGTAGTTTATAAATCATGATGTGTTAAACTTTATTATGATCTTACAATTTGAATTTAATTCTTTTATAATGTCTCTAGACTCTCTCTCCTGATGATCGATAGATAGATAGATAGATGGATAGATAGATAGATAGATAGATAGATAGATAATTTTCCTTTTAGAAAACCTCTTGCTTTTCTCATATCCCACTCTCTGACAACATTATATTCAAGAGCAAGGGTGGGAAATGTGTTGACTGCCAAGGTATTAGATAGCTAGGTTAAATGCCAAAATTAAACTGATATAAAAAGTAATACAGAAACAAGAAAAAAAAGTGGAAAATGAAAACATAACCTTGTAAAGTTTTTATTCTAATATACAGGTATGTTAATGAAAACAATAGAATGGTTTCTGAAAGACATAAATGGACAGTATTGTTTTATGAATACATCAGTAAGAAAATACTTTAACAGGAATGGGAAATTCTCCAGGTTCAGTGTGAGATTTCCACCTATAATTTTCATTTGGCTGGCGAGACTGACTTGCGTTACTTGAGTTATGCTATTTTAAAAGTATTTGTCACCAGTATGTATCCCTTCTTTGATATTTTTCCTCCCTTCTACAGTGACTTTTAAAATCCAAATCTAATCAAGCTGCCACTGAGGACATATTGTTACATTAAACATACAAATGTTTAAGCCTTATTAAATACAGACTGGGTTTCAGTAAATCAGAAATGGTAAAAAAAAAAAAAAAAAAAAAAAAAAAAGAGGCCAGGCGCGGTGGCTCACGCCTGTAATCCCAGAATTTTAGGAGGCCGAGGCGGGCGGATCACGAGGTCAGGAGATTGAGACCATCGTGGCTAACATGGTGAAACCCCGGCTCTACTAAAAATACAAAAAAATAGCCAGGCCTGGTGGCGGGCACCTGTAATCCCAGCTACTCTGGAGGCTGAGGCAGGAGAATGGCGTGAACGCGGGAGGCAGAGCTTGCAGTAAGCGGAGATCGCGCCACTGCACTCCAGCCTGGGCGACAGAGCAAGACTCCGTCTCAAAAAAAAAAAAAAAAAAAGTGGATGAAAAATAGTATAAAAGGAATTACTCCCTAATTATTTATATTGTGCTAAATAAAATTCCCAGTTCCAAAACCAAAATGTAATGACTGCACCATTTTTCACTTTTTCTAGATGTGGTCAGAGACTTTAAATGAGAGAAATGATACATGCATATACTTGGAGAGTAATAGGTATTGCTGAATAATATAAAGTTTGAGAATACACTTTTGCTTAAAACGTAAAATTGGTGATTTATATTATTTTATTTTTAAATGTAGAAATAGCTAAAGTATAAATTTTGTATAATGCAAGTGCTTTTCCTAGGTTTTAGTTTTGTTTTAATTTAGGAGTAAGGGTAAAGAAGCTATTTATAAATAGTACTAAGTCCGTGTGTTCTTTTCTCTAAATACATCTTGATGTGTTACGAAGATCAAATGTTCTGAAAAAGCAAATTTCCTCTAAACCTGAGTCCTCTCTTTCACTAGCAGAGAGAAAAAGTCTCTGCTAAAGTTACTGGATGAAAACAGAAACTGTATACTTGACTCTATTAAAGGAAAAAATAAAATGTTTTTTATAATATTAAGTCAACTTGAAATAAAAGAAAAAAGTTAGCTATTCAGGCCTGTCCCTAACATTTGTGGAAGTTCAGAAGTATTGCAAATCTAGACCCACATATTAATGACTACATATTTATAAGACATCAATCAAGCTTAAGAACTGTTAAAGTGTATTGAAATTCCTACATTGACAACTTCATAACAACTTAAAAAATTAAATTGAAATCTGCATTCTTGGACTGCCAGGAGAGGTCCACAATGGAATGTGAGGATTGGAAAGAGGCCCCAGGTCATAGCCAATTTCATTCTCTTTCCACCCCTCTTTCCATCTTGCTGGATGAGGGGTTTGTTACATCCAAGATACTGCAGCCTATTTGTCCAGCATCTCCTCATGAGACATCCCTTTGACCAAGGGTTGTACACACCAGTCCACCTCCAAAAAGGCTGGTGTAGGGAATGGCCTTGAATAGACCTTGAAAGCAATCTTAGGACCTTTTATTTCTCCTAAAGAGGAATTCAGAGTCTTGAGTATTGGTACATTGGCATAGCACATGGATGGGCATGAGTCTTGTTTCACATGAGCACATTCACTTGTTTTGTGGACTCATCGCCACTTCCCCTTCTACTCTCCTTCCCAGCCCCCATGGGAGGAAGGTGAAAGTGGTTTGTGGTTCACTCTAAAGGGCTGGCCTAGAACCTGAGTTCCTCTTCTCTTTAATCTAAGTTTAGCACTGCAACTATCTTGTTCCACTGTTCACATTTACCACGAAATGGGTCAAACATACAAAGAGAGCCTAAAGACACTTTTAATACATATTCGTAAATGAAAGTTTATTAATAAAATTGAAGGAGACGTATCAACACATAGTCACTTCTTTTCTAGAAAACACTCCCTACTTTATAGAATTGCTATGTGTATAGTTCCTCAGTAAGTGCTATGTGTGAACAGAAGATGTAGAATACAGATCTTTTATCTTCAGGTCACTTAATATCCAAGTCTGAACATAAGAAACATAAACACAAAAAAGTAACTTTCAGAAAAGTGCTATGCAATATATATTGGGGATCTTCTAAGGAGGGAGATGCCATTGTGGACTATGATGATCAAAGAAAGGTTAATAGAGCTTCCTATTATGTGATACTCTTCAATAATATGGGGAAGAGGAAAAATGCATTATGGATTATTCAAAAGACAAGTGCAAATTTGGTGATAAGCATAGAAAACATTCAGAAGTATAGAATGCATACATTAGACAGAATAATGTGATTGTTTCAGAATATTTGAATATACAATTAGAAGTAAATGTTGGGACAAATTATGAAGGATTTAGAATATTAGATGTGAGAATTTGAACTTTATTCATAAATAATCAAAAAAAGAAAATGATTGTAAATTGCTCAAAAAAGGGCTATCCATCAAAAGGAGAGTCAGGGAATAATATGTATTTTGTGTATTCAAAAAAAAATCAAAAGACTGTCTTCCACTTTCACCTTTTAAGTGTAAGGGTCACAGAAGGTAAAGAAAGTAGAAATAAATTTGAGAAATCATTGAAAAAAAGAATTTAAGTATATGAGTAGGCATAGGCAAACCAAGGTAATGACAATGTCTGTGACCACAAATTTTTGATCAGTTTGACAATAGTACCTTTGACATAAATAGGAAAAACTTGAGTCAGGAACTTTGTCCTTTACTCATAGCACCTGGCATAAGAGCTGGAGCCAGTTTTATGTTTTTGCTAGTTTTTGTTTGTTTTCTTTATACATAAAACAAAGTAAAAAATGAAAATGGCCAGAAAAAAGTTGGAAATTTGAGACTGGATCTCAGGATAGGTATTATGATGTATTTTTAGTACACTCATTTACATAGAGATGATGGTTTACACTATTTTGAGAAAAAGTAATGGTTTAGATGGAAAGTTAAAAATCAAGAAAAGAAATAAAGCATTAGACAGAAACAAAAATATTCAGAATAGGTTCATGTTATAAAAGCCTTAAAAGGACAGGTTGATAGATTTTAAAAGTATTACAGTAAATAATAATGTTAGAAAGAAATTGATCACAAATTTCTCTCACCAAACATGCTATCACAATCAGATTACCTCAAACCAGAATGTAATCAAAACCATTGCCTCTTTCTCTAACAACAAAGATTACTATTTACTACTGCTGTAGCATTTTGATACCTTCAGGTCTATAGGAAAGGAATAAAACACCAAATGATTCTCAGCACAAAAATGGATAATGAATATCCATTTATTGTTATTAAAATAATGGGCATGATTATGCTAATAGGTAATATTCTTTCTTTAGTATGAAATTGCATTGTATTGTGTCTAAGAAAAAGTGTTGGTTGTTTTTGCAAAGTATAATTCAGGAGATTAATTGTATTCACCAATCCACAGATTTCACTAATGAGAAGTGAACTGGAATTTGAAAGCACATACACTTTTCCCCTTAAACAACTGCCCACTCCATTTTGCAAGCTGAGAAATGGAGAAAGAGGGATATCAATCTAGGTAAAGTCTGAGGTGCTACTTGTATTAACAGGACTCAGGAATCAAAAATCTGTACTTCCTCCCATAAAAAGGGGTGCGATTTTTCCCTGTAGACAGTGAGTTAATGTGGCTGCCTTCAAAGGCAAACAGACTTCAATGTGACTAGAAGAAAAGGACAATGGAGTGTCCCCAAAAGAGAGGCATGTTTTTTAATGAATGAAAAACCAGAGATACTTTACAAAATAATAGAATAACATGGCTTAGTTATTTTCATTACATTACAATACATTTAGTAGACTGTCCTGTCCTTCAGAAACAAGAGCCACAGTGAAATGACAATAATACATAGTAACCCTTTACTATGAGCCTAACACTAAAAATATTATTTTGTATTTATTGTTTTATTTAATTTTCACAAAAATATAATGCCTATACTACCAATACACACTTTTGCAGGTGAGAAAATTGTATCAGAAGATGTAATGAAATTCTTCAACTTTACATACCTAATAACTGCTAAGATTGGCATTTGAATATACTTTGTCTGATTTTAGAGATTGTGACCTTAACCACTATGTCATACTTCCTTCCTGAAGTGTTACTGATTCACATAGACACACAAATCTGGGCTTGGCTAGGTTCCTTTTCCCAAAGAAAGAGATGGGAAAATCTACTCCTTAAATGGACTATCAAACCAAACTTTAGATATCTTAGTCACAGAATACTATAAGTTAGTATATTTTATTTCTTAGTAGGTTATTAATGAAAAATTTTAGGAAGAAACTTAAAGCATAACAGCACATTGTTACAATAGGGAGTTAGAGATGAAATATTTTTAATAAAGGAAGGACTATGTAATATCAAGGAGGTCTTGATATTACAAAATATCAAAAAATAACAAAAGCCATATCAAGGAGGTCTTTTGGAATGGACTCGCATGAGTCTGCATTAGTACAGGAGGAACCACAGAGGATTAACAGCTTAAAGCTGATAGAGAATATTTGATGCTAGAGATAAAAGGAATTGATTGAATTTAAAGTTCTAGTGGAAAAGTTAGTCTGGACAATGGGCACTGAAAATTCAAGAATGGGTGATTTCAAATGTAGGAAAATGTGAGCTAGGATAATTTATAGGTACATAAAGGAGCTCTTTATAGATGGTCACTGATGGTTTCAATAAAGTAGAAATGAGTTCATTTGTCAAGAATAAAGAAATTGGGACCATTGGGAGCTTAAGGTGGTTAGGCAAAGCTTGGCATAGATGCTGACAGAAGTGTATCAGAAACGTAACAGGTCCAATCTTACTGATCTACCTTTATTGATTCATTTGTTTACTTGTTCATTCACTTTTTATTTAACAAAGAATTTAGTCATAACATTTTATATTATATTTATGTATATATTTAAATTATATTTATATTTATTTAGCTCCCCACCCCACAACAGGCCCTAGTCTGTGATGTTCCCCTGCCTGTGTCCATGTGTTCTCGTTTTTCAACTCCCACTTATGAGTGAGAACATGCGATATTTGTTTTTCTGTTCCTGTGTATTTTTGCTGAGAATAATGGTTTCCCACTTCATCTGTGTCCCCGTGAAGGACATGAACTAATCCTTTTTATGGTTGCATAGTATTCCATGGTGTATATGTTTCACATTTTCTTTATCCAGTCTGTCATTGATGAGCATTTTTGTTGGTCCCAAGTCTTTGCTATTGTGAATACTGCTGCAGTAAACATACATGTGCATGTGTCTTTATAGTAGAATGATTTATAATCCTGTGGGTATATACCCAGTAAAGGGATTCCTGGGTCAAATGATATATCTGGTTCTAGATCCTTGAGGAATCACCACATTGTCTTCCACAATGGTTGAATTAATATACATTCCCACCAACAGTGTAAAAGCGTTCCTATTTCTCCACATCCTCTCCAGCATCTGTTGTTTCCTAACTTTTTAATGATATCCATTCTAACTGGCTTATGCCAGATGGCATCTCATTGTGGTTTTTTTTAATTATACTTTAAGTTTTAGGGTATATGTGCACAACATGCAGGTTTGTTACATATGTATACGTGTGCCATATTGGTGTGCTGCGCCCATTAACTCATCGTTTAACATTAGGTATATCTCCTAATGCTATCCCTCCTCCCTCCTCCCTCCCCCCACCCCACGACAGGCCCCGGTGTGTGATGTTCCCCTTCCTGTGTCCATGTGTTCTCATTGTTCAATTCCCACCTATGAGTGAGAACATGCAGTGTTTGTTTTTTTGTCCTTGCGATAGTTTGCTGAGAATGATGGTTTCCAGCTTCATCCATGTCCCTACAAAGGACATGAATTCATCATTTTTATCTCATTGTGGTTTTGATTTGCATTTCTGTAAAGCCCAGTGTTGATTTTTTTTTCATGTGTTTTTTGGCCACATAAATGTCTTCTTTTGAGAAGTGTCTGTTAGTATGCTTCGCTCACTTTTTGATGGGATTGTTTTCTTTCTTCTTGTAAATTTGTTTAAGTTCCTTGTAGATTCTGGATATTAGCCCTTTGTCAGAAGGGTAGATTGCAAAAATTTTCTCCCATTCTTTAGGTTGCCTGTTCACTCTGATGATAGTTTCTTTTGCTGTGCAGAAGCTTTTTAGTTTAATCAGATCTCATTTGTCAATTTTGATTGTTATTGCTTTTGGTGTTTTAGTCATGAAGTCTTTGCCCATGTCTATGTCCTGAATGGTATTGACTAGGCTTTCTTCTAGGGTTTTAATGTTTTAGGTCTTATGTTTAAGTCTTCAATGCAGCTTGAGTCAATTTTTGTATAAGGTGTTAAGGAAGGGGTCCAGTTTCAGTTTTCTGTATATGGCTAGCTAGTTTCCCAGCACCATTTATTAAATAGGGAATACTTTTCCCATTACTTGTTTTTGTCAGGTTTGTCAAAGATCAGATGGTTGTAGATGTGTGGCATTATTTCTGAGGCCTCTGTTCTGTTCCATTGGTCTATATATCCATTTTGGTACCAGTACCATGCTATTTTGGTTACTGTAGCCTTGCAGGGGTTGCAAACCTAGTATCTGATAAAACAGACTTTAAAGCAACAAAAATGAAAAAAGACAAAGAAGGGCATTACATAATGGTAAATGGATCAATGCAACAAGGAGCGCCAGCGATTATATATATTTATATATTTATATATATATATATATATATATATATACACCCAATATAGGAGCACCCAGATTGATAAAGCAAATTCTTAGAGACCTATAAAGAGACTTAGACTCCCACACAATAATAGTGGGAGACTTTAACACCCCACTGTCAATATTAGACAGATCAAGAAGACAGAAAATTAACAAGGATATTTAGGACTTGAACTCAGCTCTGGACCAAGCATACCTAGTAGACATTTACAGAACTCTCCACCCCAAATCGACAGAATATGCATTCTTCTCAGTACCACATCACACTTACTCTAAAATCGACCACATAATTGGAAGTAAAACACTCCTCAGCAAATGCAAAAGAATGGAAATAATAACAAACAGTCTCTCAGACCACAGTGCAATCAAATTAGAACTCAGGATTAAGAAACTCACTCAAAACCACACAATTACATGGAAACTGAACAAGCTGCTCCTGAGTGACTACTGGGTAAATAATGAAATTAAGGCAGAAAGAAATAAGATCTTTGAAAACAATGAGAACAAAGACACAACATACCAGAATCTCTGGGACACAGCTAAAGCAATGTTTAGAGGGAAATTTATAGCACTAAGTGTCCACAGGAGAAAGCAGGAAAGATCTAAAGTTGACACCCTAACATCACAATTAAAAGAACTAGAGAAGGTTGCGAAAATTTTCTCCCATGTTGTAGGTTGCCTGTTCACTCTGATGGTAGTTTCTTTTGCTGTGCAGAAGCTCTTTAGTTTAATTAATCCCATTTGTCAATTTTGGCTTTTGTTGCCATTGCTTTTGGTGTTTTGGACATGAAGTCCTTGCCCACGCCTATGTCCTGAATGGTAATGCCTAGGAAAATGTGGCACATATACACCATGGAATACTATGCAGCCATAAAAAATGATGAGTTCATGTCCTTTGTAGGGACATGGATGAAATTGGAAACCATCATTCTCAGTAAACTATCGCAAGAACAAAAAACCAAACACCGCATATTCTCACTCATAGGTGGGAATTGAACAATGAGATCACATGGCACTCATTGTATGGAGTAGCTGGGTTAGAGGAGAATGCCTAGGGTTCAGATGGTCTTTCTGCATTTGTCACTATTTCCTCATTTTCCAAGCTAGGTTGAGTCATATTCTGCCTGGCCGACTCCAAAATGGCTTTAAAGGAGTTAGCAGTGGTCTCTTTTCAACTCTAGTTTTGCTAGAATGGGAGCTCCATTTGGTCAAAGTTTTGTCTTTCTGGCTCTGTAGTGTATTCTCAGTATTTAGAAGAGTGCCTTGCACACTGTGGGTACTCTAACTATTGAAAGAGCAGAAAAAAATACAGGAATGCAATGAAAAGTAATGATGACCACTAAAAACTTCCGCCCCAGCATATTCTGGTTTCCTTACATCTCAGTTTTCTGCTCTTTGCTGTCATTTTTTTCTGTACTCGCAGACTTTACTGTAGTTTGTAACTGCAAGGGTTTCTCACATCTTTTAGTATTAGATGCTGATTTCTGTGTCATTTCCAGGGTTGTGGTCACAGAAAGAAGCCCACATCATGTTAGTTCTCCATCTTACCAGATAAAGCTTAGCTTAATGTACTTCTATGCCAATTTCTTTGAATAACTAAACTTTCAATAATTTAATCAATCACTGATTAATCCAAGATTTGTCTCAGATGGGGCACAACTTCCACAACCTAATGTAGCTTCCACAACCTAATTTTTAATCCCCAAAAATGAAATTTACCGATTATTTTGTTAAATCATACAAATATAAAAATTCTGAACAGTGAAATAAAGAAAGTATCTCAAAAGTAAGAGTACTGTTGGACAACAATAGCTAAAAAAGTGTAACAAATATGAAAATATGCAGGCTCTGTCTCTGACCTTTAATCATTCTATACTTCTGGGGAGCAGTTATTTTGAGACTCAGTTTTTACAGAAGTAAAATGGGAACAAAAACAGTTCCTCTGCCTGGCTCATAGAATTTCTGTGAGAATAAAAGACAATTAATCTTTCTAAAGATATATTACATATATTGTAAAGTACCACAATTATAAATACAGGAGAATACTTGCTTCTCTTCGTATCCATTTTTCTGTTTCCAATGCTTGTTTGGTTTTTAAAATTTAATAGTATTTTCCTGCTACTCAATGTTTGACTACTGAAATTCTTATATAAATGTTTTCTGCAAAAAAATTTTATGGACATAGAATAATAATTGTATGTGCTCAGTTGCTTGATTAAAATACTTTATTGTGATTATTTTGTAAAGAAAAGAATTGCACTATAATTTTGATTTTGTGCAAATTATAATAATTAAATATTTAGGCTAAAAAAGATAATGCAAGAAGGCTAAGTTGTATTGTCATATTGTTAAGATTACTTTTTATTTAATGTTCCTAATCAGAAGTGAACCATTATCTATGGAAAAATAATTTAATTCAGAAAATTTTGGTCTCAAATTTACATAATGCCATCATTATCCTTTTTATGTTCTGGAAAATTTATTCTAAATTACCTAGAAAAAAAGGTTGATTCTATAGTGTTATTTTTTATTCTCTATATCTCAGGCAAGAATAAAGGGAAACGAGTAAGTAAAGGAAAAACAAAGATGAAAAAGGAAATTGTACTCAAGTCACATAGACACTGAAGTCTCAGATGTATGTGGAACTTTCTGTTTGGTAGAGGATATAGAAAAGAGGAAGGGATATCAAATTTCTGACAACCTACATGCTTAGTGCTTTGTCTACCAATGTGATGAGGACATATTTATTTTTTCCTTGTGCTTTCTGCATTGAGACAAGTACATTATAAGCTTATCATACAAATGATTAAAAAAAATACTCACCATTTATTTTCTATTAGTTCTTTTTCTCCCGAGGTTACTGCCTTACAAGGAGCTATTTTAACCTCCTCCTGTCTTTGCCAGTGAGAACATCTTGACATGACTCCAATTCCAATTCTGATGTACTGGAAGAATAAAAACACATTTATTTAAAAAATCTAAAGCACATTAATGATGCCATAGAAAGACATCTTGCTTAAGATAAGCCCATTAATTTTACCTTTGTAAACATGTTTCAGCATGACTGTGTGATTAAGGCTTCATTCTGTGCAGACTACAACTGTGGCAACAGCAGCAGCCAAGAAAAAATAGCAAAATATTTTTAAAAACAGAAACAAACAGCAAGGCTTTCACAATCCATTGTTTAAATTCATCTTTTGTATCTTGTTTTGTTACATTTTTCTCTCTTACTTTATATGTATAATGAAATACCATTATCACTGTCATCATCCCCAGATTAAAGCTTCGAGAAAGAAAGAAAGCCTATCCTAGAATTGATTTTTAGGCCATTTTACTTGAGATGATCGACAATAAGAGGATTTTCATTTGCTTTGTCAGTGTAAGCTGGCTGCTGTGCATCTGCAGTGAAGGCAGCACAGGTCTCTGTTTGCATTCTGCGGTTTGTTAACAGCAATGACCTGTCACAGAAAGGCTCTACAGCACAATATTTACACAGATCATTAGCAGAGCAGACCCTGTTTGCCAGATCGCTAATCAGTTTTGTGACTGCCCCAGTTTCATCAAGACTATAAATAAAATAAGCCATCGGAAAAAGCTCCAAAATGGGCATTGTCAGAGCTGGTGACACTTCTGGCAGCTCTAGGCATATAAATCCTCTGATAATAATGCAGTGGTAGTGACAAATAAAAGACTGCATTTAAACTATGAGTCTGAAAATGAGTGTGTGTGTTACTGCAAGAGGACCTTCGTTTCTTTATACTCTGTCGATTTCAGCTTACTCTAGCCCTATGGTGTAAACAAGCTAGCAATAGTCAAGTAGGATTTGCTTTTTTCTCCTTTCACTCACGATTGAAATTTGCTTACTGCAGTTTGCGATGTAGAGTCCATGACATGTGAACCCATGGTGAAAAGCCACAAAAGAAGGGGAATTCGTAAGTGAGAGGGCACACTGGACTTACTGGCCTGTCTGACCTCCATTGAAAATATTACTCACAGAATCAGTAGCATTCAAAATGCTGACAGAAAGATTGTAAGAGGTCAGCAAAGGGTGAACCTGTATGAGAGCCTAGGGACAAACCTTTAAGAGTTATGATAAACTATTAGCTGTATGGTGGCCACAATTGAAATGCAACTGTTTATTTATTTCTCTTTTTTCATTTTTTGATATGTGCCCAAATCAATAGTGATTGCTTTCTCCTTTGTTGTAGAAAAAAGTATATAAAAGACTCAGAAGAGTCAAGCCCTGGGATGTTTTAATAAGAAGTTGACATTGAATAAAAACATTATTTGCAAAGAGAGTTTATTAAAGTCTTTCAGCTTTGCTCCCTCTGTCTCCTTTGTCACTTGACTCTTACTGAGAACCACAAGGCCATCTAGTAAAGATTACATGGTAATCATTAGTAGACAGAAGCAATTTTGTCTGCCATGTAATCTTTACTTTCTGTTCCAGGAAAATATGAGTATTTTTAAAGTTAGTGGAAATTTACAGATTTTCTATATACAGGGCATTGGCAGGCCAGAGAAATGCTAATTAATTCACGTCATAAATGTTTATTGTGCAGCTACTGTGTGTACTGGATAGAAAGTAGTATCTGACAGACATGTTCCTTGCCCTCTGAAACTCAGTTTAGAAAAGAGAATACAGGTTCAAATATAATGAACATTTGTTTTATTTTATATTACATAATATCTTTTTTTGTTGTTGTTTCTATCTTCATTTTCACCAGGGGAAGGGAATCTGTGTCTATTGGAACTCTTTTCCTGTATTCGTTTTAGGATTGCCATACCTCTGGTTTCCCAGGTATAGTTCATCAAAACTAGGGACAGATCTAGTCTTTATGGGAACTGCAACTTATAAAACGTGGAGTTCCTCTTTAGGAAAAAGGATATGCAGCCCTAGAAAATGAAAGGATCCAAATTTTTGAAGAAAATGAACTTAGTATGGTATATTCTTACTTTTTTTCTGAGTGAAAGATACCTTATGTATCATACCAATTCCCAATAAGTTTCATCCTTTTGTCTGTGTTATTTTCAGTTTTCAGTAAAATAAACGTGTGTATACCACAACCTCTAAGTACTTCCTTTAGACCTTATGGTTTGAATTTGGTATGAAAGAGGAAGCTTCTAAAAGTGTTTTCTATGTGCATGATGATTTATAGGCAAATATACCAGCACATATAGTTACCTTAAAACTTAGATATTTAAGTATATGTTAGATGAATGAAAAAATTGAAGAACAGAAAAATGTAAAAACAAAAGAAGGTAAGTCAAACATTTTGAGAGAGTTCTTGGATGAAAAGTAGAAATTTAAAATGTAAAGTTGTAAAAAATAGCAATGTCCAGTAAATGCATGCACATAAACATGAAATAACTTAAATGTCATTATGCTAATTTTACTTGCATAAACTTTCAGGACATGAATACAGATAAGGACATAATTACAGTAGTTAGAATGATTAAAAAATATTGTGCCCCATACTATGAATTTCACACACAGTTTGATTACTGGGAGACATTTAGAGCAGCAGACTAAATGTATAGGTGCTATACCATAAATTGTAAGTTGGATGGGAGGCCACCAACTTTGGTATTGGCTATAGCACTTCAATTAAAGAAAAGTGGCTGGGCCTGGTGGCTCATGCGTATAATCCCAGCACTTTGGGAGGCTGAGGCTGAAGGATTGCTTGAGCCCAGCAATTCAAGACCACCTTAGGCAACAAAGTGAGACCCTGTCTACCAAAAATTCAAAAAATTAGCCAGACATAGTGGCACGTGTCTGTGGTCCCAGCTAAATGGGAGGCTGCCTTGAGAGGATTACTTGAGACCAGAAGGTCAAGGCTGAAATTAGCTGTGATCATGCTACTGCACTATAGCCTGGGTGACAGAGTGAGATCCTATCATAAATAAATAAATAAATAAAATAAAAAATAAAGTGTCATTTACATCTGTTTATGTTTTTTTAAATCCTGTTTGAGGTATTTTCTTATCACTGTACAAAGACACTAAACATATGCATTCTATAATAGGGTAATCAAGTAAAAAAAGAGAAATTTATTTTTTCATAGTATTTTTGTTAAAATTCATTGAAGGATATCTTACAGAAAATGTGACATTCTTACATTCTGATTATCAGGGCACAATTTGATAAAATTTTATCAAGTGAACAATAATCTGGTAATCAGAATGCAGATTAAGAAAGAGAACACTAAAACTTCATAACCCTACCTTCCCTGCAGTGTTTACTCTAAACTCCATTCCATCCATTAAAGATAGTGATGACTGATTTTTTTTTTTTTTTTTGGCTATTCTTCTGACTCTAGTTTCTGAGATTTTTTTTTTATTATACTTTAAGTGTTAGGGTACATGTGCACAGTGTGCAGGTTAGTTACATATGTATACATGTACCATGCTGGTGTGCTGCACCCATTAACTTGTCATTTAGCATTAGGTATATCTCCTAATGCTATCCCTCCCCCCTCCCCCCACCCCACAACAGTCCTCAGAGTGTGATGTTCCCCTTCCTGTGTCCATGTGTTCTCATTGTTCAGTTCCCACCTATGAGTGAGAATATGCAGTGTTTGGTTTTTTGTTCTTGCAATAGTTTACTGAGAATGATGATTTCCAATTTCATCCATGTCCCTACAAAGGACATGAACTCATCATTTTTTATGGCTGCATAGTATTCCATGGTGTCTATGTGCCAAATTTTCTTAATCCAGTCTATCATTGTTGGACATTTGGGTTGGTTCCAAGTCTTTGCTACTGTGAATAGTGCTGCAATAAACATACATGTGCATGTGTCTGTATAGCAGCATGATTTATAATCCTTTGGGTATATACCCAGTAATGGGATGGCTGGGTCAAGTGGTATTTCTAGTTCTAGATCCTTGAGGAGTCGTTACACTGACTTCCACAATGGTTGAACTAGTTTACAGGTGATGACCGAATTTTAACATAGACTCAGTTTGCCTGGTTGTACATTGACGTGTGTGTGTGTGTGTAACTCTTATTTTTATATACTATGTTTTTTTGAGATGGAGTTTTGCTCTTGTTGCCCAAGCTGGAGTGCAGTGGCGCAATCTCGGCTCACTGCAACCTCCGCCACCTGGGTTCAAGCGATTCTCCTGCCTCAGCTTCCAGAGTAGCTGGAATTACAGGTGCTCACCATCAATTCAGGCTAATTTTTTGTATTTTTAGTAGAAACAGGGTTTCACCATGTTAGCCAGGCTGGTCTCGAACTCCTGATCTCAGGTGATCCACCTGCCTCAGCCTCCCGAAGTGGTGGGATTACAGGTGTAAGTCACCACACCCAGCCATTTTGACATAATTTTAAACTTAGAAAGAAGTTGCAAGAATAGTAGAAGAAAGTCCTATATACCCTTTTATCCAGATTTTTTTCTAAATTACATTTGAATATATTGGTAATGTGCTCTCTCTCTCTCTCTCTCCTTTCTATACTATTTGCAAATTGGAGCCATCTTATTATTTTAATCCTAAGTACTTTATTGTATATGTCCTAAAAACCAGAACATTCTCTTAGGTAATCACATTTTATTATATAATTCCTACATAGTTTAAACAATCAGGAAAATTTAGACTATATTTTAGTGTTTTTTAAAAATATATACTAAGTATGAATTATTTCTTAATGGGTTAAACATAGACTTGGAACTAAAAAACTCTAACTAGGGCCACTCTTTCTTTATAGAAGTTATTGACATTTTCTCAAGGAGAACAGATGAAATCCTAGGGGGCATGCCTTGCAAATTCATCATTTAATATGAGAACTGCTACTGGTAGAGCAACAGCTATTTGGCCCTATATTTCAGTGAGGCCCTAAATGGCAACAATTTTAGAATTAATGGCAAATGTAGTCCCTGATTCTTTTTGTTTGTTTTTGTTAATAGACTCACTTCAGCGTCCATCAAATATTCCATTAAAGGTCGTCTTCTTGGTTTCTTGATGTAGTTGCTGTTGGTGATATTTCTTAATATATTAAGATGGAACAACTTACCATTCCATTTTGAGTCATATTTTAATTCATTAAGCTAAAATGTTTGAGTAAATACAGGGTTTAGCATAGTATTTTGCACAGAATACTTTAAGAAATACAGATGTTTAAAAAGAAATCTTGCTCTTAAGGACCTTCAATGCTAATAGAAAGACCACTCCTATAAGAAGAATATGTGATGTAATCCCAAGTGCACTAAGGATTTTGATGAGGGAAAAATTATTTCTCCTTGGGTTTATCAGAGAAGATCTTGAAAGAGCTGGCATCTGAGATGTGCTGTGAAGTTATGTAGGTTTCTACAGGTGATAATAGAAAGAGTGTATCGAAATGGGTATGTGTGTGATGCCACAAAGAAATTTTAGTAGAATTTAAGGTACTGAATAGTTTGATGAGAAGGTGGTTTAGCATGAGCAAGAAAAATGAAATATTACCGGAACAATTTTGAAAGGCTATAAATTACTGGCTAAAGAGTTGGATATTTCTCAGAAAATGTAGGGAACCGTGAACATTATTTTATTTTTTGAACAGGTGATGCATTTACATGATACAGAATTGGAAAATTCCACATTCTATCCTTTTCTATTGTCTGCCCAGTTCTTACCTCTTAACAACAGCTTCTTGGTGTCTTAAGTATTTTATGTATATATAAGAAATAACAAAATACATTATTGATTTCCTTTATTTGGACAGCATAACACGTATCCTTTTGGCACATTGCTTTATTCGTTAGCAATTTATCTTGAAAAACTTTCCACGTTAATACATATAGAAAATTTTCAGTATTTTTACTGTTGCAGAACATCAAAGGGATGTGTCATCATTAAGTCGTACTATATTAAAAACTTTGTTGTTTTCAGAATCTTGTTCTTATATATTTTTCTGCAATGAATATAGTCATATATGTCGTTTTATATGTAAGTAGTTATTTAGGATAATCTGCCTAGAGTATAATTGATTGGACATGCACACATGCATTTTTTATTTGATAAATATGTACTAATTTATACTCCAATCATGTGGATGCATGAATGGTAGTACCTACTTCTCTATGTGTTTGCTGAAGTTTGTGTTATTAAATATGCTATTCTAATAGGTGAAAGAATATTGATAGAGTTTTATTTGTAGTTTTATTATGGTTGAACTTGAATACACTTTTATATACTTAAAAGTCATTTGCATTTACTTAATTTTTTATTTTTATTTTATTTATTTATTTTTTTGAGATGGAGTCTCACTGTGTTGCCCAGGCTGGAGTGCAGTGGCACAATCTCGGCTCACTTCAAGCTCCACCTTCTGGGTTCACGCCATTCTGGGCTCACTGCAAGCTCCACCTCCCGGGTTCACGCCATTCTCCTGCCTCAGCCTCCCGAGTAGCTGGGACTACAGGCACCTGCCACAAAACCCAGTTAATTTTTTTTAGTAGAGACGGGGTTTCACCGCTTTAGCCAGGATGGTCTCGATCTCCTGACCTCGTGATCCAACCGCCTCAGCCTCCCAAAGTTCTGGGATTACAGGCGTGAGCCACCGTGACGGCCTGCATTTACTTTCTATCAATTGTTTATATACTTGCCTATATTTCTTTTGAGTTTGAGTCTTTTGCTCATAAATTTCTAGAAACACTTCATATAGTAAAGAAATTATACTATATGAAGAGTAAATATTATTCTTTAATTGATTACTTGTAGTTTCAATTTGTTTACAATATTTCACTTGATCTTAGCCAAAAGACTGAGAAGTGAATGTTTACAATATTTTTTCATGAAGTTATTGTTACTGTATTCACATATACCCATTTTTTAATCTTTTAGCTTCTAGACTTTTAGTTATAATTACGTGTGCCTTAACCACTTAAAGGTTATAAAGGAAATGTCCTATGTTTACTTCTAGAGCCTTTGTGGTTTTATTTTCTACATTTAATGCTTTAATCTCTTTAAAAATAATCTTACATGCAGTAGGGGCATATGAATCTACCCATGTTATTTTTCCACAAAGTGGTAACTCATATTTCTTTACTGGTTTGAGCATTAATATACACTTTTTGGGATATTCTGTTCTTTTTTATTCACCAATCTAGACTCTATTAAAATTCTCACAGTCCTGCTTTAAAAAAAAAACTTATTTTTTCTTTTATGCTGTCTTCTATCAGTCACATTTATTTACATCTTTGGCCCTTCTTTTATTACAGCTTATACCCTGCAAATAAAGCCCACCTAAACAATGAAGAGATTGTATATTATATATTAAGAAGTAGATAGGTAGAAAAGTTTTCAGCTCTGCTTGATTTATGGTTCAGAGATCTCAGCAAGGAAGCACATTCTTTCTGCCTCTCCACCCTGCAGTTCACCTATTAGCTTCATCCTACTTCTGCTTCCCCTTGTAGTATGCAATGGCTGGTAAGAGCAATGAGCTGTACAGGATTTCTCATTCAAATCCAGTGAATACAAGGGAAAGAGTTTTCCCCTTTTATGAATAGAAGTCTTTCTTTCTTTATATTATAATAGAAACTATTTGCACTGTCTGCTTATTCCCAGATAACAATTTACAAACACAGGTACTGATCGATGTATGTCTGATTTTTTGAAACAACCAGGAGCAATGGGAAAATAATTACCCACATCGTCTAAGAGTAACTGAGGCCCAACTCTGGAACTGGGGAGTTCTGTTTATTTTATTCAGATATCCCTTCTATGGATAAAGCTGATCTTTCCCTAAACACAGGGACGATTTACAGATAGAATGGATATCTGAATAAAATATGGATTCTGTTAAAAAAAAAGAAAGATAAGGAAAATGTAAGAGGGTTAGGCAGCCAACTGTGTGCACTAGAAATTGTTTTCTTGAGAATTCCATCAGGGGCATTCTCTGCATTCTCTACTTTATATTTGTGGTTAATCCACTATTCTGTCTCTCAAAGAATGTATCTATGTGTGAACTGGTTTTGTTACTCTAATTTCTGTGTGTCCAGAATGGCAGCTAATTACTTGGTAACTTTCTCTAACCTAAGATTTTGAATAGCTCATAAGACATATTTATTTTAATTGTGGAAATGAGAAGCTAATGACTTGATTATGATGTAAAAGTGAGTTACTGTGTTCACCCACATTTTATGTTATAGTCTATATTATGACACATATATCTTAAGATATATTTGCTCAATCCAAAGCTATGAATAAAACGGTAAATACTTTTACTACAGGAGAAATACTTAAAGTAATATATTTTTTTGGATGAAAAGTTACTTCATTAGCTCCAAAGTGAATTTTATATTTTTAGTACACTGAAATTCAGGTTTGCATATAAATTGAGTCTGTGATATCATCTCAGAATTCACTAGGAGTAAGAGTTCTTCTTTAACACAGCCTTTGTGAAGCTTTGTCTCTTACTCTTCCTCATTACTTCCCACTTGTTCTTTTGAAGCTGCTCTATTCTACAGACTTTTGAGGCATTTAGGGGCTGAATGATTGAATTTATTTGCTCTCGTGAGATTAAATTCAAGAGTTTTTTGTTTTGTTTTTTTTTTTTGGAAAACATAAATCCTTCTTCATTGAGAAAGAAAAGGATGGGAAGCAGATCTGCTATCTAGCCTCTTCCTTTATATAGAGGACAAGGAAATAAAAGTCATATCCCTGTTGTTATGAAATAAATCAAGTTCCCCTATAACCTATATGTTGAGTCTCTAACCCGCAAAGTGACTGTATTTGGAGATATGGCCTTTAAAGAGGTAATTAAGGTTAATTAAGGTCATATGAATGGGACCCTAGTCCAATAGGACTGGTGTCCTTTTAAGAAGAGGAAAAGACACCAGTGAAGTGCTTGCATCAAGAAAAGGCAATGTGAGAACACAGTAAGGAGGCGGCCATGTGCAAGCAAAGGAGAGAGGCCGCAGGAGGAACCAAACATGTTGACACCTTGATCTTAGACTTCTAGCCTCCAGAACTGTGAGAAAATAAATTCCCACTCTTAAGCCACCTGGTTGATGATACTTTGTTATAATAGCCCTAGCAGACTAATACATTTGTAAACATGCTAAAAGCAGACTTTTTGCAAACAAGCTAGTTAGATTAGCTAGTTGGAGGGTTTTTATCTGCAAGGTGTTTTTAGCAGCATGTACTTGGTTGTTTAGCATCTCCTGTGTTAAAAAAAAAAAACCCCTAGAATCTATGGATATATGGGGCATCGCTTCCTGGAAAATATTATGCATCCTTTGTGCCTATTTGATTATAAAATGGAAGTGTTTATTACTGATACTTTTTATCTTTTGTGTAAGTAATGTGCCAGAACTTATTTATTGTAGTAGGAAGAGATCCAGTGAATACTCAACCTCTCACCTTAGTTCTCCCTGAGCCTCTAGACACTAGACTTTTATATCCTAAAAATGATTAAACATTTCTATTTCATATGAGTCTAATTTGACAGTTGAATTCTTTGTACCATCTCACCGATGATAAAATTAGCAGTTATATTGTGTAGAATATACAGATAGGTAGGTTATAATTTTTCTATGTTAAGTTTATATAGAGAAGAACAAATGCCACTGGTAACTGGTGATGAAGCATAGAACAATGACTTTTCTACATATCTAATTCAATAAAAGAGTTTACATGTGGAAATTCAACAAAGTAACTATACTCTGGCAATGCACATCAACTTAACTGGTGGGAATATTTCCTGAGGTGGAAATACTTCAGTTTTATGGCATAATCTACCAAGGATGAGTATAGTATAATCCACCAACTAAGATAAATTGTCTCCAGTTTTATTAATCAAATGAATATTATGTTGGAAGTGAGCATTTAATATTTATATAGTTGTCTACTTCAAGAGTTTCTGATTATATACATCAGAAAAATAAAATTTTTGATAATAAAATATATTCAAAGGACCCTCCCAAACATCCCACAGTAACACAGCACATGATCTAACAACCCTAATAGTCACAACAGTCCACATAATGTCTCATTGTATATGCTTCCGGTTTTAATTTGAAAACAGCCTGTACTTTCTCATCCCTAGTAGGCAGAAAAGAATAGCTGTTCACCATTTCAAGCCTCTTTATTTGTTTGAAAAATGCATTCAGTGCCACTGAGATTTACATACATTTTTAGTAATAAAAAAGTAAAAGTTTTTTCCTTAATGGCACAAATCAACCTCAGTTACTGTAAACTACTTTATGAAATACTTTTATAAAGTATTAGTACTTGCTTTTAAAAGTTATGCTGTTCAAAGAGATTTTGAAAATACCTTAATGAAACACACAAAGTGATTACCTGTAGGTTAAAAGAACCATCCTAGATGGAAGAAACAATTTAATGTATGTATTTGTTGTTAAGGATTTCTATCTTGCCCATATCTCTATCTTAACCACCCTAGCTGTATTAGTCTGTTTTCATGCTGCTGATAAAAATATACCCAAGACTACGCAATTTACAAAGGAAGCAGGTTTAATGGACTTACAGTTCCAGGTGGCTGGGGATGCCTCACAATTGTGTTGGAAGGTTAAAGGCAAATCTCACATGGCAGCAAATAAGAGAAGAGAGCTTGTTCAGGGAAAGTCCCCTTTATAAAACCATCAGGTCTCATGAGACTTATTCACTGTCACCAGAGCAGCATGGGAAAGACCTGCCCCCATGATTCAGTACCTCCCACTGGGTCCCTCAAACAACACATGGCAATTCAAGATGAGATTTGGGTGGGGACACAGCCAAACCTTATCATTTCACCCTGGCCCCTCCCACATCTTATGTCCACACACTTCAAAACCAATCACACCTTTTAAACAGTCCTCCAAAGTGTTAACTCATTTCAGCATTAACTCAAAAGTTCACAGTCCAAAGTTTTATCAGAGACAAGGCAAGTCCCTTCCACCTATGAGTCAGTAAAATAAGAAGAAAATTAGTTACTTCCTACATACAGTGGGGATATGGGCATTGGGTAAGTACAGCTGTTGCAAATGGAAAAAACAATGGCTAAAACAAAGGCCCCATGAAATTCTGAAATCCAGCAGGGCAGTCAAATATTAAAGGTCCAAAATGATCTCTTTTGACCCCATGTCTCATATTTGGGTCACACTGATCCAAGAGGAGGTTCCCATGGTCTTGAACAGCTCTGCACCTCTGTCTTTGCAGGACACAGCCTCCCTCCCAGCTGCTTTCATGGGCTGGCATTGAGTGTCTGCAGCTTTTTCAGGTGCACAGTGCAAGCTGTCGGTACAGCTACCATTCTGGGGTCTGAAGGACGATGGCATTCTTTTCACATCTCCACTAGGCAGTGCCCCATTGGGGACTCTGTGTGGGGGTGCCCACCCCACATTTCCATTTCACAATATCCTAGCAGGGGTTCTCCATGAGCACCCTGCCCCTGCAGCAAACTTCTGCCTGAACATCCAGGTGCTTCCATACGTTCTCTGAAATCTAGGCAGAGGTTGCCAAATCAATTTGTGACTTCTGTGTACCCTCAGGCTCAACATGTAAAACCTGCCAAGGCTTGGGGCTAGCACCCTTGGAAGCCACGGCCTGAACTGTACCTTGGCCCCTTTTAGTCATGGCTAGAGCAGCTGGGATGCAGGGCACCAGGTCCCTAGACTGGACATAGAGGGAACCTGAGCCTGCCTCATGAAACCATTTTTTCCTCTAAAACCTCCCAGCCTGTGAGGAGAAGGACTGCCACAAAAGTCTCTGACATGCCCTGTAGACATTTTCCCCATTGTCTTGGTGACTAACTTTCAGCTCCTTGCTACTTATGCAAATTTCTGCAGCCAGCTTGAATTTCTCCTCAGAAAATGGGATTTTCTTTTCTATCACATTGTCAGGCTGCAAATTTTCTAGACTTTTATGATCTGTTTTCCTTTTAAAACTGAATGCTTTTAACACCACACAAGTCACATCTTTTTTTTTTTTTGGGAGTCTCAGTCACCCAGGCTGGAGTGCAGTGGGGTATGATCTCAGCTCACTGCAACCTCCCCCTCCTGGGTTCAAGCAATTCTCCTGTCTCGGCCTCCCGAGTAGCTGAGACTACAGGCACACACTACCATGTCTGGCTAAAAAGTCACCTCTTGAATGCTTTGCTGCTTAGACATTTCTTTTGCCAGATACCGTAAATCATCTCTCTCAAGTTCAAAGTTCCACAAATCTCTAGGGCAGGGGCAAAATGCCACAAGTCTCTTTGCTAAAACATAACAAGAGTCACCTTTGTTCCAGTTTCCAACAAGTTCCTCATGTCCATCTGAGATCACCTCAGACTGGATTGCATTGTCCATATCACTATCAGCATTTTGGTCAAGCCATAGAACAAGTCTCTAGGGAGTTCCAGACTTTCCCACATTTTTCTGTTGTTTTCTGAGCCCTCCAGACTGTTCCAACCTCTGCCTGTTATCCAGTTCCAAAGTTGCTTCCACATTTTCAGTTATCTTTAGAGCAGAGTCCCACCCCACTCCTGGTACCAATTTACTGTATTAGTCTGTTTTTATACTGCTGATAAAGACATACCCAAGACTGAGCAATTTACAAAAGTAAGAGGTTTAATGATCTTACAGTTCCATGTGGCTGGGGAGGCCTCACAATCATTGCAGAAGGCGAGAGGCATGTCTCACATGGCAGCAGACAAGAGAAGAGAGCTTGTGCAGGGAAACTTCCCTTTATAAAATTATCAGATCACATGAAACTTACTATCATGAGAACAGCATGGGAAAGACCTGCTCCCATGATTTAATTACCTCCCACCAGGTCCCTCTGACAACACATGGGAATTCATAGTGAGATTTGGGTGGGGACACATCACTAGATAACAGCAAAGCTGTACAGTTCTTAAACATTGTCATGGAAAAGTAATTCCGCAACTCTACTTTGAACTATATGTGATGTTGTTTACATTCATCATACCCTCTTTATGCTAAACTAAAATATTTAGCTGTAATTTATGATAACTATTTATAGTTCCTCTTTCTTTCCCTCTCTGAACTTCCTGCAATACCCTGCAGAGTTGGTATATTATCTACCTTTTTCCTTTACTTTCACTATTTTTGTGAACAAAAATGTCAGAAGATGAAGTATTTTAAGTCAATTTTTTTTTAAATGGTGAAAAATTGTAAACACTGTGAGGGGCCAATAAAAGAGATTATTTTCATTGTGAGGGACATTTTAGCATGAGTCAAATCACATGACAGTCAATTTTGTTCTTTGATTAATATACAGGTACAATGAATTTCAGTTATGGGAGAACTTCTCTTTCTCCTTTGACTTATTCTCTCAATTTTTGCACTCTCATTTTTGTTTTTTTTGTTTTTTTGTTTTTTTTTTTTGTAAAGAGTTTCTAGTAAGGACTATGTGTTAATCAGTTTTAAGAACACAGATTTTATCAAAGAAAATTATCTCTTTAAAATATTTGCACTAATGGAAAAATATGTGAACCACCCACTCTTATTTTATTGGACCCCAAGTTAGTTTGTGTTTGTGTGTATATGTGGGTATTTATCTGATATCAACCATTATCTTTTAACATCAGCATGAAACAACATGCTGGTCTGAAACATAAAAATATATATCACTCTTACCAAAGTCAGTCTGTATTTTAATTGCTTTTTCCTGAAAGTGGAATCATGTAAAACTTAAAATCAGAGTGAAATGAAAGGGAAAAATTTGATTCTGTAATTAACTTACCATGTGACCTTCACCACACTGATGGTCCTTACAGATCTAAATTTCTATATCTGTAAAATAAAGAAGGTTGATTTTACATGATTTCAAAAAATATATCTTTTTTTGACAGTCATAGAAGTTTTATATAATTCTCTATTCTAGTCTACTGCAAAGGAATAGCAGCAGGTGAAAACTATAATGTTTGACCCTGAAGATTATTATGTGATATGTGTAAGGGTCTTAATGTGTACAATTCCATTTTTAGGGGCTCAAGAGATAAAATTTCTTTTCCAAAATGGATAAATACAAAATCATTTTTGCAATAAAAATGTATTGTGAGGGAATCTTTTGAATCAATGTGATTACTTATTGTGGAAGATACAGGCCATATCGCATAGCGTCTTGCCTCAAGGATCTTATCACTTAGTGAGTGAAATAAAACAATTACACAGATAACTGCCAGTAGGCAGCACTAAATGTCTTAAGTGATGGATAGACAGAGAGGTAAGAAGGGTCCAATCAAATGCTAAAATGTTAATAAAACCCAGATCACAGGCGGTGATGATCAAATGAATTGAACAGGCTTAGGAGAAATCCGTGAAAGAAATAAATCTGTATCCCTGGGATCTTTCCATTTTTGAGAATATATTACATTTGAATCTCTTAGGGATGTGTGATTCCCCTTCCCTTTAAAATAGTTACAGTATAACTTTCATTAAAATCTTGGATTTTGTCAGTCATAGCAGACAATAGCATTTTATGTCCTGTGAAGAATTGTATGCATAATTTTGGAAACAAGACAAAGGAAAGAGGCTCTCTAAGCTGTTAGAAACAAAGGATTTTTAAAATCTTTCTTCTCTCATACCTCCATTAAGGTTGTCTTTTCTCCTTTAAAGCTATAAGAAATATTCTGAATACTAATGTGACAGAACCAGATGCAATCCCCAAATATCATATTTACTTAATATAAATTCATAGTCCTTACCTTTAAGGAGATTTGACAATTCACTTTGTCTTTTAGCCTTGGGGTAGTCAGGAAAGTTAGGCACAATGTTTTAATGCTCATTCCTTCTCTTTTGCTCTTAGCTATCATTAATCCCTAATGCCTGGAACTGCATAAATTTCTTCTACAAAGGAAGCCCACAGGTCATTTTTATTTGGAGCACTTTTTTTAACATGCGTCACAATATATTCCGGTATGTATTACCTCGTCTGAATGCAAAACTGTTTTATATGCAGATTTAAGGTAATGAGCAGTCAAGTTTAAAAAATGGTTCTGGTATCCTGTAGCTTCTCAATAATAATATACTCTTACATTCCAACAGAGAAGGATGGATTATGGGTTTTTCAATTTGCATCAGGCATATTAATTGCAGAGTAGGGATTCCACATAAAATATCAATGTACTGGAACAAACTGTTAATGTACCAGAATATGAACACTTACATTCATTTCTGGAGCTTTAAAAGGAATCATCCCCCTCCCCCACTTTTTAATATCTATACCTCTGGAGATGGTACAGTTTTTTAGTCAGTTAATGAGAACTATGTAACCACCATTTCTCCAAAAATCCCTAATTAGATTAAGTGCAATAGGGCTATTTTAGTCATTTCTGCTGGGGAAGAATACAACAAGCCATTAGGGAAAGAGAATAATTTAGAAGGTTTGAAAGAAACTTATTTTAGAGTTACTTTTAAGAAACATGACATGGAAGATCAACTTTATGTCCTAGTTGGAGGCAGGGAGGCATACTCAACTTTTATTTGCATTATATTTCTCAACTATGAAGAGAATACCTAAACTAGTAAAAGTTTAATTGAAAGTTTTATAAGTAATTTTCAGCTGACGTTTTGCACTGTAGGTTTGATTGTAGAGAACTGGTACTTTATTTCATGGGAGTACTTGAATTATATATTCTCTTGTAAGCATAAAATTGTGAATGTCCATATTTTAAAAAAGCATTATAATAACAAAAACTCTTGTGTTTTAATTTGTCTAATACATTTGGTAACTAATATAAATTATAGATACTCTGGTTAGACTAGAATATAGATGAAAATATTTTTAAATATGTTCTCTTTTTTCTTTAATGTGAATATATCTTATTTTTCAAAAAATAAAGCAAGGGGAAGAAATAAAGTTGAGATTTAAACACGGCTACATTTTTTTCCCTGAGGCTTGTACTTAATATGCAAATGCTAAGTATTTGGTAAATATTCATTAAGTAAATATCAGACCTTTCACAGTTATATTTCACTTTTCATTTTTGATACATGATAAAATTTGTGATTTTATTATTTTCTAACAAAAATAGAATGGGGGCCCACTTTTCAAATCCATTCTGCAAAAGACAATGTTTGAGTTTTTATACCACAGCTGTAAGTAACGAATTATCTCACCAGGGAAAAGAAGAAATGCTAACCACATAATCCAACAGGAGACTTGATTCATTTTGTGTCTGGAACAGTCAGTGCAATGTTACAAACTGAAATGAGTTTCCTTTTCAATCTTCAAGTGAAAAAAGTAGTGAGAATGTCCCGCTTTAAAAAAAAAAAATCAATGTGACCTTTTTTTTTTTTCATCTTCCTTGAGAAATAATGTGTGTTTGTGTGGGTGTGTGTGTTTTATTTTGCAGTGTTAGTTTTGACCTCATTATGCTCATTATGCTCTTATAAGGCTAAGTATGTCATGGGTCAAAATGAAGGCAAAATAGACCTTTCTCAGCATTAAAGCACAACCTAATTTATGGTAAAAGTAATTTCCATACTGTTTTAAAGAAATAGCCCTGGACAACATGAATCTTCCTTTGCTGTAGCATGCTAGCTGAAAAACGGGTTAGATATGCATTCCATGAAAAGAACAGGGAAAATCACTAGAACTGTATACTCTGCATTTGCTGGGTGCTAACATTTTGAGAAATGCTGAAAGTGTGTTATTTTGGTTTTGTATTACATTTAGTAGGTGTATTTTAAACTCAAAGAATTTGATTTCCAGTAAGAAGCCCAAATCAAGTGTTGCAATTGTTTTATTTAAGGTCAATTCTTTCAACTAAACACCTTTTATTTCCAGATGTGTTTTCCCTCTTGTTTGAAATGCCGCATGACACAAAATGCTGCCTGTTTTGTGTGCTTTTTTCTACTGCATGCATAGATAGAAAATAGGTTCAAGTGCCTCATTTGAAAATCTTTTACTTAATTCCACCAATTGAAATGATGACATCATGTTTTCAGAGTTTACCTTTCTTGGTAAACATCACCAACAAAAGGTTAATGTTTATGAAGGACATCTTAAATCTTAATTTGATGCATACAATAATTTAAATTTTTATAAACTTTTACTAAATTAAATAAAAACTGCTTTGAGGTTGTAAGTGATAATACTAGAGGTAATGATTAAAGGCACCTGCCCCTCCTCCTGATGCATCTACCTTCTGTATCCTCTGATAAAAATCAAATGAAAATTAATCTCAGGTTCAAAGTGGTGTTAACTGTATTCAGGAGTCTTATGATGTCCTTTACTTCCTTTGAAGCATTACCTGATGACCTAACTACAATTTCAGCATAGCTGTTGATTTTTGATTGTAGGTTTTATTTTGTTTTTTTTTTTATTTTTACATTCTTGTGGGGAGGGGGATTTAATCTCTTAAACTTTGTTGGCAAATTACATTGATGAATGTGTTCTGACAGGAAGCTTTACTGAAATGAGAAGGAGTTGTGTGTAAGGGTGGGAATAACTATTCTAAGAGCTTTTTCATGGTTCTCTTTGCCAGGGAAACCACTGCTTTGTCTGTACATGTTTGGAATGGCTGCCTCATTAGAACTCAGGCTCCTAGACAGTCACTTGTAATACTGTTAAAGTGAAAGGAATGAACCTATTTTAGTTGATTAACTTCAAATTAATAAAAATAGCATATTTAAAAGATAGATGTTTAAAAGCTAAACATATAGAATTATGGGGGAACAATGAAGTTAATATTGATTAGGCCTATTCAGCCACTTGTGTGAGTGGAAGAATAATTTTATTTTTTACTTTCTCTTTGCCTTTTTACATATTTATGGGGAGTAAGCAAATGGACTATTGTATGTTAATGCCACCAAATAAACTTGGGATATGATAGATCCTGATTTTTTCACAAATATACAGATTTTTTTCTTATGAATTCATTTTTTTTTCCTTGCCATGACTGGCCTGTGTCATGGCTAAAATATTATCAAAACAGACTGGATTTACTGGCTCTCAGGGGCACAAAAGGTAGTGAAAACTTAGATTGGAAATCCATCTCTGGGTAGTTTCATTTTTCTTGAAAGAACAAAAGAAGCAGCACACTAAGAAATTATATGAATCAATATTAAAAACAGAGGATAATATAACAGATTATTGCTCTAAATTTAAATTATTTTTAAAAAGACAAGAAACAGGCATAGACAGAAACATCTCAAGTTCAAGGAGCTGAGACTAACTCTCAATATACTACTACTTCTTCCTTTTTTTTACTATAAGCCAAATTTCCTTTGGAAATTTATTGACATTTAAAATTTTTGTTTTTAACTCATGACAAAGAGATGAAATCTTTTTATAAGTTTTTTTCTTCCAACAACAGAAGTTCTTTAAGTTTCTTGTTCTATCATTCTATCTAAATATACTCAAAGTACTATAATCTTAAATATTATTATTTAATACTCTTTCCTAAAGGAACAAAGAAAAACAAAATCCAAAGATCTTTTTAAAAAGTCTGTATTATTCAAATAAGTTTGCTTCAAAAAATTGGCAATACTGATTTTTTATTTGTAGTACTATTTTAGGAAAAAATGTCAAAATGATATTTTGGACTTTGCAAGTCCTGTTTTGGGTAGAAATGTCAAAAACTTAATTTTATGTATGTTAAAACTTGAAATGGCCATTAGACATTCAAGAGAAGATGTTTAAAAGGAATATTTTATAAATGTAGGATTCATGGGATGTGGATTTTATTTGAGTGTGGAATAAGAGAAAAGTGAGGATAAAGTCTGGGTTTAACATGACTCCCAGGCCTGGATGAGCAATTGTGTGGAAAACAGTGCCATTCATTGAGATGAAACTACTAAAGCAATGGTTTTCAACCTTGCCTACACATAAGCATCACCTGGGGAACTTTAAAAAAATATGAATTCCTGAAATCCAACCTCAGAGATTCTTATTCAGTTGAAATGGGTTTGGGTCTACAATAGTATTTAAAAATTGCTCTCCTGGTGATTCTAATATGAAACCACCTTTGAATACCCTGATACTAAAATTCATTCTTGTGCTTCCTAACTTTCAGATTGCCTGAACCTTAGGGGCACCTGAAATATTTTTAAAATCTCAATGTCTAGGTACCCCAGATCAATTACATCAACATTTCTGAAAGTCAGACTCAGAATTTTATTTTTATTTTTATATTTTTATTTTATGAGACAGAGTCTCTTTCTTCTTCTGTTGCCCAGGCTGGAGTGCTGTGGCACAGTCTTGGCCCACTGCAACCTCTGCCTCCTGGATTCAAGTGATTCTCCTGCCTCAGCCTTCCTAGTGGCTGGGATTACAGGTGTGCACCACCATGCCAGGCTTAATTTTGTATTTTTAGTAGAGATGGGGTTTCACCACGCTGGCCAGGCTGGTCTCAAACTCTTGACCTCAGGTGATCCTGTCGTCTCGGCCTCCCAAAGGTGCTGCTGGGATTACAGGCCTGAACCACTGCACCCAGCCCGGTCTCAGAATTTTAAATTTCCTCAAGTGATTCTCATGAGTGCCAGGGCTGGGGAATCATGATACTAAAGAAAGAATAGTTCAGGTGGAGAAGCTGCTGTTTGGCAGAAACGTGGTATTTGAGGTGGATCTGGAACACCATTCTGGAAGGACTTAGTAGGTTCTTTTTTTTTTTTTTTTGAGACGGAGTCTCGCTCTTTCGCCCAGGCTGGACTGCAGTGGCGCTATCTTGGCTCACTGCAAGCTCCGCCTCCCGGGTTCACGCCATTCTCCTGCCTCAGCCTCCCAAGTAGCTGGGACTACTGGCGCCCGCTACCACGCCCGGCTAATTTTTTTTTTTTTTTTTTTTTTTTTGTATTTTTAGTAGAGACGGGGTTTCACCGTGTTAGCCAGGATGGTCTTGACCTCCTGACCTCGTGATCCACCCGCCTCGGCCTCCCAAAGTGCTGGGATTACAGGCGTGAGCCACCACGCCCAGCCATTAGTAGGTTCTTAAATATGAATCTGATGTTATACAGCAAAAGTCTGTACGGGCTACAGAAACATAATGTGTAATAATGGAACCCTGCAAGAGGAGGGAGTCATGAGGGTGCTTACAAAGAAGGACGAAAAAGGAGCAAAGAGCAGAAGGTTGGGAAACAGTGGCCTTTGAGAGGAAGGAAGGAGAAAAAGAACCAGAACTGAAAACTGAGAAAAATATAGAAATGGATTTGGAAAGAATGATGTCATAGAAAGCAAGGCTTTTAAAGAAAAGTTGAGACTCAGTATGAAAAAATAATACAAAAACTAAAAATAATTAACTGGACTTGGAAATCAAGGGAGATATTAGTGCCCTTCAAAAGAACTGTTTTAGGGGAGAAGTAGAAGTAGAAAGTATTTGGAGTACATGAGAGAGGAATGAGAAACCATTGTCTGAGTTAGTAGAACAGTGGTTTCAAAATACGGCTGCGTATAAGAATCACATGGGAAGGGCCGGGCACGGTGGCTCACGCCTGTAATCCCAGCACTTTGGGAGGCCGAGGCGGGCGGATCACGAGGTCAGGAGATTGAGACCGTCCTGGCTAACACGGTGAAACCCATCTCTACTAAAAAATACAAAAAATTAGCCGGGCATAGTGGCGGGCGCCTGTAGTCCCACCTACTCGGAAGGCTGAGGCAGGAGAACGGCGTGAACCCGGGAGGTGGAGCTTGCAGTGAGCCGAGATCGCGCCACTGCACTCCAGCCTGGGCGACAGAGCGAGACTCCGTCTCAAAAAAAAAAAAAAAAAAAGAATCCCATGGGAAGTTTAAAAACAAACAAACAAAAAACAAAAGAAAAAACCACAACAACAACAAAAATTATGCCTGTCACTGTACCCTAGACCAATGGAATCAGAATTTCTTGAGGAGGGAAAAGGACATCAGTGTGGCTCAAAACCTCCCCAAGGTGACTCTAATGTGCAGCCAGATTTGAAAAACATTTCATAGAATATTCTTTTCAGAAACTTGACTGAAAATGAAAGGCGAGGATTTAGGGTAGTTTCTACTCGGAGGTGGAAATTGTGAGAGAAAAATAAGAGACTTGACTGTAAGAACTATGACAGAGCCATCGTGTCTGAACATTAGTTGAAAATACTTGAGATCAGAATTCAGGTTATGGTAGAAATGAAAGTATAGAAATCAAAGTCACTGGTGGAAAAATCCCCTCTAAAAAGGGAATGGTGAAAAGCTCATCCTGTGGGCCTATAGAAAAAGATGTGAAAATGAGTAAAATTCTAATTCGGTTGCTTTTCTTTTTATTTGTTATATAAAGAGATACAGACAGGACATTGAAGGAATCTTACTAATAACCACAATTTCCCATATGATTATATTCACCCTTTGCATTTGTAGCGGTGGAAATATGAAGGACTTGAGGTGCTTGGTATCCATTTGGAATAACTTATGTGGGAAATGGAAAAGGTGACTGATAAAGATCATGTTTAACTAGTTCATATAGACCAGATGAGGTTTAGAGTGTCATAATCTACACAAATACGTGGTTTCCTCTAATGGCATTCTGATATCAAGATACAGAAAGAGAAAAAAAATTGGTACAGTGATCCAGTACTTGTGATCATCATGGAAGGTAGAATATAAATGAAGAGATTTAAACACTAAGAATGTGGGCATGAAATTTCTGTTTTAAATGGTCCATCATTTGTTTAGATGAAAGAAAAACTATGGGGGGTGCTTATAAACTGAGATAAAAAGGGAAGAATCTGAATCTTTCAATTGTACAAAAAACAGATAGATACAGAAGTACAATCTTCTTTTAGTATTTGTGAAGTATTGGTTTCAAGACCCCTCAGATATCGAAATCTGCAGATGCTCTAGTCCCTGATTAAAAATGGCATAGTATTTACATAAAACTCACACACATCCTCCTATATAATTTAAATAACCTCTAGATTACTTATCATGCCTAATACAATGTAAATGCTCTGTAAATAGTTGTTATGCTGTATTTTTTGTATTATTTTTATTGTATTGCTATTTTTATTGTTTTTTCTCAAATATTTTCAATCTGTGTCTCTTTGAGTCCATGGATATAGAATCCACAGATAGGAAAGACCCACTGTAGCAAAGAGGTGAGCAGGTAAAATAATAAATTAATTTTACTAACAGTCTTTTAGAGATTGAAGCTCTAAATTTGAAATAGTTTGGGATAAAGAATACTCCAAGAATGTCTAGGAACACCATAATCCAAGATAATCGTTCTAGGATGTAAAGTATGAGAGAAAATTAATACATTTAAACTGAAGAATTTAGAATTTATATTACTGTACACTTATAAACCTAGATACTATTCATGATAAAAGCATAATTCACTGTGAAAAGAAATAGTAAATGATCAATGAGTGGGGCAGTGGGGGAAGGAGAGAGAGAGGAGATAGGAGGCAGGGGAATGTGAATAATCTGGGTTCTTGATGTTTCAGCTTCTGATAGCACCACAGCTTCCTGCAATGGATTATATACTGCCCCTAGAAAGATCAAAAATCACTGGGAGAAGCCATCTTTGGTTAGATCTATCTTTTTAAGTTTAGAAATATCCATAAAATACCATTTTTCTCATGGAATAACAGTAACTCAAAGCAACTCTGAATTTCTAATTCAAAACTACTCTAGGTTTCCAGCAATAAGAAAAGGTGTTTTTTTGTTTTTTTCCCCGTCCCACGTATGTATGAGTTTCACTGATGGGAGTTTACAGGGCTTGATTAAGTAGGAGATTTTGATAATATATCTTAAGGTATTAGAGTGATATGAATTTCACTAGAAATATTGATAGTTTTGTTTTATTTTATTTTATTTTTTGAGAATGAGTCTCTGTCTGTTACCCAGGCTGGAGTGCAATGGTGCAGTCTCAGCTCACTGCAACCTCTGCCTCCTGGGTTCAAGCAATTCTCCTGCCTCAGCCTCCCGAGTAGCTGGGACTACAGGTGCACACCACCATGTCTGCCTTATTTTTGTATTTTTACTAGAGATGGGGTTTCACCATGTTAGCTAGGCTGGTCTCGAACTCCTAACCTCAGGTAATCCACCTGCCTCGGCTTCCCAAAGTGTTGGGATTACAGGTGTGAGGCACAATGCCCGAACGATAGTTTTATAAAACCTGGATTTAAGGCAGAATTTAGAAACAGAAACTCTAATAGGAAAACCTTTTTCTATATTATTATTATTTTTTTTAATGTAAAAGTAAACTTTAGTGTCGAAAATGCAAACTTGGGGAGGGCAGAAAGATCACACATAAGGCTGCCACTTCACACCTGGAGGGTTGCATGGTGGTTGGGCAGAGGCACTCCTCACTTCCTAGGGGCTGCATATGAATCACAATGTAGGGGATAAAGCGGTTAGATAAAAATCTTGAAAGTAAAAGTGGATAAGAGAAAAATGCAAAAGAGTTTAGAGTGATGTGTGAAAGAATTCAATAATAGATTATCTTTTACAGACAAGAATGAAGATAAAAATATGGTTTCAAAATACCATAAACAACATACGGATTTGTGTAACAGGTTATTGTATATGATAGTTGAAAGAAAATAATGATTTGAGATGGGAGGAAATCATTTTTATTAAGACATAATAACTTTGAATTTAATGGCTGAACATTTATGTGGCTTTTAAAGAGTCAGTGCATTTCCAAAGTGGTACTGCAATATATGGAAAATGCCAGTATTGGAGATGTTGCATGCCATCCATGCAGAAGTGGACATTCAAATCTTAAGAATGGATGAGATCTCTCAAAAGGCAATTATAAATGATGACAGTAAGAGAACTGAAGAACGTTGAACCATGGTATTAAGGGCACATATAGCATGGCGTGACGAGAGAACATAGTCTTAGAAATCAGACTGAATTGTGTTTGTATTGTGGCTTCAGGATTTACTATCTTATCTTGGGCTTTCCTATTAAATGGACAATTTCATTGTATTCTTATTATAAATTAGAAATAATAACTTTCTAACAGGATTGTGGAAGTGTGTGTGTGTGTGTTTATGTGTACACACAGAGAGAATATAAATAATTATTAAATAAACATTTCTATTTTATGGTAGATTGTAAATAGAAACTAAGTCAAAAGTTAAGTCAAAGTAGTCAAGAAGATTATAAGGTATAAGGAAAATTCAGTATTTTAGAAACCGAGAGAGGGTTTTAATGACAATGGTTGGTCAGCAGTTTCAAAAACCACTAAGAAAAATTTCTCCTAGAAGATAAGAGAATGAGTCTATCCCTTACAATAAGCCTAGGATCACATTTCTTAACTTATTCCTCTCAAAATTGAAACATAAAGTACTTCTATGCATATTGTCTTATTTGCCTTATGTAAAAGAAAAAAGGAAGCAAATGGTTTCCAAATGTTTAAAAACATATATTGTCTCTCTCCCCATTCTTCCTTCTCTCTCCTCTCTCGTCTCTCTTTTCTCCCCTTCTTTTCCTCTCCTCCCACTGTATTTCTCCACATTTTCTAGACCTATCAGTTTTACAATAGAGAAGTTGCATTTGAAGATGTATTAGAATCTTCCCAAACGGGATTGGTTGTGAGAAAAACTAATATACGGGATCCCTAATGCTGACCCAATTAAATTTGTGGTTTTGGCATAGCAAGATTTATTGACTGATCAATGCCATGTGTATGGTGGATATGCTTGCCTTGTCTCACAGAAAGGCAAACAAGCAGCCCATTATATTAAAGCATGTGGATTACGTTTTAGTCCCTATGGAAAAATAATATAACTTCCTTATTCTTACTCCAATCTTTAAGGATCTCAAGAGAAAAATAATTGCATAATTCATCGTCTTTTGTGATTTGAGACATACATGATCATGTTATTGGCAGAAAATGAATTGGTTTTATACATTTTATTGATAAGTGTTCCCAAACGTTTGTAATTAGTTGGCCATATTCTTGTTTCTCTACCTTCAGAAGAACTGGTTATTATGATTACTTTTTATGAAGGTGGTAATTACAAAATAGAATTGAGCTGAATGAAATTAAAGAGAAACTGAAAAAAGAAATTCCCTGCCAGGTAATAATTTCATTTTAACGAGTACAAAGTTCTTTGCAATTCTTACTTAGCTGAAGTGTATTTCTAGTTGTGTTTCCAGATTTATATCATTATGAAAATAGCCACTTCCTAGGTTCTCATTTTTCATATACAAACAATGTTCACTAGCAGTAAATTTCTTCCCTGGATTCAATTTCTGAATATTCACAAGGTGAAAATTGTGTTCACCTCTTTTCAGATGGAGATTCTCTGAACTGTAATTGGGTGACTATTTCATAGATGAAATCTCAGCACATATCACTTTAAAATGATATAGTGTAAAAGGGCCCAAATTGTGTGTGTACAACTGGATGTGTGTGTGTCAGCATGACGTGGAAACTATGTGGAGAGATAAATATCTAAAATAATAGGTATATAGATAGCATGATGTTCCAATAATTACCAATAAGATCATGTCTTCAGTGGAGAGTAATACATACCAAATTTTTAAATCTTTAATTTTTTTCATATCCGATTATTTCTACTATGATCTCTTTTTTATCAGAGGAGTTACTAAAAATACGAGTAGATAAGAATACATTTGAATTTTTATGTGTATGATAACTTTAAAATTTTGCCTACTTTATAGATTTCTCAGTTGGACTTACATTAAATCTCTATTTTTGTTTTTAACTTGGAATAAGTTCTCTAAGACACTAATTACTAAATTGTCAGTATTTATAATGTAAACATTTTAAATCCCCTAAATGTCTACTACAGAAAGAATAAATGGTGATGTGTCTGTGTTATGGAATACCCTGAAAACCATGGAAAATAATAATAAAGCTCTACGTACATTGACATGGAAGGAATAAATTAATAAATTGTTTCACTGAATGAAAATCATCCAAGTTGTGTAAATAAAAATATGTACCTGTAGGGCTGCAACATTATGCAACTCAACCAAGTATATAATTCAGCAGTGCTATTAGGTATGCATTATAGATACTTCTGCATACAAATATACAGTGAAGAGAAATAATTCATATTTTAAAAATGTATATATGTTTATACATATGTAGAAAAAGTTATGAAAGTAAATACTGCAAATTACTAACAGTGGAAACTCTTTTAACAGGTAGGTGTGAGGTTAATTTTGCTTTTTATTTTGCGTTACACACTTTCGTATTGACTGAATTTTAAAATTAGATTTGCATTACCTTTTTTTCCTAAAAATATAACTATAATTGAAAAGCTAGTTTCTGAATTGTACATTCTGTTTAACTCATGTTCTTTCTCTTTAATCATCAGTTTCTTCACTGACATCACAAAAATACTAGGAATTTTCCAATTGAAACAAAAAACCTAAAAATCAGGAAAATAAAGAAGTATTTTAGAACCAAACCTTCTCTTAGTGTCATCACTCTTTATTCCAGGCCTCGAAATGAAATGGCACAGACTGTTTTTGTCTCCTCTCCCAAAGATGCTTGGTTTATTCAGTAATCACCTCCCAACTTTGCAATGGCCCAGAAAGATAGCCTTTACTTTGCATACCTTCTAAAATACTAGCCTGATTCAAGTATTTATCATTCTTGAATTATAGCTAGTAACTTCTTCACTGGTTTCCTTGCCTGTAATTTCTTACCTTTGCAATCATCCCCAGATATTGCCATAGGGCTATCTTCCTAATGCAGAGATCAAATCATGTTGTTATACTTAAAATATTTTTGGCTCTATCATCCACAGAGTAAGTTTCAGATTTCCAGACATAGCATTATGACCTTTCATGTCCTATTGCCAGATTGCTCTTTTAGCATCACTTCAAACTTCACTGTTTTTTATATATATATATATATAACTTTTAAGTTAAGGGATAAAGGTGCAGATTTGTTACATAGGTACACTTGTGTCATGGGGATGTGTTGTACAGATTATTTCATCACCCAGGTGTTAAGCCTAATACTCATTAATTATTTTTCCTGACCCTCTCCCTCCTCCCAACTTCTGCACTCCAGAAGGCCCCGGTTTGTGTGTTGTTCCCATCTACATGTCCATGTGTTCTTATCAATACCTCCCACTTAATAGTGAGAACTCCAAGTGTCCATAAATATAATATACCATTTTATGCCTTTAAGTCTTGTTGTTTACATCTCTTATTCTTCTAGTCTTTCAAGGCCCACTACAAATATCATGCTTATATCTGACAACGGAAAGAAATATTCCTGCTCTCCTAGGGCACTTTGCTTTACCTATATTACAAATCTTATTTCATTTATACTTACTTTAGTTAGCTTTCATTTGTTTCACTCAGCACAAAATAATGTAGTCTTGAAATCAGGACCCACTTTCGATTGATCTCTGACCTAGAGTCCTTATCTGAATTCAATATATTTGTTTGCTTTGCTTTTAACCAAATATATTTGGAATCCGTTTATCCATACACTTATGAGGAAACAGTATTGAAAAGGTTGCTATCCATTAACTTGTGGGGAAAAAAAGTTACCTTAGTTCTATTTTAAGATAGGAAAAAGTCTTATCTATTTTTAGTAGATTTGATAATACTCGTATGAGTTTAAATCTTACTGATGCTGTACAGTTGTGCTATCCAATATGGTAGCCAATAGACGCATGAGGTTATTTACATTTGTATTTGAATTAATCAAAATAAAATAAAAGTTCCATAAATATACCATTGTATGCCTTTAATTCTTGTTCCAAGGTTTCAGTATATTATAGAAATTTTTATTGTCACAGAATTTTCCATTTAAAAGCTCTGCTCTAAAGTTTAAACTCAAAATATAAATTACTCCTGTGCTAACTTGGTAAAATCCTGATACAGAAATGGCATAGTTTACAGTAGATTTTTTGCATTGTTTTGATCTAAGTTGAATATAGTCACCAGGCAATTGTTACAGGGAGTCATCATTTCTTTTTTTTCTTTTTTTTTGAGACGGGGTCTCGTTCTGTTGCCAGGCTGCAGTGCCGTGGCGATCTTGACTCACTGCAACCTCCGACACTCCCAGATTCAAGAGATTCTCCTGCCTCAGCCTCCGGAGTACCTGGGATTACAGGCACCTGCCACCACGCCTGGCTAATTTTTTTTTGTATTTTTAGTAGAGACAGGGTTTCACCATGTTGGCCAGGATGGTCTCGATCTCCTGACCTCCTGATCCGCCCGCCTCGGCCTCCCGAACTGCTGGGATTACAGGCGTGAGCCACCACGCCCAGCCTCATCATTTCTTTAACACTTTAAAACTTATTCTAATGAACTCAGTTGATTGCATATACCCCTTTACCTGTCCAGGTCATATGAATCACTGTACTAGAATCAGCTACTCTGGGGGAAAAGAGGAGAAGAGGTTGTGCATGTTTGTGGAGTATGTATTATTAAACAAAAGTCCCAGTTCCCTGTGGTAGCAGATCTGACCATTCTGACCATCCTGTGGCTCAATTTTAGGAAATAATGTCTAAGAAGGAATCAAGAATGAATGGATGTACCGCACTCAAAACATAAATTTGTTCTCATCACTAGTGTGGATGTGTTCCATCCTTACTCAGTAATTGTATACAGTGTCATGCCTTCAAACCTTACATAATGGTCTGTACTTCATTCATTCTCATCCTTCAAGGTTCACCTTAAACTTTTTTTTTTTCCTAGGTTTTCTCCACACTAGCTAGGAAGTTTGCATGTATAGAATGTAATGAAAAAATGAAATTTCTCTATGCAGGAATTCGACATTGTGTGTTGAATCCTGTGATAACAGCATTTCCTATGCAGACTCAATATATATTTGATCATCTAACATGAAAATTGAAACTGGCATCTGTTTGTAAACCACCACTTTGCTGGCTCAATTTTAGACCTGCAAAGGAATTTGCTGCCCTTTTGTTAACTAGATAAGCTATATATTTCACTTTGAAAAGACATGTCCCTGCAACTTTGATGGTGAGATACTGCCTCATAACATTCATTTTTCTCTATTAAGGTATTATAGTTTTGATTTAATAATTTTCAGCGAAGATTCATTTAACACTAGAGTGAATGAAAATCTAAAAGAGGATCAAATGGTTATTAGTGGAAACAGAATAACATTTACCAGTTGACCTTCTGTAATGGAGAGACTCCTCAGTGGGAAGAAATCTTTCATGTTGAAACTTTCCTGATAGAGAACTCTTTGCATATATAATCAATAAGGTATGGGCATAGCTTCATCTTTGGTATGAATAACAAAAAAGTTGTCATAGAAAGCTGTAGAATTAAAATTTATTTTTCAGAAGGAGTATTGTTTGCTTCTTTCAAAAGTGGAGGTAAAAATGATACAGGGGAAGGTACCCTCAAATAAATTAGTATAACCAAGTAATAGTTTTTCAGAAATAGATTAGAAAATATTCATCCCCCAAAGTTAATGTTTGCTAGTTACATTTATCAATTTCCTTTCTACAATGCTAATTTTAGCATCACAATGCTTTCATTGGTGCATTATATAAAATATCAGGTATATGTAGATTGGTGTTGTTGAAATAAGGTTTTGTTGTTTAAAAATAAGATATCCATTCAATATACATGTATTAACACTAACCACAGCAAAAAATCAAAAAGAAAAATTAAGAGCACTTTTTCGCTACTCCCCTTGAACACACTTATCTCTTATGCCTTAAATTAGATTGTATATAACAATTCTAATATATTGGCATATATATAATTATATAACTTAATTTTAATCAGGGAAGCAAATGAATATTCCTCATCATTTTAAACCTTTTTATTGTTATACCATTTCCTTTTTCCCTGTTTTTATGCTTTTGCATGTTTAACATAATATGAAACCTCAAAAGATATCTCTGGGCAACTTCTGAAGATTGCTATGTTAGGATTGCTAAACAAATGTATTCAAATGCATTTTCATGACTGAATTTTTAATTACGCAAGTTCAGTGTTAACCTTTTCCTTGCTTCTTTGAAAATTGTTTTAGGATGTTTCTGAAAATAACATCATCCAGATTAAAATGTTGAAAATACCCCAAAACATATAAGGCTCATAAAGAGTGTGGGATGTAAGCGTGCCGGCTAATCTAGTTCTCTTTCTCATAAAGGGCAATAGTGGCACTTAAGAGCCAGTATACCTATTCCTTTTCATTGTAATAAAACCATTCCTGAAAGTGACTTTGTCCAGAGCAAATGACTCTAACATGTTGTACTTCAGAGGTAGATTGTCATAACTCACTAAAGAAAGTGACCATTGTATATCTTAATTAAAAAATTACCTGTTTATTCAAGTTTTATTTTTTCAAGCTGAAGATATTTTCTCCTGCCCTCCCAAAACTTAGCACAACGTTTCAGTAGAAAGGGGTATAATCTAACTGCTGTCATGGCCAACAAATGGAAAGGAATGCAGAAGAAATAAAGAAATGTGTGTTTTTCTGTTCTAATAGAGAAACAAGTTAAATACATTAAATCATAAAAACAAAAACAAAAAACACCCTGACAATATAAAACACTTATGAAAAGTCTACTGGTTAAAAGTGAAAATTTTGAAAGCAGTAGTTATATATAATCAGTGAATATGCCTTGCTTCTTTTCAAACAAGTGGTTTTTAAAGGTGTATTGCATTATGATCACATAATATGTATTTATTTCATAATTTATATAAGTCTTCTTAAGCTGAATCACTCAAGTACAAAAACTTGGGCTTTATTTTAATATTTTTGTAAAATGGTTTTTTCACATGGATTGCAAATATCATATAAACCGATGTTTAACATGAATATATTAAAGATTTCTTTGGATTATAATTATACGAAAGAGTTATACATTTGTGTTCTCAAGACCTTTGTTATACATTGTATAATGACACTTTCTACCAAATATGAATGAGAAATAGTAAATAACTATTAAGGCAAAAGACCAGAAGAGGAAAACTGTGAGGAAAGACAATATAAATATTCCTAGTTTTTAAATTAATTTTTAATTATGTTCTTTCTGATGACTTAAAACAATGAGGGTCTGCACAACTGTAGTCTGAATTCAGTGTTATCCTCTTTTGTTAAACTGAAAAAGAGGCAAGGATAGAAAAATCATTCACTGGCTAGAGAATGCTTCTGGTCAGGTCATGGATTCATGCTGTTTTCAGTATATAATTTCATTGTCAATTGAAACAAAGTGCTAATTGAGCAAAATATTGATGGGTGGTTCAGAGGTGAGACTAGTATAGTTCTCTAAAAGGGATTAATAATAACCACTCCTGTTGCTGCTTCCACCAACATGTCTAGGAGAGCCATGCAGAAGGCAATTATCTGTTCCTCAAAGACATTTCTCCTGGTGCATAAATTATCGGGGGCCTAGACTAGTGGCCCTATAGACCCAACCAGTAGCTCTTTCTGTCTCAAAGTGGTTTATATCATGAATGGCCTTTGTTCTGATTTGGTCAAAATCTTCATATACTTTGAAACTGTTATAATTTAAAGACTTCACAAAGAGACACAATACTAGTCTCTCATTGCATTCAGTTCTGTAAAGGCATCTACTGTGTTACTGCTGGATAATAATAACCTTCAAATGATTCTATAATTTTAATATGTTCATCATCACAAATTTCAAACTTTGGTTTAGGTTTGCCTTCTGAAGCAATACTGAGTACATTGTTTCCATTTTGACAAGTCAAACAACCTTTCAGATATTTGGGGAAAACTAAGTTCTGTGGTTGATTGATAACTATAATTTTTGTACCCCATATTCTTCTTCATTTTGCATTGTCTTTTAACGTTTCCTTTGGAGACCTTATCCCAATGCCAGGTGCTTCAGAGGAAGTTTTCTCAACCTCACCACTATTGATATTTCAGACCAGATAATTCTTGGTCATTGGGACATGACCCAATGTATTACAGACTGTATTACAGACTGCTTAGGAACATTCCTGGGAGTGTTTGTGGTGGTATGAAAATGTTGAGAAAACTGTACTTCCCAATTTCCCAAGCAGTTGGGAGAAGCTACTTGATGCAACTCTGGCAAATGAGAAGCAAACAGAAGATACTAGCCGATGCCTCTGAGAAAGCTCTTTAAAGGATATAATCACTTCTTGTTTGTTCTTTCTCACTGAATCTTATTCCGTAAATGCAATGTCAAGTGATGTGACAACAGTGTTATGCTTCAAGCCCAAGCAAGACTCTAAGAATACTGGAGTGAGAGGATTCCACCAGTCTTGGTCCTTGAATCTTTCTTTGCTCATTTTGGCACTCAGTCTCCAGATATCTTGTTGGGGGAAGGATAGTGGCAGGAACTAACTTTTTTAATCTACTAGTTTTATTTTGTCTTCTATAAAGAAATTGAAATCTACATAATCTCTAACTAATAGTAATAGCTTTGCTTTAGGAAAAAAACAAGTGTCCATATTATAAATATCTCAAGCTTCTTCTTATGTTCAGCTGTTTTCAAATGTATTTTTTTCAGTCATTCTTATTTATCATTTCTCAACTACAATGGGCAAGGTACCCTACTAAGCTCCAGAGATAAAGATAAAAGAAACAATATTATTATTTCCTCAGAAAGTCTCTGAGGATAGTGAAGACAAAACTAATGGAACTGCTAGTGTTTTGTGATAATTGTGTGTAAACTATCAGGAGAATAGGAGAATATTAGACAAGATAGGAAATGAATCTCAATAAAAAAGAAAATATAATAAAATGTCACTGTTAAATCGTTTAAAACATATGATAAAGGCAGGAGGAGCTATTGCTGACAAATTCCTAATTTTATATCTGTTACCTCAGCATCATATATGAAGACACAAAACAAAACCTGAGTTTTAAATTTCCAAAACTACCTGTTGCCTATCTGCATGATTTTTCTTTTACTGTGTCACAGACTAGTATATTTTCAAGTGCCTAGCTAGGCTCAATTTTATTTTTGTTTCAGTTTTATAATATTTAATAACATCTTTTCTCCCCAAAGACCTTTGCTTAGAAACCAAGAGATACACCATGAGGAGCAAGTGTTGTGCTAAGTACCCCGCCAGGGTGCGACCTGTGGGCATGCACCTGCCTTCCTCCCAGTGTGCTGATTGCATTCCTCTCACTCCCATTGTCAGATTTGCTTCATGAGCTCTAGACTGTGTCATTAGTTATGACTCATCAATTGTGGCATAATCATATCAATTCCAGCCCAGTGTCTTCTGTTCTCATTTAAATACAAATTTTTCTTCTATTGCCAAGCTATCAAATATGTTTCATTCACTGAGTCTTTGTAATAAAAGGTGAAACAGTACAGTCTGCACTCAACAGCCAGATTTTTTTAAAAAGGTTGTAACATTCAAATGATTTGCAGGCATTTTTCTAACACATTCTTTATTTTTGAAAACCTAACATCTATGACACCACATATGTATATCTTCTGATTGTAGTTAGCAGTCTCATTCAACACATTAAAAAACATGAAATTGTCAATCCTATCAAGTTGTTTTTTGGTTGTTTTAAACAGCTTCTTAGCCATCTTGGAACTGACCCAGAGTGTAAAGGTCTTGAGGATTCTCTTCATCAGTATTACCTGAATACAAGCCTTCTGAAAGGAAAAAGAAACTCTAGCTTTTCAAACCAGAAAGTCTAGTAAAATTCAATATTGTAAATTGAATTTCTTTTTTTAAACAAAATATAATAAATGGTAGACAAATCCATTCTTACAGTTCTATTTACAATCCTCTTTCAGTTTTATCTATGTAAGCACCACCATGTAGGTTTATTATATTTTCTGTTCACGTTTTTTTCCTACATTTTATTAGTTGCATTTCCCCCTACATTTTTATTTTAGTGCTGACCTTCAATTCCTCAGGGGTCAGTTCCTTGTACATAAATAATACTTCCATTTTTCATGAGGTCAGTTACCGCTCAAATCGGCACAAATGGCAGAAAATAAAAACAACAGAATCCAAAACTTCCCCCTGAGATTTTATCACATGTTATAATTTTAGAATTCCCACTTAGGTAGCTTTTACTTTATTGACAGATTGAAGTTTAACTGTAGCCAATTTTAAAAGACAGAAGTACGACTGAGTTATCATATAGTTCAGTGACAAATCATATTAACATTATATTTTGATATATCTCAATACAAATACAGATAATTCTCTGATATCTTAGACCCATCTCAGATACTTTTGTTTCTACATTAAAAATAGAAATAATTCAGGAAAATAAAATTGGTGAAAATTACAAAGCAAATATCCAATTTTTTCAAAAGAACAAACTTGTCTCTAATTGTCATTCAGTGCAATTTCATTTTTGCCTTCTGTAGTTCTTTAAATATGTATTCAGGAAAAGTTTCCAGATCTGTAAAAAAATATAGCAGCTTTCATGACTTCTTTTGGTTATTGGTATTTAATAGATAGTTATATTATGTTGTAAACCACAATTTTATTTCAGAAATTAGAATATGAATTTCTATATTTTAATTAAAATATAATCCAGATATGTTTTCTCCCCTACCTCTTTCATCTGTAGGCTGTGGGAAGGGGTCATTCTTGGTTTCTTTTCCTTTCCAGCAGTCTTCACCTTACTTACCCCTTCTCCTATTGGATAACTGCTTCTACTGACCACTCTAGGACTGAAGTCTGGAAGTAGGAGTGGTAATGAAGAGAGAAATTTCTTTCTTAACTGATAGTAAGTGATCATTTAATCTACAACTGTCAATTCCCATGAAACTTTTCACTTTCTAGAATAAGCTTGTCCAACCCGCAGCCCAAAGGCCACACACAGTCCAGGACAGCTTTGAATGAGGCCCAATAGAAATTGGTAAACTTTTAAAAAACATTATGGGATTTTTTTTGGTGATTTTTTTTTCTTTAGCTTGTCAGCTATCGTTAGTGTTAGTGCATTTTATATGTGGCCCAAGACAATTTGTCTTCTTGCAGTGTGGCCCAGAGAAGCTAAACAATTGAACACCCCTGTTCTAGAAGTTCATTCCATGCAATGGACTCCCACCCAAGTGTTCTTAAAGAACACTTGGCTTCAAGCCATCTGCCATCTTTCATTGCTCATGTGGATCATTTCCGATCGGGGCTAAAAGGTAATGCATTCATGGGCCCTGAAATCCAGAAAGTGAAACCCCGGGTCAGCTACTTAATTTGCAGGATCCCTTTTACAAACAAAAGAAAATATAATAGAATTTTTCTTCCTATGGTTTCTTTCTTGACCTGTCATGATGTTTTTTCTTTGCTCTTAATTTCACTCTGCCTTAGAAACAGGGATGCTCACAGAGCGCTCAAAATTACTCAGGATATGACCCTGAGTCTCCTTGTATTTGGCCTCAGACCCCTGCTGGGTAAGAGGGGGTGTAGTGGTCTCTAGGTATCAGTGGGGGAGCAAGATGGCAAAAGGTGAGATCACATGTGAGCTGAGGCCCCATGCTCCCGGCTCATGCTCCATTGTCCCAACAGAGTTCACTTACAAAACACAAATTCAAAGATAAAAAATTATTAAGGATTTCAAGACAGTAACAGTAAAGTTTTGAAGGATCCACTGAATGTGGGTTCTTATACAACTACAGTGGTCACAAACCCATGAAATTGACAATCTAAATGTATTAGCAGCTGTTCTTTAATTTACCAGCAAAACAGCTTATCAGCCTTTGTCTTTTACTCTTACAATTCTGGAAAATAATTAATTAAACATCAGACTCCTGTGCCACTCCTAAATTTTGGAGATATTCATCGAGCTTTATAAATACTCTCTCCTCACCTGAGTGGAGAAACATTGCTACCCTCCCATCCGATGTGGCTATTCTAGAACACCTTTCCCAACTAAACTTTTCATAAGAAAGAAAATTCTTATTTTCCTCAATTCTGGCAATTATTTGTGGTGTTTTGCGTTGTGTCATCTTGAGTAGGCAAAAAAGTACATTTTTTTTTCAAGATGTCCTTCTCTGTATTATCCAAAAGAGGAACTTGTACATAACTGGGAAGAAGGAAGTAAGGTGGTGGCCCTTATTCTCTGAAGGTCATCATAATCAAATGCAGTATCCGATCAATGCAGAGGTTCCAGCCAGCTTGCAACCTGTCCTAAATCTGCTCTATTCCACGTTCAACACCTTTGCCAACTGTTGCCTCTGTCCATCAACAGCAGCCCAAGACTCACCAAAAGATTCTTAGATGTGAATCCACAGAGGTTGTAGCTACACAAAATCACAGCCTCTCAAAGGGCATCCCAGGAGCAACCCTTACATAAAGAGATATGTTTGGTATTTCATATTGACTTGTTAGTGAAAGGTCCTCTGATTCTTGAACTTCCCTTTCAGACCTTGAGTTTCCCAGCTACTTGTACAGCTCTACACATCTACTTCCTTTAATAAGTCCTTTATCCCATAAAACACATTATTAACTTTGCTCCCCTGTCTGACTCCTGTCTGATATATCATTTTGTACTTGTATTTTGAGTTAAGCAAGTTCTTACCAAGTAATTTTAAAATCTACATCTTGTAATTCTATTGATTTATTTCCTATGGTCTTAGTCAAATTTTTGATTTTATAATCTAACTATACTGGCACTAATTCTTTATGCTGTGGTCATTGTATCGGGGACAAAATCAAAGTGTCATTCATTAAAAAAGCAATGTGGAAAGGAGTAAAGAAGTCCCTGGAAATACTAGGTGCTCATATTGTAAAAATTTACCTTGGGCAGTTATCCCTAGGCTTTCTATAAAAAACAGGTTGACATTAGATCTAGCAGTTTAATCTGTATTGTCTTTGATTTGTCACAAACGTGTGTCATGCCTATAATTCCCAGAAATTACACTGCTTCAGCCTCACTGATAGTAAACCTGTGTGCTCATAGCTCTTATGATATATATCTAATTAGTGCCTGCAGGGAAAATACCCCTAAAGGTTCTGTCCTATGTTCTGATAACGGATTCTTTCACTGTTACTTCCATGAAAGACGTTTTCTTCTCTTACAATAAGAAGACCAGGATATTCTGCCTCACTATCAGTTTGTGTAGAGGTTGATCTGTTCTCCATTTTAGAAAATCAGCAGTTGGACCAATATTGCTTCTGAAACTGTGATATATGCACTTTGCATTTTATAATTTTATTCATTCTGAGAACATCAGACATAAAGATTTTGCTTCATCTTATATCCCCTGACTTTCTCCCCATTTTTTTTATTCCTTCCTTCAGCTTGACTCAAGCTATGCACACTCTGGGCTTTGAAGACATGGCCCAACTTTGGTCTCTGGGGACTGGTTGTGCTGTGCCAAACATTTCTTGTGCCATGGTCCCTCTTTCCAGAATAACTTGTTTTTTACTTTTATTATTGGAAGTGATTGTGCAGAATCAATATAATTTCCTGATTAAATGTTTGGTAAGATTTAGCAGTGAACTTATCTAGCCCTGGTGCTTTCTGTTTAGCAGGGTATTAATTATTAATTCAGTTTCTTTAATAGATAAAGGCCTGTTCAGATTATCTATTTCTCCTCATGTGAGTTTTGGTTGATTGTGTCCTTCAAGGAATTGGTACATTTCACCCTCGTCATTAAATTTTTGTGCATAAAGTTGTTCATAATATTCCTTTACTATCCTTTAATGTACATGGGATCACTAATGATGTCCTCTCTTTCATTTCTGGTATTAATAATTTATGTCATCTCTATTTGTTTTAGTTAATCTTGATAGAAGTTTATCAATATTATTGATGTTTTCAAATAACTAGCTTTTTTCTTTCATCAGTTTTTTTTCTATTTATTTTTTGGTTTTAATTTTATTGATTTCTAATTCAACACAATTTTGAAAATGCATAAAGGAAAGCACAGTATTATAAAAGGTACCAATTCTATTGAAACATACTTAAATATTTTTAAATAATTTTTATAATTATACTAAAAGGTTTTTTCTAATGCATTAATAAGACAACATGTATGAACTATAAGCAATAAATTTTATTTGTTAAAGGCAGATTAGTGTTAAGGTATTCTCTTTAATTTGAAGAAATTATTAAACCATGAGGTAAAATTTGATAAATCCTCATATATATCATGTTAGATATCTAAATGATTTATTTTTGTTGTTTCTTTATAATTTAATTTTATTGCTTGTCTGTTTACCAATGTTAAATATATTGATTTGTAAGGATTTACTCTTCCAAGTGTAACTAAGGTTTTCATAATTCACACTAGATGAAGGCAGGTGTCTCTCAAGAAAACTTCAAATTTTACAAGATTTTTTGGTGAAACTCCAACTAGAGTAATTTTTTTCTGCTAAGTTTTAAAACGGAAATTCTTAATATTTTGCACCTTGGAAGAGTCATTTCTAAAACCTCAGTGTGATTTTCAGCTTCCGATTAGGATGTAGAAAGGTGAAAAGAATGATGCTCCCACCCTTAAGGTGGGAAATATTTGAATTATCTACAAAGTCATAAGTTGTTTTCAGCCCATCAGAGATGAAGTTGCATGGCAACCAAGTAAACTGATTCCAGAGAGGGACAAGCCCTCAAGGATGGAAAGGACACACACAAGTTTCATCTTTGACCAATCAAAAAATGAAGAGGAAGTCACCATATAATCATATAAGAAATCAGCTAAACTTTAATAAATTCTTAAAGGCTAAATGTGGGTAAATTGTAAGTTTAGAATAGCAGGAGGCCTCAGGCACAAGAAATGGTCATTTCTTAAACTCTTTTACACGGACCTTTGTCTGTTGAAGGGAAAGACTGGGAACTGGGCAGAAGATGAGAGAGACCCTGCTGCGTAGTGCAGGCTTCGGGTAATAATCAGTTGCTGCTGGGGGACAGGCAAAAAGCCTTGCCCACTACCCCAGAACATTCTTTCTTAGGAAGCAAAAGCTTTAAGCCACTATAGAAGAGACAGCACAACTGTCATTTCCACTAATCACAGGCAAAGATGCACTGAGGCTTGGCAACAAGTGGAAGAATGCATCCTATATCTTTGGAAGAGTGCTAGGAAACAGTTGTGGCTAAGATTCTATACCAATAACAAGAAGAAGCCTTTAACTACTATAGAGTGGTAAATATTTCCACCCAAAACCAACCACAGATCCAAGACAGAGTTTTATTGTCGTAGATGAGTTGGACACAAGGCAAGAACACTAAGAATGCCCCATTTTGAGAAAAAAAAAATTCAGCTTAATTCAATGACAGTAGTCTAAAACCAACACAACAAAAAGACAGAAAAAGGAATGAAAACTTGGACTTTTTTCACACAGGACATACCTAAGATTGAATGAGGCTGAGCCAGGGCAACATAAAACACCCCACTTTTTACCCCTATGCCAAGCCTGATACCAAATAATAAGCACCAGCTGTCTACGTATTGAGTAAGGGAAAGAAGAAAGACAGAGAACACCTCGGCGGTGCAGGAAGGTAAGGATGCTGAAAGCTGAGAGGGGAACAGAGGTACTAAACAAAATCCTCCAGCACCCCAGGACCCACCTTAAACCCAGCCAACATCAGCCATTCCTGTGGGAATTTGAAACCTGTGTGGACTGAAGGTAATGATAATCACAATAGAATCTATATCTAGCTCAAACCCCTTACTCTCGCTCTCTCATACAAATCATCGGACAAAATGATGTGCTCTTTTGCTGGCATAAATATTATTTTACAAATAATTACTGCTACCTACTTGATTTTGGAATAAAACATATGCTAGCCTTAGCTAGGCAATTTGTTTTTCTATATTCAGAAGTAGCATAATAAATAACAGATTCTTAAAATTCTGATAGAATTTACTTATCTGAGGATTTGAAGGAATGATCTTTAATAGACTAAGAAATAATTATTGAAATGATTGTTAGATACTGCCTGTAAAATCCTATATTCTTTATCTTTAGTTCCTATTATTAATATTTCTTAGTTGTTACAGTCCTTACATCTTTCTGTCTCTAGCATTCACATTTATTACAATGAAGCTATTTTAATACTTAAAATTTTTTAATTGTGCATATTACACAGTCTCTCTTATTGTCTTGATTAACCTTCCACAGGTTTCTGTATCCTAAATGTTTTCTCAAAAACTAACTTTTGGTTAGATTAACATTCTTTGTTGTTGCTTTAAAGATTTTTGTTCATTAACTATTTCTATTGGGTTTCCTCCACTGCTCTTTCTCCAATTTTTAATTGAAAAATAGAGCTCATATAATTTTAATCTTTAATAATAAATATATTTCAATGTACATATTTTTACCTTAAATTATATTATGTCATGTTGTCATGTAAATATTGCCCCTCTAGTTTTTTAGTATTTAAGCCTGGTGTGTTATAAAATAATTTTAATGTTAGTAGTTATATACATATATATCTTCTTTTAAATTTTTACTTATGTCAACAACATCTTTTGGCTCTTAATTATTAAAAAATTTATAAAAGTCAGGATCTTTTAATTACTGCTTTTAACTCATTTGCATTTATTGTCATTATTGTTACATTTAACTTAGGCCAATTTATATCATATTATACATTTACTCACATTTTTTGTTTGTTTCCTTTCCCCATTTCTTCTATTTTTTGTCTATAGAATAGCTCACTATATTAGTTTAACAAGTATTTAAATTTATCTCTGTGGTAATTATCTTAACATTTTAAATAAGAAAATAAATATTACTTTCTTAAACTATTCATATCTGCATATTGTATCTAAAGATACATTTGCTTTGTCATAGTCATGTGTTTCTTAGATTTCAATTTCATCTTTCTCATTATATAGATAATTTCTATAATTTCAATTCTGAATTGCTTTTGTTTTAAAATTTGCATTCTCTTTACTTTTTTCCTTGTTTTTCTCTTTTCTCTGAACTATAAACTGACTCTCTACTCAGCTCTCTTCTTATGAAAATTGTATAAAATATGCATGGAAGTATCAAAAATATTCCAAGGCATTAAAGATTACAGGGCTAAAATACCGAAGAAAACAGCACTTCAGAGAATTGAGAACAATATTGACTATTCCTTGACCCATGAAAGATTTTCTCACATGTATGTGGCTATTGATAGACCAAAAACCTAAGCAGAAATATTCATAGTCTTATAGTTTTAAGAGAATAAAATATATGGCTCAAGACTTATCAATGAGAAAGGCCGATTTCTACACCCCAGGCTTCATTTGACACTTCAAAGGTTTAGGAATATTAATGGAAATAAATAGATTATCATTCACAATAATTGCAGTTCGGTCTCAAACCAGCTTAATCACTGATTTTATGAATATGATCTGTAACACACCTTGGATAACCCTCCAAAAAACAGAGTTAACCAGAATTAACTATTAGCTGCAATTTCATTAGAATATTAGAAATATTAAGGGCAAAAGCCACATTTAAATAGGTAAACTTAACATTTTTCAAAAATGTTGGAAGCCAGGCATGGTGGCTCATGCCTGTAATCCCAGCACTTTGGGAGGCTGAGGTGGGCGGATCGCCTGAGGTCAGAAGTTCCAGACCAGCCTGACCAACATGGTGAAACCCCGTCTCTACTAAAATACAAAAATTAGCCGAGCGTAGTGGTGGGCACCTGTAATCTCAGCTACTTGGGAGGTTGAGGTGGGAGAATTGCTTGAACCCAGGAGGCGGAGGTTGCAGTGAGCCGAGGTCATGCCACTGCACTCCAGCCTGGGCAACAAGAGTGAGACTCTCTCAAAAATAAATAAATAAATAAATATTTTTTAAAAAGATGGAAAAACTATAAGTCACAGTCTCAGGAAGTGCCAGAGTGAAGCATGATAAATACGGAGACAACTACATAGCTCATATTAGAGAATTAATGACAAAGAGACTATCTCAAAAATAGTTCTAGAAAAAGGCATATTACCTTAAAAAAGGGGCAATATGACTCAGGGATGACTTCTCAAATGGAAGCCAACTGGTAACTAGAATTTTATTCCTAATAAAATATTATGGAATATAAGAAAAAATAAATTCATGTTCAGGAAAACAAAAAATAAGGGAACTATCTATATCATCTATACATTACACCAAATGAAATAATAATGTCAAGCAGAAGAAAAATTATTTTAGATGTAAATGTAGAAATTTAGAAATGAAATCAAGAAAAGGAAGGACAAAACATCTGGATAAATCTAAATAAATAGTGACTATATAAATAAAATCTGTCATATAAAATTTAAAATAAATATCAACAAAACTACCTAAAAAAATATCAAAATTATTATAAGATCTTCATAGTCTAAGAAAAGTAATGAAAATTTTACTTTATACTCAGACACTAATAAGTCAAGGAATCATGAAATAATATCTAGGGCAAAATCAAAAGATACTTAAACTTATAGGAGATTATAAGGGCATATTGGAGAAAAAAATGCTTAATTGCGAAAAAAGGCAAGAAAGAGCAAGTCGAAAATACAACAGATGGAAAAATAGCAAAGTGGTAGACCACAATCAAAATATCTTGAGCTAAATATAAATGATTTTCATACTTCCGCTAATAAAAATATCTAAAATGAATTTTTAAAGTAATTAAATGTTTTTTATTAAAAATAAGAACTGAGGAAGTCTGAAAAAAAAATGTAAAAATGGTCTGTTAGGCTGACATAACCAAAAGAAAGCTGAGATAGATGTACTAATATCAGATGAAATAAATTTAGTGGCAAGAAGCAGTACTAAGACAAAAGAATACCTTTCAAAATGATAAAATGAGCAGTATTCCATGATGTGACAATTTAAAATTTGTATGCATGTAACAATGGGAGAAATATATGCATCCATATCATACTGGGGACCTCTGCCCACTTTTCTTACACTGTTGGAAGAAGTAGAAAAAAATGTAACTACGAATAATAAAGAATTAGATATCTCTGTTAGCAAATTTGATCTAATTGATATATATAGCATAATATTAAACTCGATAAACTTAAAATTGAATGTAATGTGAATGAACATTTAATATTTATTCAAATGCTCTATGTTGTGTCATAGATCAAGCCGTGACAAATTTTCATAATTAGAAATAATACATTTTCTGACATCAGTTAAACTGTTAGAAATCATTTACAAAAGGACAACTTAATCCACAAATATTTTAAAATCAAGCAACATATTCCTAAATAATTCACAAGTCACAAAATTAGTCTCAATGGAAATTAGAAAATATTTTAAGAAAATGAGAAGAAGCCGGGCACGGTGGCTCACGCCTGTAATCCCAGCACTTTGGGAGGCCGAGGCGGGTGATCACGGGGTCAGGAGATCAAGACCATCCTGGCTAACAGGGTGAAACCCCGTCTCTACTAAAAATACAAAAAATTAGCTGGGTGTGGTGGCGGGCGCTTGTAGTCCCAGCTACTCGGGAGGCTGAGGCAGGAGAATGGCGTGAACCCAGCGGGGCGGAGCTTGCAGTGAGCCGAGATCGCGCCACTGCACTCCAGCCTGGGGGACGGAGTGAGACTCCGTCTTCAAAAAAAAAAAAAAGAAAGAAAAAGAAAGAAAATGAGAATAAATGTATGACATATTGAAACTCAAGAAAATGGATATCCTTGGTTACACAAAGTCATACAGATGGTAAAATGGTCATTGGAGACTCAGAGCGGGGAGGGTGACAGGGGAGTGAGGGATGGAAACTTGCCTAGTGGGTACAGGGTACACTATTCAGGTGATGACTATATTAAAAGCCCAGACTTCACCACAATACAATAAACCATGTAACCAAAAACCCTTTAGCCCTAAAGCTATTGATTTTTTTTAAAAAACTATAGCCTTAATGGTGATATTGCAAAGAATAAAAGATTAAATGCCAGTAGTCCAAATACCCACAGGTTGAAAACAGAACATGCTTAAAAATGGTACATTTAAAGAAGCTGAAAACCAAACAGTAAACCAAATCCAATGAAAATAGAAGTCATACAAGAGATATTAATGGAAAATAATACATTTATAGAAGCTGAAAACCAAACAGTAAACCAAATCCAATGAAAATAGAAGTCATACAAGAGATATTAATGGAAAATAATACATTCAAAAAGAATCACATAATCAAGGGGATCAAAAAAAAGCCAAAAGTTTTTCCTTGTAATAATGTTAAAATAATCTTTTACAAAATTCAGAGACCAAAAAAAATTGTGAGAGAGAGAGAGAGGGAGGGAGGGAGCACAGTAATATAAAAAGAAAAGGTATTACTACTGATCCTACAGAAGAAAGAAATTCAAAGTTGCGAGCTACATTATTGCAGTACATATTTGACAGTTTAAATAAAATTTGTAAAAAACTTGAAAAAGTCACTTACCAAAACTGACATGAGAAGACATAAAAATCGGAATATTCCTGTAACTATTTTTAAAATCCATAATAAATAACTTTTTCTCATATATGTACAAAAGTTCTAGGTCCAGATGTTTCACTAGAGAATTCTCCAAAACATATTAACAGGAAAGAAAACTAACATTACTTACATATTTCCCCTATTGAAAAATTTCTCAGCTTGTTTTATAAGGTTACCGATAATTTTAACATAGTAATGTGACAAGGACATCAGAAGAAAAGACAGTAACAGTCCAGTCTCTCTTACAACCTAGCTAAAAATAATTTAAATATTATACATAAAACTCCGCAATATGTAAACCACAAACATAGGTTGGGCTTGTTACAGGAATGAACGTGTTTTAATATTCAAAATTTTAAAACTGCAGTGTGTTTTTCTTAACAGAATAAAAGCCAAAAATCATATGACATTCTATATAACTAAAAAAAAAAAACTCCAAAGTCTATGAGTGACAAAACCTATTACCTAAGTTGCAATGATGAAAAAATATTTAAATTATTAAAGGCTACCTCCAAAATGACTTGGATGAACACCTCTGTAATGGCAAAGTGTTGAACATTTTCCTACTGACATTGGGAATGAGAAAATGATACTGACTATGATCAACTTTGTTCAACCTTACACCTGAAAAAATTGCTAGTGAGAAAGTGAAGAAGAAATAAAAAGGATATAAGAACTTGAGGAGAAGTAATTAAGATAATTTTTCACCAACAAAATGAACAATTTACAGATAAACTCTTATATGAATACATTTACAAGGTATGTGCCTGTAAGATCATATTTGAAATCAATTGCATTTCTTTTTTAAGGAAAGAAGAACTTCTAAAATTGAAATTTGAAAAAAAAGATACCTCTAACAATAACATCAGAAACATCAATTATACAGGAATTAATTTACTAACTAGAATACAAAATCTGAAAATGAAAACCCAGAAAGCATTATGAGAAAATTGTTGAAAGTCGGGACATTAGTTACCTGGAAAAGGTAGGCAAGTATTATCCTAGGAATGAGTTTAGGAGAATTCTGGGTTGTCAGTAATAGCTAATTCCCTAACCTGCATGGTTATTTATGTTTATTGCAAAATAGTAGCTTACTTTTTTTAATTTTATAATATCCATTGAATGTTTATTATGATATACTCATTGAGATCTACGTTTATGATTTGTATATTTTTTAGGGGTGTGAAACAACAATAAAACATTTATTTAAAAGAAAATTAATGAATAACAGTAAATTTTATTATGACATCAGATGATTTGTACATCCGATAGTTCTTGACATATCATCTATATTTGACTTTCTTGTTTGAATAATTTCTCTAAAAATGTTTTTAGTACCCTGCTTTGGGTAGCAAACCACTTGAGGGAGGATGAGTCTGGGAATATTTTTTAAAATGCTCTCAATGTTCAACAGCATTTTATTTGGATATAAAATTCTACATTATAGCTGTTTTCCTTCTATAATTTTTTTATAAAATATATTTCCATAGGTTATTGGGGAACAGGTGGTGTTTGGTTACATGAGTAAGTTCTTTAGTGGTGATTTGTGAGATTTTGGTGCACCCATCACCCGAGCAGTATACGCTGCACCCAATTTGTAGTCTTTTATCCCTCACCCCCTTCCCACCTTTTCCCCTTGAGTCCCTAAAGTCCATTGTATAATTCTTATGCATTTTCATCCTCATAGCTTAGCTCCCATTTATGAGTGAAAACATACAATGTTTGATTTTCCATTCCTGAGTTACTTCACTTAGAATAATAGTCTCCAATCTCATCCAGGTTGCTGCAAATGCCATGAATTCATTCCTTTTTATGGCTGATTAATATTCTATTGTGTGTGTATACACACACACACACACCACAGTGTCTTTATGCACTTGTTGATTTATGGTCATTTGGGTAGGTTCCAGGTTTTTGTAATTGCGAATTGTGCTGCTGTAAACACACATGTGCAAGTATCTTTTTCTTGTAATGACTTATTTTCCTCTGGGTAGATATCCAGGAGTAGGATTTCTGGATCAAACGGTAGTTCTACTTTTAGTTCTTTAAGGAATTTCCGCATTGTTTTCCATAGTGGCTGTACTAGTTTACATTCTCACCAGCACTGTAGAAGTGTTCCTTGATCACCGCATCCATGTCAACATCTGCTGTTTTTTGATTTTTTGCTTAGGGCTATTTTTGCAGGAGTAAGGTGGTATCGCATTGTGGTTTTGATTTGCATTTCCCTGATCATTAGTGATGTTGAGCATTTTTTCATGTTTATTGGCCATTATGTATATCTTCTTTGGAGAATTGTCTATTCATGTCCTTAGTTCACTTTTGATGAGATTATTTTTTTTCTTACTGATTTCTTTGAGTTCCTTGTAGGTTTTGGATATTAGTCTTTTGTCAGATGTATAGATTGTGAAGATTTTCTCTCACTCTGTGGGTTGCCTTTTTACACTGCTGACCATTCCTTCAGCCTTGCAAAGGCTTTTTAGTTTAATTATTTCCCACCTATTTATCTTTGTTTTTATTGCATTTGCTTTTGGGTTCTTGTCATGAAATCCTTGCCTAAGTCAATGTCTAGAAGTGTGTTTCCAATGTTCTCTTCTACAATTTTTACAGTTTCAGGTCTTAGATTCATTTATTTATTCATTTATTTATTTTTGAGATAGAGTCTTAGAGTCTTGCTGTAGCCCCAGGCTGGAGTGCAGTGGTGCAATCTCAGCTCACTGTAACCTCTGCCTCCTGGGTTCAAGCGAGTCTCCTGCCTCAGCCTCCCAAGCTGGGATTACAGGCACATGCCACCACACCTGGTTTACTTCTGTATTTTTTTAGCAGAGATGGGGTTTTGCCATGTTGGCCAGGCAGGTCTTGAACTCTTGACCTTAGGTGATCCGCATGTCTCAGCCTCCCGAAGTGCTGAGATTACAGGCGTGAGCCACAGCGCCCAGCCAGATTTAATTTCTTAATCCATTTTGAGTTGATTTTTGCAGAAGGTGAGAGACGAGGATCCAGTTTCATTTCCTACGTGTAGCTAGCCAACTATTCCAGCACAATTTGTTGAATAGGGTGTCTTTTCCCCACTTTGTGTTATTGTTTGCTTAGTCAAAGATCAGTTGGCTGTTAGGTATTTGGGTTTATTTCTGGGTTCTTTGTTAATATGCCATTACCTTCTTGCAATCCAGTTGCAGTAAAAGTTTGATAGAATGCTTTGGTCCTCTGCAGGTGACTATTTATTCTCGGTTATTATTATCTTATAGTTAGAATTTTGTTTTGACTTAACCGAATTGGCTTAGAAACAGAAGGCACATTCTTTTCAAGAGCATATAGGATATTTTACAAAATAAAACAACCATATGCTGGCTGTATAGCAAGTCACAGTCAATTTCAAGGAATTTAAATCATTCAGATTATGTCCTCTGGCCAAAACATCTGGAGAAAAGCACCATATTTTGTTTCTTTGTTTAAAATTCTGTAGCGCATATATGTATAATTTCTGTTATTTCTGATAAATGTAAGATAGTGTTAAAGTGGTTTAGTACTTCTTTTCTGTCCTCCTTGCACAGTCACCCTTACTGTTTTTGGATTTCTTGTGGTTTGTGTTGTGACACAAGCCTAATTTTTCCTCAGGTTTTAAAGCCTGCTACTTGTTTCTGAAGTACTGAGTCATTGCTCAAGTGAATATTTTAATATATATATCCATATCTTATCATTTCACCAAATTTAGATAGTTAAAAATTTTCAAAGATGACATTGATACATTTCTTCCAGTAGTTACATTTATTATGCCTTAGAAAGTAATAAGACAAGGACTAAAAAACAGACTGGGATTTGGCAATTCAGGAATCAAATAATTATGTTTTAAAAATATATTGTCGATTCTCCTGCCTCAGCCTCCTGAGTAGCTGGGACTACAGGTGCCTGCCACCACGCCTGGCTAATTTTTTGTATTTTTAGTAGAGATGGGGTTTCACCGTGTTAGCCAGGATGGTCTCGATCTCCTGACCTCATGATCCGCCCGCCTCAGCTTCCCAAAGTGCTGGGATTACAGGCATGAGCCACTGTACCTAGCAGAGCTTACAGTGAGCCAAGATCGCGCCACTGCACTCCAACCTGGGCAATAGAGCGAGACTCCATCTCAAAAAAAAAAAAAAAGAAAGAAAAATAAATAAAAAGATATTGTCTAAAGAAATGTAGACAAGCATGACATTTGTCACTACAATGCTTATTCTTCACAATTTAGACATTGATTAGGTAAGGGTTATGAGAGCAGGAATGAAATAGAGACAAATTAAAATAATATGAATGTAAACTTAAGGTTGACTGTAGATTTCCAAACCAAAGAAACTGTTATTTATTATAATGAAAAATGAAGAAAAGGTGCAAATTGTGAGTGAAGTGAATTTACAATAGACGAAAACACTGAGCCAAGGGAATGTCTCCCAGACTCAAAATAATGAAATAAAATGAGCCAGTGAATATAACAGTGAAAACTTCAAAAATTTGAAGCAGAGCTGTAAACCTGCAATGTCACAGAAGACAAAGGCTTCCATGAGTATTGGCTATAGCAAATAAGCAATTACTTATGAACATAAAGAATAACTGACTTGGGAAAGTAATGACTATTATTTCCTAGTTCCTGAATATTTCTGACAAGAAAAGCAATAATTTGGATCAACCGTTATATTTTGATAAATACTTTACTTTCTAATTCTACATATTTCTGCATTTCAATTTAGGTGGGATGGCTATAGTAATTTTTAAATTACCTATTATTTCCTTTCTATCTAGTTGAATTGTTTTTGAAGTCAAAGTCAAACCTCTTTTCACTTTATGTATGCCATCTAGTTCTTACTGAGGAGCATCAGCATGCTGCTGAAACCTCTATTTAAATTACCTATTTTTAAAGTTTTTCTAAAATCCTTTCATGAATATTATTTCTTTTACTAGAAGTAAAAGAAATATATAGAAGTGTAGAAGTGTTACTACATCACACTTATGTAGAAGTGTTACTACATCACACTTCTCAAAAAATTATATACCAAGAAATACAGCTGGGCACATGCACAAAGCAATGCAGTAGTATCAAGGAAGGAAATTGAGGAAGAAATACATATATCTAAAACAATCCTTCATTAAACCAAGATAATTAAAAGATAGACTAAATTTAATGAAATTTTAAAATCACATATTACTAGATGATGACTGGAAAAGAAAACCTTTTGAAAAATAAAGACTCATAATTTTGAACTACTTTATATTGAATTAGAAGTTCGGTTAACAATAACCAACCAAGTAAATTTTAGTAATTGAAATGAAGTACCAGAAGGAATAAGTCAAGAAGGAAAGCAGAGAAAATTTAGGATAATTAAAGAAAATTATGATTCAAAGTTAAATAAAATTTAGGCATTGAGTCTATGTAAATGGAATAGAATTAAATAGTAAAGAGAATAGAATGTAAGCAATAACAGGTAAAACAGGCACAAGGCCGGTCGCGATGGCTCACGCCTGTAATCCCAGCACTTTGGGAGGCCAAGGCGGGCATATCACGAGGTTGGGAGTTCGAGACCAGCCTGGCCAACATGGTGAAACCCCATCTCAACTAAAAATACAAAAATTAGTCGGGCACGGTGGCATGAGCCTGTAATCCCCACTACTGTGGAGGCTGAAGCAGGAGAATCATTTGAACTAGGGAGTGGAGTCTGAGGTTGCAGTGAGCCGAGATTGTGCCACTGCACCCCAGCCTGGATACAGAGTGAGATTTCATCTAAAAAAAAAAAAGTAGCTTAATGTTATATTTTAATATCAAATGGAAGATACAGAAAAGAAGGATTTTTTTAAAGAAAAAATAGTTTTATGAGACCTCTTTATAGCCCACTTACAGAGTAAATATGTCAAAGAAATGTTTGCCATTTGGTTGTTTTTATGTTTTGGTCCTATTGTTCAACACGAAAAAGGAAAATAACATTTGCACAAAACAATTGTACAAGTCATTTTACATGAAAATTCAAATTATAGTTACCAATTGGTTTTTACTTACAGAAAAAGAAGTTTAGAGTAGTATAAAGTTTTGATAATATGGGAATATAACTGTAAGTAAATGTGTTGGTTAAGCTCTATAGAAGTGGTTCATCCTTTGAGAATGTCAATAAATGCTCCAGGAAGAACTTTTTTATTTAGGGAGATAAAATATAAATAAACTAAAATACTAAAATATGAACTAAAAACAAAAGTGTGAAACAACTGAAAAGTTGAAAGGAGTAGATTAGTAAGTGGAGAGGGAGGCAATTTGATGGGGATATTTGAAAAAGTTGGAGGATACATGGATTGAGAGAAAGAAAATCCAGGTTGGAGGAAAACTTTAAAACACTTGAAAACCACATAGAAAACACGCAAGAAAAATACGAAAGAAAATATAAAACCACAACTGAGAACTATAACTGAAATTATAATCATTTTTCACAATATAATAATTATGTTTTTACCAACCCTTGGAATAAAGTTTTTTAAAATTTGAATTTATTTATATAGAGAATAATACACAACCTTACAACAAAATATATAATTTAAAAATCCTACCTATTTGATTTGAAAGACTTGTAGAAATTAACAAAATTATTACATAGGTTTGATTTCTCATATTTTTTACTTAACATTAAACTCAATTATTTTCTAACAGTTTTGTACATCAAAAGTCCAGGCAGACTCCACCGGTTTTTTTACTTAGGAACTCACAGGGTGATACTGAAGATATGGCTAACTTTAAGTTTTTATCTGGAAACTAGGGGAAAAGTCACCTCTAAGCTCATTCACGTTGTTGGAAGAATTCAGTTTCTTGTGATTGTAGCACTGAGGCTCACATTTCCTCTGGATGTCCACTTGGGATTGCACAAGCTGCTAGAAGACACCCTTTGGTTCTTGCATGTGGCCCCTTTCTGTCTTCAAAGGCAGCAACAATACACTGAACCCTTCTTGTGATTCAAATCACTTTGACTTCTCGGGCTGCAAGCCAGGTAAGACTCCTTTTTTCCTTCTTTTAACTTTTATTTCAGGTTCAGTGGTACATGTGCAGATTTGTTATATAGGTAAACTCGTGTCACGAGGCTGTGGTATACAGAACATTTCATCACCCAGGTACTAAGCATAGTACCCAGTATGTATTCTTTCTAAATCCTCTCTCTCCTTCTGCCTTCCACCTTCTAGTAGGCCCCAGTGTTGGTTGTTTCTGTCCACGTGTTCTCCTTATTTAGCTCCCACTTATAAGTGAGAACATGCAGTCTTTGGTTTTCTGTTCCCGCATTAGTTTGCTAAGAATAATGGTCTCCAGTTCCATCCATCTTGCTGCAAAGGACATGATTCCATTCTTTTTATGGCTGCATATATTCCATGGTGTATATGTACCACATTTTCCTTATCCAATATACTGTTGATGGGCCTTTAGGTTGATCCATGTATTTGTTATTTTGAATAGTGCTGCAATGGACATATGTGTGCATGTATCTTTATGGTAGAACAATTTGTTTTCTTTTGAATATATATCCAGTAATGGTGTTGGGTCAAATGGTAATTGTGTTTTTAGTTCTTTGAGGAATCACTACACTGCGTTCCACAATAGCTGAACTAATTTACACACCCACCAGCAGTAAGTGTTCCCTTTTCTCCACCACCTTGCCAAAATCTGTTGCTTTCTGATTTTTTAATAATAGCCATTCTGACTGGTGTGAAATGGTATCTTGCTGTGGTTTTGATTTGCATTTATCTAATGAGTGGATGTTAAGGTTTTTACATATGCTCATTGGCAGCATGTATGTCTTCTTTTGAAAAGTGTCTGTGCATGTCCTTTATCCACTTTTTAATTAGGTTGTTTTTATTTTTATTTTTTGGCTTGTTAATTGTTTTAAGTTCCTTATAGATTCTAGATATTAGACTTTTTTCAGAAGGCTACTTCGCAAAAATTTTCCCCCATTCTTTAGCTTGTCTGTTTACTCTGCTGACAATTTCTTTTGCAGTGCAGAAACTCTTTAGTTTCATTAGATCCCATTTGTCAGTTTTTGCTTTTGTTGCGATTGCTTTTAGCATGTTCATCATGGAATCTTTGCCAGTTCCTATATCCAGAATGGCATTTCCTAGGATATCTTCCAGAGTTTTTATAGTTTTGGGTTTCACATTTAAGTATGTAATTCATGATGAGTTGATTTTTATATATGGTATATGGAAGGAGTCCAGTTTCAATCTTCTTGCATATGACTAATCAGATATCCCATCACCACTTATTGAATGGGAAGTTCTTTCTTTATTGCTTGTTTTTGTTGGTTTTGTTGAAAATTAGATGGCTGTAGATGTGTGGCATTATTTCTGGGCTCTCTATTCTGTTCCATTGTTCTATGTGTCTGTTTTTGTACTAGTGTTATGCTACTTGGGTTACTGTGGCCCTGTAGAAGAGTTTGAAGTCATATAATGTGATGGCTTCAGTTTGGTTCTTTTTGCTTAAGATTGCCTTGGCTATCCAGGGTCTTTTTTGAGGGCTAGGTGAATTTTAAAAATAGTTTTTTTCTAGTTCTGTGAAAAATGTTGTTGGTAGTTCTATAGTAATAGCGTTGAATCTGTAAATTGCTTTGGGCAGTATGGTCATTTGAATGCCTAAATTTATTGAAGGTTATTTAACATGTAGCAGTGTTGAATGCATCTATTGTGATAATCATGTGGTTTTTGCTTTTTTGCATCTATTGAGATAATCATGTGGTTTTTGTCTTTAGTTTACATGATTAATCACATTTATTGATTTGCATATATTGAACCAACCTTTCGTCTTTGGGATAAGGTCTACTTGACCATGATGAATTAGCTTTTTGATGTCCTGCTGCATTCTGTTCACTAGCATTTTATTGAGGATTGTTGCATCTATGTTCATCAAGGATATTGGCCTGAAGTTTTTTTTATTTTTTTATTTTATTTTTTATTTTGCTGTTTCTCTGCCAGGTTTTCATATGAAGATGATGCTGGTCTCATAGAGGATGATGCTAGTCTCATAGAATGAGATGGAGAGGAGTCCCTCTTCTTCAATTTTTTGGAATAGTTTCGGTAGGATTTGTACCAGCTATTCTTTGAATATCTACTAGAATTCAGCTGTGAATCCATCTAGTCCTTGGCATTTTTTTTTTGGTAGGCTATTTATTACTGATTCAGTTTTGAAGCTCATTATTGGTCTATTCAAGGATCAATTTCTTCCTGCTTCCATCTTGGGTGGATGTATGTGTCCAGGAATTTATCAATTTTTCCTACATTTTCTAGTTTGTGTACATAGAGGTGTTTAAAGTAGTTTACGGTGGTTATTTTTTTTTTCCTGTGGGATCAGTGGTAACATCTTCTTTGTCATTTCTGATAGTGTTTATTTGGAGCTTCTCCTTTTCTTAAAAGTCTAGGTATCCATATATCTATTTATTGATTTTTTCAATGATCCAACTCTTGGATTTGTTCATCTTTTTATTTTTTTTTTAATGTCTCAAACTCCTTCATATCAGCTCTGATTCTTGTTATTTCTTTTCTTCTGCTAGCTTTGAGGTTTGTTTCCTTTTGCTTCTCTGGTACTTCTAGTTGTAATGCTGGGTTTTTAGTTTGATATCTATCATTTTGATGTGAGCATTTAGGACTACAAATATCCCTCTGAATACCACTTTAGCTGTGTCCCAGAGATTCTTGCTTGTTTTATCTTTTTGTTATTTTCAAAGAATGTCTTGATTTCTTCCTTAATTTTATTGTTCACCCAAAAGTCACTTAGGAGCAGGTTGTTTAATTTCCATGTAATTGTATGGTTTTGAGTGATTTTCTTTGTACTGAATTCTGTTTTTATTGCACTGTTTTTTTTTGTTTTTTTTATTATTATTACACTTTAAGTTTTAGGGTACATGTGCACAATGTGCAGGTTAGTTACATATGTATACATGTGCCATGCTGGTGTGCTGCACCCATTAACTCGTCATTTAGCATTAGGTATATCTCCTAATGCTATACCTGCCCCCTCCCCCCACCCCACAACAGGCCCCAGTGCGTGATGTTCCCCTTACTGTGTCCATGAGTTCTCATTGTTCAATTCCCATCTATGAGTGAGAACATGCGGTGTTTGGGTTTTTGTCCTTGCAATAGTTTACTGAGAATGACGATTTCCAATTTCATCCATGTCCCTACAAAGGACATGACCTCGTGATTTTTTATGACTGCATAGTATTCCATGGTGTATATGTGCTACATTTTTTATTGCACTGTTGTCTGAGAGTGTCGTTTGTATGATTTCAGTGTTTTTTTTTTAATTTGCTGAAGATTGGTTTATGTCTGATTGTGTGTTCCATTTTACAGTATGTGTCATGTGGTAATGAGAAGAAAGTATATTTTGTCATTTTTGGATAGAGCGTTCTGTAGAAGTCTATTAGGTCCATTTGATCAAGTATTGAGTTCAAGTTCTGAATATCTTCATTAATTTTCTTCCTTAATGATCTGTCTAATACTGTTAGTAGGGTGTTGAAGTCTTCCACTATTATTTTGTAGAAATCTAAGTCTCTTTGTAGGTCTCTAAGAACTTGTTTTATGAATCTATGTGCTCCTGTGTTGGGTGCATGTATATTTAGGATAATTAGGTCTTTTTGTTTAATTCAACCTTTTACCATTATGTAATGACCTTCCTTGTGTTTGTTGAGTTTTGTTGGTTCAAAGTCTGTTTTGTCTGAAATTAGGATTGCCACCTCTGCTTTTTTATGTTCTCCTTTCACATGGTAGATTTTTTTTCCATCCATTCATTTTGAGCCTATGGGTGTCATTGCATGTAGGATGGGGCTCTTAAATTCAGTATACCATTGGGTCTTTTTCTTTATCCAGCTTGCCACTCTGCCTTTTCATTGAGGCATTTAGGCCGTTTACATTCAAAGTTATTATTGATATATGTGGATTTGATCCTCTCATCCTGTTAGCTGATTATTATGCAGACTGGTTTGTGTGGTTGCTTTATAGTGTCACTGGTCTGTGTACTTAAAGGTGTTTTTGTAGTGGCTGATAACAGTCTTTCCTTTCCATATTTACTACTCCTTTCAGGAACTCTTGTAAGGCAGTCTGGTGGTAATGAATTCCCTCTGAATGTGTTTGTTTGAAAAGATCTTATTTCTCCTTCACTTACGAAGCTTAGTTTGGCTCCATCTGAAATTCTTGGATGAAGATTTTTTTTCTTTAATAATGTTGAATATAGACCCCCAATCTCTTCTGGCTTGTAGGATTTCTGCTGAAATTTCTGCTTTTAGCCTGATGGGGTGCCCCTTGTAGGTGATCTGCCTTTTTTCGTTAGCTTACTTTATCACTTTTTCATTCATTTTGGCCTTGGAGAATCTGATGATTGTGTGTCTTGGGGATGGACTTCTGTTTTAGCATCCTGTAAAGGTTCTCTATATTCTTTGAATTTGAATGTTGGCCTTTCTAGAGAGGTTGAGGAAGTTTTCATAGATGATATCCTGAAATATGTTTTCTAAGTTGGTTGCTTTCTCCCCATGCGTACAGCACACCACAGCCACCATTTAGAGAAAAGCCCCATTTCTTGCTGCTATGGGCCCTTGACCCCCTGTTCCCCAACAAGCAGAGCCTCTAGCTCAGGCAAGCAGTGCAGCTGCTTCACCCTCTGGCTGAACACTCCCAGTAGCAGCAGCTCCACATTTCTCAGAGATGGAGCTCCCAGGGGCAACCAAAAGTCCCTCTGCCACTGCCTCTCCAGTTTAACTTCCCTGTTTACCCTTGAACTAGGGAAGGAGCAAAGACTCCGAGTGCTTTATCCAGCAAGTTGTAGTTGCTCTAAGGAGAGGAGGCCAGTCTGTCTCCCACGGGTCCTACCCACATTCTCTGCTAGTCACCAGACAGGATCCCCCCAGCGTGGGCTCACAGTGCAGCTGCCCCATGCCAGGCTGATCATGATAATTGATTGCAGTTCTGCATCTTTCTGCAATGGAGCCCCAAGTGACAAGAAAAGACGTTGAGCCACAGGGTCTCCTCTGCTGCTTCCAAGCTGGGGAAGTAACATAAAGCCTATGATCATTTCAGAACTATGGTGTGCAGCCTGGATGCACCAAGCCAAGATCTGCAGTGGGCACTCAAGTGGGAGAGGAGACTACACTGACTTTCAAAACATTGAGAGGAAGCATAGCTGCAACCCATGAGGAAATACGGAGGAGCCACATGACTGAGCAGGAGCCTACACAGTGACCATTACACTTCAGCACCAGCTACTAGATCACACCCCAAAACTTCAACACCAATAATACTTTGCTATCATACCCCGCTGTGAAAAGAAAGACAAGAATTTAGCTACAAATAAAGGCCCTACACAAAGCCTTAGGACTCTGAAAACTTGGAAAGAAGTCTACTGACTGTACTCAATTTACACTGCAATTAAAGGAACACCCACACACACACACACACACACAGATGAGAAAGAACCTATGCAAGATCTCTGGCAACTCAAAAGGCTAGCATGTCTTCTTTCCTCCCAAAGATCACACTAGTTCCCCAGCAAGGGTTCTTAACTAGGCTGAGATGGCTGAAATGACATAAATTGATTTCAGAATATAGATAGGAACAAAGATCATTGAAATTCAGGGGAACATCGAAACTTAATTCAAGGAAGCTAAGTGTATTAGTCTGTTATCACCCTGCTATAAAGAACTTCTGAGACTGGGTAATTTATAAAGGAAAAAGATTTAATTGACTCATCGTTCTGAATTGCTGGGGAGGCCTCAGAAAACTTATAATCATAGCTGAAGGTGAAGGAGAAGCAAGTAACTTCTTCACAGGGTGGCAGAAGAGAGAGAGAGTGAAGGGGGACGGTCACTTTTAAACCATCAGATCTCATGAGAACTCACTCACTATCATGAGAACAGCACGGGGGAACCACCCCCATGATCCAATCACCTCCCACCAGGTTCCTCTCTCAACACATGGGGATTACACTTCCAGATAAGATTTGAATGGGAACACAGAGCCAAACCATATCACTAAGGAACAAACACAAAAAATAATTCAGGTGCTGATCGGTGAAATAGCCAGTATAAAACAGAACCAAATTGACTGGCTAGAGTTGGAAAACACACCACAAGAATTTCATAATGCAATCACAAGTATTAACAGCAGAATGGACCAAGTTGAGGAAAGGACTTCAGAGCTTGAAAACTGGCTCTCAGAAATAAGACAGTCGGGCAAAAATAAATAAAATTTTACAGAGCTCATTGTATTAGATTAGGTACACTTGGATAATCTTCCTGTCTTCACATCAACTGATTATTAACATTAATTACATCTGTGCAATCCATTTTGCCATGTAATACAATATAATCATCAAAGTAACACTGGGAGGCTAAGGTCATGACCATCTAATATTCTGTATACCACACAATCGTATTGCTTTCTGAGGTCATTGAACACTTTCAGAATTCATGAAAGTTGGATATTCACTATAAATAAGATAGATATGGCTAGCAAGAAGAAAAATGTAGGGATTCTATACTTAAAAGATACAGCTATTTCCATTTATATAATTGTCACAATAAAAATTTAAATGTGAATAAGTGAATAGCAAGTATAGAAAGTTTAGCAAAATAATGAGAATTAGATATATAAAAGAATTTTTAAGATAGTCTCAGAAAAAGTGTAATATTTGTCATTTATCCTGAAATGTCAAAAATTTTCCTAAGCAGAACTACTCACCACCAATTTCTCAGTTTCATCCCTGAAAAAAAAATCATTCAAGTGGATTTATTTTGGCAAAGTGAAACTGTGAATTGCTTGGCTCCAGAACAGCTGCCCATACTCAGCAGGACTGCATTCCCACACTCCATTCACCCTTACCCCATCCCTTCCAGGAACACTTGGACTAGGATCCAGCTCTAGACCTGCAAGAAGTTGTGTTCCAGCTCTTAAATCATTAGTAGGACCAGATTTTACTCAAAAAACTATTCTAGCATTTGAAATTATTTCCACTGCTTTGTTGCTTACACTGAAATCGTCCCTCAAAAAATATAAGAAATAGAATATGAGCCCTGCTTATTCTTTAGGACAAAATTTAGGATGGTGTATCTAATAAATGGATTGTGATTATGAAGATGGTTTTACATTTGTCCCTAGATTCTTCTGTTTTTCTCAGGCCTCTATGAATCTTTCTCTCTGAGAGATCCCGACTTGCTGAGAGCAAGAACTATTGAAAGGAAATGAAGTAAATAACTGATGGTTGCCCATGGCAATTAGGAAAATAAAGAGCAAACTTCCCTCTTTGAATATTACTTAGTGTCAAGACTTAATTATACTCATTGACTATACAAGTCTAAATATTTGGGCACTTATATTTTTGTATTTGGGCATATGATATTACAAAATAATTTTGAGAGCTAAGAGACATACGTATATATTTTAGAACTCCAATAGCAGTAACTTTCTCAGTAGCATATAGTTTTCCAATCTGTTGGAAAAAGCTTGGCTTCAACTAGGAAAGATAAGTAATAGAGCTAGAGTTTCAATTCTGTTCAATAGGAATAATAATATTTCACCAGTAAAAATTAAATATGTATAATCATGTGACAGTAATACTGATATGATCTGAGAAATGCATTATTAGGCAATTTTGTCATTATGCAAACATCATAGATGTTTACAAAACCTTGACGACATAGTCTGCTACATATCTAGGCTATATGAGATATAGCCTATTGCTCCTAGGCTACACACCTGTACAGCGTGTGACTATACTGAACATGTAGGCAATTGTAACATAACGGCAAGTATTTGTGTATTTAAACGTATCTAAACATAGAATAGGTATAGTAAAAGTACAGCGTAAAAGATGGAAAATGTTACGTCTATATTGGGAATTTACCATAAATGGAGCTTGAAGACTAAAAGTTACTCTGGAGAAGTCAGTGAGTGAATGGCGAGTGAATGTGAAACCCTAGGACATTACCGTATATGACTGTGGATTTTATAAAAATGATACACTTAAGGACCATGAAATTAACATTATCTTACTATACCTTTTAATCTAATATATTTTAACGCTTTTATATGTTTCAACGCTTTGATTTTTTATAATAACATTTAGCTTAAAACACAAACACATTGTGCAGCTATACAAAAATATCATCTTTTATAGCTCTGTTTTATAAGATTTTTTCCTTTTTCAGCTTTGTACACCTTTTTGTTAAAAAGTAAAATGCAAACACACACTAGCCTAGGCCTACACACGATCAGGATCATCGATATAATTGTGTTTTACCTTCACACCTCGTCCCACTGGAAGGTCTTCAGGGGCAATAACATGCATGGACCTGTAGTCTGCTGTGATAACAATGCCTTCTTCTAAAATATCTCCTGAAGGACCTGCCTGAGACAGTCTTACAGATAATTTTTTTTAATAAATAAGAGTATACCCTAAGATAACATTAAATAGTAAAGTATATACATAAATGAGTAACATAGTAATTCATTATCATTATCAAGTATTATGTGTTGTACATAATTATATGCACTATTCTTGTCTATGATTGGCAGCACGATAGGTTTGTTTATATCAGCATCACCAAATGCACTTGAGTAATGCATTGAGCTTTGAAGTTATAATGGCTATTATGTCACTACATGGAAGATATTTTTCAGCTCCATTAGAATCTTATGGGACCACTATTTTAAATGCAGTCTGTCATTGACCAAAGTATTATTATGTGGGGCATGACTGTAAACGTTTCAAAGAAATTGGTTTTCCCTTTCATTCTATTACTGTTCCACCACTAGCTGTTTTGTACGTTTCTCTTTCTGTGCTGTTCCTTAAATGTAGAACTCCTCTAAATGTATTTCTTTTATTTATCCTGTCCCAGAACAATCTCATTAACATTCCTTGGAAATGTTTCCTCTCATCAGGAATGCTCTTCTGAGGCCTGTACCTGAATGACCATTTGTCCCCATTAAGACTCATTTGGGGGCAAGTAACATAAATGGAAAAAAAAAGTAGACTAAAGTAACTAAGCCCAAGGGTAGTATGATTTAAGCTAAAGGTGATTTCAGGCTCCAAGTAAAGTAATCAGTGTTCAGCTTATCTCCATTTGTTATCTCTTCTTCTAGTGGGTTGGACCCATTTTCAAAGAATCCCTTCCCTTACATAGCAGTCCATATAGAATCTCACTTCAAATACAGTTTAAAGAAAAAAAATTTTTATCTTCAAAGGCAAAAGCAAAGTCTGGAACCAGATTTGCATTGACCCAGCCTGGATGCTGGTATTGGATGCTCTATTACGCTTAAGTGAGATAAATAGCCATTTCTGGCCCTCTTTTTATTTGTTTACAATGCCCCACTTTGGAGAAATACTGGAGTGCATTCAAGAAGGTTCTATTCATGAATAGAAGAATCTCAGTTGTATAGAAAATGATTTATTTGAAATTACCTGCTATAAAAACTTCCCAGGCTCATTGCTTTTTGGATCACCTCTGTCTCTTCTACTTCCTTGTATTGCTGTCTGGAAGAACCATGGCTCACAATGGTGCAGAACTTTTTATCCTGATATCTGAAGTAAATTGATCTGAGTTTATATTAGGTTGGATCTTAGTGCCCATATTATCTACTGGGAGTTTCCCAGCCTGGTATGATGGAGCTTAGAAGAGAGTAAATTAGCTTTTACAAGTCAGTCTCTCAATATTTATTTAGTGAGTGAGTGGACAAATGAATGAATATTTCTTGGAGGTATTATTCATTTTGTGTTCCCTTCATACTTCAAATTATTTTTTACCTTTAGTAAGAAATGGATACTGACATGGCTTTAATGAATCTCCTCCAAAATTCAAGTGTTGCCAATGTGATAGTCCTAAGAGGTCAGGCCTTTAAGAGGTGTTTAGGCCATGAGAGATCCTCCCTCATGAATGGGATGAGGTGATCTTATAAAGGGTCTTGACAGAGAGAGTTGGTTCTCTCTTGCCCCTTCCACCTTCCACCATGTGAGGATGCATCAAGAAGACCTCAGAGCCTGGTATCTTGATCTTGGACTTCCTAGCCACCAGAATGGTAAGAAGTAAATTTCTGTCCTTTATAAATTACTCAATCTATGGTATTCTGTTTTAGAAGCACAAAATGGTCTAAGACACATAATTTTACCCTTTCTAAATCCAAATTGAATGCAATTTTATCATAAAGTTTTATCATTTCTCTAATAAAAATGTTTTTAAATTTTTTGAAAGTCCACAAATGCATATATATTTACATGCATATCTATATGAAGGTCCAACTTTGATTCTGCTTTGTTTTGGCTTTCTTTTTTGTATTACTTTTCTCCAAAGAGTAAAATACACACTTGTTTTATTCTCTTATTCCTACAGCACCTAACATAATTCTTACTAAAAATATTATTTAATGAAGAAAATTATTATATAATACTTTTTGTTGATACATTATTTTCTACATATTATGTGTCAGTTTTGTTCCTTACTATCCTCAGCTGGAATCCATTTGAAGAGACAGAACTGTATTGTGTAGATTCAAGCAATACATAGTAGGATACCATACATACTGTAGGGTTTGGCTCTGTGTCCCCACCCAAATATCACCTTGAATTGTAATCTCCATAATCCTCGTGTGTTAAGAGCAGGACCAGATGGAAGTAAGTAGATCATGAAGGTGGTTTCCCCCATGCTGTTCTCATTATAGTGAGTGAGTTATCTTGAGATTTGATGGTTTTATAAGCATCTGACATTTCCCCTGGTTGCACTCATTGAGTCTTGCCACCTTGTGAAGAAGGTACCTGCTTCTCTTGCATTCTGCCATGATTGTAAGTTTTCTGAGGCCTCCCCAGAACTGTGAGTCAATTAAACCTATTTTCTTTATAGATTACTCAGTCTCCAGTCTTGGGTATGTCTTCATGGCAGTGTGAGAATGAACTAATACTCATATAATGGATACTAACAAGTAAATCTTTATTTACCACTTATTAGAAGCTTGACTTAACCAATTATCAAATTTTATATAAGCTTTAATGTTATTGGGAAATATCCTTTTCCTGTAAAAATAAATGAGATTACCTACCTGAAGTACCTTAGGCCTTTCTAATATTTTCAATTTTCATTAAATGTTTATTTTTATGTATCTATAGATATCTTGAATATGTATTGTAAATATTATATGTATGTAGAATATATGTATTCTAGTATTTCTTCCAGATAGCACTTAAAAACCAGTGTTTGCATTTTTGCATGTGAGCAAGCAATTCCTACTTACAATGATGGAAGAAATAGATACCCTGGAAGAAGGAAAATTAAATTCATGCTTTCAAAGCATCCTTCCCAACAAATCCAATTCATCTTTTGCACAGAAGGAATAATTAGATGAAGATATATTTTAAGTCAGATTGTTAGTATTTTGGCCACATGGCTACATCAGAAGTGTAGTTTAGAATTCTGTTCATTTTTATTTTTTTAAATCAAAACACTCATTGAACTGTACTTAATTTTTAAATGCAAAATACATAAAACTCTTGCATTTCTTGGAAACAAATTCTCTTTATTCTACTAATAAATAAACATTGTTACCACCATTGAGGCAAATGACAGAAATTCTTACAATTGATTATCCTATATGGGTATGAAAACTTTAACATGCTCCTCTAAGTAACTGAATACTACAGAGTGATTTTGGATCAATGTGGCCTTATTTTGAATATAACATACAACATCATTGAGTGTTTTATGATTTATCTTCATTTTAACTCAAGCTTTGGGATATATGAAGACAGAAGATAAATCAAAATGTGTCATGTATTATATTTTCTGAAGTTATTAATATATATTTAGCAAAAGGTAAAATAGCACAGATATACCAACCAAATTTTCATGTCAAGAAAATATTTTATATAAATAATATTTCTTCTTTTATATGAAATCACTGCAAAAATGAGAAAGCTACTTTTTATATTCCCCAATGAATATTCCCCAGTCCTGTGATTCCAAGTTCAGTAAAATTTAGAAAATTATGGCCAAGAAATTTAGTAGACCGAATGTACCTTCACTTTCTGGAATGTACTTGTAACCCTACATTCACAGTTAGAAATTTGCTTGAATGAAAAAGTGTTCAAAGTAATTATTATCTTGTATTTGGCTTCTCTGGGTACCTGTTTGGCTTTTATTTCTAAATGAAGAAACAAAACATGCACAATGTAAATATTTTTAGTTTGTAAAATTTTCTTTCCAATTACATATTTTGAGATGTTGTATATACTGTAAACATTTTGAAGTAATTTTGCCCAAATTAAGAAAAAAAATTCATTCATCTTTTTATCTTCTTTTTATTTTGGTTCACTTTTCACCTGGGTATTAATATGGATGTTGCAGAAAGAATAGCTCCTATAAATGATAGGTTGCTGTATGGATATGCAACAAAACCATCTTTATTTTACAGAAAGGTCTCATTACTCTAAAAGAAGGCCAGTGAAGAAATTTATATTGACCTTTTGGCATGACCTTTCTAAACCAACTGTTCCCTAGTACATAAACTAGTGAGTTTACTGCATAGAGACACCCAAAGGAGTAAAACATGAAGTGGGAGACTTTGGCCCTATTAGAAACCTTAGGGCCAGGTTCTGTTCCTTATCACCTATGAGATTTCCCTTGTTAATGATGCTGAGTTGGGCATATTTATTTTTTAGCCATTTCATCAACAACTTTTGCTTATGACTAAGGATGTCATTTCTTGTTCCCATCACATGGTGTTTTAGTACATTCCTGCTGCTTTAACAAAATATCTTACTTACAGTAATTCATAATTTATAAAAATTCCTTATACATTCTTTATAGATTCTGACAATTCCATAAGTGTCATGAATTTCAGTAGGGAGGTGACTTTTCAAAGTGAGCTCTGGACAGGTAGCCATAAGTAAGACTACGGTGGCATGGATATGCTGTGCTTTGATCAGTTGTGTGGTATGCAATTTTTATTATAAATATCACTGAACTCCATATGACAAAAATTACTCATCAACTTTTCTTTTTTTTTTCTGAGACGGAGTCTCGCTTTGTTGCCCAGGCTGGAGTGCAGTGGCGCGATCTCGGCTCACTGAAACCTCCGTCTCCTGGGTTCACGCCATTCTCCTGTCTCAGCCTCTCCGAGTAGCTGGGACTACATGTGCCCGCCACCACGCCCGGCTAATTTTTTTGTATTTTTAGTAGAGACGGGGTTTCACCGTGTTAGCCAGGATGGTCTCGATCTCCTGACCTCGTGATCTGCCCGCCTCCGCCTCCCAAAGTGCTGGGATTAAATTAGATGTAAAATGTTGTTCAGGTTTATTAAATAAAGAAAGAAAAAGATTGTTAACTAGATGTCTTATTTTGTTTTTCTCTGACAACAGCTGTCTTGTGAATTGGTATATTTAGATCATGCACATTTAAAGTAATTATTGGGTGGTAAAAAAGTTGGGCTGGTATTTATTATAACTATTTTCTATTCATATCATTTATTCTTTGCCTCCCAACAATCACTCTTTTTCTTATTTCTATTGTTTCAATTGACACTTAAAATAATCCCATTACATTTCCTCTCCTAGCATGTCAGTTATACTTTAGAACAGTTTTAGTGATTTATGTGAGTTTGCAATACACATTTTTAACTAATCTCAATCTACCTTTAAATAAGACTTTGAATAACTCAACACAAATATCACTTTACAAGAGTGTTACAGACTCAATATTTGCATTCCCCTATTCCCCCAAAATGTGTATGTTGAAACCTAATCCCTATGGTAAGAGTATTTGGAGATGGGTCTGTGGGAAGTGATTAGGTCATGAGGGCAAACTGTTATGGATAGAATTAGTGCCTTTACAAAAGATACCCTAGAGAGCTAATTTGCTCTTCTGCCATGTGAAAACCCAGTGACCCATCCTCTATGAACAAGCCCTTGCCAGACACTTAATATGCACATGGCTTGACCTTGGACTTCCCAGTCTCAGAACTGAAAACTGCATTTTTGTTGATTATAAGCCACCTAGTGTATGGTATCCTGTTATAAAAGCCTGAGCAAACTAAGATACAAGTAATCCCAATTCCTACCATTATTTATGACACTACTGCCATTTATTGTATTCATTTATATACTATATTCATTCAATATATTGTTACAGTTATTACTTTTAAACAAAATATTATCTTTTAGGTCAATTAAGAATAAGAAAATAAAACATTTTATTTTAGTTTCATTCATTCCTTCTATGATATTCTTCCTTTCTTTATATAGACCAATTTCTGACCTATACCCTTTTTCTTCTCCCTAGGAACTTCTTTGAACATTCCTTGCAAGGCATGTCTACTGACCATAAACTTTCTCAGTTTTTGTTTGTCTGAGAAGGTCTTTATTTCTTCTACACTATTGCAGGATAATTCTATTAGATATAGAAATGTAGGCCAGATGCGATGGTTCACACCTGTAATCCCAGCACTTTGGGAGGCCGAGGCGAGCAGATCACGAGGTCAGGAGATTGAGACCATCCTGGCTAATACAGTGAAATGCTGTCTCTACTAAAAATGCAAAAATAATTAGCCAGGTTTGATGGCATGCGCCTGTAGTCCTAGCTACTCAGGAGGCTGAGGCAGGAGAAATTGCTTGCCCAGGAGGTGGGGGTTGCAGTGAGCTGAGATTACACCACTGCACTCCAGTCTCCAAAAAAAAGAAAAGAAAAGATGTAGATGGTGTGTGTGTCTCTGTGTGTTTCACTTTCAACAGTTTAAGTATTTCCCCCCACTCTCTTCTTGCTTTCATCTAATGAAAAACCAACTGTAATTCTTAGCCTTATTTATTTACAGGTAAGTTTTCTTGTTTACCCTTGGCTCCTTTCAGTATGTCTCTCTGTCTTTGATTTTCTTTGGTTTAAAAAATACATACCTAAGTACAGATTTTTGACATTTATTCTGCTTGGTATTCTCTGCACTTCTTGAATCTGTATTCAGTATCTGCTGTTAATTTTGGAAAATTCTTAGCCATTATTAGTTTAAATATTTATTTGGATCTGTTCTTCCTTTCTTTACATTCTGGTATTCAGATGTACCAGCTAATATTCTACTAGAAAGAAAATAAAATATAAAATTGAGTAAAATAAAACAAAATAAAATAAGGAGTAGTAACACAATGCATTAAATTCAATGCAACGGATTAAATATGTTTTGATCTGTTAAAAAAATCAATCTGAACAATGATGTGGTTTACAGTTAGTATGCAATATAGAACTCTGAATTTAATTGAGTTTTTATTTTTCTACAGTGGTTTTACAGTAAAAATAATTTGAGTTTAAGTTTGGGTTGTTACTTTTAAAAACAGAGCTAATTAGCATTGTTTATTACTTTCTCACCTTAATTTTCTTATATATATATGTGTGTGTGTGTGTATATATATAAAGAGATTATAGATCTGTAATGCTTAGCATAAGTCCTGGTAAATTGCATCTATTCAATGAACATTTGTTCTCCCTTTAATTCCTGCAATCTAGATGGTGGTTCATGGATATAGTTGCTCTCTAATTTTTTGAGCATATTAAGGACTTAAAAGCTAATGATGGTGTATTGTTATGTCAAGGCCAGCAGAGCATATCACTTTAAAAAACTGGCAATAGAAACTTGTCTTTAAAAATTGTAAAAGTAAGTACAGTTTAGAAACCAACCAAGTATGAGCAATGCAATGTTAGCATCTCATTGGTTCACACCAGTGAAAAGTATTTAAGAACAAAGAAATAGTATACTGTACCACACAGAAACTTGCATGCAAATGTTTATTGCATGTGCAGCTATATTCTTACTTACTAAAACTTAGAAGCACCCAGCTTATCCTTTAATAGGTAATCATTCCTTAATTAGATAAACAAACTCTGCTATATCCATACAATGATGTAATTATCAGGGGTAAAAAAATAAGCCATCCAGTCATGATTAGACATGGAGGAAATTTGAATGCATATTTCTATGTGAAAGAAGCCAGTCTGAAAAGTCTACATATTGTATGAGTCCAAGTATATAATCTTCTAGAAAAGGTGAAACTATAGAGCTAGTGCAAAGTTTAGTCATTACCAGGAGTTGGGCATGTGGGGGATAAGTAGGTGGAGCACAGGGAATTTTTAGGGCAGTGAAATTATTATCTATGATTCTGTAATGGTGGATACATGACATCATGCATTTAGCAAAACCCATAGAACTGTATAATACAAAGAGTGAACCCTAATGTAAACTCTGGTCTTTAGTCAATAAATGCATCAATGTTGGCTTCTTAATGCAATTTCATTTTAAAATATAAATTTTCTTATTTTTTCCACATATTTCTTAGGGGAAAATTTTAAATAATTTCTAGCTTCACTGTTTTCTAATGGATAAAAGCATAAATTAAATATGCTTTTATTACTGAGAGGATATGACATTGTAGTAACAGATTTATTAATAATCAAGAATGTATTAACATATTTATATAAGGTAACATTCTGTGGATTTTTGTTTCCAAATAACTCAGAATTGACAAAATAAAAATATAATTATTCAATGATGAATATCACAATGAGCAATATTGATCTATTTCATAAACATTTCATCCTGTCAATCACAGTGATACTCTGTTCAAATACATCAAAAGAAAACATTCTTCAGGTAAATTGAAATTACAATAGTTTCAATTTTTACAAAAGTTTAGATGTTGATAACAGTTTCAGAGCCACTTCTCTGTATAGAAAAGCTTTCTGGGGATGTCATGGTTGTAACTAAAAACAAAAATACAGATTTATAGATAACAAAATGAAGAGAAATCTGTTATAAATATTGATTGTATGATTATGAGGTCTTTAGAAATTACAAATTATTTTATCAGTATATTTTAAGTGTAGGATATACTTAATTTGAATACTAATATTTATTACATATGAGCTTAATTGTGTCTCTTCAAAAGATACAATGAAGTGCTAAACTCCAGTACCTTAAAATGTGAACTTATTTGATAATAGAGCTATTGCAGATGTCACTAGTTAAGATGAGGTCAGGTGACTGCTGTCCTTATAAGAACTGGGCACAGAGATACATACATATAGGGAGAATGTCCTGTGATGACAGAGTCACAAAGTGATGCATTTGCATGCCAAAAAATGTGCCAAGAATTGATAACTGGCACCTGAAGACAAGAGGTAAAGAAAGATTCTCTCCTTCAGGTTTCAGAGGGAGCATGGTATTGCTAACATCTTGATTTTGAATTTCTGACCTCCAACACTGAGAGAATAAGCTTTTGATGTTTTAAGCTACCCAGTTTGTGGTATTTTGTATGACAGTCCTAGAAAATGAATACAAATAGTAAACCATAAGCAAAACTACAAGCATGGAAATTTACCCTAATTCACTTTCTGCGTAACACTTATGATTCAAAAATTGATATTATATTTTGTATTTTTAATTATCTTTCTCACATAGGAGAACATAAACATCCTGAGGGCAAAATCTTTATCCAGTTTTTATTTTACTCATAACACTTAGAACATCGAGTGGCAATTGATGTGTTTGCTAGTCAGGATATTATTCTGGTGAATACTGTTCATTCTATGTAACAAGAAACCACTGATGTATCAGTAGTTTATGAAAGGTTTAGTTTAACTGATGCTACCTATCCAAAACAGGCAAAGCAGTGGGACTTCCCCTTCCTGCGAGTCAGGTAAAATATTTGATACATGTTTTCATAGCCACGGAGATGGGGGGAAACAGAACATGGCAAAGAATGACTGGACTCTAAAAAGTTTTATATTCTGGATTAGTCAGAATTTCAACAGAAAACAGTTGGTAAATACAACTAAGAATAATTTGAGGAATGCTTCCATACAAAGGAAGGAGCATGAAAGAATTGTAAGCAATAAATCTGGAACTGGCGTTCAGTGAGGATAAAAACAAAACCTGGAAAAAGAAGGAGTAGAAGATCAGACCACCTGGAGAACAAAAGTGACCTTCTGTAAAGAGACACATGTAGGGAAGACAGCCTCATGGGGAAGAGACCAACAGAATAAACACCATGACCCTTTTCTCCTCTTCCTTTCTGCCTTCTTACAGGATTCTCCACAGGCTGAACCTAACCTGAAGCCAGAGGGTGAGGGAGCCTCCTAATGTATTCGTGAGAAGTCAAAAAAAAAAAAAAAAAGGCCAATGAGAGTCAGGAAGAGTGGAAAGGGTTGCATTAGAAGATATTTTACACATTACTTTCCTTTTTTTATGTTACCATTATAAAGTGATATATCTAGAAGCAATCTTGCACGTCAATCTTTATCTACATCTCAGATTGTGTAAACTTTATAGCTTACTGTTTCCCTCATGAAAAGGAAAGTATCCCATTGTAAGAGTAAGACTATATACAACTATGTTATATAGTGTTAACTTCTGTTAATTGTTTGTAAGACAAATTATTGGGGTGATTACATGAAATAAGGAGGTCTAAATTAAACTTTCAATGGCAGAAAACCAGCAATATATAAGAAACAGAACAAACATTCTTAATGTATTTAATGTATTTCAATCTGTGTATTTAGCATCTACTTATAATTTTTTAAACAATTTAACTCTAGGTTTTAATATAGAGACCATTACAGCATTTCTTCTTATATTTTTTAAATTATATTTTATATCATCTTTATCATTAGGATAAGCAGGGGAGAAATGTTGAATATATTGATTGATGTATCTGATATATACACTCATGTGCCACATAATTATGTTTTGGTCAATGACAGACCATATATGTATGATGTTGGCCTCATAAGATTCTAATGGCCCTGAAAAATTTCTATCATCCAGTGATATTGTAAGCCACCCAACATTGTAGAAAAATGTATTGCTAGTGTTTGTGGTGATGATGGTGTAAACAAATTTGCTCTTCTTTCAGTGATACTAAAATACACATGCAATTGTGTGCAGTACATAGTATTAGATAATGATAAACTCTGTTACTGGTTTATGTGTTTTATATACTACAATTTTTATCATTAGAATTACCCCTTCTACTTATGGAAAAAAAGTTAAATCTGTGCAATAGCCTCAAGCAAATCTTTCAGGAAGTATTACAGAAAGAAGCATCATTACCATAGGAAATAACAACTCCATGAGTGTAATTACCTCTGAAGCCTTTTCAGTGGGACAAGATGTGGAGGTTCAGACAGTAATATTGATTATCCTGACCTCATGTTGACATAGTCTAATGTGTTTGTCTTTTTTTTGGTTTTTTTGTTTATTTTTACAAGAAAGGTTTACAACATAAAAGAAAAAAAAGAAATACCAAAGTGGTTCCCCAAGACACCAATTTAAAGTGTATATGTGCAGTGCAGGGTTACTGGACCAAGGCACAGTGTAAACAGCGAAATTTTATTTTTTGTTTTCTTTTTCCTAAGATGTTCCTTACTCCCAGTTACATAAAAATGTGTATTACAAGCAAACAAAAATTAACAGGAATAGAAATAACTATAAAGTATATTCACATTAAAATCAGCTTTGCTTTATCTATTAAAGGATGTAACACAGTTGTGGCTTTCAGGAGTTGTGTTTAATGCATTATTTAAATAGTGTCCAACCACTAGTTAGATAGCTTAGCACTCAAATAGCTTTTGAAATCTCTGCAGACTCACCTCAATTCAAGAGTCCTGATAATTTACAGAAGTGTGCAGTGCACTAAGAGATCCCTGCTGTACGATGTCTGCCTGTGGAGTGTTTTATGTGTTGATCCACTGGAGTGTGTGTGTGTGTCTGTGTGTACGTGGGTGAGTATGGGTGGGCGTGATTGTGTGTGTGTGTATGTGTTTACATTGTGGTATGTGTCTGTTGGGGTGCCGCCATTAGGGATTTGGAAGAGTGAGGATCATAAACTTGTCAACATTCCTACATGCCTGCTTCATAACAAGTGTAATGAACATGGCCAAAATAACTAAACCAAGTAAACAAATTAGACATTAATTAAATTTAATCCTGGGCAGGAAAGAAGTATTCAAGGCCAGGTAAAATGAAGAAATATAACCAAATGAATGCAATTTTTAGATTGATTCGTAGAATGAGACATGAATATTTTTTAAAATTTGTAATTTCTAATGACTATCAGTATATAAAACTAAGAATTATATGGGTGTCAATTGATTAAAAACTGTACATAAGATTTGAGCTAGTGAAACAACCATATATGAACTTCTATTTCCACTTTCCTGTCTCAAGAATGACTTGTGAAAATGATGTTTTTTTTGAAATTTTACATTCTCATTTTGAAAGAGCTTCACAAAACTTACATGAGAATCTGGATGCTCATAAGAGGTCTGATTTTTTAATGGTATGTTTGTATTTTTGTTATGTACATCAATGTCAAGCATTCGTTTCCTGAGCTGTTCTCTACAACACAATTTAACTTGTAATGGACACTCAATAAATGGTCGGTTGGATATTCAAATCAACACCTTAGTTCCATCAATTTTCACTTCATATAAAAATGCCTGATCTTCTGTACTCATCAATGAAACAGAGAGAGATGAAGGAGGGAGAGCAGTTGAGACTGAGAGGATGACAAGCAGACCTCATTCTGCAGTGGATTTCCTACACTCTCCACTTCTGAATGCTTGGGAACACTTGCCATGCTCAAAAAATATTGGTATTTCCTAGGCAGCAAATGGGAGTTAAAGAAAGTCCATATTTCTATATTACAATAACTTACACTATAATACACAGACAACATACATTTCTAAGCTATTTCAATTCATAGAAAATGTAGATAAATTTAGGTGAGCAAGGTGTAGGAGCAGGGTTAGTAATCAAGCTGAGTGTGATTGTGAGATTAAATCTAATATTATGAAATTATTGTATAATTGTATCAGTTGACATATCTGTTGAAACAGAAGGTGGGAGAGTTTTGCATGCGCTTCCGAAATGTACTGGATGATGTTAGGAGAGAGGCGGGTCAACGTGGCTAGGCCAGAAGTGTTTACTAATTGAGGCTTAGGAAAGTTAAGTTCCTAACCAGAGACTGGGAGATAGAGGCGCTAAAGTGTATAACATTTATATTTAATATATATTTAATAATATATAGTAAAGTCTTAAAATGCCAGTTTTAAGTCTTTTCATTTTCTTCTTAAAAACAGAGGTTTTATTGCGTTTGGTCCACAGTCGGTATTTCACATTATCTCATAGCACAGGGCCCCTGGCGGGAGGGCTCTGTGCAGTACTTGGCGTGGCCTGGGGCCGGGGGAGATAGAGCAGTAGACCTGGTCAGGCCCAGAAGGGGAGAAGGAGGGCCGGGGCTCCTTAAGACCTACTGAGGGGCTGGGCGCGGTGACTCACGCCTGACATCCCAACACTTTGGGAGGACGAAACAGGCAGATCACATGAGGGCAAGAGTTCCAAACCAGCCTGGCCAACATGGTGAAATCCCGTCTCTACTAAAAATACAAAAAATTAGGCAGGCGTGGTGGTGGTGGGCGCCTGTAGTCCCAGCTATTCTGGAGGCTGAAGCAGGAGAATCGCTTGAGCCCAGTAGGCCGAGGTGCAGTGAGGCGAGATTACTCCAGTGCGCTTCAGCCTGGGCGACAGAGTGAGACTACATCTCAAAAAAAACAAAAACAAACAAAAAACCCTACTGAGGGCCACGGAGGTGGGGGAGCTAGGATGGAGATGGGTCAGGCTTAACCCTGACAACTCAAAATTCCACTACCTTGTACGGGCCTCAGTTTCCTCACGGGGTCCCAGCGTAGGTCTGAGGTCTGTTGGTCTGAGGGTCCTAGGGAAATCCAGCCACTCAGAAGCCTGAGATATTTTAGCATCGTGGCTGGGCCCCCTCTCCCAAGGGACTCATTTCCTAGCACCCTCTCCACTGTCCCCGCCCCATTCCTCGGGGAAAAAAATTTTTTTTTTATTTTGTTAATACTTCCTGAAACTTTTGCGGGTACAGAAACCACTTACTGATAGGCTGAGAAAAGGGGAAGAGGAGAGGCAACCAGAAACCTTCAGGGACCTGTTCCCTCCATGTCCAGGTCTCTTCTCTCCAGCACAGCTCAGCCCACAGCCTGGAAGTGCCAGCGGGGACCTTCACCCTACATGCATCAGGATACGGCCTTGATCCCTTCCCCCACAGCCCGGTGGCTCAGTCCTGAGAAGGAACCAAAGCAAGGGGAGGTGGGGGAAAAATCCCTGCTGCCTGATCCCACGCTGCCACTCACAGACCCTCGGTTGACTGGCAGCACTGAACAGGTTAAAAAAAAAGATGAAAACACAGAAAAACCCAAACACCCAGAGGGGAGATCATGTGTGGAGAGAGCGTGCTGGGAGCCTCAGTAGCCGGTCTCCTCCTGGTAGTAAGGGAGATATTCAGGGGCCTCCCCTGGCCCCGGGCAGTCACCGGAGCCCGAGGGAGCACCGTGGGCCACTGGGCCTCCCCAGTAGTACTTGGGGTCGTATATCTGCGGGCCCAGGCCAAAGGCCTGGCCGCTCTGATGAGCGCCCTGCGTGTATCCCATCTTCAGGGACGTGGAGGAGTTGTCACACTTGTCGATTCCCAGCTAGGTGTCATAGGTGTGCTCATTCCTCCTATCTAGCTGTAAGTTTGTATTTGTTAACCAACCTCTCCCTGTCCTCTCCTCCCTGTTGCTCTCCCCAGCCTGTAATAACCAGAATTCTACTCTCCACTTCCATGAGTTCAGTTCATTTTTTTTTAGCTCCCACATATGAGTGAGAACATGCAAGATTTATAATTCTGTGCCTAGGTTATTTCACTTAATATAGTGTTCCAGGCTGATCCATGTTGCCAAGGACAGGATTTCATTATTTTTACGGCTAAATAGTACTCCACTGTGAATAGATACTACATTTTTAATCTGTTATGTTTTTGGACATTTAGGTTGATTCTAATCTTGGCTACTGTGAATAGTGGCTGCTATAAACATGAGGGTGCAGGTATCTCCTAAATATGCTGATTTCCTTTCCTGTAGATAAATGCCCCATAGTGGGACTGCTGGAAAAAGAAAAAATTCTTTTTCGTTAAACCTGATCATGTCTGTCCTCATAAATGCATGTTACACCCATCTCTCGCCATCAATGCAACCCCACCCCGAGCAGTTGTTCACTCTTCTCTTCCCTCGTTCTCTGCACAGCGTGTGCCTCCATACCCCAGCCTCAGGCCTTTCTATACTACTTCCCATTTGAGGCACTGTGTTTTTATTCAACTTTGGTACTGTCCTTTGAGAATCTTCAACGTGACTTGGATATGGCACTTTTTATCAGGATGTTACGTCAGAGTTGATAAATTCAAAGTAATATCGTTCTTTTTCCTGCCAAAGTCAGCTCCTCCTTTCCACTGCACTTTCCTGCCGATGCCACCACTCTTTCTCCTGTTGTGTAGGGAGAACACAGGTCACCTCCCTGGCATGAAATGTGCAGGTGCTCAATAAAGATTTTTTGAATACATGAATGAATGTTATTAGAGGACACCCTTGTACCTGGACTGGTCATTACATAGGTGTAAGTTTTATTCTCTAAAAGGGGTGAGTGAGAGTTTATACTAAGGTTGTAAGCAACCCTCAGGGCAGACTCTGGATGTATATTACAGAACTGCTGAACTTGTGGAATGTGCATGTTTAATACTGAAAATCTTTAATGCCACATGTGTAAGACTTTTGCCAACTGGAATCTGAACATCAACAACTTTGAAGGGCTTATTCTACCTTCTCAGCACAAAAATACTTTCTACGAATGCACATATTTATGTGCAAACGTATAGAAAATTGACTTTAAAGTGTACAACAAATTTATTTTAGCAATTGGGCCTGGGGGACCTAGAAGGAGAATGAGATTGGAGTGGTAGGGGTGGAACATTAGCTAATAATGCTTTATTTTATTAAAAGTAATTACTGAAAACCAATGCAATAAAATATTAACATGTTAATTGAAGGGGTTGGGAGTATAGTGCTTATATTCTTCTTTACATGTTTTAATATCTTTAAAATTCCTTTTTTTGCTTTTGGTAAGGAAGTCACAGTTTAATTGGCAGTATATCTCTAATGGTACATGAAATAATGTCTGATTTCTAAACATTGACATTCTACATTAGATGAAATATATTAACTATTAAGCTTTGATATTACACTATAAAATTAATTGAAGAAAGCCACCCCTCTTTGTTTCTTTTTTTTTTAGTTATTATGTGCCCCATATGATCTGCAGGAGTTTTTTTTCTAGGCTTTGATCATTTTAAATAAAATCAGAATTTGTTCAAGTTCAGTTAACACTCAACTGTGAACCCTATGGTACTGGGGTCTTTTTCAATGGGAGATCTCTAAGCATTATTCCAAACTATTCTATGCTAATTGATCTATTGATAATTTATAATTTATTATGAAATACATTAAATTTCTTAAAAAGAAAAAGGAAAGAAGTAAAGGGAAACATTTATTACAATTTAAATAAAGGAATTAGCAGTTGAAAACAAGAAAACCTATTCTGAGCATCCATACTTCTCGGCAACCAAAACAATCAATGAAATCAATGCATTGGGTTAAACAGTTCCCAATTACCCACTATGTTACCAGGAGAAAAAAAACCTTTATCATAGGGTTAAACTTTGGGAAGGATTTTCCATAAGGATCTTAATATAAAGGTTCTTGAATGACATAATGTATAAGGTCTTTGATAGCAACGCTACCCACAGTGCAAAGATGTTTTACTAGTCCTGTTGGTGTCTCAAATTGGCTCTCGGTAAGTAATCTGGACATATCGTGAAATTATAATTCTGTGTAGACAATTCGACTTACCAGGTTAGAGTGATGCAATCCAAATAGATGGCTTTCTTCTGATCTCGCTTAACAGAAATCTTGAAAAATCTGGAGGAGTAAATGTTTAATATACCCTCAGTTCTCAACCATTCTTCTTCCCCTGAAAGAGAACATCACAGGCAGGACATCCTCCCAAGGGTACACACAATATTAGAAAGCACATCATAATCTTAGTGAGAATGATGTTCTCATAAGGTCAGTTATACTCAGTGTGCATAGTTGTCCAAGTGTGAGTATGAAACCAAGTCATCCGCAAGTACCACTAGTCTGATTATTAGTAATAATAATCCACTTGTGACATAGTTTTTCTTTGCTGAAATAAAATATTGTTTTGACACCATGGTTGAAATGTTGGTCTTAGGTCAATGCTATTATCTGTTGTTGTTGCCAAGCCTCTGAGAGGTGTTTTATGTGGGGCAAAATGTCCCTTCCTGTGTCTTTGGTCAAAGCAAAGGAGGAGTACAGATGACTGAGAGAGTGATCACGGTGCTGTGACCACCTATGCGGTAGACCTTGTTCCTGGGTTGGGAGATGTTTTATGATCAGGGTGCAGTAGAAAGAGCACACTAGTAGCAGTAAAGAGAGGTGACCCTGGCTGCAGTTCTGCCTCTAACTTCCTGAGTGACCTCAGGCTAGTCACACAGTGACTGCTCCCCACATTTCTTTTTGTAAGCTGCAAGGATTGAATCAGACAATAGCCTCTAAGTTTCTTCTGAACTCTCATACTCAGGGATGCCAACGATGTTGGTAATAAAATAGTATGAACATGCCAAAAAAATAAAAATAAGGAAGAGAAATAGGTATGTAACTTTACTCTGGGACTCCTGTGGTATCTTACAACACCACGCTTCATGAACCCCAAAGAAAGCAAAAAATCCAGCTAGTGTTATAAATCCTGATCAGCTGAATTCTTTCACATGTTGCAGCCTGACTCAAGTTACTCATCGCAGAGGCTAGCAGCTCCCTGATGCACCCTTCCTTGTCTCTGGACAGGGTAAAAATAAGAAATTGGCCATTGTGAGACACTCTGAGTTTCGTGGGATTGAGCAGAGCATATTTTATATTCTTCTCTTGGAACTGCCTCTTGTTGGTAGTAAATGGTTGCCAGCACTGTTATTTCTCAATAGACAAGTCCTAGAAATAAAGATAATTCAATTTTCATTCACTCTTAGCTCTTCTGCTACCAGTGTTCTTCTTTGACACTGACAGGGCTGCACCTGTCTTCCTGGCCTGACATAGCACTTGTGTGGTTTGCCACTTGCCAGAAAATCCACGAGTCATTCTAAAGACCTTTTGCCCAGCAGAGACCACTCCAGTGAGCACAAATTGTCTAGTGGTTTTTTTTAGATGGTCTTCCTCCTTGGCTCATTTCTCTCCAAGAACGAAGATATCAAGGTGTTCATTTAACAGCAGCTCCTGAAAGACAATCCAGCTTGGTTTAAATCTTTAAAGGTTTTCATTATAATAGAAAATATAATAGCAAGAGTAGCATCCTCTGTTACATTGAAATTAAATTACAATTCTTTCACTGTTGGGGTGGCAAGTATAATTCCTATCACTTCTTTGGAAAGCAATACAACTTACTAAAGATCACCAAAATGTTTATACTTTTTGGAACCAAAAACCTCACTGAAAAAAATTTATTCCAAGAGTATGATTCAACAGAAAAAAAAAAACCAAGTAATAGACATGTGCATGTTTCTCCCTGTGAAAACAACAGCACAGAATTTACTAGACAAGTTTTGAAACAGTTGGCTATGTGGTAACATGGAACAACATTCTCCTATAATGTTGAAGGATAAAAGCTTAGAGAATAGAATATATTCTATGACTGCAACTATGAAAGAAAACATAGATCTACATAGGGACAAAGATGATAAACATGCGAAAACAGGTGTTAGATTCATGGATTATGTGTATTTTTCCTGCATTCAGATTTATCTTTATTATTGCTTTTTTATGTTCCCCTCTCCTCCCCCCAAAAAATCCTAAAGATCTTGAATGTGCCCCTATCAGTATTTAACATTTATTCTGAAACTGAGTCTAGATACTCATTCTGCTCCAGTTTTTTGAACAAGATGAGTAGCAAAGTTATTCTTTCCATTTTTTTGTTTGTTTGTGTTTTTTGTTTGTTTTTTGTTTTTTTTACAGCCAGACACAGGTCTTGAATTGTACAGCTGACTTCTTTGTTTGGGATACGTTACTTTCAATCATTTTCCTGATCCTCTGCATGATTTACAGAAGCCGAGTGGGAGGCTTTAGCATTTCCATGGTCCTCCTTCTCCACTATCATGAGATTCTTAGGTGAATTTTTTTTAGAGCCATTATTCTGCATTTATAAAGGCAGGATGCAGTGGCAGGAGCTGGGACTCTGGGAAACCAACAGCCAAGAATTCTAACTACAGCATACTATGAAACACTCAGATAAGATGTCCCCATCATATTCTATTAGGGGGCAAAATAAAATGTAAACCATGTGCTCAAAACAGCAAATATTGTGGGTGACAGTGACACTGGTATTCGGAAAGATGAAGAAATGCAATTAAGAAACCTGGCAAAGAAGTAAACATGCCATGTAGCTTACAAAAGACCAGCCACATTGTGTGTATTTTAATATTGTTTAACAGTAACACCTAATAAAGAGAGCATCATGATTGTGTGAACTACATTTTCAGTCATAATGAATGCTACAAAATTAACCTCCCGAGTTTAAATAGGCTACAACATCTTGGGAAATATGCAAGAAGAATTATTTGATAAAGGTGACAGTTTTTCACACCTGAAAATAATGTTTTTCTCCCAGCCTATCTTGATCAACAGCCAGCAGCAACACATTGCAGATATAATCTCAAGACCTTCTGGCATGTACTTCTCACTACATGCATAACTTACTATGGACAGAGGATCATGGAGATTTTGAATATAATTTCCCACATGACAGGAGATTAAATAGACCACATTGGAAGAAGCTAGGTCTCTGGAGAACCAAAAAGTAAACTTCAGCCAGTTCTGGAAGCAGACAAACAGCAAGAAATATACTTTCAGATGGGCTACTTTCTCAATAGTTCTTTCTTGCAAGAGCCCTAGGGAAAGTATGAGTTACTGGGTAAGAATGTAATAGAAAAGGGGCCAGCCTTGGAAAACTTTGCAATGTAAGAAAATCAGTGTCTCCTCATTTACATCTTTCTTTCTCCTCTTCCTTTGTAATGCCACCTTTCTTGGGATATTCCTTCCCCTAGAATACCCTGCCTGTCACCCCACGAGAACCTGCTCTTGAGACTGCATTTCTAATACCTATAATGAGATGTTATGTCAATGCCTTATCTCTCAGTGTGTGTATATACATATTAAGCTTTCTGCCTATGTTGTGCTTTCTCATGCAGAAATATCAGACATTAATGAACCAGTAAAGAAGATACTGAGGTGCAAAAGAGCTTTCCCAGTGTCCCAGGAGCCATTCTACACAGCATCCTACAGAATGACTGTGGATCTGCTGTGCTTAGTTTCTTTACTTGTGAAAACAGAGTAATAGTAGCACCTACCTCACAGGGTTGTTCTGAAGATCAGAGGGGTTCTTTCATGGGAAGCTCTAGAGCAGTGCTTGAGACATGGTAAGTGCTCAACATGTGTTCATTATTATTATCATTATCAATATTTGATGTAAAAGCCTTTCTGAAAGAAATCACACAAGAACATGATCAGTTAAAAGATATATATGAATGAAAGTATGTTTGGCGCTGTCACAACACAGAGTGGCATAATGGTTAGGAACATAGGCTTTGGAAGTCAACCATCTGTGCTCAAAGCCTAGTGTCACCACACAGCCATTGTGGGACACTGGGCCTCAGATTTCTAGCCTGAAAAATGGGGGAACAATGTCTGTCATATAAAGTTGCTGTAAAGATCAAACTAGATAAGAAATGTAAAATACTCAACAGTGCCTGACACAAAATAAACACCAATTAATGGTAGCAGGAAGAAAAGAGCACTCTTCACCAACATTTTACCTTCAGAAATTGGTTAAGAAGAAATGAGTGCTTAGGAACCTTCCTGTTAGAGCTGGGAACACAAATAACCCCAAGATATGACCCAACTGAGAAATGAGACACGAGAGTCAGCAGGTCTCAGGACTCGAGAACATATCATAGATCTGGGGCCAAGGGGACCTCCCAATACCCCAGTCTTGAATTAGCCAGATGTGCCTTTCAGTCCTTGGCTGAGGTGGACTGAGGCCTCCTCCAAAGGGAGAAATAAATGTGCATCCTGAAGAGAGCTGACTCTGAAAGAGAGAGAAACCCACAGAGGCTGAGTTTCACCAGTACAGCTACTTTCAAGCACATTCCTCAGTTAAGTCATTTCTCTTCCCAAGAGGAGGACTGAATGAGCTTATGGTGAGAGGCCGAAAGCTTTTCTCCTTTATTTTTCCCTCATGGGAGAGGATGGAAGTGCTATCCTTTCTGTGGGAACCTGCAGACTATGGACGTTTCCCCCAGCAGTTGGCATTGACTGATTTATCTGCATGTTTCTCGGTTCACATCCTCTATATGAAGAATCGAAGTGGGAATAGCCCCCCAAGTAATCTGATAGTACCAAAGCACTATTCTAGTTTTGTATAATTTCTAAGTCTCTTCTTTAAATTTTTTTTTTTTGCAGACTCCATCCCAGACACAGCATACCAGAGTCTCCAAAGGGCTAAGCTCAGCAATCTATTCTCAAGCTCCCAACAGGAGTCTTATATAGTCAGGCGGGCAATGATCATATATGGGGACCATTAGAAATAATCTAATGCATACCCTCTGAACTTCAAATTTTTAGTATTCTCATTTTCTGCTCAAGCTCAATTTCAACACAGTTCACAGTTTCTCATATCCACCATGGCATTCTGCCAAGGAACTACAACTCGTGTTCTCTAAACCCATCTGTTCTAAGAATGCTGGGCTGGTTATCAATTTCTAATGTACCTGCTTAAACTTTCCTCTCTCAATATGTCCCTGACTGAACTGCAGAAGACAGAACAACTGTACTAGCCATCTCTTTCTGCATATCCCATGTCCCCACAGAGGCCACTGTGTCTTCATAAAGCTAACTGCCACGATTTTCACAAGTGATATTTTTCCTTCATGATTTTCCGTTTTCTACTTGAGCATTAAAATACCAGGGAGAAAAGGAAGATAATCGTTTAGCAGCTGGGAAAACAAGATATGTGCCCCAGCACAGTACATGCTAAGTATTCAGAATGTATAGTTATAGTAGATAACTATAAATTAGATAACTATTAAAATAGTTATATTAGATAAGTAATATTTTTCTCATCTTCAAGACTTAAAAAGTTAATTGTTTTAAGTGGTATTCAAAAAAGGAAGGTACTCACTCACATCAACGCAATTAAAACCACATTTCTATAGCTGGATGTAACAATCTTAATCCAAATCATTCACCAAAGTTGTTTAACTTTCTTAAAGTAAGGCTCTAGACATTTGCTTCTTTACAAGTATCTTGCAAAGCCATTATGAGGTAGAAGAAAAGTTTAAATGCGCCACATTTTCCTACTCCATTTTAACTAAAATTACTACTCACAGGACGTGTATAGCTTCTGCATTTTGGTCCATCACATTTTCCGCCATCAAATGAGTGTACTCTTAAGGTTCTCACTTTATCATCAGCATAACATATTTTGCTTCCAGAATGCCCAGTAAAGCTGAAATTTTTCATTTAAAGTGATAAAAAAGTTCCCCAAATATCTACTTAACAATCTTAGATCTGAGTTTTAGCAAGACAGTTTAATGCATACACAATGAAAACACTATATTTCTCACTCTCTCTCACACGCACAGATTAAAACCCCAAAGTTTTCACTATATTTCCTCTTTCTTATACAGCTCAATTTTTAACATGCAGCTTCCTTATAATCTAAAAACAATTTTAAATATGATTATCGTAAAAATATTTTAAAACAGAGATGAAACGTATAAAGGCAGATATAGATCATCCGTGGTTACATTGGTTACATCACATTTCTTTAGAAACAGAACTGTTTCTACTCCTGTAGACAAACTTTTCTCTCACACATTTAAAGTGAGGTTAGTGCTGACATAAAATTATTGCTCTACTCACTGCCTGAGTGTTTGCACTGTGTCTGAGGTACATTTTCTTCATTTTCACAGCCCCACCACTCTTGAGAGTATGAGTCAACAGAAGTTTGCAGGCTAAAACCATTCAATAATATTTTCATCAATACTGGAATGATAGTAAGTAACATTACACAACATCAGAGGCCAAAAATTTTTCTTTGTTGAAGCCCAAGATTTTAACTTATTCTTCATTACCTGAAAATACTGCTCATTTAACCTCTTTAGGAAAAAAAAAATTCTGTAGATGAATAATTCCTGCCTTAACGCTTCACCCAAGACAGTTCCTTCATACTTATCCTCCGATGCTTTGTTCTTTTCATCCATTTGATGTAGCAGGCAACAAGAATCACCTTTCCTTTGGTGATCTGACATAGCGATCTCTTATGATTTTGCTAATTGTTTGATAAATATTTAGTAAATTTTTCCATGGTATGTATGCACTGTTTTTTGTAGTTCCAATTCTAAAGGTTTTATTAATGAATAAACATTGTCATCTTAAAAGAACAATTTCTCAGTGCTTCATAAACAGCTCTAAATGCTGGTTGCTTATCATCATGGTAAACACCTCTGTTCCCGTGAAAAATAAAGATTCCTTCTTCTGCTTCTTGGCAACTGCTTCCATACAGACAATGATCTGGACGACACTTCCATTGACACGGAAAGACAAAAAGGCTTTCTGGATTATGAAAAAACAGGATATCCAACAGATCTTGATCGCCCATGTAATGTTTAACTTGTATATTTTAAGCCATGTCATATCTTCTCATTGTAGTCACACAGTTGTCATATTATTCTTGAAATACTTCCTTCTCATTCAAGTCATGTTGTCAACATAACTCCAGAGTTTGCTCCAGCTTTTCCACAGTATGGATGCCTAGCAAAGCGACTATACCATCCTATTTGACATTCCTTGTGTTCTGGGGCCATTGCAGAATTTGTGTGGAATTAAATTTCTTTAGTAAAGACCAAATATTATCAGCTGGTCTTTTAAAAAGGCTATCAGTATGAGAGTCAACTTCTTTCAGGAATAACGGCAAGGACAATCTCTGCAAACCACATGGTTTAAAGAGTTTTTCCACTCTGCTGCATTCTCACTTGGAAAGGTTATGGAGTATATTGTATAATTAAATATTTGTAGAAATGACCCCTGTCAAGCCTTCCTTTAAAGCTATGATGTAGTTGATCTTCAGCAAAAATCTGGAATTGAAGAGGTTTGATCCTGAAAATAATAGCTGACTTCAACATGGTCATAGTTTCTTCCAGTCTTTCACCTAGATGCATTTTCTCAACAGGCTGTATTTTCAGACTACACCTGTCCCACCTGCCGGGATGCGCAGCGGGACAAGCGCTGCTCGCGCCTCTCACCGCACCGCATCCGCCTCCCGCCAGCCAGGAAGCCACTGCGGCCTGCGGCTTCCCGCCACCACCGCCCGCTCCTTCCTCCGGGGACATGGGGAGCTGGCTGAAGGCGTAAAGGAGCGAGCAGAAGCCTCAGGCCAGACACAGCGCCACCACGCGCGGTAGCGCCGCATGGCCCCAGCCGCGTTCCTCGGTCTCCGTCTCCGCCGCGCCCGCCTGGCGAACTGGAGCACAGGGACCATAGTTCTGGAAATGTATCCTTTTTCTCTCCATGGATTCAGCAGCAGTGTCTAAAAGAAAAAAAATCATCAATCAATCATTTATATATGTTTTAATATAAAGATAAAACACTGTGAACCAGTGGAACTGGATAGAAAGTAATTCAGTTTTACAGAACACATCTGTTTTTCAGGCTCTTACTTTTCTTAAACATAAAAGAGCCATATATATTTCTATGGAATTCCCCTTTTACTTAAGAATTCATTATCAGCGAATTAGTGTAACGAGGCTGTTTTGTTAGAGGCTGTGGTTGCATTCAAAAATTAGAATAGGAACAACGACTTGTAAAAATTCAACACTTTATTTTATTTTTGAGACAGTCTCACTGTGTTGTCCAGGCTGGAGTGCAGTGGCTTGATCTCAGCTCACTGCAACCTCCCCCTCCAGGGTTCAAGCCATTCTCCTGCCTCAGCCTCCCGAGTAGCTGGGATTACAGATTAACCATACCTGGCTAATTTTTGTATTTTTAGTAGACAAGGGGTTTCACCATGTTGGCCAGGCTGGTCTTGAACTGCCAACCTCAAGGCGATCCTCCCCCCTCAGCCTCCCAAAGTGCTGGGAGTACAGGCGTGATTTAACATTTTAACATTTTAAAATACCACTTACTACATTCACTGTGTCTGTGATTTAATATATCTTTTTCAGTGGCCACAAAATTATAAAACGGATACAGAATAGTCTCTTCAAAAAATTAAGGAAGTTCTTTCTTTTTTCTTTTTCTTTTTCTTTTCTTTTTTTTTTTTTTTTTTTTTTTTTTTTTTTTTTTTTTTTTTTGGTTTGAGACGGAGTCTTGCTCTGTCGCCCAGGTTAGAGTGCAGTGGCACAATCTTGGCTCACTGCAACCTCCGCCTCCCGGGTTTAAGGAATTCTCTGCTTCAGCCTCCCGAGTAGCTGGGATTACAGGCGCCCGCCACCACACCCAGCTAATTTTTTTGTATTTTTAGTAGAGACGAAGTTTCACCATGTTGGCCAGACTGGTCTTGAATTCCTGACCGCAGCCCGCCTCGGCCTCCCAAAGTGCTGGGATTACAGGCGTGAGCCACAGCGCCCGGCCGGAAGTTCTTTCTTCTTGAAGTGATTATAAATATAATTCATACTGGCATGACACTTTTACTAATATAGATTGACTTTTCGCTTCAAATAACCCATTCGTACATCGAAATTAATTTTGGTCAGTATGTGTGTGTGTGGATGTATGTGTGTGTGGATGTGTGGATGTATGTGTGTGTGGATGTGTGGATGTAAATGGCAGTAAAGGGTAAAAGGGAAGGTGGAGAAAAGGGAGATGGTCTAACATTTTCCACACATTTTTAAATACACAAAATGTGTATTTAACACAATACACATACAATAAAATATGTAGTAAAACAATGGTGTGGTGAAAACAAAACATTGCGAACTAGAAAAAAGACTTAGCCGCTGGTCCTGTCGGATCCGCCCCGCGGCGGCGCCCTCCAGCCGTAAGCTCCACGCAGTTCAACAAGGGCCCCTCCTACAGGCTCTTGGCGGAGGTCCAGAACAGGCTTCTGCCCAAATATGACTCCCAGAAGGAGGCAGAGCTCCGCAGCTGGATCAAGGGATTTACTGGCCTCTCCATCCGCCCCGACTTCCAGAAGGGCCTGAAGGACGGGATTATCTTATGCACACTCGTGAACAAACTGCAGCCGGGCTCAGTCCCCAAGATCAACGGCTTCCGTGTAGAACTGGCACTAGCTAGAAAACCTCTCCAACTTCCTCAAGGCCATGGTCAGCTACGGCATGATCCTGTGGACCTATTTGAGGCCAACGACCTGTTTGAGAGTGGCAACAATATGCAGGTGCGGGTGTCTCTTCTCGCCCTGGCAGGGAAGGCCAAGACTAAGGGGCTGCAGAGCGGGGTGGACATCCGTGACAAGTACTCAGAGAAGCAGAACTTCGACTGGCCCATGAAGGCCAGCCAGTGCGTCATCCAGCTGCAGATTACCAACAAATGTGCCAGCCAGTCAGGCATGACCGCATATGGCACGAAGAGGCATCTCTACACCCCAAGAACCGCATCCTGTCCCCCATGGACAACTCGACCATCAGCATCCAGATGGGTACAAACAAGTGCGCCAGCCAGGTGGGCATGAGGGCTCCCGGGACCCAGCGGCACATCTATGACACCAAGTTGGGAATCGACAAGTGTGAGAACTCCTCCATGTCCCTGAAGATGGGCTACACGCAGGTTGCCAATCACAGCGGCCAGGTCTTTGGCCTAGGCCGACAAATATACGAACCCAAGTACTAGCCTGGTGGCCCAGTGGCCCACGGGGCTCCCTCGGCCGGCAACAGCCCAGGGCCAGGGGAGGCCCCTTACTACCAGGAGGAGACCGGCTACTGAGGCTCCCAGCACGCTCTCTCCACACATGGTCTCCCCGTCTGGGTGTTGGGTTTTTCTGTGTTCTCATCTTTTTTTTTTTTTAACCTGTTCAGTGCTGCCAGTCAACCGAGGGTCTGTGAGTGGCAGCGTGGGATCAGGCAGCAGGGTTTTTTCCCCCACCTCCCCTTGCTTTGGTTCCTTCGCAGGACTGAGCCACCGGGCTGTGGGGGAAGGGATCAAGGCCGTATCCTGATGCATGTAGGGTGAAGGTCCCCGCTGGCACTTCCAGGCTGTGGGCTGAGCTGTGCTGGGGAAAAGAGACCTGGGCATGGAGGGAACCAGTCCGCGAAGGTTTCTGGTTGCCTCTCCTCTTCCCCTTTTTGTCAGCCGATCAGTTTGTGGTTTCTGTACCTGCAAAAGTTTCAGGAAGTATTAACAAAAGAAAGAAAATTTTTTTCTTCTCCGAGGAATGGGGCGGAGACAGTGGAGAGGGTGCTGGGAAATGAGTCGCCTGGGAGAGGGGGCCCAGCCATGATGCTAAAATATCTCAGGCTCCTGAGTGGCTGGATTTCCCTAGGACCCTCAGACCAACAGACCTCAGACCCTCAGACCTATGCTGGGGCCCGGTGAGGAAACTGAGACCCGTACAAGTTAGTGGAATTCTGAGTTGCCAGGATTAAGTCTGACCCCTCTCCATCCTAGCTCCCCCACCCCCATGGCCCTCAGTAGGGTTTTTTGTTTGTTTTTGTTTTTGTTTTTGTTTTTGAGATGCAGTCTCCCCCACCCCCATGGCCCTCAGTAGGGTTTTTTGTTTGTTTTTGTTTTTGTTTTTGTTTTTGAGATGCAGTCTCACTCTGTTGCCCAGGCTGAAGCACAGTGGAGTAATCTCGCCTCACTGCACCTCGGCCTCCCAGCTTAAGCGATTCTCCTGCCTCAGCCTCCAGAGTAGCTGGGACTACAGGCGCCCGCCACCACGCCTGCCACCACGCCTGCCTAATTTTTTGTATTTTTAGTAGAGACGGGATTTCACCATGTTGGCCAGGCTGGTCAGGAACTCTTTCCCTCATGTCATCCGCCTGTTTCGTCCTCCCAAAGTGTTGGGATGACAGGCATGAACCACCGCGTCCAGGCCCTCAGTAGGTCTTAAGGAGCCCCGGCCCTCCTTCTCCCCTTCTGGGCCTGACCAGGTCTACTGCTCTATCTCCCCCGGCCCCAGGCCACGCCAAGTACTGCACAGAGCCCTCCACCCAGGGGCCCTGCGCTATGAGATAATGTGAAATACCGACTGTGGACCAAACGCAATAAAACCTCTGTTTTTAAGAAGAAAATGAAAAGACTTAAAATTGGCATTTTAAGACTTTATTATATGTTATTAAATATATATTAAATATAAATGTTACACACTTTAGCGCCTCTATCTCCCAGTCTCTGATTAGGAGCTTCTTTGCTAAGCCTCAATTAGTAAACACTTCTGGCCTAGCCACGTTGACCCGCCTCTCTCCTAACATCATCCAGTACATTTCGGAAGCACATGCAAAACTCTCCCACCTTCTGTTTCAACAGATATGTCAACTGATACAATTATACAATAATTGCATAATATTAGATTTAATCTCACAATCACACTCAGCTTGATTACTAACCCTTCTCTTACATCTTGCTCACCTAAATTTATCTACATTTTCTGTGAATTGAAATAGCTTAGAAATGTATGCCATCTGTGTATTACAGTGTAAGTTATTGTAATATAGAAATATGGACTTTCTTTAACTCCCATTTGCTGCCTAGGAAATACCAATATTTTTTGAGCATGGCAAGTGTTTCCAAGCATTCAGAAGTGGAGAGTGTAGGAAATCCACTGCAGAATGAGGTCTGCTTGTCATCCTCTCAGTCTCAACTGCTCTCCCTCCTTCATCTCTCTCTGTTTCATTGATGAGTACAGAAGATCAGGCATTTTTATATGAAGTGAAAATTGATGGAACTAAGGTGTTGATTTGAATATCCAACCGACCGTTTACTGAGTGTCCATTACAAGTTAAATTGTGTTGTAGAGAACAGCTCAGGAAATGAATGCTTGACATTGATGTACATAACAAAAATACAAACATACCATTAAAAAATCAGACCTCTTATGAGCATCCAGATTCTCATGTAAGTTTTGTGAAGCTCTTTCAAAATGAGAATGTAAAATTTCAAAAAAAAATCATTTTAACAGGTCATTCTTGAGACAGAAAAGTGGAATTAGAAGATCATATATGGTTGTTTCACTAGCTCAAATCTTAAGTACAGTTTTTAGTCCATTGACAGCCATATGATTCTTATTTTATATGCTGTTATTCATTAGAAACTACAAATTTTAAAAAATATTCATGTCTCATTCTACAAATCAATCTAAAAATTGCATTCATTTGGTTATATTTCTTCATTTTACCTGGCCTTGAATACTTCTTTCCTGCCCAGCATTAAATTTAATTAATGTCTAATTTGTTTACTTGGTTTAGTTACTTTTGGCCACGTTCAGTACACTTGTTATGAAGCAGGCATGCAGGAATGTTGACAAGTTTATGGTCCTCACTCTTCCAAATCCCAAATGGCGGCACCCCAACAGACACATACCACAATGTAAACACATACACACACACACAATCCACACCCACCCATACTCACCCACCTACACACAGACACACACACACACACACACACACACTCCAGTGGCTCAACACATAAAACACTCCAAAGGCAAAGACATTATCCATCAGGGACCTCTTAGTGCGCTACACACTTCTGTAAATTATCAGGACTCCTCAATTGAGGTGAGTCTACAGAGATTTCAAAGGCTATTTGAGTGCTAAGCTATCTAACTAGTGGTTGGACACTATTTAAATAATGCATTAAACACAACTCTTGAGGCTCTGAAGAATTTCTGCGCTTTCCAATGAACCAGGAGTTACAAGGTCCTGAAAAGCACAAGTGTGTTACATCCTTTAATAGATAAAGCAAAGCAGATTTTAATGTGAATATACTTTATATTTACTTCTATTTGTGTTAATTTTTCTTTGCCTGTAATATACATTTTTATATAATGGGGAATAAGAAACATCTTAGGAAAAAGAAAACAAAAAATAAAATTTCGCTGTTTACACTGTGCCTTGGTCCAGTAACCCTGCACTGCACATATACACTTTAAATTGGTGTCTTGGGGAACCACTTCGGTATTTCATTTTAATAGCGCATCCTGGAGAATATATTTGAGTGGATCACATATTACAAATGATTTAAATTTTGACCCATATAGAAATAAGTTTTCAAAAATATGTCTGAAGCCTGGATACTGTAAAAATGTTTATCATCATAGAATAATAAAAGGCTAGCCATTAGTTACTCAGAAATTGTTCAGTAAATCTAAGACAACTTAGACATAAACACTTATGAGTCAATATAGTTCATCATTAATGTTTGTAAAAATTAATACTGTCTTTTATGGTTGAGAAAAACTAGTAATGTAAATTTGATAGAGATAAATGACATAAACTTTACATAAAGCAAGAGAATAATAGATGTGTAAAAATGTTTTATAGATAAGATTTTAAGATGAAATTGTGCTGAACAACATGAATCAAATGTTTTGCATACTACATCTGCAGCTACAACATCACAGCCTTTTAAGTATTTCATTAACTTCAAAATGTAACTTATTGCTGAAACAATCTGATTTAATGAATTGGGATAATGGGTAATGATTGGTGTCAGCTGAAAGCAATGCTACACTTTTAAAGTTAGATTTCTTTGTGTATTAATACAAACACCAGAGAAGATGGTCAGTAAAGTAATTACTGTACAATGCCTATCATAATACTTAAACCTGGAAGAAAATCAGTAAATGTTAAGTGAATAGAATTGGTGAATTGCTTCCATTTTATACAATTTTTTGTTCATTTTAGGGCTTACCAAAACTTGCAGCTCTGAATAAGGCCCAATTATTTACTCCTTCAAATAAAACAAGACTGCAAGAATAAGTGTGAATGCTTTGTTTTGTTTTGTTTTTCACTGAAATATTCCAGTCTGTAGCTGCTCCAAATCACACTGATCTTTCTAGAGTCTGATACAAGTCCTGGTCTCAAGGCCAGTGTTACCATAATCACCATCTTTTGTGCTTCAAGGTTGAGCCCTCCTAATTTACCTGCATGAAATTGGAAAAGTCCCATTTCATACTTTAAGCAACCTAGATGTCTCTTTCACTGAAAGTGATACTCTTCTTGTGTTTTTTGTTTTTTTTTTTTTTTTGCAGCAAATGATGTCAACTTCTACCTACACCTGACATCTCAATTAATTTTTGACATTTTCTTCTCCACATTTCCATTTCAAATCACCAAGTATTGTCAGATTTTACCTTCTATTTCTTGAATGAATTTTTCTCTTTCTATCTTCATTGCCATCATGGATTCCAGCCCATCACTCTCTCACCTGGGCTACGGTGAGCACCTCTAAAGTGCTCTCCCTGATTCTCTCTCCAAAAATGGTTCTGGGATATATCTGGAATGATTACTTGAAATGTAAATACAATTTGCATTGTAAATTGCTTTGCTTAAAAACTCCCAAAGACTTCACATTAGTACTAGGATAAATAGCAAGAGTCCAAAAATGGGTTCAAGCAGTACAAAATTTGTTTCCTTTCTCTTTCCCCCCTCTTGTGGCACGAACATTGTTGAAATAAATGATTCAGATGTGTTTCTTCTTTTCTCCTGGACTTTGGTCTTCTTACTCATATGCTTTTCCCACTACCATCCCAGATTTATATAATTAGCTCTTACTGGGTTTTTTTTGTTTGTTTTTTTTTGAGATGGAGTCTTGCTCTGTTGCCCAGGCTGGAGTGCAGTGGTGCGATCTCGGCTCACTACAAGCTCCACCTCCCAGGTTCATGCCATTCTCCTGCCTTAGCCTCCAAAGTAGCTGGGACTACAGGCGCCTGCCACCTCACCTGGCTAATTTTTTTTTTTTTTTTTTTTTTTTGTATTTTTAGTAGAGACAGGGTTTCACGGTGTTAGCCAGGATGGTCTCGATCTCCTGACCTCGTGATTCACCTGCCTCAGCCTCCCAAAGTGCTGGGATTACAGGCGTGAGCCACCACACCCAGCCAGCTCTTACTCTTATTTTAGTTTGCTCTTCATCTTCCCCACCAAGGGAAACCTTACCTGATATCCCTAAATATGAAAGGCTTTCATAACAGTGCATAGCTTTTCTCTGTTATTTATAATATTGTTTTTAGGTTTTTATATTTTTATTACTATTTATAATAGATACATCTGAGCATGCTCTTTGATAATAAGTCTAATAAAGTTTTGGTGCATTTAGTAATTCTGTACAAAATTGTTTTCTATAAGCCATGATTCTAGAGATTGAGGGGAAAGTGCAGTGGTAATCTGTCCCAAATGGAAGGACAAATAGCCAAGCAATGTTGACCTACCCATTCATCTCTCAAAAACAGGGCTAAGATATTGATTCTCCTGTTTTCAGGATGAAGCAGGGACAGGGAGTTTCTTGTTATCCTCTGAACTCACTCTTTTTATGGAAAAAGTAATTAATCTGATAAATGACACAAAAGAGTTTGATGTTCATTAACAAGGTGGTGATTCCAAGAAGTTGAAATAAAAAGACTTCAGAGCCCGTCTCTCTTAATCACTATCTTTGGTCTCTTGAGGATGCTTGTGCACAAAATAGGGAGCACCCATGTAAGAGCTGCATAGGCAGGCTCAGTCCAGTGACTGGTTTCATAAATCCAACTTTTCCAAGCATGATGGAATGTCAGAATCCCGTGAGCCAAAAGTTTTATGATGAGAGAGGAAGAATGATATTTTACTCCCCAATCTAATTTTAAAATTAAATTTTAAACAATAAAGTTAACAAACCTGAATACACACACACACATGCATATACCCACGCACATGCACGCAGGCTTCTTGCATTCTTTTTTTTTGTTTAATCATTCAGGAGAAATGGTTGGATTTTGTATTTTCTATCTACCAATACTTGCACAAACTCTGGCTGCAAAACTTTTGTTGGTCAAACATTAGCATTTGGGAAACCACATCCCTGCTGAGAGATAGAAGATCTTGATACAGCCTTAACTACATCATCATAGACATGGGACTGTTTTTAACCAGAAGGAGGCAAATGTCTTCCAGATGGTTGTGTAGCTGGTTTTAACAGTAGCCTGCAGTGGCTTTTTGACAGACATAAACCTTACTAGTTATTATTAGGCTTCAGAGCATTAGTATGAAGTTTTAATTTGCTTATGTTAGGGATGAGAAGGTAGCACTATCCTAGATGCCCTAAATATTGCTCCTTGTCACTTTTTCCACACTGAATTCAGAGGTAATCTGGGGACTGTGTCTAAAATGGTCTTATATTCATGTGTTTGCCATGGGTTTCTGAAGCTTTCATTCTGAACATGGTCTCAAGTTGGCTCTTGAGGGCTAATTTCATTACACATGATCATAGGCATAAATTTAAATTTGTGGAGGATTGTTTTGTACATCCCACATGAAGGGGTGACCTGCCCCTCCACACCTGTGGGTGTTTCTCATTGGGTGGGATGAGAGACTGTGAAAATAAAGAGACACAGAGACAAAGTATAGAGAAAGAAACATGGGCCCAGGGTACCGGCACTCAGCATATGGAGGATCCACGCTGGCACCAGTCTCTGAGTTCCCTCAGTATTTATTGATCATTATCTCTACCATCTCAGAGAGGGGGATGTGGCAGGGCAATAGGGTAATAGTGGGGAGAGGGTCAGCAGGAAAACATGTGAACAAATGTCTGTGTGCCATAAACAAGGTTAGAAAAGGTGCTGTGCTTTGAGGTGCACATACATAAACATCTCGGTGCATTAAAGGGCAGTATTGCGGCCAGCATGTCTCACCTCCAGCCTTAAGGCGGTTTTCTCCTTATCTCAGTTGATGGAACATACAATCGGGTTTTACACCGAGACATTCCATTGCCCAGGGATGAGCAGGAGACAGATGCCTTCCTCTTATCTCAACTGCAAAGAGGCCTTCCTCTTTTACTAATCCTCCTCAGCACAGACCCTTTATGGGTGTCTGGCTGGGGGATGGTCAGGTCTTTCTCTTCCAACAAGGCCATATCTCAGACTATCACTTGGGGAGAAACCTTGGACAATACCTGGCTTTCCTAGGCAGAGGTCCCTGCAGCCTTCCGTAGTGTGTAGTGTATTGTGTCCCTGGGTACTTGAGATTAGAGAATGGTGATGACTTTTAACAAGCAAACTGCCTTCAAGCACTTGTTTAACAAAGCACATCCTGCATAGCCCTAAATCCATTAAACCTTGAGTCAACACAGTGCATGTCTCTGCCAGCACAGGGTTGGGGGTAGGGTTACAGATTAACAGCATCTCAAGGCAGAAGAATTTTTCTTAGTACAGAACAAAATGGAGTCTCTTATGTCTACTTCTTTCTACATAGACACAGTAACAGTCTGATCTCTCTTTCTTTTCCCCACACCACAGAATCTGGATTCACTACCAAGAGACTGTAGCATTTATCAAAAAGAAGATAAAGAGAAATAAGGGTTCTTGTTGTCTAGGGAATATATCATCTTCTTTAGGTAATGCTTATTAATGCTCCTCAAAATAGCTAGAGCATTCAAGCTTTGTAACGAGTTCACAATGAGAGAAGTAGCTTCTACTAGAAATTAAATATGTTACTTCTTTCATTGAGTAACTATTGCTACAAGAATATGTTTGCTGAATAAATTAGCACATTTATTGACATAATTGATTTGCATATAGTGGCAGCACTTCATGGACCAAACCCTAAGTCCCATGAAAAATTGAATAGAATTATTTGACAGTTAAGTATCATCGGAAAAGCCTGGCTCTAGTTCTCAGGAAGCAATCTGGTTGATTATGTGTTTTTGGTGTGTAGTCATAAAACAACTGTATATCACTGGTGTACATTAGACACTTTGTGCACTCTACATATATTTTCTCATTTGATCCTTCAATACATGCATAAGAGAAGAAATATACGTGGATTTAATTGCTCCACTAGGGTCAAAGACCAAAAACCTAATTACAATGCCAATGTTAGAAATTCTTCTTCCAATTAAAATAAAGCTACCAAAGACAATTGCTCCTGCCATAATGAGAAAATATTGGATGAACTTAAAAAAATTATTATTTTGTTGTTTAAAGCCATCAAAAAACTGTGTGCCTAAAGTTTCAATGAACTAAATTTCAGAGAAAAACAAGCCCTTCCTTGGTGATCACAGATTAGCAACAGAGCCCATCTCTGGGACATTTGCTGGATCTGGGGCCTTGAGTAGGTAGAAGAACAAGCCTACAATGTGCAGAAACAGCTGGAACATTGGGAATAAGCAAAATAATCTACAGGGAATTGCAAGAGGGACTGAAAACTAGAAAGATCATGTGTTCTCCTCGCACTTACTTATTTTCACTTAAGAGACAGGGTCTCATTCTGTCACCCAAGCTATGGTGCAGTGGAATAACCATTGCTCACTGCAGCCTCAAACTCCTCCCTCAGGTGATCCTCCTGCTTCAACCTCTCCAGTACATGGAACTACAGGTGCACAACATCATGCTTGGCTAATTTGTAATTTTTTGTGTGTGGACACAAAAACCAACTAGGTTGCCCAGGCTGGTCTAGAACTCTTGGCCTCAAGTGTTCTTCCTGCCTTGACCCCCACCCACTCCAACCAAGCACTGGGATTACAGGTGTGAGTCACCACATCTGGCCTCCCCTGGCATTTAGATACTAAACTGTTGGAAAAATGAGTAAAAAATAAATATAAGTAGCATTTTGAGTATTTTCTTCCCGTACACCCATGGATTGTTTAGTGTATCTTACTACTTCACATAGGAGACCATTCCTGCATCAAACTATGTAAACTAAGTATTTAAATTTGATTTTTGCCCTACAATAGGCTCTATGCTAAAGCTCATTATATTTGATTTTGCCAATCTGTTTTTATACCACAGTTGCAAAAAATTAATCACATTCTTTACTTCATGAGACATTATCATTATTGTTTCCTACAAGTTTCTCTGGTTTTACTTGTTTCATTTTTTTATTCCTTATCCCGTGTCACAGACAGGCATGCTAATGTGTTTGATATAGGTTCTTTACTCTTAAAGAATTCTTACAAGATAAGAAGGTTATATTCTGAGTGTGTGTATGTGTATATACATGAGTGTATACATTTTGCTTAAAGAGTATTGTGCTATAAATCTAATTTTATTTCTAATTTTTTCACAGAGCATAACATCCTTCATACATTCCCACATTGCTGTAGGTTATTTTTGGTTGTTTATTCCCCTGTAGCTGCTGCATAGTTTTCAATAAAATGAATCAACCACATTTTCCCTACCCAGTCTTGTAGTAGAATTCACACTGATATCCTGCTACTGAAATATTCACTTCCTTATGGTATCCTTATGAAAACACTTTTTGGTCACGTGTCACAATTTGTCAGGGGCTGTGTTAGTCTCTTTGTATTGCTATGAAGACATACCCAATCCTGGGTTATTTATTTATTTTTTAATAAAAGAGGTTTATCTTGGTTCAGAGTTCTGCAGACTGCACAGGAAGCAATGGTATCTGCTCTGGGTGAGGCCTCAAGAAGCTTACAATCATGGCAGAAGGTGAAGGGGAGCCAGTGTGTCACATGGTCAGACAGGGAGTAAGAGAGAGAAGGGGGCAGTCCCAGGCTGTTTCTAACAATCAGATCTCTCATGAACTCACTGAGAACAACTCACTCAAGTGGACTGTGCTAAACCAAGCTTGTCCAACCCACAGCTTGTGGGCTGAATGCAGGTCAGAACAGCTTTGAATGTGGCCCAAATTTGTCAACTTTGTTAAAACAAAAGAGAGTTTGTGTATGTGTGTGTGTGTTGGGGGGGGGGTTCTTTATTTATTTATTTATTTATTTATTTATTTTAGCTCATCAGCTATTTTTAGTGTATTTTATGTGTGGCTCAAGAAAATTCTTCTTCCAATGTGGTCCAGGGAAGCCAAAAGGTTGGACATTCCTGTGCTAAACTATTCATAAGGCATCCACCCCATGATCCAATACCTCTCACTGGGCCCCACCTCCAACATGGGGGATCACATTTCAGCATGAGATTTGGAGGGGACACACATCCAAACTGTATCAGGTATATGTACCCATCATCAAGACAGGTTGTAGAGTATGCATACTTTCAAATGGGTCCTGTCATGTTATTTTCTGAAATGGTTAAAACCATTTAATTTCCCATCCATTGCCCATAAAGGTTGTTTCCCTCATATCCTCATCACTCAATGTTATCTAGGATTCTTATACTTTCTAAGCAAGTGGTGAAAATACAGATCTCATTTTATTTGTGTACATTTGCATTTGTCAGATTGTTAACAATGTATTGAATTTTTTGGCCCATTTTTTCTATTGAGTTTACTATCTTCTTTGTTCATCTGAATATCAATCATATTCACTTTGCCCTAAGCAGTGTCAACATTTTCTATTACTCTGTCATATATCTGATAACTTCGTATGCCAACCTTTACTGAAACGAGTCTTTATGATTTTTATATTTCCTCTAGAGTTTATGTATTTAATTAAATTTGTTGGTTTAGTATATATTTTATTAAACTGTAACAACAGTCCCAAATCTATGTTTTGCTGGGCTCATTCAGATTTAGAACTCAGATAACGTTTTGGAGGATAAATTCTTTTTATCATAATGAAGAATGGCTATCATAATGCAATATGATTACTTCTGCCAATGTTTATTGTTTTATAGTCTACTTTGTTTCTGTGGTCAGGAGGACAAGACCTGAATGGCCTTGACCAACTCAGCTTTCTGTACCTCCTAGTTCTCAGAATAATTTTAGAATGTTCCAAGAAGACAATATCCTGAGATGAGTAGAAACTGTCTGGGACAGTCTGGGCTCTGTCCTTATTGTTACTAGAACAGGATATTACTGCAGCCCTTAAACTCAAAGAGCCAAGGTGCATGTGGGGTGTGAAACCTAGGGTGGAGCACTCATGGGTTCCTCAGTGCAGTACACAGTGGGGCATGTGCAGAGCAGACTCCGTCAACCCTGGGCAACTTTTCTGACCTCAAGGGTCAGGCTTGCCATAGAACTTAACGGTTTTGCTGATTCTTCCTGCTCCTCTGTGAGTAATAAATTTGGTTTGCCTGACTTACTGTGTGAGCATTCTTCTGTTTCTGGCAGCTTGGTTTATATAAAAAACCTCCTACTAGACCTATGAATCTATGCAATGTGGAAGTGTCATAGAGGTAAATAAGAAGCAACTTAACTGAGCTAAAAACTAACATACATAACATGGGGCCACTGCACCAAGGGGCAAAATGATCCTGCCAAAAAGTCACATGTGACCATTCCAGACATACTGTGGAAGAAGGAGGATGCTGAAACTCACAGGGATCTGAAGATCTTATCCAAGCCAACAGGAGGCTAATAAAGCAAGAGAATTCCACTGTACTTTGATTCGAGAATACAAGCTTCATCTCAGAGAAGAGCAATGCAATGGCCCCAGCGATCAGACCAGAGAGACCCTCTGCCACAGAGAAAGCAGAGGTCTAGAGAACAGCATGAAGACAATAAGAGACTTCAGATTCACTTTCCCTTTGCCTTGAGGCCACAGAAAGCCCAAAGCATCTGAACATCTTCCTGGAGGCATTTAACTAAAAGAGAGCTATTGAAAGTTGAAGAAAAATGTGAATCAAGAAGCTAAATTTAAAGATATGTTACTTTCTCCAACCCTCCCCCACCAATTAACCATAGGATGAGTCTAGTGAGATAAAGCATATCATTTATACAAAATACAAAAGTTATATGTTCTTTATGTGAGCAGAAATATGTTCAAGCTTTACTCAATAAAGGTATTTTGTTTTACTACTAGAAATAGTAATTTTCACTTGGTCATTACTTTATTTTATAATTATCTCTATTTAAATTAGTATCAGCTCACTCCTGGGTATCCCCCTAGAGGAAAAGAAGTCATATGAAAAAGACACATGTATGCACATTCATAGCAGCACAATTCACAGTTGCAAAAATGTGTAACAAGGTTAAATGTCTATCAGCCAATGAGTGGACAAAGAAAATGTGTTATAGATACACCATGGAATACTACTCAGCCCTAAAAAGGAATCAAATAATGACACTTGCAGCAACCTGGATGGAGTTAGAGATGATTATTCTAAGTGAAGTAACTCAGGAATAAAAAACAAATATTGTATGTTCTCACTTATAAGTGGGAGCTAAGCTATGAGAGAGTGAAGGCATAAGAATGATTTAATAGACTTTGGAGACTCAGAGGGAAGGTTAGGGGGGTGAGGGATAAAAGACTACACATTGGGTACAATGTACACTACTTGAGTAATGCGTACACCAAAATCTCAGAAATCACCACTAAGTAACTTTTCCATGTAACCAAAAACCACCTGTTTCCCAAAAACTATTGCAATAAAGTAATATATATGAAAACAATCAACATGATAGTCTTGAAGTGCAACATTCACTGGGTTTCATATGGGAGAAAAACAGCTAAAATCAAACACATGGACAGGCAGTCAGAACAATGTCCATCATATACATAGTAAAATTAATACAAGGACAAACATTCATGAGTGGAGTCCATTTGAATTAGCCTGTAGTGAAGACATGTGCCTTAGGGCACACACAACTCATGTTAGGGAGAAAATGTATAATTTTACTCAATGTGAAAACATCTTCAGAAATAACTCAGTCCATGCTGTCCAGATGCAGTCCTGTTCTGTAGAGATGAAGAATAAGAATCATCAAAGTGGAAAAACCTCTGTCCCTGCTCCAAATTCTTGTCCACACAGGAGTAGTACTACTGGAGAGAAAAGCCATACATGTCCCAAATGAAGGAAAGCCTTTACATTATCAGTCATTTCTTATGAGACATATGAAACTTCACACTGGAGAGAAACCTTATGAATGTAACAAAAGTGAGAAAGGCTTTAGATATTCCCTACACCTTAATAAACATTTAAGAAAGAACATTCTGGAGAAGCCCTATGGATGTAAGGAATGTGGGAAAGCCTTCAGCAAGGCTCAAAACATGCACATATAAGGAGTCACACTGGGAGAAACCCTATAAATGTGATAAATGTGAAAAAGACTTTGCAAAGTCACCAGAATTAAAAGTCATCTTAAGATTCACAATAGTGAGACGCCCTGTGAGTGAAAGGCAGGGAAATCATCATTAATTTTTCACCGTACTGAACATGTGAGGAGGACATACTGGAAGGGAGCTCAATGAGTTAACACGCTTGAGAACACCTTTCCTGAACTCTCCTATCTTACAGAAGTGTGAAAAGAAACCCTCTGAAGGTAAAGTCTATGGAAAGCCTTTCATCTTCATTCATTGTGAGTAGATATTTGTTCTCACACTGGAGAGAAGCTATGAAAGTAAGGAATATGAAAAAAGCCTCAGTGTTGTCTCAGACTCATAGTTCATACAAGAACTCACACAGCAGAGACTGCTTATGGAAGTAAAAAATGCAGAAAATACCTCTTTAAACACTATCCCTCCTTTATACATGATTCCACACCCTGGAGGGAGACTACAATTGAATAAATATAAGAAAGCTTTCAGTTCCAGCTCTTCACTTATTGGGCATGAATGAGCACAGGGTAGGACTGAAGCACAGTAAACGTTAACAATTATTGCCTTTATCATTGTCTTATTCCTCAATTAGAACTCAAATTCATAATTTTGTAGTTTTTCCTTTCTTAAAAAATGTTATAAGATGACAGATATCTGTCTTAGCAACCTTTCCGCTCTGCCACCTTAATGTTGCTATGTAGTAGCTTTGTTACAATTCATTTACATACACATGGTTTCATTTTCAATGGGAAGCCCTTCTGAGCTCCATTCAATTTAGATTTAGAATTCGTATGCTCCATGATACCTTTTTTGTCAGTTTGTTTTTGTTGGTCACAATTTGACTGCATTATGGTCACATTATGTGGTTTTAATGGTACTGATTTGGGGTACCTGTTATGACTTTCATTTTGGTCTAATGTGGCCAATGCTGTCCATTTCCCTGCTATATCCATTATTCTCATCTTCTTCACTAAGGGAACATAGATTCACTTTTTCCAAGGAGCACTGTTTAAATGTCTTTATTTATTTATGCATATTTTATTATAATTTTTTTTTGAATAATGGTCTCACTCTGTCTCCCAGGCTGGAGTGCAGTGGCATGATCAGAGCTCACTGCAGCCTTGAACTCCTGGGCTCATGTGATCTCCCAGCTCAGACTCCTGAGTAGGTAGGACTGCAGGCATAACAGCTGTGCACCACCACACCCAGCTTTTGTTTTGTTTTGTTTTTGTAGAGACTGGGTCTCGTTATGTTGCCTGGACTGGTTTCAAATTCCTGTGCTCAAGTGATTCTCCCACCTTGGCCTCCCAAATTGCTGGAATTACAGGCATGAGCCACCATGCCTGGCCCTGGTTAACGTCTTTAAATGAGTTTCCCAGTTTTTCTCGTAACTGTAGTGAGCGAATTTTATAGTCCTGGCCAATGTGAAATGCAGAATTCACTGCTTTGGATTTCTGAAAATCTGTTTGGAAAGGGGAGAGTTATTGTTCCTCTTTTTTGTTGACCAAGTTCCCTTTGCTGTCTCTGCTTGCTGCTCTCTGGAAATAGGATGAAATGCCCTGAGTTGGATTTAGCAACTTGAAGACCATTGGAACGATTGTCCCTACAATAAAACCTTCAATCTACAAGATTTCTCCCTCCCCAATGGCATGTTGTGTATCCCTGGCTGCCCTGGACTATTTCTGGACTTGTTTCATGAAACTAACCCCTAGTAGAACTAAGAAACATTTTAGGAGAGAAGTTTATAACAGATTAAATGATAAACCTAAAAAATGAATAAAACATATTATAAAAATAAAGAGGATAGACAAAACGGGCTTGCAGATGCTCACTGGCCACACTCATCCTTGGCGCTTGCCCCCATGGATGCCTCACTCACTGTGACACTTGGAGAGCTGGCAGCCATCACTCAAAAATCAGAACACAGTGGCCTCTACTGCAGCATCAGGGAACAAAAACTAAGCTTGTCAGCTCTCAAGAAACATACTTATGTGTATATATATATAAAAATGTATATATATGTATATATATATGACATAAATTTATTCAGGGACTTTGAGGTATCTCATGCTAAACAGATAAAATGAATTAAAACTAGTGCAAAGTTATGGCAACAGTACTCCCCATTATTTATGCAGGGCGTTGAAAATTGGCACACATCACAGATCCTTAAGTCATTCTCTGAATCAGGAGGAGAAAAGAGAACAGAGAGAGCTCACTATATGTGCCAGTCACTGGACTGAGTGCTGCGCCTACAGGATCCCACTTGATGCTTGCAATAATCCTGCAAGATAAAGGTAAAAACTCACACAAACACACTCACACACACATAAACTCACACACACACTCTCACGCATACACACACACACATAAACTCACACATACACACGCATGCTCAAGCACACACTAGAAACTACAGAACAAAAAAGCATTGACAACTAATAGAAGTATAGTGCTGGCCAAGCAAAGTGGCTCATGCCTATAATCTCGGCACTTTAGGCCAGGAGTTCAAGACAAGCCTGGGCAACATAGCAAGACACCATCTGCACAAAACATTTTCTTAAATAAACATCATTTTTAAAAAGAGGTATAATGCCTACAGGCTCAGGGAAGAAATACACCTATGGCTGTATGGTAAGCAGCAGGCAAGGCTATTTTTCAGACCAAAGTGGTAGTGGCTCCAGGGTTCCTTTGCACACTTAGCCAGGAGACTAGCTAGCTCAGCACTGCCTGGGTTCACTTTACCCTTCTACAGTTCTAAAGCTCTGGCAGGTGGGACCTAAGCATCACAGAAAGTGCTATTATGAAGGACTCTCTTGACTGCAAGTGACTGACACCTAACTGGATCCAGCGGAACATTGAATTATTTGGCTTTACTTACTAAAAATGTACATGAGTTAGATGGGCTTCTGTCTCAGTGGGATCAGGGGTCAACTAATATCAACCAAGGCTCATTCTGTCCCTTCATTTCCTGTGTCAGCTCTGCTTTTCAGGCAGGCTGTTTTGAGAGAGCAGCAAAAATGGCCCCATAAAGTTCACATCACTTACTTCCTTACAAATAGATATGCCAATAAAAAGAAAGCACCTCATTCCCAGCAGTTTCATCAAAAGTTCAGGGATGACTTCCATGAGCCCAGCTTGGATCACATGACCACTCCTGAATCAATTACCCTGCTCATCTGATTGCCCAGGGTGGGTCAGCCTTCCCAAATCACATGGACTAGTATTGAAAGAGAGGTCCTCCCATGAAAAAAAAAAAAAAGGAAGGGTAGTGGCAGAGGAATATGAGTGGAGGGGGGGCCTCATCTCTATATAAAAAGTATGAGCGTGTTTGTGCTCTTTTGTACATTCATTTGTATAGTCACTGGGAAAAAAATGAGAAAAACCCAAACGCGGCTTTCTATATGCCTCTGTGCTTTGTTTTCAACACTGAGCTGTGAGAAATCTAGTTATTAAAACAAAACTTTGAAAAAATATAACAATTTGGGACAATGGGGACACTTAGCTGATGCAGCACAGGTGAGCAGTTCTTCTTTTGTGCCCAAGAGGACACAATTCCCAGGAGGCTGCATGTGGTCTCCTAGGACAAGCCTGTGGGCACCCACTGGCTGCAGTTCCACCTTTCCTTCCCTGGACTCTCAGGAAGACATGAGTTCTGGATTCAGCTGAACTGAGCTCAAGTTCAGGCTCTGTGACTCACTGGCTCTGTAATTCTGGGTAAGTCTCTTGCTCTCCTTGAGTCTCATATCCTCCTTGGTAAAATGGAGAGGTAGAGCTATTGTTAGATTTTGAAGGCAAGGCAAGGGTTAAAGAAAGACAGAGAAAGACAGTTGGCAGCTTCAACAGCAACACCTTTATTACTAGCAAAACCCTGCAGAGGAGGAAATCAGCTTACTGCCAGCACCAACTGCCTCTCACAGGCTGGGGTGATCATGGGACTGGGAAGGAGGGGTCTGGGCGGTAGAGCTTGCTGCCCGGCAGGATATGGCAAGGATGTTCCTGCAGTCAGGCTGTTGGGCCTTTGCCCGGGAGGGTGCGATAAGGATGTTTCTACAGTCAGGTGATCAGGAAGGATGCTTCTCATGGCCCGAGTTCCCAAGGAATGTTTCATTCTGACCAGGGTGTGCAAAATGGCTGCAGGTTTACAAAATGGTACAGGTTAGACTAACAGCAACATCTCCCAGGTAGACAGTTCTATAAAGTAAACTTCCCTTGAGCACCTACACTGTACCAGACATGGTGCTAGGACCCAGGCCACAGGAGGAATAGGACAGATGAGGCCCCTGCCATCCTGGTGCTCATGCCTGATGAAGGAAGCTAACAGGTCGCAAGACCAGGTCACGTGGTGGTGGTAATGAAAGACATTACTAGAGTGAGATGAGCTAGAAAGAAACTGAAGGAGCTGTTCCAAACACAGTGACAGGGAGAGACCCCTCCAAGAGGTGACTTTTGAGTAGAAACCTGAGATATGTGGAGAGGCCATGGAGAAGGACCAGCCCCTGAAGCCATCCCAGGATTAAAGACCCAGCAGCAGGAGGGCAATAGAATGGCCTGACCTGTGCATCCTTCATGCTTCCTTCCTCAGTGGTGCCCAAACAGAAACATGGGACAATTCTGTGCAGGTCCATGGAGGGAGCAGGAAGCAGCCGCAGTGAAGAGCCATGGTGGGGATGAAATCTGGCCCAACAGTAAAGCTAGAAGCAGGTGCTGCTTACCAATGACCGCAACACAGGTCATGAAGCATAACCAGTCCCTGAAGGCATGTCCAGGGCCAGACCAGCTGGTTGGGCTGCCAGCATCTTAGTAGAGATCCCAGGGGGATCAGATGAGCTGGTTAGGGGGAGAAGAAAACAGAAAACCTTCAAAAAGTTCCAGAGGACCCATGACACTTAGAATGAACTTCCCCGGAGTGGGATCTGTTTGGCATTGCTGGTCCTAAAGAGTTGGTCCCACCATCCCCACCTGCCCGTTGTCCCAACAGGGACCCCACTCAGGGTGGGGTCCACAGAAACAATCCCTGTGGAAGGGAAAAGGGTGTTTCCCATCCAAAACCAAGGGAGGACACCCACAAAACACCACTCATAAGGAGCAGAGGGCCCTGCAGAGAGAGACAGGTTTCTGCTGCTCATTTGGGTATCTGCTTCCCAGAGGGGAAGGGGACCATGCAGGATAGAGGGGCTAAGTGGACCCTGGGCTGTGGGGCTAGGGGAGCTGTTGCTGGCTCACTGTTGGAGGTGAGCCACAATAGGAGGCTTAGAACCCCGCCCTGCAACCTCTCCAATCTAATAAGGAGATGGTAGTGTGGTTAGTGGGGGCATCCAGATGCAGTCAAAGGGCACAGGCCACCTCTTTCAGCTGTAGATTCTCCCTCTGAGTTACTGGAACAGCTTCTCCATGGCCCCATCAGCCTGGAGTGTGGTGACAGCTCCCAGATGATGCTAACCCCAGGGCCTTGCACCATCCTCATGGTTCCCCTTGGCCCAGCCCACACCTTTGTAAACAGCTTTTTCTTAATGATCTTTCAGCCACTTCGAGGTCCCTGCCAGCACCTGACTGCCACATTCCCCAAAGGGACCAGACTCCTCGGCACAGTAGCTTGAGGTTTCTATAGGCACAGAGAAAACACTGTCCCAACTGTTGGAATGGAGCTGGGAGTGGAAAAAATAATGTTTTTTCTCAATGCTTAGACTTACCAATTGCTTCATTTTATCACATGAAGGCTGTGTGGCACTTTGAAGTAGAATTAGTAATTTACATAATTACAAATTATGTTTTTTGTTTTTTTTTTAGATGGAGTCTTGCTCTCTTGCCCAGGCTGGAGTGCAGTCTCGCCATCTCGGCTCACTGCAAGCTCCACCTCCCAGGTTCATGCCAGTCTCCTGCCTCAGCCTCCCAAGTAGCTGGGACTATAGGCGCCAACCATCATGCCCAGCTAATTTTTTGTGTTTTTACTAGAGACAGGGTTTCACCAAGTTAGCCAGGATGGTCTGGATCTCCTGACCTCGTGATCTGCCCGCCTCGGCCTCCCAAAGTGCTGGGATTACAGGCATAAGCCACTGCGCCTGGCTACAAATTATGTTCTTAAAAGAAGCTGCTCAGTGCCATGCCTAACACAAGATGGAACTCCACGATGAGATATGTGTGAAGACAGGGTACCATGGTTACAAACAAGGACTCCAGGTGCAGACTGTTTGGTTCAAACCTGGACCAGCGGTATGAATTTTTGCAACTCTCTGTATTGCTCTTTGCCTCAGTTTTTTCATATAACAACTAGAAGTAAAAACAAGGTTATTGTGAAAATTAAATGAATTAAAGTAAGTGGAGTGCCTACAACACCCCCAGGCACACGGTCAGCACTGAGCATGTTTTTCATTACTACTCTTAATGAGGTAAGAATGAGAAAACAGGTGCCAGCCATGAGCCTGGGGTTTATCTGGCAAAGGCATCAGAGACCCCACTTTTAACATCCTCCATTCACTCATTTGACCCTGATAAGGAAGGAGTCTCATGGGAGAGGAGCAAGCCTCCACCTTGGGGCCAGACATCTCATGATCAAAGTTGAACTCTACCACTGTTCAGCTGGGTGACTTTGGGCAAGTGACTTTCCCTCTCTGATCCTCATGTTCCTTTTTGATAAAAACAGCAAAATGTCATGCCTATGGGGATTCAAGGAGCCAAAATAAAAATGTGTGTCTTAGTCTGAATTTCCTGGAAGTAGATCCTGAGGCAAAGATTCAAATACAAAAATTTTGTTTGGAGATAACGCTAGGATATTAATTCGACTGCCAGTTCTTCCTTAGGGTGCTAATCCCAGGAAACATCAGTGGAGGAGTGGGGAACTGAGACAGGAAAGGAATGCAGCAGTTAAAGGGACCTTCATCAAGAAAGTTTCCACTGTGGCAGCCAGGACTCAGCCCTGCCAGGTACCTCTGAGAGACAGCACAGAACATGTGCTTCAGAGTCATCATACCCAGAGCAAGGGACCAGGGGTATTTATTCACCAATACCCACCAGTCACTCCTCAGGGATCCTCCCAAGGGCATGATTCCTCCAGAATGTCCTGCCTGCGCTGCAAGGGTCAGACCTGGGGTTGAGGGCAGGACCCCTGACAGCGCTTCCAGCAATGAGCAGAACGACAGCCTGATGTGTACAGTTTCAGTCACCCAGTAACTCCAACACACACACACACACACACACACACACACATTCACACACCACACTCCAACACCAACAAAGTATATACGTACATACACATACATGCATACATGACTGTTACCCACTTAGATCCTAGTGACTCCGTGGGATAAACGATAAGGTGGGAATCAGAGGAAAGAGCAAAATTAAGGCGAGTGAAAGTCTTAAGAACAAAATGCAAATTTAGGCTGAAAATGAAGGGGGAGGAGGTGTGGTCTCGACACCAAATGCCTGCTGGGTGGCACATGCTCTACACACACTGTCACTAATTCTCCAAGCAGCCTCGTGGAGTAAAAGAAATTCCTCTCAATGTACAGATGACGGAAACATAGTTCAGAAAAGAAAACTGACTTTACTAATGTCTCAGCAAGTTAGTGGGTGACATGGAGTCCCAGATCTTTCTGTCCACAAAGCCTACAAATTCTCCCTTGTTAGGCAGGCTGGGTACCAGGCCCTGCTTCTGGGCTCTGCTTCTTTTCCTGCTAGGCTAAAACGGCAGAACTGACAGAGACATCATCCCCCTTCTCCACCTGGAGCAGAGCCAATGAGAGGGGCTGAGGAACAGCCATGAGGCCTGGCACCCACCATTCAATGTCTTCAGAATTGCCGTCCCTCAGAACTCTTGCACCACGAGGTGGCAGCACTCCCAGTGTCTGGGTGTCTTCTGAGGGGTACCAGGATCCAGTAGAGGCCACTGGCTGTGCTGTCATATCCTAAGTGGCAGCCAGGCAGGCTTGGGTCTCTTGGCTGCTTCAGCACCAGAGGTTGGACAGTGCCCATGCACTGAGTCCCTCAGGAGAATGGGAGGGAAAGGAAGGGCAGAATGGAGTGATATAGGGTCCATCCACCATGTCCCTGGATGGAGAGACCCCTGTTCCCACAGTAGTCCACACCAGGACCACGATTGGCACTCATGAAGATGCCAGCCTCCATGTATATGTCCTTGTCTGACAACTCCTCCTTATTTTCATCCTGGAGACAAGAACCCTGAACACAGTAGCTCTGAGGGCACCTGAGTGTAACCTGAGACAGTCCCTGAAGTCCTTTCATCCAAGCAGGATCCCTCCCTTGCCATCTCCAGACCTGCCCCACAAACTCCCTCCCTGGTCTCCTGGCTCTTGTTCACTCCTTCCAGGCAGCCTTTCACAGTCATCTCTAAAACATATATGACTGTCCCTCCTTTAACCAGCACCTTCCATGGCTCCCCAGAGCCCTCCAGGTCAAGTTCAAGTTCTTCCATCAGACACTAGATCTCAAGCTGCATTCTACCTCTTGAATTAAGATCCCGGAGAAGCCCACCTTGCTCAGCACAAACGCATCACTGAAGTCGAAAATCTTGAACGTGGCCTTGGCATTGAGGAAGTCAACACCCTGGCTAGTAAGGGTGCAGTGCCGCTCCAGGATGATGGTGTCTAAAGTTGTGCCCCAGGTCGCAGGCCCTGCAGAAGCATCTCCCCTCAGGAGTGAGGTAGTACAGGAAGTCTGTGCACAGGCAGATCTGCTGGTGCTGTTACACTATGAGGGCACTGAGCTCCAAGATGGTGGCAATATAGTCACTGGGATTCCTGCACGGTGAGGTTGGAGAGAGGAAGCATCTCCATAACACATATGAAACCCTGGAAGCACTTCCCAGCCAGAAACTCAGGACCACGTTATATGCAGATACGGGTGCCCTCTGAGCACACTTGTCTCTCTGTCTCCCACTCTGAGCTGCCTCCTGGCCCCACATGCCCCAGCCTGGCCCAGGGCTTAGCCCAGTGGGTGTTCAGTCCATGGTGTTGACTGCTCCCTGGGCCAAGAGAACCCTTGGTGGCTCTGTGACTCCTCCTGTGGAACCCCTACCTCTGCCTTGGGACCTCCCAATTCCCACAGAAGCCCCCACAGCTCTGGATTGCCCCACCTGCCCTGGGATCCTCCAGCCCCATAGGCCTTACTCGATGCCTTAGCCCTCCCAGAACATGACATGTTTCTCCGAATGTGGCTGATGTCCAGGGCCATCTGTAGATGTTTGCTGGGGACCTCTTGCTGTTTTCCTTTATGGTCTGTAGGGCAGGGCCAAGAGGAGAAACCAGCCCAATCTCAGAATGGACAAAAGGCTCACTGCCCTAACGGCAACCACCAAACAGTCAGCAGTGCTTCTGGATGGAAAAGAGGTTTCATTCTGCAGAAAGCTCCTTGTTTGGCTTCTTTCTGAAGCCAGGGAGGGGTACCAAGCCCAGCTTACCTGCGGTGCCTACATTAGCATCTGTGCCTAGGATGCATGATGGGCTCCCACTGCAGGGTTGACGTTCCCTCCAGCTGGAGACCTAGGCTCCTGACACCACCTGGCGTGTTTGTCCTGCTCTGGATGACGGTGGAAATGCTGTATCTGGTATTTTCCTAGGTCCTTGGTTTTCACCTTCTAGACATCCAGCAGGAGTGACCATACCCAGCCCCACACCTGAAATGGGACTCCCTTGTAGAGCAGCTGAGGCATCTACAGACAGAAGAGTGCTCTGGTGAGACAGGCCACAGCGGTCCCCGGGGAGGATCGGGGGCTGGAGGATTCTGGAGGTTTCCAGCCTTGGGCTCTGTGGTTCCTCAAAGAGTTTAGGTTTACCTAGGACTAGGCCTCCCCTCCCATGATTCAAAGAGTGGGTGAGTGCTATGCATCAGGAACTCTGATCTGGACCTATTTTTTCATTTAGGTCACCAAGAGACAACCCCTAACCCCCAAGCTAGGGATGGTCCAAGCTCTGGCATGAGATTCTCTTCCAGCAATGTGATGCTTGCAGGGACAGGGAGAAAAGCTGGTGACCAGGCCTGCTGTCCCCCAGGTAAGGACGGTGTGCTACCCACCCTCTGAGAGGCAGGTGGTACCAGGTCACTGCACTGGGTGCCTGTACCCCTGGCTCTATAGACACCGGTCATGGAGGTCCTCCCCTCTCCACATTACCTTCTTGCTGCTTCTAGATTTCTTCTGGTCATTAAGCACTTTGAGCCATTTTTTCTGTGCAGCCGATCTGATATTTTTGCTATCAGATGAAACATGACAAAGTAAGCCAAGCCACCAGGATTCCTGGAGGGAACATTGGATGCTGCGTCTTGGGATCCAGAGCCCTGATGGGACTGAACCAGAAGGAGCCAGGGAAGGACAAACACTGGGGCTCAGGCCCTATGACCCAACGGCCATTGGTGGCCTGTCCTCATGGCCCCAAGACACCCTGTCCTCAGGCCACAGACACCATGGGCTTTGGTCAGGTCCCAGCCTCCCAGTAGTGCCCTGGCACTGGTGGGTGCTGACCCCCAAACCACAATAGCAGTTCTGGGTTATGGGTTTGGTAAAACCACCTCAGGGAGAATTCTGGGGTTGGGTTTGGCAGGAACCACGGGGCCTCCCAAGAATGATGTGTCACTCCTACTTGCCACAAAATGTGCACAGAGGCTGTCCCACTGACCAGCCCATCCTGCTGGACAGGATGGAGGAAGTCAGGGAAAAGGCAGTGTGGACATCTGGGGTGCAGGGAGAGGCAGGTGCATGCTGGGAGGTCAGACCCTGCGAGGGCTGTGGGGGCATCAGGTGGGGTGGGCTCCAGGTACACCCTCAATGCACTGGGTGGGTGTCTCAGGCCAGGCTCCCTGGACCCTGGTTGGCTGATGTGGTCACTCCCTGGGGGACTGCTGTCAAGCCCTGGCCACCCACCCTGGGCAGCACCGTCCCATCCCAGGACCGGACTTTCTGAGTCCTGAGACAGGACAGTGCTGTCCAGGCCTGACAGACTGGGAGGACCTGCCAAGTCCTCCATCCCTAGACCAGCCTCCCACACAGCAGGGACAGTCTCTTCCATTTACCTTCAGGGCACTGACTGACCCATGTCACTCTAAGGCAACCAAGGCAGAGCTGAGGACCTGTGCCAGGCTGGGAGCCAGTCCCCTCCCTAAATGGGCCTGAGGAAAGCACCATCCCTGTCCCAATGCACCCCAAGTTTCAGCCCAGGAGACACATAGGGAAGGGAGGACGGAGCCTCTCTGCTGGCTGACACTTGAAAAGCGGGACCTGGGAGTAGACGGAGCGCAGGGCTGGCAGGGATGCTCCAGGCCCATGGAGAGCTTGGGCTGCACCAAGGGGCTGCCCCTTCTGGGCTGGAGGCTGTGCCCTCTGCAGGATCTGAGAAAGTCCAGTCCAGAGATGGGACACTGCTGCCAAGGGTGGGTGGCTGGGCCTGACAGCAGTCCCCCAGGGAGTGACCACATCACCCGACCAGGGTCCAGAGAGCCTGGACCGAGACCTGCCCAGTGCACTGAGAGTTCACCTGCAGCCCACCCCACCTGACGCCCCCACAGCCCTCACAGGGTCCGACCTCCCAGCATGCACCTGCCTCTCCCTGCACCCCTGCTGCCCACCCTGCCTGTTCCCTGGCTTCCTCCATCCTGTGCAGCCCATAGACTGTGACCATCTCTCTAGCCACTCTGGCCCGTCCTTTACCTTTGTTCTTTCAGAATCTCTGAGCAAGATCTCCCAGGTCCATCCAAACACCTGCTTTGTCCACTTTTGACTGGGCCATTGGACACCACTGGGCCATCCCAGCTGTCCATAGGGCCCCTGATAACATGCATTTCCCCTGACAACATGCATTTCCCCTGACACCTCCCAGCAGTGCTCAGCAGCCCCACTGACCAGGTCCCTGCTGACCAGATCCTGCACATCAGGTCCTCCCTGACCACACCCTCACTGATTAGGCCCCCATCACCAGGCCCCACTAACTAGATTCCCGCTGCCAGGCCGACAGTGTCCAGGACCCCACTGACAAGGATCTCACTGACAAGGCCTCACTGACCAGGGCCTCACTGACAAGACCTCCCTGACAAGGCCTCACTGACCAGGGCCTTACTGACAAGGCCTCCCTGACCACATTCCATCAATCATGACCCCATTGCCTGGCCCCACAGATGAAGCCCCACTGACCAGGTCTCCAGGGAACAGGCTACCAGTGACCAGGCCCCTACTAACCAGGCCTGCGGTGACCAGATGCCCCTGACCAGGAACCTAGTGACTAGGCACCACTGAACAGGCATGTACCGCTCAGACCCCCGTTGACCAGGTCACCCCATAGACCAGTGCCACAAAAGCCACCACTGATCAAGTCCTCTCTGACCAGGCCCCCACTGATTAGGTTCCACTGACCTGATCAGGCTGCCATGACCAGGGTCCCACTGACAAGGGCCTCACTGATGAGGACATGCCCTGCTGACTAGGTCCCATGTGACCAGGCCTCCACTGAATAGCACCCCTTGACCGGGTCACCAGTGACCCAGCCCATTCTGACAAGGCTACCACTAAGCCACAGCTGACCAGGTCTCCACTCACCAAGCCCTGCAGCCCAGGTTTGCACTGACCAGACACCAAACATTTGTCTGCCACTAGGTCCCCACTCAACAAGACCTGCACTACTCGATCCCTCTAATGAGACCCTCTCTAAGCAGACCCTGGCTGACCATTCCCCCAGTAAATAGGCCTCATTGACCAAGTCCCAACTGACTAGTTCACTGACCAGGCCCACACTGACCAGGCCCTTCCTAATCATACTAGAAGGCCAAGTGTCAATGAGATGTTTCATATGGCAGGGGTAGGAGCAAGACACAGAGAGGAAAGAGGTACCATACCCTGTTAGACAACCAGATCACATGAGATCTCACTATCAGGAGATCAGCATCAAGAAGATCCTGCACCCACACCACAGCCCACTGTTTCCAGGCAGAAGCCTCCTGCAGAGGCCAAGCCTCTTGAGAAACTTCCACTATGGCAGTGCAGAAGGAAAATATGGGCTTGGAGCCCCCAAAAAGGAAGCCACCATCCTCCAGATCCCAGATTCATAGGCCCACCAACAGCTCACACCCTCAGTATGGAAAAGCTACAGGCACTCAACACCAGCCCAGCCCATGAGAGCAGCCATGGGGCTAAAGCCTGCAAAGCCACAGGTGCACTGCCCTAGTAGAGGTTTTCCATGAGCCTCTGCCTCTGCAGAAGGCTACTCCCCCTTCCTACTACCCCCCACCCTCCTACCACCCTACTGACAACCTACTCCTCCCCACCCTACCCCTCCTTTTCCTACCACCCTGAACCCCCTCCCATTCAAGATTAAATCGCCTACCACCAGGCCCCAAAATTAAGGATTACAATTCCATGTGAGTTTTATACGGACACACAGCCAATCCATATTATTTGACCCAGATACCCCAGAACCTCATGTCCTTCTCACACAGCAAAACACAGTCATGCATTTTCAAAAGTTTCCAAAATTCTTAACTCATTCCAAATATAAAAAATTCAAAGTCTCATCTGAGACAAGGCTACAGTCCCTTCGGCCTATGAGTCCCTGAGTTCAAAAGGCATTTCTTTTCTTTCAAGATACAATGATAGTACCAGCATTAAGTAAGGTTTCTCAATCCAAAGGGAAAAAATTCCCCAGAAAAATGACAAAAATGTCAGTCCAAACCCCAGCAGGACAATATTCACTCAATCTTTAAGCTCCATAATCATCAAGAGAACTCACTATCACGCAGACAGTATTAAAGAGATAGTGTTTCACCAGTTGTGAAGAATCCGTCCCCCCTCATTTTTCACCCCCACCCACAAAATAATCTCTCCTATTCTCCCCACTCCCCCACCTCCAACCCCCACTCTTCTCCATGATTAAATCATCTCCCACCAGGCCCCACCTTTAACATTCCCCATTACAATTCCACGAGAGTATTGGTAGGGACACAGGGCCAAATCATATTATTCTCACGCAGGTCCCCCCACATCTCATATCCTTGTCACACTGCAAAATACAATGATGCCTTCTCTACAGTCCCCCAAAGTCTTAACTCACTCCAGCATTTACTGAAATGTCCAAAGCCCAGTCTCATCTGAGACAAGGCTGCCATCCCTTCTGCTCGAGCCTCTGAAATACAAAGCAAGTTAACTACTTCCAAGGTACAATGATTGTAGAGGCATTGGGTACGCATTCCCAGCCAAAAGGAAGAAATTTGTCAGAAGGAAGCACAAAACACAGATGGGACTTACAGACCCCATGCAAGTCAAAAACCCAGCAGGAAAGTCATTCCATCCAACAGCTCCAAATCATCTTTTCTGAAAGGATCTACATCCCACATCTAGAGCACAAGAGTGGATGGCAAGGCTCCCAAGGCCTTGGGCAGCTCAGCTTCTGTGGCCGTGCAGGGTCTTTCCCCACAGCTGCCCTCATGGGCTGGGCTGGTGGTCAGTGCCTGTGGCTTTTCCACACTGAGGGTGCAAGCAGTTGGTGGGTCTATGAATCTGGGGTCTGGAAAATGGTTCCTCCCCGTATGGGGGCATCAACCCTGTATGTTCTTTCTGCACTGTCCTAGTAAAGGTTTCCCATGAGGCTCTGCCTCTTGGAAAAGCTTCTGCCCAGCTGGACACCCAGGTTTTTCCTTACATACTCTTGAGTCTAGAAAAAGGCTCCCAAGCCTGTGCACCTGCTGGCTTAACACTATGTGGAAGCCACCAAGGCTTGCAGCTTGCACCCTCTGAAGCAGTGACCCAAGCTGTAACTGTGCATCTTTCAGCCATGGCTGGAGCTGGAGCTGGAGCTGCAGGGATGCAGTCGGCACTGTCCTGAGGATGGACACAGCAGCGCGACCATGGGACTGACCCAGGAAACCATTCTTCGGTCCTAGAACTCAGGGCCTGTGACAGCAAGCTCTGTTGCAAAGGTCTCTGAAATGCCTTCAAGGCCTTTTTAACATTGTCTTAGCTATTAGCACTGGGCTTGAAAGGAGCCGGGCACATTCCTCAGCCCCGGACTCAAAACAAACAAGCCCAGTACAAACACATCCCATCCTCCCATCCCACCACATATCGCCATATATCTCAAACTTCCTGAGCCCAGTACAAACACCACCAGGAAAGTCTCCGATAAGGGGACAGCCGTTCAAAGTTTTACTGAAAGAGCGGGAACCAAAAGAATTCCTTTGTTCCCCTGTAACGTTCAGGCTATAAAAAGCAAACACTCGCATTGTTCAAGGCCCTCTTGTATGCTGTGGAATGGAGGGACCAGGTTCAAACTTGTAGTAAAGATCCTTGCCGCTTTGGATCTTTGGCTTTGACTCTGTACTCTGGTGGTCTTCTTTGGGGAACTAACAGTCTGGGCATAACATCTGGGGGCCCGTCCGGGATTCCCCAAGCCCACCAGACCCCTGGTCAACAGATCTGCTAGGATCGATCTACTGATAGGTGAGCTGGCTCGTCTCCGTTTGTCTGTGTCTGTTCTAAATCCGAATCTGTGACTCGCGAGATCTGAAACTGGAGCTGGCACAGTCCTGGCGGACGCACTATAGGACGGCCAGCCGAGACCGGTGGGAGACGTCCCCCGGCTCTCATCTGATCTATATTGCAATCTGAACTGCCCCGGTTTGGCGGACAGCAGCTGTCTCTGATCTGGGCTGCCCCAGCGCGATCGCGATCCAGGCAGCTAACTCTGACCCGGGCTTCCGGTGCACGCTTGCGATCTGAACTGCCCCGGTTTGGCGGGCAGCAGCTGTCTCTGATCTGGGCTGCCCCAGCGCGACCGCGATCCAGGCAGCTAACTCTGACCCGGGCTTCCGGTGCATGCTTGCGATCTGAACTGCCCCGGTTTGGTGGGCAGCAGCTGTCTCTGATCTGGGCTGCCCCAGCGCGACCGCGATCCAGGCAGCTAACTCTGACCAGGGCTGCCAAAGTGCGCCAGCGATTAGATATCATTAATAAGTCAGATCAGATTTCCTTTACAGGGATTCAAACCCACATTCCTTTACAGGAAGAGACTACAAATTATTACAGGATGGGTAATACCCAGAGCACTCCCCTATCTCTCCTTACGAGTAATTTCAAAGAAGTTACAGCAAGGGGCCATGATCTTGGTATAGAAATCAGGAAAGGAAAGCTAATTACTCTGTGTCGCTCTGAATGGCCTGCCTTTGATGTGGGGTGGCCACCCGAAGGGACCTTCCGACTTGCTGTCATCACTAGGGTAAAGTCCAAGATTTTCCTACCTGGGCGTGTGGGCCACTTAGATCAAATCCCATATGTCCTCATATGGCAGGACCTTGTTGAGAACCCGCCTCCTTGGCTGTCCCCTTTCCAATTAGCCTCTGAACCCTGTAAGGCACTGGTTGCTCGACCACTAAAATCCAAGCAACCAACTGCCCCCCCCATCCTGTTCTACCTGACAGCGGGGACCCACTGTTCACAGAACCCCCTCCGTACCCCTCCGGGCCCCAGGCCCCAGGCCCCAGCCCCCCTGGCTGAGCTGCGGGAGGGAGCAGGCGGACGGGAGGCGGCCGGCACTCATGGGCCCGCTGAAAGGGAAAGTAACTTTAAAGGGCCGGCGGGGCGGACACGAGGGCGCACTTCGCGGACTAGCCCCCCTCAGCCGCCTGACTCCACGGTGGCTTTACCCCTTCGGGAAATAGGACCCCCAGATGACACAGGAATCCCCAGGCTCCAGTACTGGCAATTCTCCACCAGTAATCTGTATAACTGGAAGACTCAGAGTGCTCGGTTTTCAGACAACCCCAAAGATTTACTGGCTTTACTGGATAGTGTCATGTTCACCCACCAGCCCACTTGGGATGATTGTCAGCAGCTCCTCCGCATCTTGTTCACCACGGAACAGCGAGAGAGAATACAGATAGAAGCTAGAAAGCTGGTCCCGGGGGACGACGGTCAACCGACTGCCAACCCCGACCTCATAAACGCAACCTTTCCTCTGACCAGGCCGGCGTGGGACTACAACACGGCAGAAGGTAGGGGACGGCTACACCTTTATTGCCAGACTCTAATGGCAGGTCTCCGGGCAGCTGCTTGCAAGCCCACTAATTTGGCTAAAGTATATTCTATTCTGCAGGGAAAGACAGAGAGCCCAGCTACCTACTTAAAAAATTAATGGAAGCTTTTAGACAGTACACCCCCATAGATCCAGAGGCTCCAGGAAGTCAGGCAGCTGTTGTAATGTCTTTCGTAAATCAGGCAGCCCCAGATATTAAGAAAAAACTCCAGAAATTAGAAGACTTGAAAGGAAAGCGGATTCAGGACCTCCTTCAGATAGCCCAGCGGGTTTACAATAACAGAGATACTCCAGAGGAAAAGCAATTTAAGGCCACTGAAAAAATGACCAAGGTCCTGGCAGCAGTGGTACAGAAAGAGCATCTACAGCCAGAGTACACCCAACCTAGGCGGCCCCCCCAGCATGATAATCTGAGCAAAGACCAATGTGCCTACTGTAAGGGGGCTGGCCACTGGGTAAGAGACTGCCCCAAAAAGAAACCACGAGGACAGGGACCCCCTAGGTCTACACCCGTACTAGTCACTCAAGACGAAGACTACGAAAGATGGGGTTCGGACCCCCTCCCCGAACCTAGGGTAACTTTGCAAGTGGAGGGGTCCCCAGTCCAGTTCTTGCTCAATACGGGAGCACAACACTCGGTCTTAGTTAAAACTAATGGGAAATTATCCTCCAAATCCTCGTGGGTACAAGGGGCCACAGGAGTTAAGAAATACCCATGGACAACACAAAGAACAGTAAACCTCGGAGCCAAAAATGTAACCCATTCTTTCCTGGTCATCCCTGAGAGCCCCTGTCCCCTATTAGGGAGAGCCCAGTGGCTGCCGGGTGGCCCCCTTGTCTCCGAATGATTGCGGCCATGGCTCTGATGGTGCAAGATGCTGATAAACTTGTCATGGGGCAAGAATTGCGGGTCATTACTCCACATGCCACCGAAGGTGTACTCAAACAGCCACCTAATCGATGGATGAGTAACGCCCGGCTCACCCACTACAAAGGACTACTACTAAATCCTCTCAGGATAATTTTCCTGCCCCCAACGACCTTAAACCCTGCCTCGCTGCTGCCCAACCTGGACCTGGACACCCCACTCCATGACTGCACCAAGATACTAGCTCAGGTGCACGGAGTTCGAGAAGACCTGCAGGACCGCCCACTTCCTGACGCCGACCTCGTCTGGTTCACTGATGGGAGCAGCTTCATGCATCAAGGCCAGAGGTACGCTGGAGTGGCAGTAACTTCAGAGACTGAGGTAATCTGGGCGGAACCCCTGCCCCCGGGGACATCGGCACAGAAGGCTGAACTGATAGCGCTCACCCAAGCTCTTACCTTAGGGGCGGGGAAAAAGCTGACAGTATATACAGACAGCCGATATGCTTTTGCAACGGCGCATATACATGGGGCCATTTACAGGGAGCGAGGGTTACTGACGGTTGAAGGAAAAGAGATAAAAAACAAGCAAGAGATCCTAGCCCTGCTAACAGCCCTATAGAGGCCAGAAAAATTAGCCATTGTACATTGCCCAGGGCATCAGAAACTAACTACTCCAACTGCTCAAGGCAACTTTCTGGCAGACCAAACTGCAAGGAATGTGGTGAAGGCTCCCAGCCAACTCCTTGCACTCCAGCTCCCTGACCCGGGCCCCCGGGACTTGCCATATTTCCCTGAATATTCAGAACAAGATCTCCAGTGGATTGACAAACTTCCCCTGAAACAAATCCAGAATGGGTGGTGGACTGATACTAATGACCAAACCATCCTACCAGAAAAATTAGGACAACAGGTGTTAGAACACATCCACCGAACCACCCACCTGGGGGCCCGGCGGATGATAGACCTGATAAGACGCTCCAAGCTCAAAATCAGACATATAGCTGAGACGGCCAGCAGTATCGTGACAAGTTGCAAAGTCTGCCAGCTTAACAACGCATACCCCCAATCTCAAGCTGCAACAGGAACAAGGCTCAGGGGAACCAGGCCCGGTATCTACTGGGAAGTAGATTTTACTGAAATAAAGCCAGGAAAGTACGGGTACCGGTACTTACTTGTCTTTGTAGATACTTTTTCAGGGTGGACTGAAGCATTCCCAATCAAAAGAGAAACTGCTCAGGTCGTAGCAAAGAAAATTCTGGAAGATATCCTTCCCAGGTATGGCTTCCCCATCCAGATAGGGTCAGATAATGGGCCCGCTTTAGTCGCTAAGTTAAGTCAGGACTTGGCTTCCATCCTTGGGGCAAATTGGAAACTACATTGCGCTTACAGGCCCCAGAGTTCAGGACAGGTAGAAAGGATGAATCGGACCTTAAAAGAGACCTTAACTAAATTGACTATAGAGACTGGCGCTAATTGGGTAGTCCTTCTCCCCTATGCTCTGTTCCGGGCCCGTAATACCCCTTACAAACTGGGCCTTACCCCTTACGAAATCATGTATGGCAGACCTCCACCCCTGGTTCCTAGCTTAAAAGATGACCTGCTTAAGTCTGAAACAGAAAATGTCTCTGAATTCTTATTTTCCTTACAAGCCTTACAGAAAATTCACCAAGAAATCTGGCCCAAGCTGAAAGAGCTATATGAGACCAGTCCCCCACCGACACCCCATCCGTACCAGCCGGGAGACTGGGTCCTGGTTAAGCGACACCGACAAGAGACCCTAGAGCCCAGGTGGAAAGGACCACTCCAAGTACTCCTGACCACACCCACCGCCCTGAAGGTAGAAGGCATTGCGTCGTGGATCCACTACACCCACGTCAAGCCAGTGAACCCAACCTCCAACCTTCTGGGGCCAATCATGGCGGCGGCTGAAGCACCGGACACGTGGACTGTGGACAGAACTAAGAACAACCCCTTAAAACTCACCCTGCGCCGGCAGCATAGCTCACTGCAAACATGCAGTTAGGTAGTCTAACTCTAACATTAGTCGCCCTAGTGGCCGATGGGGAAAACATAAAGCCAGCTCCTAATCCCTTTGTCTGGAGATTCTGGCTTTATGAAAACCAAACCCACCCTGGGCAACCTCATAAGACCGGGAAATTAGTGGCCAGTGCAGATTGCCCCTCCTCAGGGTGCAATAGCCCAATTTTACTAAATTTTACCGATTTCCCAGTAGCCAAACCAGTGGCACCAATAATATGCTTCGAGTATGATCAGACTAAATACAATTGTAAGCACTATTGGTGGCACCAAAGTGCCGGCTGCCCTTATAACTATTGTAACATCCACAAATACCAATGGTGGGGTGGAAAAGAACAGATAGATCCCAGATGGCCCTTCCATCGCAGACGAGATAGAGACCTTTCATATACATGGATAGTTAGAGACCCCTGGAACTCCCGCTGGACCACGCCTCAACACGGGGCTGTATACTACTCCTCCGCCTCCACATGACCTAGCAGTCACCTCTATCTGTGGTGGGGTCTAGTGCAGGTACGGCCCCTGGTCCATGAAAATATCCAGCGACAAGAAAACTGCCTGACACAAGATTTACGTCCTTTTTCCTGGTTAAAATTATTACAAGAAGGATTAGAACTTGCCAACCTTACAGGACTTCACAGTCTGTCTGGCTGCTTTCTGTGTGCCACTCTAGGGCGTCCACTGCTAACCGCTGTCCCCCTGCCATGGGGATCCTCCACCTCTGCCCAAGCTAACAACCACCGAAACCTCTCATATGCCCCTATCCCTAACGTGCCACTAAACCCCAGTCAAGAAAAGTTTCCCTACTGTTTCTCAGGAACTAATTCCAGCCTCTGCAGCATCACTGCAACGCCCCCTAATATCACCTTAAGGGTTCTGTCAGGCATATTCTTCTGGTGTAATGGAACATTATCTAAAAACCTATCAAGCCCCTCTGTTACCAACCTACTGTGTCTTCCTGTCACATTAGTTCCCCGGTTAACTCTACTTACTGCCGGCGCGTTCCTAGGGTATACCGGTAACTGGACTAGTGCTGTTATTCACCCAGACCCTAGACCAAGACCTGCACGAGCCATATTTCTCCCCCTCATTGCAGGAATCTCCCTCACCGCATCCTTCATGGCAGCCGGACTGGCTGGGGGAGCCCTAGGTCACACCCTCATAGAAAGTAACAAGCTGTACCAACAATTTGCCGTTGCTATGGAGGAGTCAGCTGAGTCCCTTGCCTCCCTCCAGCGGCAGCTCACGTCCCTAGCACAGGTAACCTTGCAGAACCGGAGGGCCTTAGACCTACTCACTGCTAAAAAAGGGGGAACGTGTATGTTTTTAAAGGAAGACTGTTGTTTCTACATAAATGAATCAGAGCTTGTGAAAGACCGGGTCCAACAGTTACGCAAGTTAAGCACAGAAGTAAGAACACGGCAGTTTGCTTCAGCTGCAGACCAATGGTGGAACTCATCTATGTTTTCTCTGTTAGCCCCCTTCCTTGGACCCCTGCTGAGTCTACTATTTCTGCTTACCGTAGGACCTTGTGTTGTTAACAGAATTTTGCGGTTCGTTAAAGAAAGGTTTAACACTGTACAACTCATGGTCCTCAGAGCCCAATACCAACCTGTAAACGCTGAAACAGAATCAGACTTATAAGACCCAAGATTGGCTCTAAAAAATACCTGAAAAGAAAGGGGGGAATGAAAGGAGCCGGGCACATTCCTCAGCCCCAGGCTCAAAACAAACAAGCCCAGTACAAACACATCCCATCCTCCCATCCCACCACATATCGCCATATATCTCAAACTTCCTGAGCCCAGTACAAACACCACCAGGAAAGTCTCCGATAAGGGGACAGCCGTTCAAAGTTTTACTGAAAGAGTGGGAACCAAAAGAATTCCTTTGTTCCCCTGTAACTTTCAGGCTATAAAAAGCAAACACTCGCATTGTTCAAGGCCCTCTTGTATGCTGTGGAATGGAGGGACCAGGTTCAAACTTGTAGTAAAGATCCTTGCCGCTTTGGATCTTTGGCTTTGACTCTGGACTCTGGTGGTCTTCTTTGGGGAACTAACGGCTTTGACTCTGGACTCTGGTGGTCTTCTTTGGGGAACTAACGGTCTGGGCATAACAGGCTCCATTTTATGCACATTTCTGAAGCCTTCTTGAATTTTCCCACTAAAAATCAGCTTTTCTTTTTGACCTCTTGGGCAGGCTGCAAATCAAACTTCAAAGCTCTGCTTCTCATTTAAATATAAGTTTCAACTTGAGGTCATTTATTCGGTCACACAGACCACCACAGGCTGTTCAATACAGACAAGATACCTCTTGAGCTTTGCTGCCTAGAAGTTCATTTCACCAGATATACCCTAAATCATCACCCTCAAGTTCAAAGTTTAACAGGTCACCAGGGCAGGGGCACCATCCAGCCAAGTTCTTTGCTAAGGCAAAAGAAAAGTAACCTTGGCTTCTGCTCCCAGTAAGTTGTTCATTTTCATCTGAGACCTTCTAAGCCTGGCCTTCACTATCCATCCTTCAGTCACCCTTTTAATTATAACTATTTAACACGTCTCTACAATAGTCAAAACTTTCATTCATCTTTCTGTCTTCTTCCAAGCCCTCCAAACTGTGCAGCCTGTGGTTGTTACCCAGCTTCTGAACCTGCTTCTGAACTTGCTTCTACATTTTCAGCTATCATTGTGACAGCCTGGCAGTGTGGTAAAAGAAGAAAAGTCCATTTTCAGGGGGAAAATTCAAGAAGTCTTCAGATATTTGCATATAAAAGAAGCCAAATGCCAATAGTAAAAACATCAGGAAAAAAACCTTGAGGGCATTTCATAGCTCCACTCTACAGTACAAATTTTCTGTAGTATTATTTTAAAAAGAGGTTTAATTGGCTCACGGTTCTGCAGGCTGTAAAGGGAACATAGTGGCTTCTGCTTCTGGGAGGACTCAGGAAGTCTCCTACCATACCAGAAGGCCAAGTGACAATGAGATGTTCCATATGGCAGGTGTAGGAGGAAGACAGAGAGAGGAAAGAGGTGCCACACCTTGTTATACAACCAGATCTCATGAGAACTCAGTATCAGGAGATCAGCATCAAGAAGATTAACCATTGGTGAAGGATCCACCCACACCACCCCCCACTGTTTCCAGGTAGAAGCCTCCTGCAGAGGCAGAGCCTCTTGGAGAACCTCTACCAGGGCAGTGCAGAAGGAAAATGTAGGCTTGGAGCCCACATACAGGAGGCCACCATCCTCCAGACTGCAGATTCATAGACCCACCAACAGCTTGCACTCTCAGAGCGGAAAAGCTACAGGCACTCCACACGAGCCCAGCCCATGACAGCAGCCATGGGGGCTACACCCTGCAAAGCCACAGGTGCACTGCCCTAGTAGAGACTTTCCATGAGCCTCTGCTTCTGAAGCAGGTTACTCCCCCCTCCTAGTACCCACCACCCTACTAACAACCTACTCCTCACCCTACCCACCCCTTTCCTTCCATCCCCGGTCCCCCTCCCATCCATGATTAAATCACCTCCAGCCAGGTCCCACCTCCAACATTAAGGATTACAATTCACATGAGTTTTGGTAAAGAAACACAGCCAAATCATATTATTCTGACCTGATCCCCTGCAGTCTCTTGTCCTTCTCACAGAGCAAAATATATTCATGCCTTTTCAAAACTTTCCAAAAGTCTTAACTCATTCCAACAATAACTCAAATGTAAAAAATTCAACATCTCATCTGAGACAAGTCTACAGTACCTTTTGCCTATGAGTCCCTGAATTTAAAAGGATGTTCTTTCTTTCAAGGTACAATAATGGTACAGGCATTGGGTAAGCTTTTTCAATCCAAAGGGCAGAAATTTCCCAGGAAAATAACACAAATGGGACCACGGGCCCAATGCAAGTCCAAAACCCAGGAGGCCAGTATCCATTTAATCTTACAGTTCTAAAATCATGAAAAGAACTCACCATCACAAGGACAGCAATAAGGAGATAGTGTTTAATGATTTGTGAAGGATCTGACCCCCCACCCCAATTTTCACCCCTCACCCCCATCATAATTCCATTTTCCCTACACCCCCATCTTCCAACCCCCACTCTGCACCGTGATTAAATCATCTTCCACCAGGCCCCACCTTTAACATTCCAATTACAATTCCACATGAGTTTTGGTAGGGACACAGAGCTGAATTTTATTATTCTTTCCCTCACTCCCCAAATCTCATGTCCTTCTCACATTGCAAAATACAATGATGCCTTCCCTAAAGTCCCCTAAAATCTTATATCATTCCAGCATTTATACAAATGTCCAAAGCCTAAAGTCTCATCTGACACAAGGCTACAGTCCCTTAGGCCCATGAGCCTCTGAAATATAAAGCAAGTTAACTACTTCCAAGGTACAATGCTTGTACAGGCATTGGGTAAGCATTCCCAGCCAAAAGGAAGAATTTTGCCAGAAAAAAAACAAAACACAGATAGGACTTACTGGCCACATGAAACTCCAAACCCAGAAGGCCAGTCATTCAATCCTACAGCTCCAAAATCACCCTTTTTGAAACCCTGTCCCACATCCAGAACACAGGGGTGTGAGGGCTGGGCTCCCAAGGCCTTGGGCAGCTTGGCACCTGTGGCTTTGCAGGGTATATGCCCCAAGGGTGCCCTCATGGGCTGCGCTGGTGATGAGTGCCTGTGACTTTTCCACACTGAGGAAACAAGTTGTTGTGAGGGGGGGGGGGGTCTATGAATCTGGGGTCTGCATGATGGTGGTCTCCAGTGTGGGAGTTCCAATCCCATATTTTCCTTCTGCACTGCCCTAGTAGAAGTTTCATATAAGGCTCTGCCTTTTTGGGATGCTTTTGCCTGGACACCCAGGAATTTCCATACATCTTCCAAAATCTATAGAGAGGCTCCTAAGCCTCTAGTCTCACACTCCGTCCACCAGTGGCTTAACACTATGAGGATGTTACCAAGGCTTCTAGCCTGCATCCTCTGAAGCAGTGACCCGAGTTGTACCTGTGCATCTTTCAGCCATGGCTGGAGCTTGAGCTGCAGGGATGCAGGCAGCAGTGTTCTGAGGCTGCACATAGAGGAGGCTCATGGAACTGGCCCAGGAAACCATGCTTCTCTCCTAGGCCCCAGGGCCCACAATAGCAAGGGCTGCTGCAAAGGTCTCTGAAATGCCTTCAAGGCCTTTTCCCTATTATCTTGTCTATTAGCACCGGGCTCCTTTTCATGCAAGTTTCTGAAGCCTTCCTCAATTTTCCCCCTGAAAATCAGCTTTTCTTTTTGACCACTTGGCCATGCTGCAAATTTTCCTAAATTTGAGTTCTGAGAGATGGGACTAATTTAATGTAAGTCCCATCCAGAGGTCATTTCCTCCATCACACATAAGAGCACAGGTTGTTCCATGGGGACAGGACACCTCTTGAGATTTGCTGCCCAGTTCATTCCACCAGATACTTAGTAAGTCATCACCCTCAAGTTCAGTTTCACAGATCTCCAGGGCAGGGTCACCGTGCAGCCACATTATTTGTTAAGGCAAAACAAAAGTCACTTTGGCTTCTGTTCCCAGTAAGTTCCTCATTTTCATTTGAGACCTTCTAAGTCTGGCTTTCACTCACCATTTTCCTGTGAGCCTTCTGGTCACAAGTATGTAACAATTCTTTACAAAGATCCAAACTTTCCCTCAACTTCTTGTCTGCAAAGCCCTCCAAACTCTCTGAACTCTGTCTGCTACCCCCTTCTGAACCTGCTTCTACATTATCAGCTATCTTTGCTGCAGCCTGGCAATGTAGTAAGGGAAGGCAAGTCCATTTTCAGGGGGAAAATTCAAGAAGGGTTCAGAGACTTGAATGAAAAGAAGCTGAGTGCTGACTCCCAAGACAATAGGGAAAAGGCCTTGAAGACATTTAATAGATCCACTTTGCAGTACTAATTTTCTCTATGATCATAAAGAGGTTTACTTGGCTCATGATTCTGCAGGCTATAAGGAAGTATAGTGGCTTCTGCATCTAAGAGGAATCAGGAAGCCTCCCAATCATACCAGAATGTCAAGGGGCAATGAGATGATTCATGTGGCAGGAGGAGGAGCAAGACAGGGAGAGGAGAGAGGTCCCACACCCTATTATACAACCAGATCTCATGAGAACTCACTATCACAAGGTCAGCATCACAAAGATGGTGCTTAACCACTGGTGAAGGATTCGCCCCCTACCCCCAACTCCCACTATTTCCAGGCAGAAGCCTGAGGCAGAGGCAGAGCCTCTTGGAAAACTCTATTAGGGAAGTGCGGAAGGGAAATATGGGCTTGGAGCACCCACACAGATGGCCACCAACCTCCAGACCCCAGATTCATAGACCCACCAACAGCTCACACCTTGTGTGGAAAAGCTACAGGCACTCAACACCAGCCCAGCCCATGAGAGCTGTGGCAGGAGCTAAACCCTGCAAAGCCACAGGTGCATTGCCCTAGTAGAGGGTTTCCCATGAGCCTTTGCCTCTGCAGCAGGCTGCTCCCCCTTCCTCCCACCCACCACCCTCACACCACCCTACTGCCAGCCTACTCCTCCCCACCCTAACCAACCCTTTTCCTTCCACCCCAACCCCTTCCAGTCCATGATTAAATCATCTCCCCCAGGCCCCAACTTCAACATTTGGAATTAAAATTCCACATGAATTTTTATAGGGACACACAGCCAAACCATATTATTCTGACCCTGCTATCCCAGAATCTCATGTCCTTTTCACAGAGTAAAATACAATCATGCCTTTTCAAAAGTTCCAACAGCCTTAACTCATTCCAAATGTAAAAGTTCAAAGTCTCACCTGAGACAAGGCTACTGTCCCTTCGGCCTATGAGTCTCTGAATTTAAAAGGGATTTCGTTTCTTTCAAGGTACAATGATGGTACAGGCATTGTGTAAGCTTTCTCAATCCAAAGGGAAGAAATTTCCCATAAAAATAGCACAAATGGGACCACAGGCCCAATGCAAGTCCAAAACCCAGCAGGACAGTATTCACTCAATCTTTAAGCTCCATAATCATCAAGAGAACTCACTATCATGTAGACAGCATTAAGGAGATAGTGATTAACCATTTGTGAAGAATCCACCCCCCTACCCTCATCTTTCACCCCCACCCACAAAATAATCTCCCCCATTCTCCCCAAACCCCTACCTCCAACCCCCACTCTTCTCCATGATTAAATCACCTTCCACCAGGCCCCAACTTTAACATTCCCCATTACGATTCCACATGAGTATTGGTAGGGACACAGAACCAAATCATATTATTCTGGCCTTTGGTCCCCAAATCTTGTATCCTTGTCACACTGCAAAATACAATGATGACTTCTCTACTGTCCCCCAATGACTGAACTCATTCCAGCATTTACTGAAAAGTCCAAGGACTTACAGACCCCATGAAGTCAAAAACCCAGCAGGCCAGTCATTGAATCCTGCAGCTCCAAATCATCTTTTCTGAATCTACATCTCACATCTAGAGCACAGGCGTGTGATGGCTGGGCTCCCAAGGCCTTGGGCAACTCTGCACCTGTGGATTTGCATGATATATCCCCCACAGCTGCCCTCATGGGCTGGGCTGTGTTGAGTGCCTGTGGCTTTTCCACACTAAGGGTGCCAGCTGTTGGTGCATCTATGAATCTGGGGTCTGGAGAATGGTGTCTCCATATTTAGGGACTCCAACCCCATATTCTACTTCTGTACTGCCCTGGTAAAGGTGTGCCATGAGGCTCTGCCTCTTGGAAAAGCTTCTGCCTGAACACCCAGGTTTTTCCGTACATACTCTGGAGTCTAGACACAGGCCCCCAAGCCTCTAGTTTTGTGCTCTGTGCAGCTGCTGGCTTAACACTATGTGGAAGACACCAAGGCTTGGAACTTGCACCCCTGCAGCAGGGATGCAAACTCTACCTGTGCATCTTTCAGCCATGACTGGAGTTGGAAATGGAGCTGCAGGGATGCAGGCAGCAGTGTCCTGAGGCTGCACATACAGGGGGCTCATGGAACTGGCCCAGGAAACGATGCTTCCCTCCTAGGCCCCAGGGCCTGTGACAGCAAGGGCTGCTGCAAAGGTCTCTGAAATGCCTTCAAGGTCTTTTCCTTATTGTCTTGGCTATTAGCACCGGGCTCCTTTTTGTGAAAATTCCTGAAGCCTTCTTGAATTTTCCCACTGAAAATCAGCTTTTCTTTCTGACCACTTGGCAAGGCTGCAAGTTTTCCAGACTTTTGAGTTCTGTTTCTCATTTAATATAAGAGTTGTGACTCATTTAATGTAAGACCCATCCAGAGGTCATTTCCTCAGTCACACATAAGGGCACAGGCTGTTTGATGCAGACAGGACACCTCTTGAGCTTTGCTGCCCAGAAGTTCATTCCACCAGATACTCACTAAGTCATCACCCTCAAGTTCAAAGTTTCACATATCTCCAGGGCAGGGTCAATGTGCAGCCACATTCTTTGCCACAGCAAAACAAAACTAACCTTGGCTCCTATTCCCAGTAAGTTCCTCATCTTCATCTGAGACCTTCTAAGTCTGATCTTTACTGTCTATTTTCCTGTGAGCCTTCTGATCACAAGTATTTAACCATTCTTTACAAAGATCCAAATTTCCCCTCAATTTCTTGTCTTGGAAGCCCTCCAAACTCTCCTGAACTCAGTCTGCTACCCTCTTCTGAACCTGCTCCTGCATTATCAGCTATCTTTGTGAGAACCTGGCAATGTGGTATGGAAGACAAGTCCATTTTCAGGGGGAAAATTCAAGGAGGATTCAGAGACTTGAATGAAAAGAAGCTGAGTGCTGATCGCCAAGACATTGGGGAAAAGGCCTTGAAGACACTTAACAGATCTTCTTTGCATTAAAAAGTCTCTCAATGATCAAAAAGAAAAGAGGTTTAATTGTTAATGATTCTGCAGGCTGTAAGGAGGCATACTAGTTTCTGCATCTCAGAGGACTCAGAAAGCCTCCCAATCACACCAGAATGTCAAGGGGCAATGAGATGTCTCATATGCCAGGAGCAGGAGCAAGCATGAGAGAGGGAAAAGGTGTCATGCCCTATTATACAACCAGATCTCATGAAAACTCACTATCACCAGGTCACCATCATGAAGATGGTGCCTAAACATTGGTGAAGGATCTGACTCACACCCCAACTCCCACTGTTTACAGGCAGAAGCCTCCTGCAGATGCAGAGCCTCTAGGAAAAGCTCTATTATGGAAGTAAAGAAAGAAAATATGGGCTTGGAGCCCCCACGCAGGTGGCTACCAACCTCCAGACCCCAGATTCACAGACCCACCAACAGCTGGCACCCTCAGTGAGGAAAAGCTACAGGCCCTCAATACCAGTCCCGCGCATGAGAACAGCTGAGGAGCTAAACCCTGCAAACCACAGGTGCACTGCCCTAGTAGAGGGTTTTCCATGAGTCCCTCACTCTGCAGCAGGCTACTCCTCCTTCCTACTACCACCCACCCTCCCACCACCCTACTGCCGACCCACTCCTCCCAATCCTACCCATCCCTTTTACCTTCCACCACCACCAACCTCCTGTCCATAATTGAGTCACCCGCTTCAACATTAGGGATTACAATTCTGCATGAGATTCATAGGGACACACAGCCAAACCATATTATTCTGACCCTGATATCCCAGAATCTCATGTCCTTATCACAGAGCAAAATGCAATCATGACTTTTCAAAAATCTCCAAAAGTCTTAACTCATTCCAAATGTAAAAAAATTCAAAGTCTCTCCTGAGACGAGGCTACAGTCTCTTCTACCTATGAGTCCCTGAATTTAAAATGGAGTTCTTTTCTTTCCAGGTACAATGATGGTACGGGCATTGGGTAAGCTTTCTCAGTCCAAAGGGAAGAAATTTCCCATAAAAGTAACACAAACGTGCCCACAGGCCCAACACAAGTCCAAAACTCAGCGGGACAGGATTCACTCAATCTCACAGCTGCAAATATCAAGAGAACTCACTATCACGCAGGCGGCATTGAGATAGTGTTTAAACATTTGTGAAGGATCTGCCCCCCTACCCTTACCTTTTACCCCCACACCCCTACCTCCAACCCCCCACTCTTCTCCATGAATAAATCACCTCCCACCAGGCCCCACCTTTAACATTCACCATTACAATTCCAAATGAGTTTGGTAGGGATGCAGAGCCAAATCGTATTATTCTGACCCTGACCCCCCGTATCTCATGTTGTTCTCACACTGCAAAATACAATGATGCCTACTCTACAGTTTCCCAATGTCTTAGCTCATTCCAGCATTTACTGAAATGTCCAAAGCCCAAAGTCTCTTCTGATACAAGACTGCCATCCCTTCTGCCCCTGAGCCTCTGAAATACAAAGCAAGTTAATTACCTCCAAGGTACGATTGTCCAGGCATTGAGTAAGAACCTCCACCTGAAAGGAAGATTTTTTTGCCAGAGGGAAGAACAAAACACAAACGGGTTTTACAGGTTCCCATGACATTCCAAAACCCAGCAGGCCAGTTATTCAAACCTACAGCTCCAAAATCATCCTTTTTAAATCCTTGTCCCACATCCAGGGCACAAGGGTGTGAGGGGCTGGGCTCCCAAGGCCTTGGGCAGCTCTGAACCTGTGGCTTTGCAGGGTCTAACCCCTACAATTGCCCTCATGGGCTGGGCTAGTTTTGAGCACCTGTAGCTTTTCCACAATGAGCATGCAAGATGTTAGTGAGTCTATGAATCTGACGTTTCAGAATGGTGCTCCCTGTGTGGTGGTTCCAACCCTATATCCTTCCATACTGCCCTAGTAAAGGATTCCCATGAGGCTCTGCCTCTTTGAATAGTTTCGACCTGGACACCCAGGTTTTTCTGTAAATCCTCTGTAGTCTACATGAAGGATTCTGAGCCTCTAGTCTTGGCCTTTGTGCACCTGCTGGCTCAACACTATGTGGAAGCCACCAAGGCTTGCAGCTTGCACCCTCTGAAGCAGTGACCCATGATGTACCTTTGTATCTGTCAGCCATGGTTGGAGCTGGAGCTTCAGGTATGCAGCCAGCAGTGTCCTGAGGATGGACACAGCAGCAGGGCCATGGGACTGGATAAGGAAATCATTCTTTTCTCCCAGGCCTGGGGGCCTGTGACAGCAAGGGTTGCTGCAAAAGTCTCTGAAGTGCCTTCAAGGCCTTTTTATCATTGTCTTGGCTATTAGCACTCAATTCCATTTTATGCACATTTCTGAAATCTTCTTGAACTTTCCCACCAAAAATCAGCTTTTCTTTTTGACCACTTGGCCAGCCTGCAAATTTTCCAAACTTTTAAGCTCTCCGTCTCATTTAAATATAAGTTTCACCTTGAGGTCACTTCTTTGGTCACATATAAGACCTCAGGGTGTTTGGCACAGACCAGACATCTCTTGAGCTTTGCTGCCTAAAAGTTCATTCCACCAGATACACTCTAAATCATCACTCTCAAGTTCAAAGTTTCACAGATCTCCAGGTTAAGGGCATCGTGCAGTAACGTTCTTTGCTAAGGCAAAACAAAAGTGACCTTGGCTCCTCGTCCCAGCAAGCTCCTCATTTTCATGTGAGACCTTCTAAGCCTGGCCATCACTGTCCATCATTCTGTCATCTTTTTAATTATAACTATTTAACAAGTCTCTACACTGGTCCAAACTTTTCCACATCTTCCTGTCTTCTTCCAACACCTCCAAACTCTCCAACCTCTGGCCGTTACACACTTCTCAACCTGCTTCTACATTTTCAGCTATGTTTGTTGCAGCCTGGCAATGTGGTAAAAGAAGCAAAGTCTGTTTCAGGAGAAAAATTCAGGCAGGCTTCAGATATTTGCCTGAAAAGAAGCTGAGTGCTCATTGCCAAGAAAATAAGGAAAAGGCCTTGAAGGCATTTCATAGCTCCATTTCACAGCACTAATTTTCTGTAGAATCAGAAAGAAAAGAGGTTGAACTGGCTCATGGTTCTGCATGCTTTAAATAAATCATAGAGGCTTCTGCATCTGGGAGGACTCAGGAAGCCTCCCAATCATACCAGAAGACCAAGCACCAATGGTATGTTTTATATGGCAGAAGTAGAAACAAGACAGAGAGAGGAAAAAGGTGCCACACCCTGTTATACAACCAGATTTCCTGAGAACTCTCTAACACAAGGTCAGCATCAAGAATGCTTAACCATTGGTGGAGCCACTGGTGAAAGATCTGCCCCCTACCACCCACAACCCCCACTGTTTCCAAGCAGAAGCCTGAGGCAGAGGCAGAGCCACTAGGAAAACCTCTACTAGGACAGAGCAGAAAAAAAAAAAACACAAAAAGAAAGGCTTGGTGGCCCCACACAAGAGGTTACCATCCTCCAGACTCTCTAACCTCTGGCCATTACCCAATTCAGAACTGGCTTCTACATTGTCAGCTATCTGTGTCACAGCCTGGCAATGTGGTAAAAGAAGAAGGGTCCATTATCAAGGGAAAAATCAAGAAGGCCTCCAATATTTGCATTAAAAAAACCAGTGCTAACAGCCAAGAGATTGCGGGAAAGGCCTAGAAGGCATTTCATATCTTCACTTTGCAGCATTAATTTTCTGTATATACATAAAGAAAAGAGGTTTAATTGACTCACAGTTCTTTGGGCTGTAAAGAAAGCATAGTTGTTTCTGCTTCTAGGAGGACTCAGGAAGCCTCACAACCATACCAGAAGGCCAAGCGGCAATGAAATGTTTCATATAGCAGGAGCAGAAGCACGACAGCGAGAGGAAAGAGGTGCCATATCCTTTTTCTTTTTTTATGTAATTACATATATTTGTAATTTCTACATTGGTTAAACATGAATATTATTTATATTTGAATAAAGAATTGAATGATTATTTATTGTGTTTACTGTCTTAGACATTTCATATGTTGTGATTTTCAATGTATTAAATGTCAAGATGCCAACTATGATGCAGTTTGAGGTTTTTATTATTTCGGAATACCTTGAATATGTTTCTTCTAGATGGATGAGTCTGAAGTTAGCTAAAAAATGAAGTGAAATTTTGTTTTTTCTCTAACACCACGATTTGCTTTTCACCAAAGAACTCTTATGAAATTATATTGCTGTAAACAGAATACAAAAATTGCCTCAAGTTATACATTGATTCTGGACTATCCTGATATTTTGAAGTGATATGAAAACTTATTGGAATGAATTGTATTGTGCTGCCCTGCCTTTCAATTGTTACCAAATGGGAGAGTTTGCTCTTTGCTGTAGTTGACTTTCCTGTAGTTTAGCAATCATGATTTAAAGTTGGGGAAACTTGACATGCTAATAACAGATGACTGAATAAGTTAGAGCTTTTCTGAATCCAGTAATATGAGAAAATGGTTAACTAATTTAAATTGGTTTCATAAACTTAACTGTGTGTATAATTCAACAGAATTATTAATTCTGTTTACATTGTGATTCAAAGTAGAAGTGGCCAAATATTCATGTTATCTAAAGCTATATCCTGTTATGCAACTTGATCTCATGAGAGCTCACTATGAGGAAATCAGCATCACAAAGATGGTGCTTAACTATTGGTGAAGGATCTGCCCCCCACCCCGTATCCACCCCTCACTGTCTCCATGCAGAAGCCTGAGACAGAGGCAGAGCCTCTTGGAAAACCTCTACTAGGGCAGTGCAGAAGGAAAATATGGGTTTGGAGCCCCTATGCAGGAGGCCACCATCCTCCAGACCCCAGATTCATAGATGCACCAACAGCCCGCACCCTCAGTATGGAAAAGCTACAGGCACTAAACGCCAGCCTAGCCCATGAGAGCAGCCATGGGGGCTAAAGCCACAGGTGCACTGCCCTAGTAGAGGTTTCCCATGAGCCTCTGCCTCTGCAGCAGGCTACTCCCCTCCCACAACATGCCACCCTCACACCACCCTACAGCCAACCTACTCCTCCCCACCTAACCCACCTCTTTGTACTTCCAACCCCACCCCTCTCCCATCCATGAATAAATCACCTCCCACCAGGCCCCACCTGCAACATTCAGGATTACAATTCCACATGAGTTTAGGTAGGGATACACAGCTAAACCATATTATTCTGACCCTGATCCCCTGAATATCATATCCTTCTCACACAGTAAAATACAATCATGCCTTTTCAAAAGTTGCTGAAAGTCTTAAGTCATTTCAACATTAACTCAAATGTAAAAAGTTCAACATCTCACCTGAGAAAAGGCTACAGTCCCTTTTGCCTATGAGTCCCTGAATTTAAAAGGGAGTTCTTTTCTTTCAAGGTACGATGATGGTAGAGGCATTGGGCAAGTTTTCTCAATCCAAAGGGTAGAGGTTTGCCAGGAAAATAACACAAATGAGATGACAGGGCCAACGCAAGTCCAAAACCCAGAAGGCCAGTATCCATTCAATCTCACAGCTCCAAAACCATCATGAGAACTCACCATCGTGAGGAAAACATTAAGGAGATAGTGTTTAACCATTTGTGAGGGATCCTGCCTCCACCCCTACCTTTCACCCCTCACCTCCACCAAAATCCACCCATGCTCCCCAATCCCCACCTTCCAACCCCCACTGCTCTCCATGATTAAATCACCTTCAACTTGGCCCCACTTTTAAGATTTCCAATTAAAATTCCAGATAAGTTTCTGTAGGGACACACAGCCAAATCTTATCATTCTGTCCCTGCCTACCCAGATTTCACATCCTTCTCACTTTGCAAAATGAAATGATGCATTACCTGCCATTTCCCCAAGCCACTATGCTTTTTTTAGCCTGCAGAACTATAAGCCAATTAAACCCCTTTTTGTTATGAACACACAAAAAATTAGTACTGTGAAGTTAAGCTATGAAATGCCTTCAGTGACTTTTCCCCATCGTCTTGGATAAGACCCCCAAGGTCTTAACTCATTCCAGCATTTACTCAAATGTCTGAAGCCCAAAGTCTCAACTGAGACAAAGCTGCAGTCTCTTCTGCCCCTGAGCCTCTGAAATACAAAGCAGGTTAACCACTTCCAAGGTACGATTGTCCAGGCATTGAGTAAGAATCTCCACCCAAAAGGAAGATTTTTGCCAGAGAGAAGAACAAAACACCAACAGGACTTACAGGTCCCACGAAATTCTGAAACTCAGCAGGCCACTTATTCAAACCTACAGCTCCAAAGTCATCCCTTTTAAATCCTTGTCCCACATCCAGGGCACAAGGGCGTGAGGGTGGGCTCCCAAGGCCTTGGGCAGCTCTGCACCTGTGGCTTTGCAGTGTTCAGCCCCCACAGCTGCCCTCATCGGCTGTGCTGGTGTTGAGTGCCTGAAGTTTTTAACCCATGGAGGGTACGAAGCTTTTGATGGGTCTATGAATCTGGGGTCTGCACGATGGTGGCCTCCAGTGTGGGGGATCCAACCTCATATTTTCCTTCTGCACTGCCCAAGTAGAGGTTTCCCATGAGACTCTGCTTTTTTGGCAGCCTTCTGTCTGGACACCAGGCATTTTCATACATCTTCTGAAATATATATGGAGGCTCCCAAGTCTCTAGACTAGTGCTCCGTGGACCCACTGGCTTAACACTATGTAGAAGCAATCAAGGCCTATAGCTTGCACCCTCTGAGGCAGTGACCCAAGCTGTACCTGTGCATCTTTCAGCCAAGATCGGAGCAGGAGCTGGGGCTGCTGGGATGCAGGCAGCAGTGTCCTGAGGCTACACACAGCAGCAGGGCCATGGGGCTGGCCCAGGAAACCATTCTTCTCTCCTAGGTCCCAAGGCTTGTGACAGCAAGGGCTGCTGCAAACATCTCTGAAATGCCTCCAAGCCTTTTCCCCACAATTGTCTTGGCTATTAGCATTGGCCTCCATTTTATGCAAATTTCTGGAGACTTCATGAATTTTCCCCCTGAAAATCAGCTTTTCTCTTTGACCACCTGGCCAGGCTGCAAATGTTCCAAACTTTTGAGCTCTGCTTATCATTTAAATATAAGTTCCAACTTGAGGTCATTTCCTTGGTCACACATAACAGCACAGACTGTTTGATGCAGACAGTATCCCTCTTGTGCTATGGTGCCTAGAGGTTCATTTCACCAGATATGCACTAAATCATCACCCTCAAGTTCAAAGTTTCACAGATCTCAAGGGCAAGGTCGCCCTGCAGCCACATTCTTTGCTACAGCAAAACAAAAGTAACCGTGGCTCCTGTTCCCAGTAAGTTCCTCATTTTCATCTGAGACCTTGTAAGCCTGGCCTTCCCTGGCCTTCCCTGTCCTTCCTTCTGTCAGCGTTTTAATCACAATTATTTAACAAGTCTCTACAATGGTCCAAACTTTCCCTCATCTTCCTGTCTTTTTTCAAGCTCTCCAAACTCTCCAACCTCTGGTGTTACCCACTTCTGAACCGCTTTACATTTTCAGCTATCTTTGTTGCAGCCTGGCACTCCTGTCTCTCACCTGTAACCCCAAACACAATCCCCCACAACTCTCCCCACCCTCCCAATACCCTCCAACCCTCCCCTTCCCACACATCCAACCTCCACTCTCCACCAGGGGAAACTTCAAGAAGGCTTCAGATATTTGCATTACAAAGAAGCCCAGTGCTAACAGCCAAGACAATGAGGAAAAGTCCTTGAAAATATTTCATAGCTCCACTTTGCAGTACTTATTTTCTGTGTGGTCATAATGAAAAGGGGATTCATTGGCTCATGGGTCTTCAGGCTGTAAAGAAAGCATGGTGGCTTCTGCTTCTGGGAAGACTCAGGAAGCCTCCCAATCATACCAGAAGGAAAGCAGCAATGAAATGTTTCATACGGCAGGAGTAGGAGCAAGACACAGAGGAAAGAGGTGCCACCACCTGTTATACAACCAGATCTCATGAGAACTCACTATCACTAAGTCAGCATCAAGAAGATGGTGCTTAACCACTGGTGAAGGATCCACCCCCCAACACACCTCCACCCCCTACTGTTTCCGGACAGAAGCCTGCTGCAGAGGCAGAGCCTCTTGGAAATCCTGTTCTGTGGCAGTGCAGAAGGAAAACAAGGGCTTTGAGTCGCTCTGCAGGAGGCCACCATCCTCTAGACCCCAGATTCGTAGACCTACCAACAGTTCACACCCTCAGTTTGGAAAAGCGATAGACACTCAATACCAGCCCAGCCCATAAGGGCAGCCATGGGGGCTAAAGCCTGCAAAGCCACAGGTGCACTGCCCTGGTAGAAGTTTTCCATGAGCCTCTACCTCTGCAGCAGGCTACTCCCCCTTCCTACTACCCACCACCCTCCGACCACCCTACAGCCAGCATACTGTTCCCCACCCTACCCGCCCCTTTTTTCTTCCACCCCCACACCTCCCATCCATGATTAAATAATCTCCCACCAGGCCCCACCTCCAACATTTGGGATTAAAATTCCATGTGAGTTTTTCTAGAGGCACACAGCCAAATCATATTATGCTGACCTTGACCCCCCCAAATCCCATGTCCTTCTCACACAGTAAAATACAATCACATCTTTTCAAAAGTTTCCAAAAGCCTTAACTCATTCCCACACTAACTCAAATGTGAAAAGTTAAAAGTCTCATCTGAGACCAGGCTACAGTCTCTTCTGCCTATGAGGCCCTGAAGTTAAAAGGGCATTCATTTCTTTCAAGGTACAATGATGGTACAGGTATTGGGTAAGTTTTCTCAATCCAAAGGGAAGAAATTTCCAAGAAAAATAACACAAGTGGGACCACAGGCCCAATGCACATCCAAAACCCAGCAGGACACTGTTCATTCAATCTCACAGCTCCAAAATCATGAATAGAACTCACTCTCAGAAGGGCAGCATTAAGGAGATGGTGTTTACCCATTTGTGAAGGATCCACCCCCACTCCTGCCTTTTACCCATAAACCCAAACACAATCCCCCCCAACTCTCCCCACCCCAATACCCTCCAACTCTCCCCATCCCTCCCATCCAACCTCCACTCTCCACCATGATTAAATCACCTTCCACCAGCCCCCACCTTTAACATTCCCTATTAAAATTCCACATGAGTTTTGGGAGAGGTACAGAGCCAAATCATATTACTCTGTCCCGGGTCCCCCAAATCTCATGTCTTTCTCACATTGCAAAATACAATGATGCCTTCCCTACAGTCCCCCAAATCTTAACTCATTACGGCATTTACTCAAATATCCAAAGCCCAAAGTCTTATCTGAGACAAGTCTACAGTCCCTTCTGCCATGAGTCTGTGAATTATAAAGCAACTTAACTACTTCCAAGCTACAATGATTGTACAGGCAATGGGTAAGCATTCTCAACCAATAGAAAAAAAATTGCTGGAAAGAAGCACAAAACACAGATGGGATTCATAGGATACATAAATGTCCAAAACCCAGCCAGCCAGTCACTCAATCCTACAGCTCCAGAATCATCATTTTTGAATCCCTGTCCCACATCCATGGCACAGGGGTGTGAGGGCTGGGCTTCCTAGGCCTTGGGCAGATCTGCACCTGTGGCTTTGCAGTGTTCAGCCCCTGTAGCTGCCATCATGGACAGGGCTGGTGTTGAGTGCCTGTAGCTTTTCCATACTGAGGGTGCAAGCTGTTTGTGGGTCTATGAATCTGGGGTTTGGAGAATGATGCCTCCCTGTATGGGGGCTTCAATCCTATATGTCCCTTCTTTGCTCCCCTCGTAGAGGTTTCCCAGGAGGCCCTGCCTCTTGGAAAAGCTTCTTTCCTGGACATCCAGGCATTTCTGTGCATCTTCTGGAGTCTAGACAGAGGCTCCCAAGCCTCTAGTCTCTTACTCTGTATATCTGCTGGCTTAACACTATATGGAAACAATCAAGGCTTGGAGCCACTTCTGAAGCAGTAACCCAAGCTGTACCTGTGCATCTTTGAGCCATGGCTGGAGCTGGAACTGCAGGGATGCAGCCAGCAGTGGCCTGAGGGTGCACACAGCAATGGGGCCATGAAGCTTCCCCAGGAAACCATTCTTCTCTGCCAGGCCCTAGGGCCTGTGACAGCAAGGGCTGCTGCAGAGGACTGTGAAATGCCTTCGAGGCCTCTTTCCCATTGTCTTGGCTATTTGCACTGGGCTTCTTTTTATGCAGATACTCTAAGCCTTCTTCAATTTTCCCCCAGAAAATCAGCTTTTATTTTTGACCACTTGGCCAGGCTGCAGATTTTCCAAACTTTAGGTCTCCACTTCTCATTTCAATAGAAGTTCCAACTTGAAGTCGTTTCTTAGGTCACACATAAGAACACAGGCTATTCAATGCAGACAGGACACCTCGCTAGGCTGCCTAGATGTTCATTCCACCAGATACATCCTAAATCATCACCCCCAAATTCATAGTTTCATAGATGTCCAGGGAAGGGTCACCGTGCAGCCACGTTCTTTGTTAAGGCCAATCAAATGTAACCATGGCTCCTGTTCACAGGAAATTCCTAATTTTCATCTGAGACCTTTTAAGTCTGAACTTCAGTGTTTATCCTTCTGTCAGCCTTCTGATCGCAGGTATTTAACAATTCTCTACAGTGGTCAAATTTTCCTCATCTTGCTGTCTTCCAAGCTTTCCCAACTCTCCTGACCTCTGTCTTTTACCCACTTCTGAACCTGGTTCTACATTGTCAGCTATCTTTATCACAACCTGGCAGTGTGGTAAAAGAAGAAAAGTCCACTTTCAGGGGGAAAATTCATGAAGGCTCCAGATATTTGCATGAAAAGAAGCTGAGTGCTGGTTGCCAAGAAAAGGGGAAAGGGCCTTGAAGGCACTTCATAGCTCCACTTCATAGCACTAATTTTCTGTATGATCATAAAGAAAAGAGGTTTAATTGGCTCATGGTTCAGCAGGCTGTAAAGGAGGCAGAGCAGCTTCTGCTTCTGGGACGTCTCAGGGAGCCTCACAACCATACCAGAAGGCCAAGGGGCAAGGAGATGTTTCATATGGCAGGAGTAGAAGCAAGACTGAGAGAGGAAAGAGGTGCCACACCTTGTTATATAACCAGATCTCATAAGAACTTGAAAAGAGCCGTGCACATTCCTCAGCCCCGGGCTCAAAACAAGCCCAGTACAAACACATCCCATCCTCCCATCCCACCACATATCACCATATATCTCTTAAACTTTCCCCGGGCTCAAAACAAACAAGCCCAGTACAAACACCACCAGGAAAGTCTCCGATAAGGGGACAGATGAGGGGACAGCCGTTCAAAGTTTTACTGAAAGAGCGGGAACCAAAAGAATTCCTTTGTTCCCCTGTAACTTTCAGGCTATAAAAAAGCAAACACTCGCATTGTTCGGGGCCCTCTTGTATGCGGTGAAATGGAGGGACCAGGTTCGAACTTGTAGTAAAGATCCTTGCCACTTGGCTTTGACTCTGGACTCTGGTGGTCTTCTTTGGGCAACAAACGGTCTGGGCATAACATCTGGGGGATCATCCGGGATTCCCCAAGCCCACCAGACCCCTGGTCAACGGATCTGCTAGGATCGATCTACTGATAGGTGAGCTGGCTCGTCTCCGTTTGTCTGTCCATGTCTGTTCTGAATCCGAATCTGTGACTCGCGAGGTCTGAAACTGGAGCTGGCACAGTCCTGGCGGACGCGCTATAGGATGACCAGCGGAGACCGGTGGGAGACGTCCCCTGGCTCTCATCTGATCTATATTGCGATCTGAGCTGCCCCGCTTTGGCGGGCAGCAGCCGTATCTGAGCTGCCCGGTTGGGCGGGCAGCAGCTGTCTCTGATCTGAGCTGCCCCGGTTTGGCGGGCAGAATCTGTCTCTGATCTGAGCTGCCCTGGTTTGGCGGGCAGCAGCCGTATCTGAGCTGCCCGGTTGGGCAGGCAGCAGCTGTCTCTAATCTGGGCTGCCCCAGCGTGACCGCGATCCAGGCAGCTGACTCTGACCCGGGCTCCCGGTGCGCGCTTGCGATCTGAACTGCCTCGGTTTGGCGGGCAGCAGCTGCCTCTGACCAGGGCTGCCAAAGTGCGCCTGCGATTAGATATCATTAATAAGTAAGTCAGATCAGATTTCCTTTACAGGGATTCAAACCCACATTCCTTTACAGGAAGAGACTACAAATTATTACAGGATGGGTAATACCCAGAGCACTCCTCTATCTCTCCTTACGAGTAATTTCAAAGAAGTTACAGCAAGGGGCCATGATCTTGGTATAGAAATCAGGAAAGGAAAGCTAATTACTCTGTGTCGCTCCGAATGGCCTGCCTTTGATGTGGGGTGGCCACCCGAAGGGACCTTCCGACTTGCTGTCATCACTAGGGTAAAGTCCAAGATTTTCCTACCTGGGCGTGCGGGCCACTTAGATCATATCCCATATATCCTCATACGGCAGGACCTTGTTGAGAACCCGCCTCCTTGGCTGTCCCCTTTCCAATTGGCCTCTGAACCCTGTAAGGCACTAGTTGCTTGACCACTAAAATCCAAGCAACCAACTGCCCCCCCCATCCTGTTTTACCTGACAGCGGGGACCCACTGTTCACAGAACCCCCTCCGTACCCGTCCGGGCCCAGGCCCCAGTCCCCCTGGCTGAGCTGCGGGAGGGAGCAGGCGGACGGGAGGCGGCCGGCACTCATGGGCCCGCTGAAAGGGAAAGTAACTTTGAAGGGCCGGCGGGGAGGACGCGAGGGCGCACTTCGCGGACCAGCCCCCCTCAGCCGCCTGACTCCACGGTGGCTTTACCCCTTCGGGAAATAGGACCCCCGGATGACACAGGAATCCCCAGGCTCCAGTACTGGCCATTCTCCACCAGTGATCTGTATAACTGGAAAACTCAGAGTGCTCGGTTTTCAGACAACCCCAAAGATTTACTGGCTTTACTGGATAGTGTCATGTTCACCCACCAGCCCACTTGGGATGATTGTCAGCAGCTCCTCCGCATCTTGTTCACCACGGAACAGCGAGAGAGAATACAGATAGAAGCTAGAAAGCTGGTCCCGGGGGACGACGGTCAACCGACTGCCAACCCCGACCTCATAAACGCAACCTTTCCTCTGACCAGGCCGGCGTGGGACTACAACACGGCAGAAGGTAGGGGACGGCTACACCTTTATTGCCAGACTCTAATGGCAGGTCTCCGGGCAGCTGCTTGCAAGCCCACTAATTTGGCTAAAGTATATTCTATTCTGCAGGGAAAGACAGAGAGCCCAGCTACCTACTTAAAAAATTAATGGAAGCTTTTAGACAGTACACCCCCATAGATCCAGAGGCTCCAGGAAGTCAGGCAGCTGTTGTAATGTCTTTCGTAAATCAGGCAGCCCCAGATATTAAGAAAAAACTCCAGAAATTAGAAGACTTGGAAGGAAAGTGGATTCAGGACCTCCTTCAGATAGCCCAGCGGGTTTACAATAACAGAGATACTCCAGAGGAAAAGCAATTTGAGGCCACTGAAAAAATGACCAAGGTCCTGGCAGTAGTAGTACAGAAAGAGCATCTACAGCCAGAGTACACCCAACCTAGGCGGCCCCCCCGGCATGATAATCTGAGCAAAGACCAATGTGCCTATTGTAAGGGGGCTGGCCACTGGGTAAGAGACTGCCCCAAAAAGAAACCACGAGGACAGGGACCCGGACCCCCTAGGTCTACACCCGTACTAGTCACTCAAGACGAAGACTAGGGAAGACGGGGTTCGGACCCCCTCCCCGAACCTAGGGTACCTGCTTAAGGGAGGGCAGCGCTGGCTAACAGACGCCCGGAAACAAACTGTTCTGCAGATCCCCAGGCCACAATCCACCCGACAAGTGAGAGAGTTCCTGGGGTTGGCAGGATTTTGCCGACTATGGATACCTGGGTTCGCAGAACTGGCTAAACCCTTGTATCAGGCAACACGGGGGCAACAACCATTTAATTGGACAGACGAAGCCGAGTTGGCCTTCCAACAGATTAAAACCGCCCTACTCTCCGCGCCTGCACTAGGACTACCTGATGTTACCAAGCCCTTCCACTTATACGTGGATGAAAATAAGGTTGTCGCCAAGGCGGTAATAACTCAGAACTTAGGCCCCTGGCGGAGGCCAGTTGCCTACCTGTCAAAGAAGTTAGACCCAGTAGCTGCCGGGTGGCCCCCTTGTCTCCGAATGATTGCGGCCACGGCTCTGATGGTGCAAGATGCTGATAAACTTGTCATGGGGCAAGAATTGCGGGTCGTTACTCCACATGCCATCGAAGGTGTACTCAAACAGCCACCTAATCGATGGATGAGTAACGCCCGGCTCACCCACTACCAAGGACTACTACTAAATCCTCTCAGGATAATTTTCCTGCCCCCAACGACCTTAAACCCTGCCTCGCTGCTGCCCAACATGGACCTGGACGCCCCACTCCATGACTGCACCGAGATACTAGCTCAGGTGCACGGAGTTCGAGAAGACCTGCAGGACCGCCCACTTCCTGACGCCGACCTCGTCTGGTTCACTGATGGGAGCAGCTTCATGCATCAAGGCCAGAGGTACGCTGGGGCGGCAGTAACTTCAGAGACTAAGGTAATCTGGGCGGAACCCCTGCCCCCGGGGACCTCGGCCCAGAAGGCCGAACTGATAGCGCTCACCCAAGCTCTTACCTTAGGGGCGGGGGAAAAGCTGACAGTATATACAGACAGCTGATATGCTTTTGCAACGGCGCATATACATGGGGCCATTTACAGGGAGCGAGGGTTACTGACGGTTGAAGGAAAAGAGATAACAAACAAGCAAGAGATCCTAGCCCTGCTAACAGCCCTATGGAGGCCAGAAAAATTAGCCATTGTACATTGCCCAGGGCATCAGAAACTAACTACTCCAACTGCTCAAGGCAACTTTCTGGCAGACTAAACTGCAAGAAATGTGGCGAAGGCTCCCAGCCAACTCCTTGCACTCCAGCTCCCTGACCCGGGCCCCCGGGACTTGCCATATTTCCCTGAATATTCAGAACAAGATCTCCAGTGGATTGACAAACTTCCCCTGAAACAAATCCAGAATAGGTGGTGGACTGATACTAATGACCAAACCATCCTACCAGAAAAATTAGGACAACAGGTGTTAGAACACATCCACCGAACCACCCACCTGGGGGCCCGGCAGATGATAGACCTGATCAGACGCTCCAAGCTCAAAATCAGACATATAGCTGAGACGGCCAGCAGTATCGTGACAAGTTGCAAAGTCTGCCAGCTTAACAACGCATACCCCCAATCTCAAGCTGCAGCAGGAACAAGGCTCAGGGGAACCAGGCCCGGTATCTACTGGGAAGTAGATTTTACTGAAATAAAGCCAGGAAAGTACGGGTACCGGTACTTACTTGTCTTTGTAGATACTTTTTCAGGGTGGACTGAAGCATTCCCAACCAAAAGAGAAACTGCTCAGGTCGTAGCAAAGAAAATTCTGGAAGATATCCTCCCCAGGTATGGCTTCCCCATCCAGATAGGGTCAGATAATGGGCCCGCTTTCGTCGCTAAGTTAAGTCAGGACTTGGCTTCCATCCTTGGGGCAAATTGGAAACTACATTGCGCTTACAGGCCCCAGAGTTCAGGACAGGTAGAAAGGATGAATCGGACCTTAAAAGAGACCTTAACTAAATTGACTATAGAGACTGGCGCTAATTGGGTAGTCCTTCTCCCCTATGCTCTGTTCCGGGCCCGTAATACCCCTTACAAACTGGGCCTTACCCCTTACGAAATCATGTATGGCAGACCTCCACCCCTGGTTCCTAGCTTAAAAGATGACCTGCTTAAGTCTGAAACAGAAAATGTCTCTGAATTCTTATTTTCCTTACAAGCCTTACAGAAAACTCACCAAGAAATCTGGCCCAAGCTAAGAGAGCTATATGAGACCAGTCCCCCACCGACACCCCATCCGTACCAGCCGGGAGACTGGGTCCTGGTTAAGCGACACCGACAAGAGACCCTAGAGCCCAGGTGGAAAGGACCACTCCAAGTACTCCTGACCACACCCACCGCCCTGAAGGTAGAAGGCATTGCGTCGTGGATCCACTACACCCACGTCAAGCCAGTGGACCCAACCTCCGACCTTCTGGGGCCAATCACGGCGGCGGCGGCTGAAGCACCGGACACGTGGACTGTGGACAGAACTAAGAACAACCCCTTAAAACTCACCCTGTGCCGGCAGCATAACTCACTGCAAACATGCAGTTAGGTAGTCTAACTCTAACATTAGTCGCCCTAGTGGCCGCTGGGGAAAACATAAAGCCAGCTCCTAATCCCTTTGTCTGGAGATTCTGGCCTTATGAAAACCAAACCCACCCTGGGCAACCTCATAAGACCGGGAAATTAGTGGCCAGTGCAGATTGCCCCTCCTCAGGGTGCAATAGCCCAATTTTACTAAATTTTACCAATTTCCCAGTAGCCAAACCAGTGGCACCAATAATATGCTTCGAGTATGATCAGACTAAATACAATTGTAAGCACTATTGGTGGCACCAAAGTGCCGGCTACCCTTATAACTATTGTAACATCCATAAATACCAATGGTGGGGTGGAGAAGAACAGATAGATCCCAGATGGCCCTTCCATCGCAGACGAGATAGAGACCTTTCATATACATGGATAGTTAGAGACCCCTGGAACTCCCGGTGGACCACGCCTCAACACAGGGCTGTATACTACTCCTCCGCCTCCACATGGCCTAGCAGTCACCTCTATCTGTGGCGGGGTCTAGTGCAGGTACGGCCCCTGGTCCATGGAAATATCCAGCGACAAGAAAACCGCCTGACACAAGATTTACGTCCTTTTTCCTGGTTAAAATTATTGCAAGAAGGATTAGAACTTGCCAACCTTACAGGACTTCACAGCCTGTCTGGTTGCTTTCTATGTGCCACTCTAGGGTGTCCACCGCTAACCGCTGTCCCCCTGCCATGGGGATCATCCACCTCTGCCCAAGCTAACAACCACCAAAACCTCTCATATGCCCCTATCCCTAACGTGCCACTATACCTAAACCCCAGTCAAGATAAGTTTCCCTACTGTTTCTCAGGAACTAATTCCAGCCTCTGCAACATCACTGCAACGCCCCCTAACATCACCTTAAGGGCTCCGTCAGGCATATTCTTCTGGTGTAATGGAACATTATCTAAAAACCTATCAAGCCCCTCTGTTACCAACCTACTGTGTCTTCCTGTCACATTAGTTCCCCGGTTAACTCTACTTACTGCCGGCGAGTTCCTAGGGTATACCGGTAACTGGACTAGTGCTGTTATTCACCCAGACCCTAGACCGAGACCTGCACGAGCCCTATTTCTCCCCCTCATTGCAGGAATCTCCCTCACCGCATCCTTCATGGCAGCCGGACTGGCTGGGGGAGCCCTAGGTCACACCCTCATAGAAAGTAACAAGCTGTACCAACAATTTGCCGTTGCTATGGAGGAGTCAGCTGAGTCCCTTGCCTCCCTCCAGCGGCAGCTCACGTCCCTAGCACAGGTAACCTTGCAGAACCGGAGGGCCTTAGACCTACTCACTGCTGAAAAAGGGGGAACATGTATGTTTCTAAAGGAAGACTGTTGTTTCTACATAAATGAATCAGGACTCGTGGAAGACCGAGTCCAACAGTTACGCAAGTTAAGCACAGAAGTAAGAACACGGCAGTTTGCTTCAGCTGCAGACCAATGGTGGAACTCATCTATGTTTTCTCTGTTAGCCCCCTTCCTTGGACCCCTGCTGAGTCTACTATTTCTGCTTACCGTAGGACCTTGTGTTGTTAACAGAATTTTGCAGTTCATTAAAGAAAGGTTTAACACTGTACAACTCATGGTCCTCAGAGCCCAATACCAACCTGTAAACGCTGAAAGAGAATCAGACTTATAAGACCCAAGATTGGCTCTAAAAGTACCTGAAAAGAAAGGGGGGGGAATGAAAAGAGCCGTGCACATTCCTCAGCCCCTGGCTCAAAACAAACAAGCCCAGTACAAACACATCCCATCCTCCCATCCCAACACATATCACCATATATCTCTTAAACTTCCCCCAGGCTCAAAACAAACAAGCCCAGTACAAACACCACCAGGAAAGTCTCCGATAAGGGGACAGATGAGGGGACAGCCGTTCAAAGTTTTACTGAAAGAGTGGGAACCAAAAGAATTCCTTTGTTCCCCTGTAACTTTCAGGCTATAAAAAAGCAAACACTCGCATTGTTCGGGGCCCTCTTGTATGCGGTGAAATGGAGGCACCAGGTTCGAACTTGTAGTAAAGATCCTTGCCACTTGGCTTTGACTCTGGACTCTGGTGGTCTTCTTTGGGGAACAAACGGTCTGGGCATAACAAACTCACTGTTACTAGGTCAGCATCAAGAAGATGGTGCTTAACCATTGGTGAAGGATCTGCCTCCCACCCCCACCTCCCACTGTTTCCAGGCAGCATCCTGCTGCAGATGCGGAGTTCTTGGGAAACCTCTACTAGGGCAGTGCAGAAGGAAAATACGGACTTGGAGCCCCCACACAGGGCTACCACCCTCCAGACCCCAGATTCAGAGACCAACCAACAGCTTGCACCCTCAGTGTGGAAAAGCTACAGGCACTGAACACTAGTCCAGTCCATGAGAGCAGCCATGGGGGCTCAAACCTGCAAAGCCACAGGTGCACTGCCCTAGTAATGGTTTTACATGAGGCTCTGCCTCTGCAGCACGCTACTCCCCCTTCCTACTACCCACGAATCTCCCACAACCCTACAGCCAGCCTACTCATTCCCAGCCTACCCACCCCTTTTTCCATCCACACCCACCCCTGCCTATCCATGATTAAATCACTTCCTCCCTCTCCCTCATCTTTCTGTCATGCTCTAATCCCTCCAAACCCTCCCAATCTTTGTTTGCTACCCACTACTGAGCCTGCTTCTACTTTTTCAGGTATCTCTATAGCAGGTTGGCTATGTAGCAATAACACAAAACCCCATTTAAGGGGAAAAATTCAAGAAGACTTCAGAAATTTGCATATAAAGAAGCCCTGTGCTAATAGCCAAGACAAAGGGAAAAAGGCCTTGAAGACATTTCACAGCTCTCTCTGCAGTTCTAATTTTCTCTATTATTTTAAATGAAAGAGGTTTAATTGAATCATGGTTTTGCAAGCTGTGAAGGAAGCATAGTGCCTTCCATTTCTGGGAGGAATCAAGAAGCCTCCTAATTATACCAAAAGCCAAGACAATGAGATATCTCCTAAGGCAGGAGTAGGAGGAAGACAGAGTGAGGAAAGAGGTTCCACAGCCTTTTAAACAATCAGATCTCATGAGAACTCACTCGCTATCAGGAGGACAGCATCAAGGTGATGGTCCTTTATCATTCGTGGTGAACCTACCCGCACCCTTTTATAACTAAATCTTTTTCCACCTAGGCCCCACCTCTAACATTAGGGAGTATAATTCCACATGGGTTTTGATACGGACACAGAGACAAACCATATTATTCTGTCCCTGATCCCATGAATATCATGTCCTTCTCGCATTGCAAAATACAATCATGCCTTGCCAGAATGAGTCTTAACTCATTTCAGCATTAACTCAAACTTACAAAGTCCAAAATCTCATCTGAGTCAAGGCTACAGTCTCTTTTTCCTATGAGCCTCTGAAATAAAAAGCAAGTTCACAGCTTCTAACGTATAATGATGGTACAGGCATTGTGTAAGCTTTCCATATTCAAAAGGAAGACCTTTTCCAGAAAGCTTCTTATTTCTATCTGAGACCTCCTCAGCCTGGCCTTCACTATCCATGTTTGTGCCAGGATTTTTATCACAACCATTTAACCAGTCTCTAAGATAGTCCAAAAATTTTCTCATTGTCTTCTTTTGAGCCCTCCAAACTCTTCCAACCTCTGCCCATTACCTAGTTCCAAAGCTGCTTCCACATTTTCAGGTATCTTTATAGCAATGCTGCAATCGTCATTTGCCATTTTCTGTTTGATTCATTTTGAAAAAGAGGTTTAATTGGCTCATGGTTCTGCAGGGTGGACAGGAAGCACAGGGCTTCTGATTCTGGGAGGCCTCAGAAATCTTTCAATCTTTGCACAAGGCAAAGAAAGAGTGAGTTGTCTCACATGGCAAGAGGAAAACACGCAGAGTAGGGAGGTGACATAGAGTTTTCAGTGGCCAGATCTCACGAGAAGTCACTCATGATTGTGAGGATGGTACAAGGGGATGGTGCTGAACCATTCATGAGAAATTTGCCTTCATAAATCAATTGCCTTATACCAGGATCCACCTTCCACATTAGGAAATATAATTAAATATGAGATTTGGTGGGGACACATATTCGAATTGCATCATCAGTCTTTGAGTATAAAGACATGCACAGCAGGCTTTATCCAGCCAACTTATTTGGGACTCTTTATAGGGTTTGTGGTCTACAGCATATACACTAAAATATTCATACTTCAAAAAGCAGTAAAGTGGTATTATCATTCTTCCAAAAGTTACAATGGTAGTTTAGGCATTCATGGCATGATTTAGTTCATGTTTGCTACTGTTTCTATTCTGTCAACATATTAACTGTTTCCTACACAATTCTGTATTCAGCTGGATTTCAGTTGAGCACAAAACCATCCTTGTGCTACCACAGATAGCTGGCACTAGCTCCTTGCTAGCGTTATTATTCTGTGTAGAAAGTATCCTTGAACTGTAAACAGTCCACAATCAAATATCTAGTCAACACTATCAATTCCTGGATGATTTTTGAAAAAATAGTATCTCTTGTTGCAAGAAATGCTGCATCTGTGATTTCATGTCTCTCATTCAAATTGGATGGAAGTGGTGAATTTCCACTGAAGTGGTGAAAGAATTCCTGTTCCTGTGATTCTGATGTCATCAGCCTCTGCATCTCTATCTTCCCTTCTGCCACATGTTGCCTGCCCTCCGCGACTTTGTTAACAACTTGCTTGTGTATGTGGATGATGTTCAGGATGTTGGTCTGGTGTCCCTGAGACAGCACTAACAGGTCCATGACTGGGTCCAGGTTCTGCCTGGGATGATTGGCAAAGAGCTCACTGACAGTGTTGAAGGCATCTGTGGTGAAGTGGATGGGCTGGTCCAGCTCCAAGGCCTGGCTGAGGCTGAAGAACTGGCAGCCTTCTGATGCTCTTTCTTAAAGCCTGTCACCATCACCTGCTTGCATGTCAACTCATTGGCTGTGAAGTTGAGCCGAGTGCCCTGTTGTCCATCTTCTTGGTGAAGCATTTGAAGCTGTCAATCTTGCTCTCCTACTCCTAAAGTTTGAGTGTCACCCTGGAAGTGGGCTCAGAGCCAGGGAGAATCTGGCACTCACCATCTCATCCTTCTCAGCCTTCCTCTTGCCCTGTCTCCAGGCTGTCTCTTCAGTGCTGGTGTGGCACATCAGGAAGTGATGGAAGATGTCGCACTGTGCCTGCACCCAGAAGCTGGCCATGTGGTTCATCCACCAGATTGGGCCCTTTCTGCACTTGAACATAGAATCCTCCTCAAGAGGGCCTGTGGTCTGCCTCTTGGCACCCAAGAAGCCCACAGTGCTGTAGGAGCCCTGATGCATGGATTGGAGCCCCAAAGGCAGCGCAAACCCTGCTCCTGAGCCTGCTGCTCATTTCCTCTATGTGGCTCCATTTGCAGCACAGTTGTTGAACTGAGTCTTGTGCATGCCAGGCAAGGCCAAGTTGGCTCAAAGAGCAACCAGCCACCTCTGCAAGGGTGTGCCAGGAGCAGGTGGACCAGCCACCAACCTCACTTGCTGCCAGTCAGGGTAAATCAGTTACTCTGCCCTGGAGGTAGGGCCCCAGTGCCATCTGCTTTTCCTCAGGCCTCCACTCCATCAGCTGTCAGGTGGTGGTCACTCGGGGTGTGGGAACCTGGCCATCCCTCTTTCCTTGAGTGGGTGAGGTTGGTGGCTGGTCCACCTGCTCCTGGTACACCCTTGCAGAGGTGGCTGGTTGCTCTGAGCCAGCTTGGACTTACTTGGCATGCACAGGCCCCGGGTACTGACAAGCTGCTCCGAGTGAGCTTGTCTTGTCTTGGGCCAAATTCTAAGTCTGGCCAGGGCCACAGAAGGCTGAGTCCCCTGGGTGGTAATCCTGGCTGCTGCAGGGAGGCCCATGGTGCTCCTCCCCTCCCAGGGCTCAGGATGAGGTTCAACTGGGACAGGACCCTTTAGGTATGGGACTTGTGCCCCAGGAGGGGGCCTCTGTCACACAGGTTGGGTAAGATGTATGGCATGCTGCTGGCTTCCAGGGCTGTTGGGATGACACATTCACCCTTCCCTCCAGGGACCTCAAAATGACCAGCTTCCCCTTTGAGAATGACTTCCCAAGTCCTAGGAGCCATCTGGGGCTGCAGGGCAGCTGGCTGCATGCTGCCCTGGCTTCTTCCATGTTGTGCTGGTCACTACCCACCAAGGGGGGTCAGATGCAGGCACCATGCAGGGCGGTTGTCTCTGGACCTGCGTCTTGGTTATCATGGAGCTGGACTGGGCCTGGGTGAGAGGGCCTGATGGGGTTGTCCTGGGTAATCACGGGGGTGACCAGAAAAGATGCAGAATGGAATTGCTGCGAGGATGAACGAGATGACTGTCAGCACAGAATAGGCATCCGGTGAGTGTTCAGGGATTACCCTCAGTAGCTGCCCAGAGGCCAAAACCACCCACTTGATAGCAACTGTCCTTAAGCTAGGAGGAAGAGAAGACAGCAGGTCCCACTCACCTGAGTCTGATCAGTCAGCTGTGTTGAGATGTGCCTCTCACCTAGAAAACGGTCCTTCACGCAGAGCCACTCAAGACACCACAGTGTGTCTCTAACTGCTCCACAACACAGAGGCGATGGGGGCTCAGCAACAGTGACATTGTGGGGTGACACAACCCACCACAATGGGAGCCTGCATGGGTCAACAGGGCCCAGAGTCAGTGTCCTCTATCCCCTGAACTGACATGTGTGGATGCAGTGTGTTTGTGCATGTGTGTGTGCCTGTGTGTGTGTGCGCACATATGTGTGTGTGTGTTTCTCTTGCTTCTCTGGCCAGGCCTAGCTTCTCCACTCACAGGTGCACCCAGGTCATCACTGAGGGCTCATGGCCAGCATTAGAGCTTCTACAGGTGCTCCCCAATCTCTGCCTTCCCCACCCATGGTGGTCCTGGGGATGCAGAGAGAGGAGGGGCACCAGGCACAGCAGAGAGGGCTGGCACCCCCTCTAGGTGGAACACAAGTCATGTGTAAAGTTGTAGGTCTGCCAAGTGGTGCTGGATTCAACACATCTTCTCACCTTCTCTTTCCAGCCACCCTCCAAGGTGCCCTGACTCACCTTCCCTGCAGATGGAGGCAAGGAGACTCCACAGACAAACCCCCTGCCTGAGGTCACACAGTGGCCAGCTGGCCAGGTTCCTACTGACCAGCCGCCCAGGACCAGTTTCCCACTGATGAGGCCTCTAATGACCACTCCTCCATTTACCAGTTCCCACTGACCAAGTCCCCACTGACCATGTCTTCCTAACCAGGCTCACACTTAATAGGCCTCATAGGCCAGACCTCACTGACCAATTTCCCACTGACCTGGTCCCCACTGACCAGGTTCCCACTGACAAGACCACAATTGACCAGGTCGCTGCTCACCTGACCCCCACTGAACAATTTTCCTTGGATCAGTCCCCAGCTGACCGAGCCCCCTCTGACCAGGCCCTCACTGACGAGGCTCCAAGCCACTAAGGCCCCACACTGACCAGGCCCCTAGTATACTGTATAGGCCCCACCAACCAGTTTTTCATTGTTTATGTTCCAACCCATCAGGCCTCACTAAGAAGACCATCACTGACCAGGTCCCCATGAACCGGGCTTCCAATGACTAGGTCACCAGGTCCCCACTGATGAGGCCTTTACTGAGGAGGCCACCACTAAACAGGTCCCAACTGACTAGGTCCTGATGACCAGGTCATCTCTGAGCATGGTCCACTGACCAGGCCCCTGAGCAGCGTGCTCAAAGTCTCGTTACAATGCCCCCCTCAGCCCACAGACCCTCCCTCCCTGTATGTGTGCCCAGAGGTCAGGCCCTGGGGTTTTTTTTGGGACATGGCTTTTCCTCCAAGACAGAGGGAGAGACAGCTGGCCTCAGGCTCCAGGTGCCCAGCTCCACACTCACCCCAAAAGCCCTCTGGGCCAATCTCAAAGGAGATAGTGAGGTGGCCTGGCACTGCCTGGACATGCCATGTAGCCTATTCCTGAGTGTCAGAGTGGGAGGAAGGCAGGGACATTTGGCAGATGAGACATCTTGTGCTGTTGGGCATCCCAGGGCCCTACTCACAGAGTCCCGATCTACAGACACAGCACAGAGGCTACAGGAAGACTAATGCAGAACCCTTGAGGCTGAGCCAGGGACAACATGAGGATTGTGCCCAGACAGCCAGAAGGCCCTTTGCTAGTTTCTTGGTACCTCATGGATGCGGCAGCGGTTGTTCTGTTGAGGACCAGTGAGCACGTGCTGGGGAGCGCTCGCCTGTGCTTCTTCAGTGGCTCCACCTCTGCTTCTAAGAAAAATCACTCATTCCATGGCTGGAGCAGAGAAAACACAACATTAGCTTAGAACATCTTGTTCCAGAAACTAAAAAAGTGCTGACAGAGTAACGAAGACAAATAAAAAAGACAAGAAGTCAGCTTGAAATGTCTACCACTGGCCTAATCTTGGGGAATGGGAGCATGAGAATCATGAGCTTTCCCTTCTCAGTTATTTATTGGTTTTACTTCTCCATGTACAGCAAAGAAGAGAAGAAAATAATCATCTGGCAACCATCATAGTAATAATTGTTCAAACAAAAGTCATCCATGAAATGCTACATCTAGTGGGTTCTGAGGAGTAACTGGATATTTACAGAGACTCAAAGTATCTCCCCACAAAATACGGTTCAACTACAAAAAGAAAATTGTCACATTAGCATGGACAAGCCTGGCAGGTACTCCTTAACTCCCCTAAGTAGTAAAAGCTGTAAAATGCAAAGAAGCCTTCGATGACCTTTACTAAAGTATCAATGATGACTTGGTTGTTTGGCTGTTTAAACAGCTGACATTTGGGCAATTTGAGTACGTCAAACTCAATAATACTGGTGTTCATTTGCAAGATCCACTTAAAACTTAAGGAAGCTAAAAAACATCATTTAAATTACCCTATAAATTATCATCACACATGTGATACAAAAACATCCTACTTCAGTAAAGATTGTAATGTTATATATTTTATGAAAAACAATTAAAATGTTGTGTAAACAGCCCAGTAATAAAGTTTTATAATATTTTAAATAATAAAATTTTTCCTTAAGACTTTATGGTTAAACATTCTCTTCATTAGATGTGGCTTACCCGTGGATTATAGAGAAGTAAGCAGACGGGAGCAAGTGTTCAACACAGCAACAACTGGAAAGAAAAAGAAAGAATTATGTTCTTTACCTAAAACACTTCAGTTAACTAAATGTGAGTTTAAATACTAAAGAGTTGAGAACTTTATCAGAGTTAGTAAGAATGAGAAATATCTATGTACATTTACAATACAAAATTACTATTAAATAATTTACACATGGCATTAATTCTATTGTGTTTAAATATCGAGGTTTTTCATTCTTCATTCATGTAATCAACAGCCACGTGCTAAGGTACTAGAACCAGCACTGGAATTCCAAGATGAAGATGGCATGGTCCACCTCCCAATAGTCATATGCTATAACCTAAAAAAACAGACAGGTAGGCAAGGTCCACATAGTGTCATAGATACCATGACAGGTATACAGCAGGGCACTACTGGAACACACAAAAGGGACATCTATCCCACTTTTATGTCAATATCATGGGCTTTCTGGTGGAGGAGATAACATAGGTTGATACCTGAAGGACAAGGAAAAGCTTGCCAGATAGAGGGAAGAGGCGAAGGCAAAGAGCCTGAGATGAGGAAGAGCCCTGCGTTCTACTCTCCTCCACTTTGGTGCTAGAGCAAAGGGTAGAGTGTGGTAAGTGGCAAAAAACAAGGCTGAGTAACTTGACAAGAATCACATTGACGTGGGTGTTTTTATTTCATGGTGAAAAATTTGGAACTTTTCCTGAGAACAGATGTAAGCCAATGACACAGTAAATGATAGGAGATTTAAAATGTCACCTGTCAAGTGACTGCTTATGAAGGGTTATTGCCCAGCTAAGGATTTCAAAATGAGTCTGAGGTCTGTTAGCCTTCAATCTGTACCAAAACCCTGAGAACTTGGTGATGCCTTTGTTTTCTGAGAATCGTTTCAGTGTGCTGGCTGACAGTTCCATGACGATGGCAAAACTTAAGAAAGTGTAGAGCCAGTAAAAAACAGATGCATAGACTTCTTGGGAATTTTTTAAGCTATGGAACATGATGAATTTATGGTGCATAAGTACAGTCTTCTCTGTGAAAGTTTTTGTTTTCACATCCTGCATTAGATGTGTGTAAGAAAAAAAATACTTGACATAGTATCTACTAACCAAACAATGAAAAGGAATGCCATTTGTTATTTACACTTAATTTCTAAAATAAACCTAAATGTAATTAATAAATTTTGGCAACATACTTCTCTTTGTTTCTCTAGTTATTTGTTCTACACAGTCCAGCTCCATCTAAAATAAGTAAAAATAATAATAATGTTTAAGTTAAACAAGAAACATTATCATGCAAATAATGTATCACTTACAAAATGTGGCCTTTAGTATTTTTAGTGACTAGACATAACTTGAAGTTTGCTTAAATAGAAAAATAATCACATAAATAAAGTAAAATTTCTACTTATTTTAAGTTTAGATAACAGAGGATGCACCTGTGTAATGCTGTTTAGAGTAATCAGACAAAAATACAGTTAATATTGGTCTACTGCATATACATGATTTTAGAAAGGTAGTGTTTTATTAGTACAAAGGTTAAACAATGGCCAGGTGTGGTGACTCATGCTGTAATCCCAGCACTTGGGGAGGCCAAGGCAGGCAGATCATGAGGTCAGGAGATCGAGACCATCCTGGCCAACATGGGGAAACCCTGTCTCTATTAAAAATACAAAAATTAGCTGGGCATGGTGGTGCACACTTGTAGTCCCAGCTACTCAGGAGGCTAAGACAGGAGAATTGCTTGAAGCCAGGAGGTGGAGGTTGCAGTGAGCCACTGCACTCCAGCCTGGTGATACAGTGAGACCTTGTCTCAAAAAAAAAAAAAAATTAAATAATTAAAGTCATCTTTTGCAATGAATGCATTGCTTTGAAATTCTTAGCAAAACTCTGCCCTTTATACAAGTTTAATCCAATTTTTTTACATCAATAAATTTTATCTTAAAAAGACATTTCTATTCTCTACTTACAGTAAACTTTTTTAATAGTAAATTTTTGGGGTTTTTTTGTTTGTTTGTTTCTTTTTTTCTAGTTTGTATTCTAAATTAAGGTGGTACCTGTGTAGGCTTCTTCCAAGAGTATATTGAGGGATGCTGAGGTTTGGAGTACAGTGGAACCCATCACACAGGTAGTAAGCATAGGACCCAATAAGTAGTTTTCCAACCCTGGCCCACTCTGTCCCTCCCTGTTCTTATTTCCCAGTGTCTATTGTTCCCAGGTTTATGACAATGTGCACCCAATGTGTAGCTCCCACATAAGTGAAAACATGAGATATTTGGTTTCTGGTTCTGTGTTAGTTTGCTTAGGATAGTGGATTCCAGCTGTATCAATGTTGCTGCAAAGGACATGATTTTGTTATTTCTTGGCTGCATAGTATTCCATGGTATGTATGGAACATTCCAATCTACCTTGGATTTTCAATCTGTCTTGGATGCACCTGGATTGACTCCATGTCTTTGCTGCTTTGAACAGTGCTGCAATGAACACACATGTGCAAGCATCTTTTTATTACAATGATTTATTGTCCTTTAGGTATACCCCTAGTATAGTAATGGGATTGCTGCATCCAACGGTCATCCTTAGTTCTTAATTTCCAAACTGCTCTCCATAGTAGCTGAACTAATTTACATTGCCACAAACGGTGTGTGTTCCCTTTTCTCCACTGCTTCCCCAACATCTTTTTTTTTTTTCTTTTTACTTTTCAACAAGTTATTCTGACTGGTGTGAAATGGTATCTCACTGATGTTTTGTTTGGCACTTTTCTGATGATTAACAATGGTAAGCATTTGTTAATATGTTTGTTGGCCACTTACATGTGTTATTTTGAGAAGTGTCTGTTCACGTACTTTGCCCATTTTTAATGGTGTTATTTATTTTTTGCTTGTTGATTTGTTTAGATCTCTTATGGATTCTGGATAATAGGTGTTTGCTGTATCCATAGTTTGTGAATATTTTCTTCCATTCTCTATGCTGTCTGTTTAATCCTGTGATAGTTTCTCATGCTGTGCAGAAGCTCTTTAGCTTAATTAGATCATACTTGTCAATTTTTGTTATTCTTGCAATTGCTTTTGAGGACTTAGCCATAAATTAATTGAGAAGTATGAAGTCCAGAAGAGTATTTCCTAGGTTTTCTTCCAGGATTTTTATAGTCAGACGATGTACTCTTATGTAAGAAAAGCATAAACCTTTTTTTTCTTTTTTTTTGAGACAGAGTCTCCATCACATAGGCTATAGTGCAGTGGTATGATCTTGGTTCACTGCAACCTCTGTCTCCCGGGTTCAAGTGACTCTCCCGCTTCAGCCTCCCGAGTATCTGAGATTATACATGCCTGCCAACATGCCTTGCTAATTTTTGTATTTTTAGTAGAGATGGGTTTCATCATGTTGGCCAGCTGGTCTCAAACTCCTGACCTCAGGTGATCCACCTGCCTCGGCCTCCCAAAATGTTGGGATTCTAAGTGTGAGCCATGGCACCTGGCCAAGCACAAAGCTTTGAACATAAAAATGGAAATGAACATTTTAGTGTTTTCTTTAATTCATAAAATGCAATTATTTTGGATTCTACTAAATAATAAACATCTATATGTGGTAAACTGTTTGGATGCCAATCATTCAGTTGTGATTATGGGTGGGAAGAGTTGAGATGGTGCAAATAAACTTTTTTTTAAATTTTTTATATTCAAGATGAAGTCTCACCCTGTCACTCAGGCTGGAGTTCAGTGGCACGATCTCGGCTCACTGCAACCTCCGCCTCCTGGGTTCAAGCAATTCTCTGCCTCAGCCTCCCTAGTAGCTGGGATTACAGGTGCTCTCCACCACACCTGGCTAATTTTTTTTTTCTACTTTTTGTACTTTCACCATCTTGGCCAGGCTGGTCTTGAACTCCTGACATTGTGACACACCTGCCTCAGCCTCCCAAAGTGCTGGGATTACAGACATGAGCCATCACACCTGGCTGGTGCAAAGAAACTTTAAAAGTGACATGGGCTGGACGTGGTAGCTCATGCCTGTTATCCCAGCACTTTGGGAGGCTGAGGCAGGCAGATCACAAGGTCAGGAGTTTGAGAAGAGCCTGGCCAATATGGTGAAACCCTGTCTCTACTAAAAATACAAACATTAGCTGGGTGTAATGGCAGGTGCCTGTAGTCTCAGCTACTTGGGAGGCTGAGGCAGGAAAATCGCTTGAACCTGGGTGGTGGAGGTTGCAGTGAGCCAAGATGGTGCCACAACACTCCAGCCTGGGCAACAGAGTGAAACACTGTCTCAATTAAAAAAAAAGGGGGGGCAGTATGAACCACAGCTAAACTATAATCAATTAGAGAGTAAGCCAAAGCATCTCAAACTATATCATCAGTTATCAGGCAGTAATATGCAATTTCTAAAACCTAACTTAAATGCAGCTTTTAAAGACATTTTAAATGTGTCAGTTTAGTCACATTTATTGAATAAAGTTAGTAAACGGGTATCTCTTGAAAAATGAGAGCTCCAGGGAATTAAAAAATGTAAAGTTCCCATTTCCTTTCTGTGTTAACACAGCTAATTATGATCTTTACTAAACATGCATAAGTCAACAGAACTCAGTATTTCACCAAATTAAAAACAAGAATTATATTAGAGAAATGAAACCCAAAAGAGAAATGGTCATGTAACTAACCACAGTCAAGGAGTTCTTGCAGTTATTTGAAGTCTGTGGGCTTGAAATAGGAATTCTTATGGGTGTTTGGGGAATATATTTTCTGTTGAGTCCTATACTAGTAAGATTTTCAACACAAGGTGACTCTGGGTCTCGCCTTGTAGGAAGAGTGCTGAGAAAATATTTCATCTGCTCTTTCTCCATAAGGAGCTTCATGCTGATCACTGCTATTTTCTTATTTGATCTGTAAAGATAGCAAAGACACACGCTTAGTATTTCATTTTTCCTCTAATGATTCTTAATGACTTGCAGTTTTTAAAAACTTGCCCTGAGAGCAAACCAAATTATCCACTAAACAGTGTTTTCACACTGAAGATGTGTGAGAGCATACCTGTTGTAAGCAAGTATAATTTTAAAATCATTCTAAAGAAGCACCTGTGTTTCTAAGGTGATTTATACTGAACAAGCAGTACAAACAAAGTAGACAGGGAAGAGAAATGGCTATCAGTGATATATGGCTCAACAGGTAACACTTGCTGCCTTCTAAAAGGGCTCTACTTGTGAGATTCTGAAGATTCCATTAGAAATACTCATATTTAAAGGGTAACAATGTGAGAAAAGAATATGTTGATTTGCTTGATTATAAGAACCACTTCACTAGAAATAATTGTATCAAAACATCATGTTGTACTCCTTAAGGTAGGTTAAGAAAACTAAAATGAACAACAACAAAAAAATCTAGGAATACTTGTGTTTAGCAAACAAATTTTAGGTTTCACCCTTGTGCATTTCACCCATTATCTAGGAACAATTAAGCATTTGGCACTGAGGAATAATTCATTCAGAACAACAACTCCTGGGGGAGAACTAGATTGGCTGGTTGGTGATCAAAAAGAACTAAAGCATGTCTGAAGGCAATTAGCCCCCAGCACTGTGACCAAGGCACTGGAGGTGGGGCTTTTTCCTTCTGCCTTCCACACACCCCCTCAGGCTGAACAAGGTTTTTTTTTTTATACTTTAAGTTTTAGGGTACATGTGCACAACATGCAGGTTAGTTACATATGTATACCTGTGCCATGTTGGTGTGCTGCACCCAGTAACTCATCATTTAACATTAGGTATATCTCCAAATGTTATCCCTCCCCCATCCCTCCACCCCATGACAGGCCCTGGTGTGTGATGTTCCCCACTTCCTGTGTCCATGTGTTCTCATTGTTCAATTCCCACCTATGAGTGAGAACATACAGTGTTTGGTTTTTTGTCCTTGCGATAGTTTGCTGAGAATGATGGTTTCCAGCTCCATCCACGTCCCTACAAAGGATATGAACTCATTATTTGTTATGGCTGCATAGTATTCCATGGTGTATGTGTGCCACATTTCCTTAATCCAGTCTATCATTGTTGGATATTTGTGTTGGTTCCAAGTCTTTGCTATTGTGAATAGTGCTGCAATAAACATACGTGTGCATGTGTCTTTATAGCAGCATGGTTTATAATCCTTTGGGTATATACCCAGTAATGGGATTGCTGGGTCAAATGGTATTTCTAGTTATGTTTTAACCACTTTGTGAATTACACTTCTTTAAATTCCTTGATAAGTATTCCCTATTTCACAAGGATGCCTTTCTGTAACATCTTGAAAATGTTACACAAATAGTCTTTCTTGAGGCACCCTCTAGTGATAATACTAAAGATCACAATCAAAAATGATTGTGCCCAGAGTAGCAGTACCACTTGAAACTTTGGGTTTAGGTTGTGATCTACCAAAAAATAAATTAAACTCATTAATATTTCTATTTAGGAAAATTCTGACAAGCAATTTTATAACAAGATCACATTATTAATTATAAAGCTTCAAAAATACTTAGTGACAAAAACTAACAGATCAGGTTAACTACATGAGACTTTTCAGGGGAAAAAAGCCATACAAAAGCAAAAAAAAAAAAAGAGAGAGAAAGAAATGGGACAGAAACTATCCTTGACTAACATTTTAAAGGTAAGATTATTTACTAACATTATTTTCTGAAATTACATTATTAGATTAGCATTCACTTCCTACTAATCTCCTGAAGCCATCTCACTAAAAATTATGCTTTCAAAACAAATTAATGAGCTTAATTCATTTTCTATGAGTGTATGTTTTGACTTACTTTGTTAATTTTTTTGACATAGAATTGTTAGCTTTCAATGATGCTGCAAAGGCTTCCTTATATTCTTCTAATTCGGTTGTAATCTCTTCATAAGCAGTTTTCATTTCTGAGAATTTATATTCCACATCTTTAAGTGTGAGTTCTTTCTTATTTAGTGAAGCCATATTATCCTTGTTTAACTGCTCTAATTGTTTTTCATATTGTGCTTGTTCCTAAAACAAAGGAAAAGAATACACTTTTAAAACAATTATAACCTAATTATTATATGTTTGTTGCCTTTCATTTTGAGTCAGTGATTCAAAGAGCAATTGTGAACATGTTAGTAAAAGAGGCTGAAGCTTAAAATATTTATCAGCAAGATCAAAACTAATAACTGAATTCAGAACTGTCTGATTTATAAAAATTTGAAATCATAATTATGTTAGTATTAATGTAATCTGCTCATATAAAAAGTAATAGAATCCATTCATAATTTTAAAAAGTGATTAATGAACAATGTAGCTTAAGACCAATTCAAAAGTATCACATAATTTTGAAATCACAATTTTCTTATGCCAACTGATCTTAATCATCAAATGACTCCACAGTGAGAATCATTACTCTGAAAGATTGATTTTGTTATAATAATAATGGAAATGTAAATATTTAAAAGAAAAAACAGATGCCATTTTTTTTCTAGAACTCTACAAAGCAAATTGCTACAAGAGAGGCAGAGGAAACATAATATATACATAACCAAAATATAATTTGCAGTAAAATAAATGAAAGCACATTACAGATAAACTTACCTGATTTAAAAAACTAACCTGTAAATGGATTTCTTCTAATTTTTCTACTGCCTGCATTGCCTTTTCATCTAGCTCCAATTTATATTCTTGTAGTTTACTAAGTTCTACCCTATTGTTTTCCATATGTGTCTTAAGATTTAATATTTCTTCTTTCAACATCTTTTTATCCTCCTCAAGTTTTTCACATTGCTGTTGTACTTTTTTCATAGATAAAAACTCCTGTTGAAGAACTTGATTGTCTTTAGCCAAATTGACACATTTTGAAGATAAAGCTTCCTTCTCTGCCGTAAGGTCATCAAACTGCATGAATAAAATAATATAGCTTGATAATGAAGTAGGCTGAGAATAATCTAATACAAAACCAATAGCAAATTTTGAAATGCATTTACTTGCAATAAAATGTTATCTGTAATGCAGTGGATTTTTCAAATGTGAACCCTTAAATTACTCAGAATTTTAAGAAAAAAGTTAAAGCTACCATGAGTCACAAAAATATATTATTTGCTATCATCATCTTTGCCACAGAACTTTTGCACTTCATCTTACTTTTATTTTTCTGATAATTCATTTTTGTTCCTCCTTAGATGGCACTAAGTTATCTCTTAGTAAAAAGTGTCTAACCACCTTCCCTCATTATCATTCCCCATAATATGTCAAAAAAAAGTTTCAGAGATATCATATTGAGTTATTTAGGCCAAAGTCAATAAATGGCTCTCAGAATAAGACTTTGAAAATAATATAACACTCTATACTAGGCATGGTGGCTCATTCCTGTAATTGTAGCAATTTAAAAGCCTGTGCCAGAATGATCACTTGAGGCCAGGAATTTGAGATCAGCCAGAGCAACATAGTGAGACCCCCATGTCTACAAAATTTTTTTTTTAATTAGCTGGGCATGGTGGCTCATGCCTGTAGACCCAGCTAGTTGGGAGACTGAGGCAAAAGGATGGCTTGTACCCAGAGTTCAGGGCTGCAGTGAATTATGACCACATCACCGCACTTCTGCCTGGATGACAGACAAAGACCATATCTCAAAAAAACACAAAATAATGAACCCTGTAAATAAGGATTCTGATGCCATAAGCCTTTCCTTAAACTGCAAATGTTTCATGCTAATTTGAATTGCATTTTAAGAAGTAATGATTCTTGGGGTAAAGGCCATAGAATACACACCCAGAAATAAATCCACATATTTACAGCCAACTGATTTTGGACAAAGGTGCCAAGAACATACACTGGGGAAAGGACAGTCTCTTCAAATGAATGGCACTGGGAAAACTAAATATCCATGTGGAGAAGAATGATACTAGCTTCCTATGTAACAGCACATAATGAAATAAACTCAGAATTGATTGAAGACTGACATTTAAGGCCTAAAATTATGAAACCACTCTAAGTAAATGTAGGAAAAATGCTTGAGGACATTAGCCTGCACAAAGATTTTTATGGGTAAGACATCAGAAGCATAGGCAAAAACCAAATGATAGACAAATGGTATGACATTAAGATAAAGAGCTTCTGCCCAGCAAACTGAGTGAAGAGAAAACCAGTGGAATGGGAGAAAATATTGTCAACTATTCATCTAATAAGGGACTAGTATCCAAAATATACAAGAAACTCAAAAAACTTGACAGTAAAAAAAAATCTGAGTTCAAAATTGGGCAAAATATCTAACTATACTTTTCTTTAGAAAAAAGAAATACAAATAGCCAATAAATAATTTTTTAAATGCTCAGTATCACTAATTCTCAGGGAAATAAAAATCAAATCTTCAATGTGATACAATCTTGCTTCAATTTGAATAAAATGCTATCATTGAAAAGACAAAAAAATAACATATGCTGGTGAGGTTCCAGAGAACAGTAAACTCTAACATGCTGTTGGTGGGAAGGTAAATTAGTGCAGCCACTATAGAAAACAACATGAGGTTTTCTCAAAAAGCTAATAATGGGACTGCCAAGGAATCCGGCAAACCCACTATTGGGTATTCAGGCAATAGAAAAGAAAACAATAGATCAAAAAGATACCTGTACTCGTATGTTTATTGTGGCACTATTCACAATAGCTGATGTATGGAATCAACCTGCATGTCCATAACCAAATGAATGGACAAAAAACTGTGGCACACAAACACAGTAGAATACTATTCACCATATAAAGGAATTCAATCCTGTTATTCGTGGCCATGTGGATCAGTCTGAGGGATGGTATGTTAAGTGCAGACACAGAAAGATAAACACTGCACATTCTCACTCATATGTGGGAGCTAAAGAAAAACTGAGGGCTGGGCAACATGGCTATTGCCTGTAATTTCCTAGCACTTTGAAAGACCAAGGCAGGAGAATCACTTGAGGCCAAAGCTCCAGAGCACCCTGGACAACATAGGTAGATAGCTCTACAAAGTCAAAAATCAGACAGGTGCAATGGTGCATGCCCATAATCCTAGCTGCTCAGGAGACTGAGGTGGAAGGATCACATGAGCCCAAGAGTTTGAGGCTGCAGTGAGGTATGAACAAGCCACTGTCTCTAGTCTGGGTGACTACAGTTGCCCAGAGCCCAGACTAGACTAGCAAGGCCCTGTCTCTTAACAACAACAAAAAAGCTCACAGAGGTAGGGAAGGGGAGGATGGTTAATGGATACTGAATTACAGTTAGATAAGAGAAATGAGTTCTGGTGTTCTGTGGCATTGTAGGGTGAATATGGTTAACTATGATTTATTGTATATTTTTAAAAAGGCAGAAGATTTTGAATGTTCACAATTCAAAAAATGAAAAATGGTTGAAGTAGTAAATGTGCTAGTTAGCTTGATCATTACACACTAAATACATGTATCAAAATATCACTCTATTGGCCAAAATTATGTATATACATGTCAATTAAAAGAGAAGCTATATTTATCCCATTAAAAAAACAGAATATGGGCAATCCTTACTGACTTCCTTCTAATGAATAGAATGCAGTAAAAGGGATATCATGTGGCTTCCCTATCTCAGACTGCTTTCCCTTTGAACTCAGCCCCCAGATTGTGAGTGAGATCAGGCCAGAGAGACAGCCTGGGAGTGTCAGTGTCAATATTCATGCTGCCTGCTCCAACCAAGGTTCCAGCCAATGGCCAGCATCAACCATCAAACACATGGGTGAGCAAAGCTTCAGAGGATTCCATTTCCCCAACTGATCAGCTATTCCTAGGGAAGCTGAGGGGAGCAGAGATGACCTGTCCTGGCTAAGCTTTTTTCAAACCACAGGTTCATGAACAAAATAAATGTTTTTCTTTTAAGCCACAAAACTCTGGATAATTGTTAGAAAAATAAGTTTTAAAAAGAGACAACAGGAAACATAACTTATGCAGAGAAAAGAGTCTCCTTTAAAGTAGGATCTAATAAATGTTGAGATTAATTTATTGATGGCAAACATTATTGAGAAGCAGTAGATAACCAGGAGAGAGACATAAGCTGCTGAGGAGGAACATTTCCTAAAACCCCCTTCAATTATGAACTCTCATAACAAGGCAAGGGTGTCTCCTTACAATTTCCCCTCAAGTTAGGAAATAAGACTGCAAAGAAAGAAGATGTATGATTTGAAAAACAACTAGAAATACTTGGTTAGATAACCAAAATCAGACATTTGCCTGATTTCAGTTAATGAAAATTCTAAAAGAATAAGCTTTGAGTATTTATTAATCAATCTAGTATTCAATTTTCATTTTCCTTTTCTCAATGAGGAAATTAGAACATTATGGAATGATTTTTAGTCTTCACAGAAGTAAAATAAGCACAGTATGCTTTGAGTGTTAAGACATCAAATGCAATTTCTCCTTTATCTTACTTCAAGCTTGCTTGTATGGAGAAGTTAAGACCATCCCATCTCTGTATTATACCACAATGCTTCTCTACAGCACACAACTTGGCTCTGAAATTTCAAAAGTCAAAATACTAATCTACTATTTGTCTCCAATAAATTGCCTGAACATTACCTGATTTTGAAGTGCTGCACTCCTAAGACTTTTTCTTGGAATGCGTTAAACTTTATATCCCAAGAATCCTCTACTGAGCTAGAAAGCAGAGCTATGCATCTCTGTTTCAGTAAAAGGAGGTCAATACAGGGAACTGTGGTTTCTGAGAATGGAAGATCTGCACCAAGTAAAGGATTAGATGCAGTGCTACCCAAGAGAACCAGCTACCAGGTGGAAAGAGGATCTGCGAACTACAACATGATGACTTCACATGATTTCCACTGAGGAAAGCTGGCAGCTCAGACTTCTCCTTCCTGGATGGTAAACATCTATGGAAGATTCTATGAATTATAATGAGTTAGCAAAACATAATACACTAAATATTAGACTACATCAGCAGATCCTGTGATGAAAACTTACTGAAAATATAACTATAGAGGGAGGCAATGGAAAAGAGACTAAAGGTTTGAATAGAGAAAAAAAGAGTGTCTTGTAAGCCTGACTTGCCATCATGTCTTAGAGAAAGTAAGGTATAAGCTGGCCAGAGATTCCTTTGAGGCACAAAAGGTGAAGTTAAAGATATTCCACTAAATTTAATTTTTATTATAAGACAACTGGTAATATGCAACATGCTTGAAAAAAACTTCTCATTAAATTCAATTTGGCCTTGGCATAAGAATAGATATAAACAAACTAAGAATTGATAATCTACAAATAAACCTGCACATTTACAGTCAATTGATTTTATACAAGGTTAACAAAAGAACAGAATGGGAAAAGAATAGTCTTTTCAACAAATGGTGCTGCGACAACTGGATATCCACATGCAAAAAATAAATAAAGTAAGAAGAAAACCCTGGCATAAATCTTTGTGACTGCATTTGGCAGTGTTTTCTTAGCTATGACTCCAAAGGAAAAATGGACTCAATGAACTTCAAAATTGAAAACTGCTGTGCTTGAGAAGACAGTATCAAGAAGTGAAAAGGTAAGATACTGAGTAGAAGAAAGTATTTGAAAAGCATGTATCTGATAAGGGACTTACATATGTAGGATATATAAAGAACCTTTGCAATTCATAAATAACAAGATAACCCAATTTTAAAAATGGGCAAAGAATTTGAATAGATATTTCTGCAAAGAAGATATAAAGATGGATAATAAGCACATTAATAGATGCTTAATGTAATTAGTCATTAGGAAAAAGTAAATCAAAACCACATGTGGTATCACTTCACACCACAGGATGAAACCTTTATTCAATAAAAAAGAGAAAATAAGTGTTAGGAAAAATGTAAAGAAATTAAAGCCCTTATCCAATGCTGCTGGGGATGTAAAGTGGTGCAGCCACTTTGGAAAACAAACTGGCAGCTCCTCAAAAGGTTAAGCATGAAGTTACCATACGACCCAGAAATTCCAGTCATGAGTATATACTCCAGAAAATCAAAAACATATGCAAGCACAAAAACTCATACATAAATGTTTACAGCAGCATTATTAATAAGAGTGAAAAAGTGGAAAGAACCAAAACGTCCATCACCTTTGGGTGGGAAAGAACCCAAAGGTCCATCAGCTGGTGAATGGATAAATAAACTGTTTGATGTATCCATACAATGGAATATCACTCAGCAATAAGAAGAAACTAAGTACTGATACTGTATTAGGAGGAGACAGCAAAATGCCTAGGCAGATAAGGAAGGGTCCCTGGAGAATCCCCAACAAGCCTCACAAGTGTTTACACCAGACGTTATGTGCAGATAAGGGAACCTGGACTTGTCTTGCCTGGACATGCCGGCAGCAGACCCGAGGCCCACAAGCACTGGGGGGATGGGGTGGAGTCACCAGGAATTCACGCCTTATGCAGAGCAGGAGCCTGGCCGCTTCAGCTCCTGTGCTCCTGGTATTCAATTGTGAGGTGGAAACCTGTTTGCAGGACGCCCCTCTTTGCTGAGAGCTTTCCTTTCACTTAATAAATTCTGTCCTCCTCACCCTTCAATGTGTCTGTGTGCTTAATTTTTCCTGGTCATGAGAGAAGAACCCAGATTGAGCTGAACTAAGGAGCAAAAACCCTGCATCAATACCTGCTGCAGCACAGATGCAGCATGGAAAATTATGCTAAGTGAAATAAGCCAGTCACAGTAGACCACTTGCTTTTCATTTCAGAGGCTTATAGGCAAATCTATACAAAGAAGGTGGGTGGTTACCTAGGGCTGAGGGAGGAAGGGAAAACTAGTGAAGATAGCTAAATTATGTGGGGTTTGTTTTTAGGGTGATGAAAATGTTCTACAATTGATTGTAATGATGACTGCATAACTCTCTGAAAATACTAAAGTTAATAAATTGTATATTTTAAATGAGTGAATTGCATGGTGTGTTCATTATTTATCAATAAACCTGTTACCCCCCACCCCAAATTAATTTGGTACTAGTGATTTTGGTACTAGTAATCTGGAGACAGGTACTGCTTGGTTTCAGATCACTGGCCAGGGTTCAGGGCCTAAGAGAATCAACACCATGTCCTTTTCATAGAAAAAGAGATTTATATTTTAAAAGCTATCCTTTTCATTAGTTTCAAGTCTGTAAAATTAAATGAAAAATCTTTCACTGCTTAAAGCACTGACAGATTTATATTGAGGAATAAGACCTTGTTTTCCTTGGCCCCAATTTCTATCTAAAGGGTCTGGGAATCACACCCTTCAAACTATCAAATCTCATCAGATGGGTTTTATTAACTCTTATAATGTGGCTTCCTTTCTAACCTGATTCTGGTGCAGCATCACAGAGAGAAGAAGCTGAAGGAAATCAAAATATTTTACCCCCAAATATATTTTTTTTGTCATATTTTGAAATGGCTGCTGCAGGGCCAAGAGATTGAAATGGCCCTCATTAATGTAGCCCAATCTCTCCCCTTCTAGGTCTTCCCAGATCTGGGGAAGATTAACTAAGAGCCTGAGGCATTTAAAGTCTGAAAAGATATATTTACCCTCTATTTTCTCAACATATTTTGGCAGAATTTGGGTTTTTCCATTATCAATATTTTCAAAAATTACATGATTTTTAATACCAAAACTGATTTAAAATTACCATGGAATATAAATTATTCTATTATAAATTATATTATAAATTATTCTATTATACATGCATTTGTATGTTCATTGCAGCACTATTCACAACAGTAAAGCCATGGAATCAACCCAGATGTCCATCAGTGATAGACGGGATAAAGAAAATGTGGTACATATACACCATGGAATACTATGGAGCCATAAAAATGAATGAGATCATGCTTTTTGCAGGGATATGGATGAGCTCAAAGCTGATATCTTCAGCAAACTAATGCAGGAAGAAAAAAACAAACACTGCATCTTCTCACTTATAAGTGGGAGCTGAATGATGAGAACACATGGACTCGGGGAGGGGAACAACAAACACTGGGGTCTGTTAGGGTCAGGAGGGAGAGCATCAACATCAATAGCTAATGCCTGCAGGGCTTAATATCTAGGTGATGGATTGATAGGTGCAGCAAACCAACATGACACACGTTTACCTATATAACAAACCTGCACGTCTCACACATGTAATCTAGACCTTAAGATAAAATAATTTTTTTAAATTACCTTCTGTTTTAGCTTCTTAATCAGAATATCCATTTTCAGTTGATCTGTTTTTAAGTCTCCATGGCAATCAAAATCTTCATTTCCAAATACATTTAACATATTTATTGTCATTTCCAGGAGTTTCTTATATCTGCAGAAATGTACAGAATTAGTAAGTCAAGTATTTTTAAGAGTAAATATTTAATAATTGTTTAAACATCTGTTATGGCATATGGAAGAAACAAATCTATAAACTATGTTCCTTTCAGTTTCAACTGAACATAGTTTGAAAGCATTCTATATGAAATTATAATCTTAGATAAATAATATGAAGAACAATTTTATGGCATATATGGCAGGTAAAGTGATATTATAGCCATACAGTGTTTTTGTTTTGTTTTTTGTTTTGTTTTGAGATGGAATTTCACTCTTGTTGCCCAGGACAAAGTGCAATGGTGTGATCTCAGCTCACTGCAACCTCTGCCTCCTGGACTCAAGTGATTCACCTGTCTCAGCCTCCCAAGTGGCTGGGATTACAGGTGTGTACCACGACGCCTGGCTCATTTTGTATTTTTAGTAGAGACGGGGTTTCACTGGTCAGACTGCTCTTGAACTCTTGACCTCAAATGATCCACCCACATTGGCCTCCCAAAGTGCTGGGATTACAGGTGTGAGCCACCACACCTGGCCTAACCATACACTTTTTGTAAATAAACTACTCATATCCATGTTGGTATGCTAAGTAAAATAACCTATTACTAAATATAAGCCATAACCCAGAGATGAGTAACCAAGATAAAAAAGTAAAACACATACATTTAAAAAGACACAAAAGTACATTTTGATACCCACTGAGCACAGTCTATCAGAAGAAAAAAAAGTACACACAAAAAGCATCAAGGAGATCATTCAATGTAGAAAAAGAGAAGAAAACATCTTTAATATCTGAGTTGAGGAGAAAAAGGATACAGGCAGTTTTAGAAAAAAGGAAAGGGGCAGAGAGATGTGTGACGATTTAAAGACTTTGAAGAAGAGATCTAGACATCTTTGCTGACATAATGTCAACAAAATAAAAGAGATACAAAACCATGTAGAGAAAGGCAATGACAGAAAAATGTTGATTCTAATCAGAAAACCAAATTAAGTGCTCAGTAAATAAATAGAAAAGTAGCTGTGTTCAGGGCTTCAAAGACAGATTCCATTGTTTCAAAAAAAAATCTGTGATCAAAACATGAATGTTCATTTTACTTTTTAAGTTATACATATATTTTTATATATATGAAATTTATTTATGTAAAACAAGTTTAATAACATGTATACTTCATGTATACAACAGAGGTACTCATGTACAATGAGTAAATTTCCACGTTTTATATCTAAAAGAAAAAGAAGCAGAAACAAAATATAAGCTACATATCAAGATAAATTTGATGTTAAAGAATGACACAAACAGGTCTTCTTTAAACAATTTGAATGCAGCAGAGGATACTACAAAAGGAAGAAAAAATGACCACAGACAGCAAAAAATATCTTCAGAAATAAAAATTCAAACTAGATAATGAAGAGTGCACTGGACATTATATGTCCAAGGCGTGGTCATTGTTTTCAAAATCATTAAAGAATAAGTGGCCGGGCATGGTGGCTCATGTCACTTTGGGAGGCCGAGGCGGGCAGATCACGAGGTCAGGAATTCGAGACCAGCCTGACCAACTTGGCAAAACCCCGTCTCTAATAAAAATACAAAAATTAGCCGGGTGTGGTCGCACATGCTTGTAATGCCAGCTACTCAGGAGGCTGAGGCAGGAAAATTGCTTGGAGGCATAGGTTGCAGTGAGCCAAGACTGCGCCATTGTACTCCAGCCTGGGAAACAAAGCCAGACTTTTTCTCAAAAAAAAAAAAAAAAAAATATTTTGGCATTCAAAAAAAATTTCACCTTGCCCCAGCAGCTCAGCTGACTCCCGCCCCCATGACACACATGTCTAAAAAGTTGTGCTGTGAGTTTCTGAAATACATTTTAAAATAGAATTCATTTAATTATGAAAATGCAAACATAAAATGAATTTGTATCTAGGTTTTAGTCAAGTAAAATTAGAGTTAAATCAATTAATAAATGGCTAACATGTTCTACAATATGAAAACCATACCCAGTTGCCTCTTCTTCTAATTCATCATTTTTCTTTCTTATTCGATTCACATTATACTTCAGTGATGATATTAACTCAAAAAGTTTTCTTAATTCTTCATTTTCTTTTTTAGGCTTAAAAAAATTGTTTAAAATTATTTTTGTAAAATCTGGAGACCCTCTTTTATCTCAAAAATATTATTTCTCATAAGTGGATGAGTAATATGTATTTAGGCAGGTGTATAAAGTGCATTTTATAAACCTGATGCCAATAAGGTCAGATTTCAATCATAGTCACTTTTCTTAAAACTGCTAAAAATGATTCAAATTTTCATCATTATCTTTTCTGAAATTTAAACTGCCAACAATGTTTGTTACAAATGAGGGTTTTTACACACAAAATACTAAGGGTTAGTTAAAAAAAAAAGAGTAGTTATATTTACATTTTAGTTTTTAAAGATGCTCCAGAAATATTGTTTTTAATAGTTTAAGATATTCCAAGTTTTCTTAAATTACATCTTACTAAGACAAATTTTAGAAAACTCTTATCTAGTTCCCATTACATTTTTCATCCTCATCTGTCTTCAGGCTGAGCTAAATACTGTCATTCTAAGTATTCACCCATAGGTTACAGTTTTTCCCTTTCTCTTAACCATTTCTCTTTAAATAAAGTTTATTTTTTCTATAATAAACAAAAACAACTTTTGTCTACTTTTTGTGGCTTTTCTATTATCCTGTTTCTCCCCTTCCATTGGACTCTATGACACATGGTCTCATTCAGAAATCTTTTTTCATCAATTATTGTGTTTTTTATACTGAAATCTGATTTTTAATAATTCCAATAAAAAAGTCCAACGGTCATGAAGTACTTTATCCTGCTTTACTCAGCAGAGCAGTGACCAAATGCTCCCTCTGCTCCTCTGACCCCACTTCCTTTCTAAATGCAGCGACCTCTGTTCTTCAGCCCTATCCCTTTCTATTCCTCTGACCCCGCCTCCTTTCTAAATGCAGCGACCTCTGTTCTTCAGCCCTATCCCTTTCTATTCCTCTGACCCCACTTCATTTCTAAATTTAGCAACCTCTGTTCTTCAGCCCTATCCTTTTCTGGTTTTTTGTTTTGTCTTTGTTTTTTGTTTTGAGATGGAGTCTCCTACTGTCACCCAGGTTGGAGTGCAGTGGCATGATCTCGGCTCACCGCAACCTCCACCTCCTGGATTCAAGCGATTCTCCTGCCTCAGCCTCCCAAGTAGCTAGGATTACAGGCATGTGCTACCACACCCAGCTAATTTTTTGTATTCTTAGTAGAGATGGGGTTTCACTATGTTGGTCAGACTGGTCTTGAACTCCTGACCTCATAATCTGCCTGCCTTGGCCTCCCAAAGTGCTGGGATTACGGGTGTGGCCACCACGCCCAGCAGCTATTTCACTTTTTAAATTCTCTCAGGACTCCTAAAATCTCAAAACTTTGACCTAGATTCCCTAATCTACATTTCCAGCTCTGACCTTTTTCTTGAGGTCTCTTCCTTCTAGTACACATATTATAGACAATATTCTCCACCACATGCTCATACATTGCTACTTGGTGCAGATTACTTTTGTAGATAGTGAATCTTGTCTATTTTATGTTGGTTCTTATTGATGTTACTTTGAGTATACTGTTATTTTCTAATCTCAAAGGGGGACTATCTCACTGTTACGATACTAACCAGTATACTTTGTCTTTTTTTCATTCTTTCTTCTTTTTTAGACCAATATACTTTGTCCCTTTTTCTTCTTTTTTTGAGATGGAGTCACACTGTGTCATCCAGGCTGGAGTGCAGTGGTGCCATCTCAGCTTACTGCAACTTCTACCTCCTGGGTTCAAGTGATTCTCCTGCCTCTGCCTCGCAAGTAGCTGGGACTACAGGTGCACACCACAATGCCTGGCTAATTTTTGTATTTTCAGTAGAGACAGGGTTTCACCATGTTGGCCAGGCTGTTTTTGAACTCCTGACCTCAGGTAATCCACCCCTCTCAGCCTCTCAAAGTGTTGGCATTACAGATGTGAGCCATGGAACCCAGCCCTCTTTTTCTTTGATAATGAAAACTTTCCCATGAGAATCAGATTATCAATTGTTTGCCTTTGTTTTCTTTTAAAGAATTTCCTTTTCCATAGAGATATGGCATGATGAACATCTTGTTCTAAAGTTTCTTTTGGGGGACACTTAACTATGTCATTGGGAAGCTTCAGTAAGTAGAGATCTCCCTTCTTCCCATTCAAGATTCTTCATCTCAAAATGGTGTCCACCAAATGTCTTAATCCAGGTAGTCCCTTGCTTAGAAATTCATGAAATAAGAACCTTCTCGAGAAGTTAGAGGCTATTGATTGAGATGGTTTAAAGCTGCCCCTTATTATATGTTTTACTCCCAAGGTAGACATCAAAGTGGCTAATAATTCTATGTCTGATATCTAACTCACTTCTATGGGAATCTATACAGCATGTTTTATTTATGAGACAGAGTCTCCCTCTGCTACCTAGGCTGGAGTGCAGTGGCTTGATCACTGCTCACTGCAGCCTCAATATTCCAAGCTCAAACGACCCTCCTACCACAGCCTCCCAATGTAGCTGGGACTACAGGCATGCACCACCATGCCTCAGCTAAGTGTTTAAAAAAATTTTTTTTTTTTTTTAGAGACAGGGTCTCACTATAGTGCTCTGGCTGGTCTCAAACTCCTGGGCTCAAGCAATCCTACTGCCTCAGCCTTCCAAAACCAGGTGTTTAACTGGGGACTAACATGAAGCACTTAGAAGACTACATGGAACATAGTGAGCTACATAAAATATTTGCTATTAGCATAATAATTTTATTGTATATCTTAACAAAATTGTGTATTTTACGCAGGTGGCATGCCAATGGAAGTAGTCTCCTATAGCTGCACTGAATCATTCTTAACACTGAGAGTTGCAGCAAATGGGGGACATAATTTATAACTTACTTTTCTCTCTGTATGACTCATTAGGCAATGACTATGTATGTACTACAATGTAAATAGCACCTCCTGGATGGAATAGTACGTAACTGAGATGACCAGCAGAGACAGGCTAAAGACACTGAGCTGAAAACCCTGGACTCTATTGCTAAGTCAAGGCTCCTGAATCCGTTCCCTCTGAGCAACTGTTGCTGTGGTGCTGCCTTCACAAGCACTCTGCTGAGCACTCAGATTGAGGGGCTGTGCTATCCTTCATCAGACAAGCTGCACCCAGAACTGTTCAGCTGACAGAGTGGGAGCAGTCCAGAAACACAGTAATGGCTGCATAGTGAAAAAAGGCCAATTTAGATTCTTTTTCATATAGAGAAAAACATAAACACGTGACTGAACGCATCTCCTGTATTAGACTAATTGGGTTAGATTTGATATTTAATTGCTAAAAATATATTTAGAATATAACCTTACTGTGTCAAGGTCTCAAAGAAGAAATAATTGGTATGGTATAAAGGATTGAATTGTATGCCACAAACTTCTAAGCTAAAATATTTTCAATGTATGCAAGGATAGGTGGCATACATATTATATATTATTCCCCCATTAAGCAAATTTATAATGAGAGAAAATTATCTTCCATAAAAAAATAAAAGCCATGTAAAATTAAGGACTAAGTTTTTCAGCACAGACTAGACAACGATTGCTAACACATAAGGTCAATGACAGAACAGTCAGAGAAAGCTTCATGAAAACAAAAAAATTGTCTGCCAGGTCTGAATGAATGAGGCTAGATGAACAGAAACTGAGAAGGCAGAAAGGATACCATGAGCAAGACAAGTGCTGAAATCTGCCCAATTAACTCTGAGGATAAAGTCCAATGGCAGGGAAATAAAAACCCGTGTCCACATAATAACCTGTAAGTGAATGTTCACAGCAGCATTTTTCATAATAGCTAAAAAGTGGAAACTAACCTAAAGGGCCATCAACTGATGAATGAATGGAAAACCAGTATAGCCATGGAATAGAATACCATTTAACTGTAAGAAGAAATAAACTACGAATGTGTGCTAAAACATGCATGAATTCTGAAAACATTATGCTAAGTGAAAAAGCCAGTCACAAAGGACTACATATTGTATAACTCTATGTATATGAAATATGCAGAACAGGCAAACATATGGAGACAAAAGTAGACGGTGGTTGCCTACAACAGGGGTAGGTGGAGGGACATGGAGGAAGGCTGCAGTCATGCCTAGGAGATGTGGGGTCACTTTTCAGGGTGATGAAAATGCTTTGAACATACTAATAGACACTGAGTTGTACATTTTAAATGGTTGAACTGTCTGATATGTGAATGACATCTCAGTGAATCTTTTTAAAATCCAAAGGCAGGATCAAGATAATTTTCTCAACTCTTAATTTTTGATGTACATGCTATATCAAATCTAAATATTTCTACAGTTTTACAGTAATTTTAAATAAAAGATAGATAAAGAAAATGCCTAACTTTTCAAATAGTTTGTAAATTAACTTAAACATGCACATTTCAAAGAATAGTATAATGGCCTTTCTGTACAAGTTAACCTAGAATCTGTGAAACAAATAGACACAGATTCTGTGTCCATTCACAAAAGTGAAGAAATAAGACAATTTTCTGGAACATTCCATGAAACATTCTCCTCTGATTTAATCTGGCCTGCCTCATCAGAGCAATACAAAAATTACTTAAAAATACTGTTTAACAGGAAAAAAGTCCATTTTCTATGAGGAATGATGTATAATTCCCAACTTTTCCAAGGGTACATATTGTAAGAGAAAAGGTATGCAATGGTTTTTCAAAATGGTAGAATGAAAGTCACAATATAAAAAAATAAGTATATTATAAAGATAGTAAAATGGAAATCATTCATTATAATGAGAATAAAAAATCAAGCTTCTGCCAAAATTAGTATCCTAAAACACGTTATATAATTCAACTAGCTACAGAATAACTGTTGACATGTTAAATTCCATACATACTTGACTTTCCACTTGAAATAATTTCTTCTTTGAGGCCTGTGTCTCATCCAAATTAATGTGACAACGTGATATACCTTCCAGTGGAGACTCTAACGTCGTTAATTTTTTTACACTGTCAGCCACTTCTTGTTGAAGTTGTCTCACAACCACCTGATAAAATATTTGTTACTGATTTTATAAATTGCCTTATTATTAAATTATGTTAATAATGTTTAATTCTAACATATCTACTTTGAAAATTATCACCACACATATCAATTCACCTTCTTTTAATCACATGTACACATTTTTATTTATTACTGAATTCAGTGAGGGATGCAGAATATGTTCTCTTCCTGCCAAATTGGTATTCTCTTACTTACACAACAGATTCATTCCAACATTCAATCATCTCAGAAGCTCAACTCAGCCTCAAAGTTCCTAACATATTCAATCACCTGTTCAAATCCTTCCAACAGATTCCTATCTCAGAATAAAAGTAAAATTCCAATGGCCTTTGAGGCCCTAGGTAAAAAGGCCTCTACCTCCCTCTCTGACTTCAAAGCTCCTACAACTCCCTCCTGTAATTACTCCATTCCCACTGTATGTGAAGCCTGCCACCCCTCAGTCTGAAAATGGAGACGTAATGCCTAACTCGTAAATCACAGACAGCTACAAGTATCTTTGTACTGAACAAAATTATATTCCAGTGATAGTCATTGAGCCTTGAAATAAAAATTATGAGCTAATTATTAATATAAATATTCAAAGTAAACTATAAATACCAGTGGGAAGACTAAACCAAATATAGTTTTGCTAAGTTTTACCACATTTATCCTAAATTATGATTTTATAACAAGTAGGTGCCTTTTAAACATTACGTGGTCATAAAAATACATAATTTGACATATTTTCAGATTTGTTAAATTAATATGAATAATAACAAAGCTATACCAACTAAAATACATAAAAAGCTAGTTAAAGCAAGGTATTACAAGACACAGCAATACACTTCAATTCATCTGGGGAATCTAGAATTAAGTGTCGAAGAAAATCACTTAATTAAATTTTAATTTGAAAATACTCACTTCAGGTGTAAACATTTCCATTTATAACTACATTATGGTCTTAACATGTGGCAACATAAAGACATTAAAATTACTATTTCAGCAGTACAGAACTATCTACCTTAAAATATGACTCTGTGCCTAATAAAATTTCATAGGTGACACAATGTCTTTTCTCAAAGTAAATAATCTCTCACCTCTTTTATTTCCTAGAAATGAGGCATGTTTCTAAGCCGATATAGTAAACACATTTTTCCTTTTTTTATTAAAACAGCTTTGTTGAAATATAATTTACATACTATAGAATGTATCTGTTTTAACTTAAAGTTAAAAGATTTTTAGTACATTTACTGAGTTGTGCAGCCATCTCTACAATCCAACTTTAGAGCATTTCCATCACTGTAAGATTCCTCATGCCCATTAGCAGTCACTACCAGCTTCCAGCCCCAGCCCCTTGCAAACATTAATCTACTTTTTGTCCCTATACATTTATCTTTTCTGGATGCTTCATGTAAATGGAATTATACAGTATGGTAAACACACTTTTTATCTAGATTTTTATATTCAACTAAGTTCAACATGTATCCAGAACCAAATGTTTAAATTTTCTTTCTAGAAGTTTGAAAATATTTATCTTCCTTGATACTTACTACTCCTTCTGCTTTCTCTCTCTCATACTGAAAGAGACTTTCTTTTAAATGATCACATTCATTCATTAGCTTCTTACTTTTCTCTTCTAGCACGAGGTCTTTCTTTCCACTCTCAATAAAGCCTCTTTGAATATTAGTTACTATCTCTTTATGATCCTCTTTCTGATGAACGTCATCTAGTTGCTGTACAAGCCATGCATTTTCACGTTGGAGGTGACATATCCTCTCTTCTACACAGTTCCACTTTCCAGTGGAATTATTCACTTTAGCTTCTGCATTTTGATACATCTCTTTCATTTCCTGTGTTTGCTGCTGTGTTTGGCTTAGGTCGTTTTGTACAGTTTCTAAAGCCAATGACTTTTTTCTGAGACTATCTCTTGTCTTACGGAACTTATCTTTTAAGGCATTGAATTTAATTTGTGTTTCAGAAAGTTGTTCAGTAAGAAACTCATTCTCATCTTTTACTTTGGAAATAGCAGAACTCATTTCTACTTGTACAGAAACATCTTGTGTTCTCTCTAAAGCAAGTTTTAGGTTTCTTTCTGTTTTCACACTTTCACTGTGTTTACTTATAGCAGCAGCCAGTCTAGACTGATAAGATTCAATGTCAGCTTCCAGTCTTTTCTTGCTTTCTTTTTCCTTCAACAGTTCGGCATTGAGCCTTGTATTCTCAGCCTTGAGATCATTAAGCTCTTGTTGATACCGGAATGCTGTTTCTGTTATCATTTCCTCATTGAGTTTTACATACTTTTCAAGGGCAGCATTTGTTTCTTTAACAATTTTAATGTCCTTAAGATATTTATTTTCTTTTTCCAAGTTGTCATTTTTCATTGTACATATTTCCTGTCTGAGTATCGCAATATCTGCCTTCAAAATGCAATTTTCATCCATCAGACCTTTCATTTCTTCATGATTATGAAAATCCTAAATAAAACAAAAGAAAGTTTTAGCTAGTACTCAATAAAATAACATATCATGATTACCTCTGAAGTTAAAGAATAACCTGCACATCCGTACACTAAAAAGTTTACCATAAGTGGATATCCACCTGGAGAAAAAGTTGAAGCAAAACTTTGAACCTTATAGAGCATAAATTCCAGAAAGTTCAGAAATGTATTTAGAGTCAATGAATTTATAAAAGTAAACACACACACGCACACCAGAGAATTTTTAAGAATATCAGAGTTGGAAAAGCCTTTCCCTGAATTACAACAAACTCAAAAGCATAAATTAAAGCATTAACAAATTTGACTAAATTAAGATATATCAAAAAATTGCATTTACACTTTGATATCTAACCCATACACCACCCTATAGTAAGAACTTTTGTTCACACGTATTTGGACAGATAAAATTTCCCAGAGTTATTACAGTTCTGTTTCACTGATAACATTCTATTTCAGTTTGACTCTTTTAACACATTTATAGTCAGTTATAAGAATTACATCCACTAAATCATAAACTAGACATTATACTAGTCACTCCTATATACATTCATTGATGAACTCATCTAGTTACCACAATTTTGAAAAAGAAATGCTAAAAATATAAGCAAGCTACAGGATTTTCCCTAGGACTTCTGACTCTACTTCTAGTTCTCCAACAGATCACAGTTACTTCTGTGGTGTAAATACTTCAATACGAAAGAAAACTTTTATTTCAAAACACCAATAGTAAATAAGATAAAATTTATAGAGCTCTTCTTAGAATATCATGAGATTATTTGTGATTGCAATAATTTCTGTTTCCTCTTTATAATATTAGGTGCAGTAATCAATATGAAATAGGGGAAAGTACAAGGAAAAATTTTACCTGGAACAAAATTTTTATCAATAGGTTATCACTAAGTATATATTATGGCATATTATTGTTTTCAAAAGCTCTTTGTAATAAAATAATATCCTATGTGGATGCCAAGATTTATAATAAATATTAATAATTGTACCTGTGTCATCATTCATTTTTAAAAATGAGATAACATTTCTGGTTTTAGACCTAAACAATATATATTAAATCAAGTGGATATTATAAGTAACAGTGATAAGATAAAGTTTAAAATATAGAATTTTTACCAAAGATTGATTTACCCGATTTGGAGTATTTCTTGCAGTCTTTGATTTCATCTCTAGTGACTGAACAGTTGGTTCAAGTTGTTTTGCGTCAACTTCTTTCTTATATTGTTTCTCTTTCCTTTCTAATTCTTCTCTATTTTTTTTGTACAGCATATTAACATTTGTTTTTTCTTCATTTTCTTGTTTTAAGGTGCATCTGCAGATAAAGACATTTATCTTAAAATTCATTTTGTTAAAAAATAAAGAGTTCATCCTGTGATATACCTCTGCAGATGTTGTTTATTATCCTAATAAAATTTCTATGTTCTGGATTATTTTTCCTTTGCAGTTCTCAGATATTTAATTTCTCACTTCAACATCTTCAAAAGAATGAATATACTTGAAAAGTAGTAAGGAAAGAATATTCTGCTAAAGTTTTTGTTACTAGTCACTCTAATATATATTATAAAAAAGGATACCGGAGATAATTCAGTGAAGTTACAGGTTCAAAATTACCTTTTTAAATCACACAGTCATAATTACTCCCTAATTAGAAAAGATCATTTACAATCAACTAAATTTTTAAAGTTACTATTTATTGACAAGCGTATAAGTTCACTAGAAATAAATTTTCATCTTTATGAAATATTGCAGGTGTTTCTCCAAATGATTTACAGAGTGAGATGACACCTTCAGATGTCTCTCACACAAACTATATCTGCAGATGACTGTCATCCAAAACTAGGCTAAAGAGTCTAACATCTGTTTCCCCACACTTTTTATAATTCTTTCTTAATACTTTCAATTCACCTTCTTATTACATATATTTTATATATTCATTAACCTATTGTTCATTATGTGTAATATATAATTAATGCCCTTAATAAGTGTGTGTATGTTTACACCAGTTATGTTTTCCTGTGAAATCTAGTCCCAGAAGTGGAGTTGTTGAGTTAAAGGGATGTCAGGCTATTTGAAATTTTGATACACAGCACTAAGTTACCCTTCAGAAATAATTTACCAATTTCCTATACCAACAGTGTATGAGAATGCCTTTTTCCTCACATTTGCCAACACTAATAATTACTTTTTAAATATCAGCATGACTTTACAAAATATATCTTATTTTATGTTAATTTGCATTTTTCTGATTACCAGGCAGGGCTAATTACCCCTGGTAAAAATATAAAACTTGTTAATCATAAGGAATATTAGTCCAATTTTGAATTAGTTTATAGCACAATGACAATTATCTCCTGTGAAATACTGCTATAGGCGGCCAGGCACGGTGGCTCACTCCTGTAAACCCAGCACTTTGGGAGGCCGAGGTGGGCAGAACACCTGAAGTCAGGAGTTCGAGACCAGCTTGGCTAACATGGTGAAATCCTATTTTTACTAAAAATACAAAAAATTAGCCGGGCATGGTGGCACATGCCTGTAATCCCAGCTACTAGGGAGACTGAGTCAGGAGAATCGCTTGAACCCAGGAGGCAGAGGTTGCAGTGAGCTAAGATCACACCATTGCACTCCAGCTTGGGCAACAAGAGAGAAACTCCATCTCAAAAAAACAAAAACAAACAAAAAAACCCCAAAACCAAACAAAAAAAAAAAAACACTGCTATAGGCTTACCTATCATGCTCTTCCTTCAGCTTCTTGGGAAATTGTTGAGGATACGTTTTCCCAATCTTTCTTTGTTGGGTTAATCTGCCAGCAGCAGCAGAAGATGTACTATCACATATATTTTCTGAAAGTTGTATTTTTTCACTTTTGTTTGTATTATTTCCTTCTTTGACCTTTAATAAAAGTAAGATGAATAATAATTGTTATTATTTTATTCAATAAAAAGAACTTTTTCCCTGATTTTTTTTACTTGATTCAGGTTAGCTATCACCACTTTAATGATAAAAGTATTTTGTGCTTACTTTAATTTTATCATTATACATAATTATTACAATTGTAAGATACTCTTATTTTATCATCGAAATTTTTGTCAAATCTGCTCATTTCTGTTTGAGGGAATAGAAGAATTTTCTAAAATTTCAAAAAGGGCTCTTCTCCATTTTGTGCTTTTATTCCCATCCACTCTTTGCTATCTGGTATAAATTTTTATGCTATCTGGCTGGCAGAAACAGAGAAATAAAAAGACACAGGCATAACATATGCCTTCTGTCTTTACTACCTGGATTTTACATGAAATAGTCAGATTAAGAGGATGTGACCTTGTAGGCCCTTCAGGAACAGTAAAGAAGTTTTCCCTTTTCTGTACTGAGCTACTCTTTTCCCCACTGCCTTTTATCTCTCTTTTTTTTTTTGAATCGTGTGATATCAAAAAAGTAAAGGTTCTCTTTGAATTATGGGAACCAACGTTTGCCACAACAAAAGAAGCAGAGTGAAACTGCTGAGTTTCTAGTGCAGAATTCTGGAAAATGAGATGCTTCCCAGATTTCACATTCAATTACCACAAAAGTTTATAGGTGGAAAACATATGGTACAGTTACCTACTTTAACCCCATTATCTACTGATAATGGGAGTCAAACCAACCAAGACATATTAAATGTTTCACCCAGAGCTCTTGAGGTGGCATTCACTAGCATTTCATGCCACCATATAACATGATACAATTCCATATTGCTGAATTACATAAATTACCAGATAGATTTATCAAATTAGATATATTAAAAGTCTAACTTGAGCAAAGCAATTTAATGCCTCAGAGGGTGGAAAAAGGCCTCATCTGCTTTTACTTTGAAAGAAGAAAATCTCTAGATTTTTGTCTATCTTTAGAACACAATGTACAGAACTCAACTTTCTACTAAAGAGTCAAACGCTAAATTTTTGGCTAAGAAATTATGCTTCTTATATGATAAAAATCATACATGCCAAAACTTACCATACTTTATTAAACAACATAATGTAAGGTCTGATTCAACAGAAATATTGCAGAGTGGTGATTTTTTAAAATATGTGTAAGTATATGTTTGTTTTCAAAAATATTGGAAATAACCATGATGGGACTGTAAGTTCGAACAGTTTGAGCTAAGCAGATAAACTTGCATGCATGAAAACACATTAAACAGACTCATTTGGCTGGGAATATTCGTTGCAACTCTCAAGGCTAGACGTGTTTTTGTGGCTTGTCTCAGTCATTGCTTCCCTCCCCATTGTATTCCCATTCTATCATTAAATAAATGTAAATCATCTCTAAATGAATACAGAAAAAAGAATCTAGAATCTAGAGCTTGTTTCTTTAGCAATTTCTTTATGTTGATCTGGTTCAGAAGGTCACATGGTATATGGCTGAATTAGTTTCCCAGCTCATACGCCACTTGGAAGACTGATAGTGAGACATAGGTTGATTAATGAACAAACATTATGAGAACATTCTCCAGAACCATTATTTAGATAGCAGAACTAATCTACTTTGACACATAATTACACATTTAGATAACCCCACTGTAACTGTACACATGAGATTTTCTTGAATAGAAAATTTGACTAAATCAAATAATTGATAAAGAGGAAAAAGAAGCAGCAAGTGAACCTCTGTCTTTTTGAAGTTGGACTTGCTTTTCTCCAAAGCCAGGAACTCAACTTGTAACATGCCTACCTCATTCTTTTTTTTAATTATTATTATACTTTAAGTTCTGGTACATGTGCACAACATGCAGGTTTGTTACATATGTATTCATGTGCCATGTTGGTGACCTTGGAATATCTTCCCATAAGTCTTCTAGCTATATTTTTGATGTTCTCTCACTATGTGGCAAAGAATAACTCACATTTTATAATTCAAGATTCATGCTTCTGTAGTTGTTAGCACTGGGATTGCCATATAGTGGCTGCTGGAATAAACGCTGTATTGGTTTTCTGTTTTTATAAGTATCTGTAGCAGCAGAAATACTGTGGCTTTCTATCTGAATCATATGCTTCATTTCTTTGGGGTGGGTAAACAACAAATCAAAAAGACTTTCTGGATCTCTAGACTGAGGCCAATGCCTAATGTCCAATTTCCAATTAGTGGTATCTGGGTTTACATTTTTTGCCATTTGCATGTCAAACTCTTAATCATCTTTCATTTCAATCATAATTACTGGGTTCCTTAATTTTTTGGTTTCTGTATCATTACAAAAATTTTCATCATCTGTGTTAGAAACAAGCTATGTGTCTGGTTTGCTATCATTTTTATAGTCTGATTTATTTTCATTTAAATGAAGCTTAGAAGATGACTGGTAACTGTATTTCAGGGACCTGGAGTATGAATGGAATAAAAAGACATTTGACATGGGCTTCCTCTGTTCAGGCGCTGCCTGGAATGCCACAGAGTTAGACCCTCCAGATGCATCTTCCTCCTCACAATCAGGGACCTGATTCATCAGATTAGAGGGCACTCCTTTTTTGTTCGTCCCTCTTTAGAGTTACTATGTAGGAGCTCTTCCTCAGGGCAAGCAGTAATTCTGGAGTTTTCAAAACTTTCACCAATATTCAGCTTGAACTTGTTTGTAATGAATTTTAAAGAAAGTCGTGAATATACAGACAGATTACTCCCTTTATCACAATTCTTACCCAGTTCTGGTTCTTGATACTTTTTTTTTTTTTTGGCAGGTGCAAAATGGAAAACAAATTTGCTTGTTTTGTTTCTCAGATGTCTTTTCTGTCAGAGTGCATGTTTTAAAATTAGCTTTAATCAAGTATAAACAAAAATACTAGAAAATAATTAAAATTTAACTGTGAAACTTAATCTATGTGTTGCCACTCTTAAATTATGGGATTGTAACTAAAAAGTGAAAAATAATTTGCCTTGGCTTAACATAGGACAGAAATATGAACTGGCAAGCTGAACTCTTAGCATTTGTTTGGACTAAACTTAATGCATTATGTGTAAAATCTACCAGAAATGAATTCAAAGCTGATAGGTAGTAGTATAAAATCTTCCTCTCTTACAAAGATTTTACCTCAGCATACCAGAAAAAGTGAGCCCCTACAGTACGTGTATATTTCTGAAGATTAACTAGAGACTAGGCAAACACTGAATTATTAAGAGCCAAACTGAACACCAATAAGAAAGGGAAGCAAAATTTTAAATTCTAATTCAAATAATATACTATGATAGTGTTATGTATCTAGATGGATTATCTGCTTATATCCACTTCTAATATATTTTAAGTTCCACTAGTGATAGTGGATGGATTTTTTAAATTTTAGTAACATTTACTATGTATTTATGTCAAAATAAAGTTATTGTTTGTACCCTGACACCAAAGGTCCCATTCCACAAGGTAGGATTCTCTTAATAGGCAACTGGGTTGACTTTTATGACCCCATTCACTCCCTGAACACAGACACAGAAGTCAAATGGTGACCACAAAACAGAATAAATCTTTAACCTCGGCACTGGTGACCAGAAATATAAAACTGCAACATTTGAACCACTGGCAATGATGACTCCTTTAACACTAGTTTAACTCAGTGGCCATTGTGGTTAAACTGTTCATAATTTCTATTCCTTAATAATATGACCCAATATTTCATGTTACCATCTGTATTATGAGTAAGGTTATAAAAATAAAAGAGCAAGATAATTCTGAAAATGTGTTGCCTCAATTCCAAGGGTAAAGACAGCTATGAGTTACTAGAGATAGTAAGAATTACCAGAATAACGAATAGTTACTAGAGATAGTAAGAATATCTTAAGTTTCATAACTGGTTAAAATGTTTTAAAAATTAAATATAAAATTATGATCTATCAGATTCTAAAGGTATAGTCTAAAAGGTCATGTCATTTGGACTATGCTTTGTTACTAAAGCAAAAAAACAAAACCCAATATTAAACAAGAAACTTAAATTTTCATATACCTGTGGTTGCTTCTTTTCACTTCTTTCATGCCTTTCTTGCTCTTCCTCTGAAGCCACTGGTAAGGCTTGTTCTGTTGACAAATTCATTGGTTTAGTTCAAATGAACTAAGAACAGTTAGATAAAGACTATAATCTATATAAAAATAAATAGAGAATAACATTTCTTTGTATTTTATATTTTGAGAGTTTCAATGAAGCTTAATGTTTACTGAAATATTTAGTTCTTTAAGAAATACTTCTAATCATCCAAAACTTCAACAAACCACTTGGGGAGACACTAGATATCACCAGGTTCAAGCCATATGAAATCTCAGGGTCACTCACAAATTGTTCCACCCAACATAAATCAACAAAACTGTTAGAAACAAAACAAAATTTTGAAATACAGTCAAAATATACAATGTAACACTTTACTATACTTCATAACTATCTTTTTAACAAGACACTAATTGAGTTGGCAGTTACTAATAATTTGCAAAATTATTGTTTTTTATACCTTAATTAGTGTGCCCCCCATTTTTTACATCGCAAATGATTTCCCCTACTATTCTGAAAAATTTATTTTCATCTTTTAAGACTCAGAAAGTAGGCTGGGCATAATAGCTCACATCTGTAATCCCAGCACTTTGGAAGGCCAAAATGGGAGAATTGCTCAAGGCCAGGAGTTTAAGACCAGCCTGGGAACCATAGATAACCTTGACTCTACAAAAAATTGGACAGGTATGGTGATATGTGCCTGTAGTCCCAGCTACTCAAGAAGCTTAGGTGAGAAGATCCCTCGAGCCCAGGAGTTTGAGGTTGCAGTGAGTCTCGATCACACCATCGCACTCCACCCTGGGTGATAGAGTAAGAACTTGTCTCCAACAATAGAAAAAGAAAAAAAAAAAGGCTCAGAATGCTGTGTGAAGTCTTCCTTGATTCTAGCTATCTTTCTCCACACACACAGGTGTCTGCTTCATTGGAGTCCCTTAGTACTTTGTCAATTTTTCCAGTGTCACTTTACCACCTGAACTGCACATCATGTCTTTACATGTTGATCCCCTTTGCTGCTAGACTGTAGAGGACAATCTTTTGAATCATCTTTGTATAAACAGTCTTAATTTTGCTAAATAATTACTTATTGAGTTCCTGCTAAGTGTTAGGCACTGGGGTATAAGGAAGGAAAATAAAAGCTGTCAGGGATGGCTTTCCTAAAGATCATGCATGAGCTGAGACTTAGAGAGTAAGGTTAGCCAGATTAAGTGAGGCAGAGGGCAGGAAAGGGTGAGCACATGCCAGGCAGCAACGAGAGGGAGAGAAGCCTCCAAGAGAGTATGTATTTCTCTGCAAAAGAGGAATGGTGAGGGGGCCATTACCAGCAGCTCAGTAATTCCAGAGAAAAAGGCAGATGGGGAAAGGGCTACAGATGGAGATTTGGGCAGAAATCAGTTTCCTTTTCTTTTCTTTTTTTGGGACAAGGTCTTACTCTGTCTCCCAGACTGGAGTGCAGTGGCATGATCTCGGCTCACTGCAACCCGGCCTCCCAGGTTCAAGCAATTCTCCTGCCTCAGCCTCCCAAGTAGCTGAGATTACAGGTATGCGCCATTACCACCTGCTAATTTTTGTATTCTATTAGAGATGGGGTTTTGCCTTGTTGGCCAGGCTGGTCTTGAACTCCTGACCTCAAATGATCCACCTGCCTCAGCGTCCCAAAGTGCTGGGATTATAGACACGAGCCACCATGCCCAACCCAGAAATCAGTTTCTGAAATCCTTATATAAAACTTTAAGATGCTTGGACATAGGTATTCAGGAGTGGTTCACAGATCTATTTGCATTAGAGATAATTAACTCTAATTATTGTGAGGAGCATAAAATTCTGAGGCATATAAATCAATGAACAAAGATAAAATATAAGGCAGTGTTGCAAAGATGATGCAGGCCTGAGGAGATGTTTTCAGAAATATTTAGGATATAAGTATCAGTGGCCATTGTAAGAATGAATTTTTATTGAATGAATAAATGTATATATCTGGGTCCCTGGAGAAATACACTCTGCTCATTACTTTACAAATTTTATCAAATGAGAAGTAAAATAATATACATAAACTGTTTCAGTTACTTGTATTTACTTTACACTTTTTCTGTTTCAGTTTTACTGTGCCAAGGAAATGCATTTGGGTTTTGTGGTGGTTGTTGCTGTTGTTGTTGTTGTTGTTGTTGTTGTTGTTGTTGTTGTTGTTGTTGTTTGAGATGGAGTTTCACTCTTGCTTCCCAAGCTGAAGTGCAGTGGTGCAATCTCAGCTCACCACAACTGCTGCCTCCCAGGTTCAAGTGATTCTCCTGCCTCAGCCTCCCGAGTAGCTGGAATTACAGGTATGTGCCACCATGCCCAGCTAATTTTGTGTTTTTAGTAGAGATGTGTTTCTCCATGTTGGTCAGGCTGGTCTCAAACTCCCAACCTCAGGTTATCTGCCCACCTCAGCCTCCCAAAGTGCTGGGATTACAGGCACGAGCCACCATGCCCAGCCACATATGGGGATTTTGTTTTAAAAGTTCTGTTTCCTGGATCTACCAAGCTCATGAGAAAATAGAAGCAAACAAGTCATTTGCATAGGTAAGAAACTTTGGATTTATACTTTGTCATCACTACTCTAGAAGATTATCATCATGTTTTGTAAAATAAAATGTTAATTCTAGACATAAGGGGAAAGAGAAATTAAAACTATAGGGGTGAAAAAATATTGCATAATTTATTACTGTTGACCTGACCATATGACTGATTAAGGGCACTGAATTTAACTTGTATGTGAAGTAGACCCCATATTAGCTGCAGTTAATCAATAGACCAGGTATTCTAGCAGAATTAAATTTGATGCTCCTGTGTTATCTTTAAATGATACAGCTCTTCTGAAAACCCATACTCATAGTGCATGATTATCCATTAAGACAAGGTGATGGAATGTGTGGATACAGCTGAGGAGACACCACAAGGCAAACGCTCAATGGTTCCCATTAATATTGGGGAAATCAACATTATAATACAGAAAGCCATAGGCATTATTTAATATTTGGTTTTGGAAGGTATTTTTAGTGACACTGCATACAGTTGTACCTAATAATTGCAAAATTAGAGATGTAAAAATAAAACAAAGGCACATTGTGTTTGAGTAGGAAATCTGTAGACGTCTAGCTGGTTTTCTATTCCAGGCCCAAAATTCTAAATATAATCATGGTACCCCCGCACACAAATTTATGTTATATACCAACTTCAATGAAATTGCTCTTTCTCCTCATTCTCTTTGTTATTTATATGTTGCTTTCCTTAAGGGAAGAATACAAATGCCTTGCTAAGAAGCATTCTGTTTGGTTGTAGGCTGCATAAAGGGAGTAAACACAAAGTACATTTGACCACAAAATGACTTTTTAAAAGCCAGAACTATGGTAGCATGAAGCCAACTGAGGTAATCTAGAATAAAATTTTCTATGTTTGTTTCCCTTCTTTGCTCTCTTTCTACTCTAATAACTGCGATTCACAGAGGTAATGAAGAGTATAATTCCCTGATAAAAACACAGCTCCAAGATTAATCCTTTCTTTAACTATGAAGTTCGCGTGTCCAAAGTCTTGTAGTTGCTGTCTGATTTTTTATCATGAATGGTGATACAGATATTTATCAACTCACAACTTCCCAAATCTTTGAAAAGTCTTACTATTGATGGTTCAACTAGTAGAAACATAATCTAAAATATCTGAAAATAAAGTTTTTATTAGAATGTAAATAGTAATACAAATTGTAATAAGGTGTAAAAGTTCTTTCTTCACTGAAGCAGGACCATGATGTCCTCTACCCCACAAACACACTACTCCCTCATGGTCTAATGTATTTTAAAAGTCCTGTAATTGCTATTAACTCAGACAAGTTTACTTAACTTGCTCTAAGCTTCTGTTATTTCCTACAATTTACTTTATCACTCAACAATCTCTATATGTTGTTTTCCATGAGAAATTTTTTTATTAATAATTAGGATTCTTCAGGGATAAGAAAATATTTGAATAACTAAGTTTGTGCATAAACACATTAAGGTCAAATACCCATGACAATATTGTGTGTTTCTGTGTACTAGAGACAAAAACTTCAAAAAAATTTTTAATGAATATACATTAAAAACTGCTTTCATTAAACTGAGATGATCTTCCCTCAATGCATGAATACCTTCAGAATTCACATAGACCAAAGAATTGTATAAAATATAATAGCCTTAAAAATCTTATTTGTACCTGGCACAGTGGCTCCTGCCTGTAATCCCAGCATACTGGCAAGCTGAGGCAGGCAGATAACCTGAGATCAGGAGTTTGAGAGCAGCCTGGCCAACATGGTGAAACCCCATCTCTACTAAAAATAGAGAATTTAGCAGGGTATGGTAGCATATGCAGGTAGTATCAGCTACTCGAGGGGCTGAGGCAGGAGAATTGCTTGAACCCGAGAGGCAGAGGTGGTAATGAGTCAAGACCGAGCCACTGCACTGCAGCCTTGGTGACAGAGCAAGACTCTGTCTCAAAAACACAAACAAACAAAACACCTAATTGTTCCCACATAAGTCTGTGTTCACACAAGATATGAAGAGTACACAACACCGTGAGACAGGACAGACATAAATTTTAAAAGTTATATTCCTGGTTTCTGTAAAAATAAAACGGTTGAATTTAAGCTTTTAAGACAAGTCAAGGAAAAGAGCAAAAAATGCAAAAATGAAACTTGAAAGGTCATTTTCCCATCAAGGGCTCATGATCCACTGGACATTCACAAACTATATTGTTCAAAACATTAGTTCTGAATTTTGATCTGAGTATCCCTGGAGTTGCAGTTTCATTCAAAGATGTCCAAGAGGTCAAATAAGACAATATCATTTGCTATTTTCAGTTTTCTTTTCTGAGAACAGCACAACAAACTTCTTCAGAGAAATGAATTGTCCTAACTTCACAGGCTAAAGGCTCATGAGTCACAGTTCTAAGGGCATTTATAAAATACGGTGGTGCATGCTTGTATTCTGAACTTTTCAACTTTAAACTCTCATATAGTAAATATTAATAGATACAAACTGATTAAAGAAAAGCCCACTGAATCTGACATTATTTTTATTTTTCTTTCTTTCTTCATTTATCAGCAACAGGAGAGTCTAACTAAATGTGGTAAAGTGGTATAAGGGAATACAATGAAAAGTGTAAAATGAATTAAACCAGAGATAATCATATCAATGTGGATACATCTGGAAAATACAATACAAAATACACCAAAGAAAGTGGCAGAAAGGTATGTAAAGTGTACAACCACTCACATACCATTTTGGGACACAAATAAAAAATTCTGCATATTATTTCTGAGCATCACAATGTAGTTAAAGATTTCAAAAGGGCATTGAAATGAAAAACAACCAACTTATGATGTCGGTAGCCTCTATGCAATCATGTTTTAAAAACCTTAACACCAAAAAGTCTCAAAATCACCATTTTAAAAGACTGTGTCTACCAGTTATAAATGAATCACTTTCCTCATTTTTAATAGTCAAAGATGCCACAAACACACACATACACACAGCTATATATACACCTACACACACAGTCTTGCTCATTAGAACATCTGATTGGCTTCAGATCATCAGTGTAGTAACACTAGCAGCAAGCCTCTAAAGTTAAAACAGAACCTGACATGTTAATAAGTAAAGCTTTCCTCTAGGTAAAGATCAGAACTCCAAGTAGCACTTAACTCACTGGAAATACCTTAGAGTCTCAAAATTCACTGCTTTGAATCCCTGACAGGTATAAAAATTTTATACTGAAAACTTCATGCTATTCAAAACATTAAAAGAGAAACATCTGAGTTAAAGCTTACATTTTTAAAATCTTTTTATGCTTCCAAATTTATTTTTATTCAAATATGGATACCAACAATAACATTTATGTCAATGCCTTCCATTCAATTTTGAACAAATAGAATTAGGAATAAGAATAATGTGAGTACTTCCAATCATTGAATGTACTTATTTCCAGTACTCCATTAAATGTACCTGCTCTCAATGTCTGTACATCCTTTCTTTGTACTGCTCCTTTCACAGCAGGATCTTCCACTTCAGTGCTAGGCTGAATGGGTTTTAAAAGAAAATGATTCATAAATCATATATATTTTATACAACATGGAGTTAGTGATTCAAAAATATACATAATTAATTACCTTCAAGGAAGGATGTTTTGCAGGAGGCCCTACAAAGCAAAGGGGATATGTCATCAATTATATGTAAGTATGACAGGGCCAACCAAACATTCATGCAGTGGTATTATCGAGCTGAATTCTCATGCCTGGCTATAAAAATAATTACGTAAGGTTTTGAGGGTTCTTCTTGGCTTCTTTTCATTGCCTAGGACGGCAACATGACAGAAACATAATGAGGAAAATAGGAATATAGGATTCCTAAAATGCACAGTTTACATTTCAGTAGTGAGATTATGTTTCAAATGCCTATACCTAACATAGAAAAGCATGGATATCACCGTGAACACGTGGACTGATGAGGAGAAAAGGGACCATTAAACAGAGGAGCAAATCAAACCTGAGGGAATCGACGTCAAAGCTGATGGTAAATGTACAGAGTATTTTAACTCAACACATCAGAGGCATTGCTGCCAGCATGCCACAAACAAATTCCCCTTGTCTTGTCACTGAGGAAATACACAGTTGGGATGACAGTTCAGGTGAATATGTGATTCACCTCTCATCAAAGAAAGTGTTCTACATTGATCAGCTAGTATACACACTTATGAAATGACAGCTAATCAAACTACTCATTTTTCCCATGATCACATGGGCTACTGCAGCACCTACATTTCTCCTGTCCCCTCATTTGGCCTTGAATTAGAGCTCCTTGATCCACTCATGCAAGGTGGTCCATAAAACACATAAAATAAACCATGTCGAATAAGCTTCCGATATCAAAATATTTATCAAAAAAGAAAACACTGAATTACCACAGACTTGCTGGATACGAATACATATTTATATTTCAAAATCAGTGCAGTATTTATTGAAAAAGAGAATTTTGGTATTCACAGAATGAATTTTATAATATGATTGCTTCTAAAATTAACTAACTTTGGTGTATTATCTTACACTGTAAAGGACTTTTATAAAACAGCTATCATATCAAAGAACTGGCTGTCTCAAAAAAAATTAGCCAAAGCATCTATATGCAACTTAATCACATCTTATTCACTCATGTCAGTGAAACTTCTCTCTCTGAGGCCTGACAGTTATCAAGTGAAATGAGCTGCTGTGGTTTACCCCAACTCTAGCACTCCCTCCTGCCTCCAGTACTCTCCACAGCAATAACCTCTTTTGTGAGACTAGGCATATGCTGAAGCAACTGGAAGTGAGTTGTCTCAAGTTTACTTGGTTTCAACTCCCAAGACCCCAGCAAATGTCTTTCTTTCCTCCCTCCGTGTCCTTTCACAATCCCTCTTCCTTTGAAAAAGTGATTTTTAGAACTGTCATCCTGATGCTTCCCTTCCTAACTGCTTTTTATGGATAATTGTGACCACTTTTTTCATCTGTATTCAGCAGTAGTATACACCTGTAATCTCTCTGTTTTCATCTCATTCTCCTTCCCCTGTGGCTAGAATCATGCTCAGAAATAAAAGGAAATTAATGCTTTCCCTGGATTCTGTTATTTTTTAAATTGCTCTCCAATGGTTCTTTTTCCAGAGTTCTCTAAAGGAAGGCTATTCCCTTGCTATTCAGAGCTGTGTCCAAGGACCAGCACCAAAATCACCTGAGTACTCATGAGAAATGCAGACTCCCATACCTGCTGAATCAGAATGTGCACCTTCCAGAAGCTCCTCAACTCATTCATGACAATTTGAATGCCCTGTTCTACACTGATGTGCTTCCATATTGGTTTACCCTAATTGCCCTTTTGGCCTAGCCTCAATTTCTTCCCTATGATGTACCTCAATTTAATACTACATTATAAGCCATAATGTTTCTAATGAACTTTTAATCAGGCAATAACTTCTCGAATTAATTTCTTCTCCATAAATCACCCAACACTATTCAATTATGTTAATTTGGCCTATATGATACTATCCTATGAGGTTACATTTTCTGTAAAAACAAATTATAGCCATACATGGCTGACCATTTTTGGTGATGTTCATCTATGGCAGATAAAACACAGGTCTGTGTGGTGAGGTGCCTCAATCCTTAATGCCTCCCCAGTAGTGAGGATGACAGCAAGAGAAGGAAAATGTTACTCTAATTCTCTGACACATTTTGGTACTGGAAGCTCACTTTATCTTCTTTCCTGTTTCTAACACCATGTTCTTCCTTCTTCTACAGATCAATTTGCCTTTACTATCCTCTATTACTTACCTCTGCATATGCTTTTTTATTTATTCCATGTACACTCCGCTCTCCTCATTCTTTCTTTCTCTTTATTCATTTCCTCTTCCCTCTCTCCTGACTTGCCTCAGGTCTTAGAGTATCTTAAAATGGAACTCACAACTCAGCTCCTTTAGTGGTACTCCCAATAGAATCAACTGCTGACTCTTGGTTAGAGACACAACTTATCACCATTTCACTTCTCCTTTACTTATTATACAGTTAATAGGACACTTTCTTTAGCTATTACACTCTATTAGTGCTCATATTTTCAAAGAAACATTCCATCAAATGACTTTTTTTTGTTTTGTTTTTTCTGAGACGGAGTCTCGCTCTGTCGCCCAGGGTGGAATGCAGTGGTGGTATCTCTGCTCACTGCAAGCTCCGCCTCCCAGGTTCAAGCCATTCTCCTGCCTCAGCCTCCTGAGTAGCTGCGACTACAGGCGCCCACAACAACACCTGGCTAGTTTTTAGTATTTTTAGTAGAGATGGGGTTTCACCATGTTATCCAGGATGGTCTGGATCTCCTGACCTCGTGAGCCGCCCGCCTCGGCCTCCCAAAGTGCTGGGATTACAGGCGTGAGCCACCGCACCCGGCCTCCATCAAATGACTTTTTAAATAAACTATGGTTCTCACCTTCTCCTTGTCCATTGACTATTCTGTTTCCTTTTTCATGCGAAGGTCCAGGTAAAGGCTCTGACACTTTCTTGGGGACACACTGCTAAGGTAATATCAAGAATTAGTTTCCATTTTAAAATTATAATGAGTTGCATCAAGAGTTTCTTATCAATCTCTTTTTATGAAACTGGGTCTCACTCTGTCAACCCAGGGCTAGAATGCAGGGGCCTGATTATGGCTCACTGTGGTCTCAAACTCCTGACCTCAAGCAATCTTCCCACCTCAACTTCCTGAATAGCTGGAACTACAGGTGCGTACCATCATGCCATGCTAATGTTTTTATTGTTATCTTTGTAGAGACAAGGCCTCATTAAACTGCCCAGGCTGGTCTCAAACTCCTGGGCTCAAGTAAATCTTCCACTTCTGCCTCCCAAAGTGTTGAGATAAGCAGTGTGCACCACCACACCCAGCCCTAATCAATTTCTTTAAATCAATCTCAATGTTGCCCAGGCATGGTGGCTCACACCTGTAATCTCAGCCCTTTGCAAGGCCAAGGTGGGTGGATTGCTTGAGTTCAGGAGTTTGAGACCAGCCTGGGCAACATAATGAGAACACATCTCTACTCAAAAAATACCAAAAGGAGTCAGGCATGATGGTGTGTGCCTGTAGTCCCAGCTGCTTGGGAAGCTGATGTGGGAGGATCACTTGAGCCTGAGAGGTGGATACTGCAGTGAGCCAAGATCATGCCACTACACTGCAGCCTGGGCAACAGAGCAAGACCCTGACTCCCCAAAAATTTCAATTTAAAATGTGAGAACAAAGAGAGATACAAACAAAAAACAAGCCTTATTGCTCAATGAAATATGAGCTTAAACCAAGAAAAAAAAGAAACAACATGAAGTACAATAAAGTACATGGGGAAATAGATCTATAACAGAGCCTTTTGCTTTTTCATATCCCTGATAATATTAATTAATATTTATGCTACAATTAGTTTTTTGTAAGTACTTCTGTGATAGAGTTTATTACTATAAGACATTCAATTAGCTAAATATGGTCATCAACCACTACCTGAAAGAACATTATTATAACAGAGAGAGAAAACTAGAACTTTCAATCAACTTTCCACCCAGAAAAAAATTGGTCACCAGAATTCTAAAGAGTAATGTATGGCAGACACATGAAAAAATGATCATCATCACTGGCCATCAGAGAAATGCAAATCAAAACCACAATGAGATACCATCTCACACCAGTTACAATGATGATCATTAAAAAGTCAGGAACCCACAGGTGCTGGAGAGGATGTGGAGAAATAGGAGTACTTTTACACTGTTGGTGGGACTGTAAACTAGTTCATCCTTTGAGGAAGACGGTATGGTGATTCCTCAAGGATCTAGAACTAGAAATACCATTTGACCCAGCCATCCCATTACTGGGTATATACCCAAAGGATTATAAATCATGCTGCTTAAAGACACATGCACACGTATGTTTATTGCGGCACTATTTACAATAGCAAAGATTTGGAACCAACCCAAATTTCCATCAATGATAGACTGGATTAAGACAATGTGGCACATACACACCATGGAATACTATGCGGCCATAAAAAAGGATGAGTTCATGTCCTTTGTAGGGACATGGATGAAGCTGGAAACCATCATTCTGAGCAAACTGTCACAAGGACAGAAAACCAAACACCACATATTCTCACTCATAGGTGGAAATTGAATAATGAGAACACTTGGACACAGGATGGGGAACATCACACACTGGGGCCTGTCGTGGGGTGGAGGAAGGGGGAAGGGATAGCATTAGGAGATATACCTAATGTAAATGATGAGTTAATGGGTGCAGCACACCAACATGGCACGTGTATACACATGTAACAAACCCACACATTGTGCACATGTACCCTAGAACTTACAGTATAATAATAATAAAGAGTAATGTATGGCTTGAAAAGGTATATTTAATAGAACATGAGTTGGAGCTAATAAAAAGCTTAAGAAATGTTAATCTAAAATCTCAATGTTAAGATTCCAGTTGAATGATACTAGAAAATATATTGTAACCCTCTTTGCTACTGATGACCTATTTCTATTTTATTTCCTTTTTAATTATGGCATAATTTCTCAACATAACATATCAAAACTTATACACCCTTAAATATTAAAAAATACAATGTAAGCAATATTTTAAATACAATATTTAATTATTAGATACATTAGGTTTATTATATTACTTATAACATTCCATTATATAAAAATTCATTTGTCTATTTATTCAGATTAAACAACTATTAAGGCTGAATGTCTTATGCCTGTAACCCAGCACTTTGAGAGGCTGAGGCAGGCAGAACACTTGAGCCCAACAGTTAAAGACCAGCCTGGGCAACAAGGCAAGACCCTGTCTCTACAAAACTCAGCTGAGCATGGTGACACAGGTCTATGGTGACATAGCTCTATTGTTTCAACTACTGGGATGGCTGAGGTGTGAGGATCACCTGAGCCCAGGAAATGGAGATCAGAGTGAGCCAAGGTCTCACCAGTGCCCTCCAGCCTGGGGGACAGAGTGAAACGCCACCTCAAAAAACAACAAGTAAAATGCTTCTTACATGGAAGACTGTATTCTAGGTACTCCAGGATACACACAAATATGTTTACTGACCTCCAGTAGCTTATGGTATGCAGGAGCTTCCAATGATTATTTAAACAACTAAATAGAAAACCTTCTGAAATTCAAAATTTCAGAATATGATATGAAGACTTTGAGTGGTTATTTTATTTTTTAAGATGTAGTCTTGCTCTATCACCCAGGCTGGAGTGCAATAGTGCGATCTTGGCTCACTGCAACCTCTGCCTCCCGGGTTCAAGCGATTCTCCCACCTTGGCCTCCTGAGCAGCTGGGATTACAGGTATGCACCATCACGCCTGGTTAATTTTTATGCTTTTGTTTTGTTTTGTTTGGTTTTTGGTTTTTTTTAGAAACAGGGTTTCACCACGTTGGCCAGGCTGATCTTGAACTCCTGACCTCAGGTGATCTACCGACCTCGGCCTCCAAAACTGCTGGGATTACAGGTGAGTCTCCATGCCTGGTGAAGTAAATATTTTAAATAAACTACAATGACAAAATTATGATGATAAAGTCTTACCATCCATTGGTATTAAGAGTCTCTGCTTCTAGAACTGGTTATTTGCAGCAAAATACATGTTATTCAATTAGATGAAGTGCCTTATATAAACTCTTCATGGACAACTCATAAACCACACAAAAATTCCTTTGCAATACACATTTTGAGAACATAAATTTAAATTTCTATATTTCTACAATTTATATTTTTAAATCAGATACGATGTTGCCCAGGCTGTTCTCAAACTCCTGGGTTCACGCAATCTTCCTGCCTCAAATTCCCAAGTAGCAGGGACTACAGGTGTACACCACCACACTCAGTTATTTTTCTACAATTTTTAATTTTTTTGTCTCACTACAGAACCAATAATATAAGTAGAAAAACAATCTCTCGTAAAAACAATATGATACCAAAATAATAAGTTTCCAAGAACAAAAGCTATATGCTATGTGCTGAATATTTTTGCCACTAAAAATCACCAGGAGGATCCCATGATTACTGCAAATAATTTGATCCACTGAAGATTTATACAGGCATAAATATTAAGAAAGTCACACTCGTATGATTTAAAAGTCAAAGTATTAGTATTTATCCAAATAAACCTTAACCAAATTTCATATTTCCTCTATTGGAGAAAGCATTTCCTAATGTGATTTTCCTGTCACTACTAATTTTCCAGTTCATTTTTTTCAGCTCCCACCCTGTCACAGTACTTATCAATCTTTGTTAGTTACCAAAGTTAAACACATTTTTTGAATCAACTAGCCATATGTATGTTTTTCTCTGACCAACTTTCCATTACCACCATAAAACAATGATAGGTAAACCTCTGCTAAATTTGAAAAGTAAATACTATGCAAAAGTACATTCAGAGTGAGAAAATTAATTTTACACGAGACCACTTTACCTTAGTAGCAACATTCAAGTCTTTGTCATCCGATGCAGGCAATGAATCCACACGCAGTTCATGGAAAATGCTTGAGAGCAAAAATACACAACGAAAATGAGCAAGTTGATTTCTTTACAATTTTTTTAACTGCCAGTTTATATCCAGCTTCCCCCTCAAAAAAGGAAACCATAATCTGGGGAAAGGTCAGCAATCTATATATTAAATAGTGATTCTTGATATAATTAAAATATGTCCTCTGTTCTAAAAATAGATTTTAGTTACCTATTTCTGCCTCCACCTGTCTAAATCTATAAAATATTCAATGAAAACTAACCTTGAGCTTTATAACAAATAGTGACAGTCAATAAATTGGCAGAGCATGACAATGATTTGCCCTCACAAATTATCTGTCCTGAAGCTGAACTTAAAATTCAATTAATGGATGACATAAATTTTGTTACCTAAACTGGAAGAAAACTGATAACCTAAAACAAGGTAGAAAGATCCACTGTCTCTTTTTCATGATCTGTCTCTGGATAAAAGACTAATCTGCATCACTTCAAAATGGCAGTCTTGATTCCTCAGCATGGAACCCACTTAGGAAGGTCCTATTGCTTTCCTTTGCCCTAAATCAGTACAGGAAAACCCCTACAATATTTGAAATGTATGAAAGCTAAATGTACAGAAGTCAAATAACAAAGGTGTATGTTCTTATTGAGAATACTTTTCCCAGAAAGATTGAAATATTAACAATTATAAAATCCCATTATTTTCACCCTATAGGTCCTACCTTATTCAGGTCCACATAAACTAGCAAGCCCTTAAAACTTTTCATAGGCACTCAGACACCCAAGGAGAGAGACTGCCAGAAAAAAACAGAGTCCTGGTAGTTGTACCTCTATTTCCCTAAGTACTCTCTAAGTATCTGTCTTCCTATGGGCTCCCACTTCCAGATTCCACTTCTGCAGGGCTCCACAGAAGTCTCCAATCTTTAAATCTTCAGTCTATGAAAGCACAGATTCCTGAAAGGATGGCCTCAAATGACCAGGAGTAGGAGCTCTCTATATCCCTGCTCCTGAAAAAACAAGCTAACTGGAGTCTCCATCACCTGCCCCCAGCTAGACACACTACCAACTACCCAACTGAACTCCATGACTGATTTGCCAGCCAATCATGCCCCTGAACCAGCCCACATGGACATGGGAAGGACATCAGTGAATCGGGAAAAGAGGCAGAGGTGAGGAGACACCTGTACTGGGCCACAGATCTATGTAGTTCAGCAATCTCCAGCCCCTTAGTACTCCAGGGGCTCTAAGCCACCACTTTGTAAGTCAGAATGGAAGTAGATGACACCACATTTCTATCTGCTGCAGACGCTCCTCCCAGTGTCTCAAAATGTTTTAGCATCTTTCAGTAAAAATCTTCAAGTTTGTCAGTCCTTGATTTAAAAAAAAGCAGCAAACTTTTTAGAGCTCCCTTGAACCTTCTATTTTAACATGCCTTCGTAGATAATTCCTATCTTGTGCCCTTCATTTTTATAATTTATCTTTATCAAACTTGTCATAAACCCCAGTATTTTGATCTCTTATAGAAGAGTCTGTACTCCTATCCAATCCAGTGTTGTTTATCTTCAAACTTGGACTTCCCCTGCTCATTCCATTCTTATCTACTTCCATTGGGTTCACCAGCTAATTCCATTCTCATTCTACCCACAGACTCACTCCCGTTTGTATTATTAAAACACACGCCAATAGGATATAAAAAGAAGCAAGAGTACTGGGCTTTAACATGAGTTCAAATCTCATTTCTGCCAATTCCTATGTCTAAAAAAAAGCATCCTAATCTCTTTGAGCCTCACATTCTCTATCTAGAGAGTCATTTGACCAGAATGTTCAACACAGGTAAAAATACTAGAAGGTATTTTAATTCATTCCAAGATTCCTTAAAATTCTGTAATTCTATGTCCTCTTGATTCTGTCTATAGAAAAACTTAGAATACATAGCCAGCAGAGTTTGAAAAAATAATAGAACAAAAGAAATACCAAGAAAAGCAGAGAAGAAAGTTTTAAAAAATGAAGGCAAGATTATAGAAAAGTCACGGAAAAAGCAACAAGACTAAAAAATGTATTATGGAAGTAAGCAGAAATACTTGCCTAAATGGAAAACCAAACTGGGAAGTCAAATAATTTGTCTCTAAGACTTGCCTAAACTTGCTTTTGTAAAATTTACACCCCTATGGCCAAAGCTAAGTAAGATCTGCCCTAGAGCCTTTGATGGTAAAAATAAGATACTGGTTACCACTGAAATTGTCAAATTTATTAGGACAAACTCTTGGACTAACCACATTCTAATGATAAACTTAAATGAGAGTTCAAGGTATTTAAACTCTCATTAATTTAGACATTAATCAAATTAATCAATCTGACTAATCTGATTCAGACCTATACCTTGATCCAAGGGCTGCACAGATATCTGTCAATCTATGCTGAGGAGCAAGAGACAGGATTTGGAAGGCAGGCAGGCTGATGGTCAAACTGTAGGCCAGCTACTTTGTTAACTATGGGATCATGAGGCAATTAATCAGCTCTAATCCAGAGTTGTTTATTTAATAAACAGTAGGTTATAGGAACACAGATGTTGTGATGGCTTTATGAGATGATAAATGCATAGAACATATTAGGATGTCTAGCCCAGAATACAACACTCAACAGATATTCGTTTCTTCCATCTATATTTTCTTAGTTAACATAATTTTTTAAATCTATAAAATCCTACCTGACTGCAGATTCATCAGAACTTCCAACATCTATTAAAGAAAAAGGTAAAATGCATTTTAAATCAATAACAAATGTACAGAATATTAAAAGCATAAGTATGCACAGTGATGCATCCCTCTAATCCAAACTACTTGGGAGGCTGAGGCAGGAGGATCACTTGAGGAGCCCAGAAGTTTGAGACCAGCTTGGGAAACATAGTAAGACTCTACCTTCATAAAAAAATTGCGCACACTTGTATGTATGCTTTAGATCCTGTTTTTTGTTGTTGTTGTTTTTGGTTTGGTTTGGTTTGGTTTTTTAAAGCATAAGACTGATGCTTTGTTACAAAGCATTCCTTTGGGAGCATGCCTGGGACCTTATTAGAATTAACATTCGTTATACATATTGGTAGGTAATTAATGCAGTAAGAACTCTTCCCTTTGTATTTATTAGATGCAAAGAAGAATAAATGCATTAAAATTTGGTATCTACAAGTGAACTGCAGTATGCAAGTCATCCTAGCCAAACCCTATGAGGTTGAGTAAAAATGGTATTGTTAGCAGAACAGGTGTGATGAGTCAACAGTGTCAAAGAGCATGATTTCTGGACCAAAATATGAGGCGCCATTAAAACAGAGTATACAGTAGTACCCCTTATCCACTATATGTGCAGAAAGACATGCTTGACACATTTTTCTCTGCTGTCACACCACAGCAACAATCATCAACAAAGAAGGCTTCTGTGACCAAATGTGTGGAGGGTTTTTCCCCACCAACAAGCAAGCAATCATTCCTGCTGATGACACAATTCAATTCTCACACCCTATCTGCTGGTAACATCAGATTCAATTTAATTTATAAATTAAACTTTAGCATAGATATGTATGTATAGGGAAAAACGGTTTGTGATTCAGTACTATTCATGGTTTCATGCATCCACTGGGGGTCTTGGAATGTATCTCCCACAGTTAAGGGGGAGCTACTGCACTTATTTTGTTATAACACAACAACACAGCCTCTCTAGCTCTTCAGTTCAAACTGCTCAGTTTAGAATAAAACACCCTATCACCAGAAGTCAGCAAAACATAGGAAATAGATACATGTCATGTCATTATACACTTGTCCAAATTCACAGAATGTACAGCATCAAGAGTGAAGCCTGATGTAAACTATGAACTTTGAATGATTATAATGTGTCAATGTAAGTTCATCACTTGTAACAAATGTACCACTCTCTGGTGGAAAATAGTAATAATGGGGGAGGCTATGCATGTGTGGGAGGCATGGGATATATGAGAAATCTCTGTACCTTCCTCTCAATTTTGCTGTGAACCTAAAACTGCTCTAAGAAATAAGATTATTGATTTAAAAAAGATATTCAGCTGGGCTCAGTGGCTCATGCCTATAATCTCAGCACTTTGGGAGGCAAAGGTGGGTGGATCACCTGAGGTCAGGAGTTCAAGACCGGCCTGGCCAACATGGCAAAACCTCGTCTCTAATAAAAATACAAAAATTAGCTGGGCATGGTGGCTGGCACCTGTAATTTCAGCTACTCAGGAGGCTGAGGCAGGAGAATCGCTTGAGCCTAGAAGGCGGAGGTTGCAGTTAACTGAGATCGCACCACTGCACTGCAGCCTGGGAGACAGAGTGAGACTCCATCTCAAAAAACAAAAAGATATTCACTGTCTATGCATCCCAGGATCTCCAGAACAACAATTAAATAAATAAATAAATAAATAAATGGCTGGGGGCAGTGGCTCATGCCTGTAATCCCAGCACTTTGAGAGGCCGAGGTAGGTGGATAACCTGAGGTCAGGAGTTCGAGACCAGCCTGACTAACATGGTGAAACCCCATCTCTACTAAATACAAAAAATTAGCCAGGCATGATTGTGCATGCCTGTAGTTCCAGGTACCTAGGAGGCTGAGGCAGGAGAATCATTTGAAACTGGGAGGTGGAGGTTGCAATGAGCCAAGATTGTGTCATTGCACTGCAGCCTGGGCAACAAGAGCAAAACTCCGTCTCAAAAAAATAAGTAAATAAAATAAAAAATAAAGATATTCACTGAACCTGTTACTATGATATATTTAAGCAAGACACGGTGACCCTAAAAATTAGAGATCATTGAAGACCAAAGTAACAACATGCGGTCATTACTTCTCAAATTGAACTATATAAAATATATAAAATAAATAAATTTAATTGCATGCTTAGGTAACAAAATATTGATAAAAATAATTGAATATTTTATCTTATTTCATAATTCTAAACAGGGATTTAGCACAATATGAAAACTAGACTATTCATGTAATCAAAATAAAGGACAATTTTTATTCTAATTTTAACTCAGAAATTATTTTGCTTATTTAATTTAACAATTTTACTGAAAGGTTAATGAGATAAATAGGACAGATTATAATTACCTAACATTGCTATGGTAACTTATATACAAATAGCTGTTCATCACCAAAAGTCAAAAAAGTAACAAGCACTGCAACTTAAGATGGATCATACAACAGAAATTAGTACCAAGTTACCTTATCTTATAATATTATGTTATTAAAATGAAATTTTAAAACAACACCAAAAATTAAGTTGGGGTTACAAGTGTTGTGCAGAAAAGATTTCATATAGCAGGCAAGAGGCTGCCATCCTTAGAAAGGCCTGCATGCAAGGCTGGCCCTTGGCTGGTGTTTAGGAAATTGGAAAAGGGAGGGTTTCCACCATTCCCTGAGAAGAGTGGCTCACTGTGTCTAAAGTGCTTATAGAAACAGTGTATTACTCTAAACAGCTGCTTTCCTTGCAAGAGTCTGGAATTTGGGTACATGTGAGGGAGAGCAACCTCCATAGAAAAACTTGGGCACTTAGTCTCTAATGAGACTCTGGTACTGGTAGACATCACTGCACATATGTTGTCAAAATGTGAGCCTGGGAGAATTAAGCAGATCCCGGGAACTCCACAGGACAGAACTCCTGGAGGCTTGTGCCTTGTTTCCTCCAGAATTGACCACATGCACCTTTTTCCTCTACTAATTTTGCTTGTCCCCTTCCTTGTTATCAATTAAAGATCTGAGTATGACTATTTGCTGAGTCCTGTGAGTCCTTCTAATGAACCACCAAACCTGGGGTGGTCTTGGGAAACCTTGACACAAATTCATTGTGTAAGATTTGTATTAAGTTGATATGATACGTGTAACTGTAATCAGATGGTTATTTCACAGAATAACTTTACCTAATCTGTTTTTCTTTTCTTTTTTTGCCTTGATATTTGACTTGGAGATTCTTGTATTTCTATATCTATCCAATTGAATAAAGCCATAGAAGGAATAAATGAAAAAATAATGTCAGAAAATAACGTGAAATAAGCAGCAATCCTCTTTTATCCGAATAAAAAATAGAGAATCTGGGTGATTGACAATATGTTCTACAATATGAATGTTTCTAGAAACAAAAATGAAAAAGTGGTCAATTTTCTGCAACTCAACTGGGCTTCATTCCTTTTTATAATAATTTTGAAGGCCAGGTGCAGTGGCTCACACTTGTAAATCCGAGCATTTTGGGAGGTTGAGGCAGGAGGATCACTTGAGCCCAGAAGTTCCAGACCGGCCTCGGCAATATAGTGAGACCTCATCTATTAAACAAACAAACAAACAAAAACCCTTAAAAAGAAAATTAGCCAAGTGTGGTAGTGCATGCCTGTAGTCCCAGCTACTTGGGAGGCTAAGGTGAAAGGATCATTTAAGGCCAGCAAGCAGAAGTTGCAGTGAGCCAAGATGGCACCACTGCACACCAGTACTGACAACAGAGGGAGACCCTGTATTAAAAATAAATAAACAAATAAATAATTGTGTATCAGGCCAGATGTAACCACACAAAACTGTAGTCCCAGCTACTCAGGAGGATGAGGTAGGAGGACTGCTTGAGCCCAGGAGTTCAAGGCTACGGTGAGCTATGATTGCACCAATGAATAGACACTGTATTCTAGCCTAGGCAACATAGAGAGACCCCATCCCCTATGATAATAATAATTGATTAATTGTGCATCATTCAAGTAAATTGTATAACTGGAGAAAAACATATGACTATTGAATATACTATTATAGTCTACTACTGACCATAGAGTTCCTGTTTACTTGCTTCTAATCTTTTTCTTCATTTCTCATAAAACTAAAAACATGATTTAAACCCATTAAAGGCAGTTCATCACAAAACAAGTCAAAAAGTCAAAAGAATTGCATCCAAACAGAAGGATGCATTATCCACCGCTCTCTGTGAACAGTTGGATTTGGTCATTAAGAATCAGCAGGACTTTTAACTTTGTGTCTGTGGGCACACGTGTGTGCACATGTGCACGTGTGTATGTGTATGTATGTAAACTATGACAGATAAAATCATTTTGCTTGTGTACGAATATGTAATATAACTTGTGCTCCTCACAAAGGAATTGCTTTTCCGTCTTCTGTGCTCAGTAGCTGTCTTCAAAAAATAATCTCCTATTTGTATGGGTGCACACTGGTTCAGTTCTACAGTTCTTATTGCCATTTATTTATGGTACCGGAAAGGGATTGCTGAGTTCCTGGTTCTAAAGATAGTTACTTTCTTAGTGACACAAATCAATATGTAATACAGTTCACCCTTCAACAGCAAGGGTTTCAACTGCAGGGATTCACTTATATGCAGATTTTCTTCTGCCTCTGCAACAGAGAGACAGCAAGATCCACCTCTCCTCTTCCTCCTCAGCCTAATCAACCTGAAGATCATGAAGACCTTTGTCAGGACTACTTATGCTTTATGAAAAGTCAATATGTTTTTCCTGATGATTTCCTTTCTAACAGCTTCATTTCTCTAGCTTATTTTATTGTACGAACACAGTATATAATAATGCAGCACAAACAAAATAGGTGTTCATCAACTGTTTATGTTATCAGGAAGGCTTCCAGTCAATTGTGGGCTATTAGTAGCTAAGGTGAAGGAATCAAAAGTTATACTCAGATTTTCAACTGCACAGGGATCAGAGTCCCTCACCCCCACATTATTCATGGGTCAACTGTAGTTATTTGTTTACTAAATATAAATAATTTATTATAAAAATGAAATCAAAGATCCATTTGTATAACAAGTCCAATTTGTTATAATGTGACTATAGAGGAAACATACAACATACTAACTTAAAAATCTTTTTTCTTATTTATGCAAAAATATTATATAGGATTTTAGGGATCATAATTAAATAAATGAATGTTTTCAGACAATAATGTTTGAGATTATAAATTAGCTACAACTACCTTCTTAAATAAATCTGAATTTCAAACTAAAGAAGTTAAATTTTAAAAATTAATTTACATATGTATATACATATATACACATTCAATTTACACATATTTTTAAACTGGTCTTTTTTGACTGAAACTACCTTAATCTTACATCTTACTTTGTATTTTCTTATCAAGAGTAGGACCACCAAGAGAAGTAAGAAATTCACAATCAGAAGTCTTACCTGATTTCCCCTTTTTAAGTATCTTCTTTTTATGTTCCAAAATTTGTTGTTGAATTCTACGTATACAAAAGTAATAAATAAAATTGCTATTTTTATACTGAAATAAAAAATATTTACCAAACATATTAAATTCCAAAACACTTTCAGGCAATATCAGACCTAATATCAGAATTTTAATGTCCCATACACTTCAAATTTGTAAACCTTACAAGCTTATTAAGCTTATAATTAAAGAAGAAAAGAAAGTGAAGTACTCATAAATGGAGGAAGCACAGCTCAGTAAATGAACTCTAGTTAGCTGGATATCATACAAAGTGTCCTGCACTCAGAGTAAGTCCTCGCTCTGTAACCAAAATACCTCGCTCTGTAGGTATTTTGTCTTCAGACAAGTTGCTTCTCTTAGGCTCCATGGTTTCTTCTAAAAAATAAGGATTCTGCTACTTTACTTCACTAGGTTGTTTGGAAGATGTAATGAGATTACATGTTTAAATGTTCAGAGAAATAGTAAAGCAATGGAATAATTTATTCTTGAACTTTATTGCTGAAACCATTTTGGAATCCCAAATAATGCTCGGTGTGTGTTTTTCTATAAGTTCTAATATTCAAATGTTGCAGTTTTCAGAAAATGTTATTAAGTGCTAATTTTGGTTATTACTTGTATTCATTGTGGCTTGTAATTCAGGGCATTTTACCTAATTCATAACTTATTACTAAATTTCTATATATATAAATTTAGTGAGCTCATCACTGAGCTCATCAATCACACCAAGGGCAGAAAACTAATAGGTGTCAAAACCTGGCTTGGACAACTACCACTCCTTCTCTACCTTCTCAAACTCTGAGCCAGCAGATCTGTGCTTGGCTGCTGGATCTCCATGGTCCTCTCCAACTAACAGACAAGACAAAACCCTGCTTTGATTGTTTTTCAGTTCCATGAAGGAAATGCAAGTTGACATTTTCTCATTTCCAAGACATGTACTAACAACATGTAACATCCCCTTATTACTCAGCTCTGTTCCCATTTCAGAGATCACCATACATCAATAGTTTCATAGCGATAATCACAATTTCAATATTGCGTGTCACCTGTTTTGGTTTTGCTCACACTGCTTCCTTGGAGCTACTCAACAAATAGTCAAATGGCCTTCCTGGGACTATGCAAAATATGGAATGTTTTCTGAATTTGTGTGCCATCCCTAGGCAGTAGCCATGCTTATCTGCTCTGTATTAATCCAATTTTAAAATATGTGCTGTTGAAATAAGTACAAAGCCCTGTTTGATACATGGATACTCATGAGTCATGGATGAGGCTTAGCTCTATTAAATCCAACTCACTTACTTCAGATTCAGAGAATTTTATTGAATGGCTTCCAGTGAGGTAGAATTTTAAAATATATTGAAAACTTGAGGAAGAGCTGCAAGTTGCCCAGGAGATTTTCATGATTATAGAGACACATTACTTGAGGGGCCAACTGCAAGCTGGTTCCCACTACTCAGTGGAAAGATAACATGGAACATTCTGCTATCTAACCAAAGCTGCTGCACAGGATATAAAAAAGCCTCAAGGTACAGATCTGATAGCAAAAGAGACAGGGAACTCTGATCTCTTCCTGCAACATTATTTGAACATCCCTGACTATTGAGAACAATCCCAACTAATATTGGTTAAAGGAAAGACAAACATGGCTCTCAAAGGATAACATACCATGAAGGCCTAGGCAAAGTCTAGCTAAGACGTGGGCTCCAAATAAGGTTTTTAGTGTAGGGTGAGCATCAACTTGCTCAGTATTTGTGTGGATAAAGCTAGGAGGCCTAGCTGCCAGAGCAGGGTGCTGGGAACAATGACTGAGCACAAGTACGTAAACTAATAAACACCGTAGCTTTGACCTCTATATATGAATCACCATGAAAACTGAGGGGTCTGAATCACTGAAGGCATCCTGGTGGCAAAGGTCAATCATTATCAGATTGCAGGACCGGTTATAATGGCAATAATACAGCAAGTGAGTCCATGGAAACAACAGAATGCTTAGAATGGCCTTTTTTCCCCTTCTTCTGACTTGTAAAGAAAGATTGCCTTCCTTGGACTTAGGAAACCCCTTAGCTTCTTGGAAAATTCAAAGAAGGAAGACACAGGAGAGAGCCCCAGGGGACAATACAAGATTTTCTGTTAAACTGGACATTACAAGACTCAATAACTAATTAGAAAAGTCAGGCCAGGCATGGTGGCTAGCACTTTCAGAGGCCGAGGCAGGGGGATTACTTGACCTCAAAAGTTCAAGACCAGCCAGGGCAACAGAGCGAGACCTTGTCTCTACAAAAAAAAAAAAAAAAAAAGGAAAAGAAAAGAAATCAAAGACATGGCTCTTTTTATCCCATGCATGGGGATTATACTTAGAATAAAATGAGTAACATTGAGATCCCTAGGGATAAAGGTCTCAAAAATCCAGAAAAAATCTCACACTCTACTTCTAACTAATCTAGACTTCTGCTTGATTTCTGGCTAAAAGGTAGACTAACTCTTCGCTATTTCAAACTATCTGAACCAAACTATGAACTCTCACCTAATGTATAAGATGGAGTAGTTGCAATTATTTTAAACTTCAATTTAGCATTAACTGGCCTTTTAACATAAACACTTACTTTGTGAAATGATGAGAAATAGCGTAATCTTCTGCATCTCGTCCACACATGTCTTGAGCGAAGACATCAATATTTTGCTTAAGAAGGATATTGACAATACCTGGTGAGTCATAGTATACAGCAAGCATGAGAGCTGACCTAAAATAACAAAGAAATAACTCCACTCAAGAACCTTAATAAAGACTTTTTTAAAAAGCTAGTTTGATACACTTTACCAATTTAATATCCGCCTCTCAGTGTAGATGTAATAACCATTTGCATGTACTAGCTTGGGTCTATAAGCATCTAGGGTGCTCAAGTGTTCATCTTTGTAAATTGTCACCAAGGCTAAAAGAAAGGGACAACAGGGAAGCCTCTTGTCCCACTGGTGTAAGATATAATACAAGTTGCTAACTTATAGTCCTTTGATGGCCAAGAAACTGTGCTGAGGTCACTTATCTAAAGTAGGCAAAGATTTAGATGAAGATGTCCCCGTTGCTTTCCTAGTCAAATCAGCTAGGGGTCAGATAAGAGTTATCTGCAGGCTGAAAACAACAACAATAATAATAATGACAATGCTAGTAGTCATAAACTAAAAGTCCACACTTTAAAAATGAATAAAACTTGTCAGGTGCAGTGTCTCATGCCTGTAATCCCGGCACTTTGGGAAGCCGAGGAGAGCAGATCACGAGGTCAAGAGATCGAGATCATCCTGGCCAACATGGTGAAATCCCATCTCTACTAAAAATACAAAAATTAGCTGGGCATGGTGGCATGCACCTGTAGTCCCAGCTACTTGGGAGGCCGAGGCAGGAGAATCGCTTGAACCTGGGAGGTGGAGAATGCAGTGAGCTGAGATCACACCACTGCACTCCAGCCTGGCAACAGAGCAAGACTCCATCTCAAAAAAAAAAAAATTAATAAAACTAATACAAAACCCTTTAGCTAATAAAAGATTACAGTACCAAAAACATCTGATTATAAATATCAAACACTGTATATTATAAGAGAAGATGAATCCTACTATATACTATTCTTTATGTTACTCAGTCCAAATATTTGCTGGTCTACCTGATTATTCATGGTGATATTTTTCATTATATGCCAATAATTATGTTAATCTTCTTATTAATATTTCTGACTTGAGTGACCACTCTAGAATACTCAGGTTTTATTTTTAAAAAAAGAACTACTGTACCGTCTCAGCCTATCAACGGCATGTGTACTTGCTTTCTTTTTCAATAAAAATTCCACCATTTTCTCTTTCTTGCAAATTATAGCAAATAAAAGTGGGGTATTATTGTCCTATAAAACAGCAGAAATAAATTAATAATTCACAAAATTACATATTTCTCAACTGAACTGAAAATCTTCTCTAGGATGCTTTGAACTTCAACATACAATATAGAAAGGAAATAAATGAAAAGCAGTCCCTTCATTCTCACTCTTCTGTGCTTTCTGATGTGCTGCGCTTTGCCTTGCAAACAACCCTCCTCTGTCTTCCCGGATTAACTGTGGTCATTGCCAAAACTCACTTTAAACATTTACTAGTCCCAAGAATCCTTGCTTTGATCACAGCACTTAGCATGGTACATTGTAGTCATTTCACTGTTTCCCACTGAAACCAAGAGCTTCTTGAGGCAAGGGCCTAAAACCCTAAGACACAGTAGCAAATATTTTAAGTTTTTTACATTAATTAATGATCTAAATTACTATCTCTAAAGCAGTGTTTCTTAAACTATATTCCAAAGAATATTTGCTTTATCAGAAGTATTATACCCCAAGAGAAAGACTCCATGACCATCTGTATTTGAGAAGTATTACAAAACTGTATTTTATGTCCAATAATCAAGAAATCTCTTTAATTTTACCTAATCCCCCTTTCACAATACTATTTGTGGCAAACATTAACATTTGAGGAATTAAGAGTTTCAGAGATACAGTTGCCAGAGCTTCCCAATACAGGTGGCAGTTTCCTCTGGGTGGTACAAACTTGCTTGATTCACTTCTATCAATGGTGTCAGGATCCCAGATGCCAATGTCAGGCACTCCTGCTCCAAATGGGTCACCATGGAAATGAGCTTTGAATTAAGAGAGATTGGCTTCAAATGCATTTATTTTCCTTATTATTAAATAGTCCATGGGTTTTTCCCCTAATACAAGAGAAGAGATTTTTATCTTTACTGTTAGAAAGCTCAGTATATTCTGTGTAAGAGAGATAGATTTAAAAAACTTAAGAACAAATATTTTAAAAACCAAAACTCAGTAAGAAATACTATTCTCAATTATAATGGTAATCCCGGGACCCTAGTGCAGCTCTACTTTTTAAATCCATTTTTACTGGCTTCCACTTAAATGGCTACTTAAAATTATTTTTTATTTTAGACAAAATATAAATTGGAAATAAAAACATAATGGCTTATCAATAAAAGTTCTCATACTGATCCATATGGATTATTTCTGGCATAATACAAGCCAATAAGTCACTTGCATCTTTAAGGAAGAGCACTGAGGAGAAAGATGTACTGTCTGCAATATTCATAAATTATCCAACTATAACCAGGAATAACCTAAAAAGGCTTCTAGGCATTCTTATGGGCAGAGAATTATTTGTGGTATATATAAAGAAAAGAGTTAAAAACTTCTAAACTCTAAAATTCAACTCCATAACTGAGGGATTTATATACTCTATAGACTATATATTATAAACAAATACATGCTGACTTAAAAACCTTGAAATTTTTATCAAAATATACTATAATATAGGAGTTGTAAACTCAGATACTTACAAGGACAAAGGAAGGTTGCCTGAGTAAGGGAAGTACTAAGGTGGGCACAGTAGCAAACTGGAGAATACATGCCTTCTATAAAGGGGCAACTTCTGCACAGCAGACCAAAGAATGATAGAAACTCAGGGGACACCAGATTTGATTTTTTAGGATACGCCTGAAGTCCACATTTCTTCACGAGTCTTCTAAATTTTACATGTTGATTCAACTTATAGAGGCAAACAAACAAATCTGTGTACCACATTAGAATATAGCCCTTGTTTTTTTTATATTCACTATTAATGTGTTACTAAATGGTTGTGTATAATCCAAGTATTTGCATGTAAAATATTTTCTTTCTCTGGTATCATATGTTCTACCAAAAAATCAGGCTCTCATATATAATAAAAATTGCTAAAAAGACTCACAATACCTGCTTCAAGAATTTTTCCAACATGTATTCATTTAAAATGTTTGTATATAATTTTCCCAGATTGTTAACCAAATAGATAATTGGTTCACAAGACTGCTAAAACTAAATTATTAAAAGAATTCCTATCTATATTCTTATTAACTTCATGGATTTCAGTGTTTAAAACTGACATTTTGGGTATGCTAAAGTTCTATAAACTTAACATACTGAGATAGTTCATAATAAAACTTCAACTAAAAAAAATAGTTTAGGATTTGCTACTATTCTAATTGAGAAAGCCCAACTTGTAATGAACATTTGTTGACACATAATCACCTGCGTGGTGACAAAGGGACATGAAATCATGAAAGGGTCAGCCTCTACGTATTGAAAGATTACTCATAAGCAAATTTCTGAAGACTCTCTGAATGGTAGTGAATGATTCATGGTGGGAAGCAAAACATGTTATTCTGTAAGCTGAGAGATATTGCCAATGATATTTCCTTTCACTTCCCAGTCACAGATGTAGAGAAAGACAGATAAGTCAGGCTAATATTATTGAAAAGGAGAACTTTGAAGGAAGTGGCAACTATCAAATGCCAACTCTTCTAGAGATTTCTTACATTTTTGAGATACAGAAATTTATATATTGCACTTATCTATTCTGGGGTTTTTAATCAAGAGTGTATCCCAACCTTGAAGGTTTTTTGTTTTTTTGTGGTTTTTTTTTTTTTGGCTATTATTGTTGTTAGAGACAAGAGTCTCACTATGTTGCTCAAGCTGGATTCAAACTCTTAGGCTCAAGCTGGGACTACAGGAATACACCACTGTGCCCAGCTTCAAGAAAACATTTTTAAACATGTTCAGGCCTTATTAGGTCTATTACATCAAAATCTTCAGGGGAAAGCCTACAATTGTAGATTTTTAACAAAATGTCCTCAGGTCACTGTAATGCACAATTCTGAGAATTAGTGCAGCAGACAATCACTTCAGTCTCACCTCTCACCCACATGGCTAATTCCTTTATCAGTTGGAGATGTGGCCAAAAAGAGAAAAAGAGTAAGAGATAGTGTCATTTATTAAAACTCCAGTTAAGTTTCCTGGCTATGGGTAGAACAGGGACAAGTAAACTCAAAATCCCACTTGATTTTGCTATTTACAAGCTCCTTATCTCCCACCTTCCCACTAAGACATTCTAGATTTGAGAGGAGCCTTTAGGTTCTTATCTAAGTGGCTGTTTCTGCCAGGATGAGCAATAAGTCAGTTAATAATTTGTTCCACCTTCTGCTGAAGTGTTTCTCACTTCGTCACCACATATTCACTGCCAATCTGGTTTCCTCAGAGTCCTCCTAAAATTCATCTCTAGGCAAGTTGCAACTCATTCTTTTTCAAACCAAAAATTATTAGACCCAAAGCTAAACAGCACCTTGTCTCAACACATAAAACAAACTTAAAAACAAAAAAAAACCTCTTCCTGGCATTTTCCCTCATTATCTAATATCCAAGTGACCTGCATATTTCTGATTGCTCTCTTTCTCCCCTCCCATTTTTCCCTCTTAAGCCTTGCCACTGAGAGATGATACATCAGTTTTTCAGAAAATTAGCAGCAGCAGCAACATGTCCTTTTATTGTACGTTGCTTTAGTTTTGTTTGAGTTTTAAGATAAAGCCTATTTCCAGGGAATATTTTCTTTCATGTGTTGTTTTACACTAATTAAGAAAAAAAAAAAAGAATAAGCCTGTGTAGAAAAAAAGTTGAAAAGGTTTTACCTTTAACAAATTCACAAATATTTTCCAAAGTGCATTTTATAAAGCTGTGCCCTTTAATGCTCTTTAAAAGTATCAATATTTAAAATAAAATCTTAGACAATTAAGTTATTTCAAAATAACTTAATTTGTATTTGCATTCAGGGAATGGTTGAGCTTCCAAATATAAAAAATTGACCCTTACCTATGTCAATGTTAAAACAAATATTTTGGAAAGAAAGTTGATTGACCTATACCTTGTCCAGTGCTTCAATATGTGCACCATGGGAAAGCAGTTTTTCTGCCAGTGAGGTGCTGTCACTATACACAGCATAATGGAGAGCAGTGTTGCCGTAGATATCCTTAAGGTTTGGATTGGCACCATGTTCCAGCAGAATAACGGCACAAGCCTCTTCCTGGCAATGGACAGCCTGTCCGTGTTAGACCAAGAAACAGATTGTAAATTCCAAGAATTCAAAATACACATTCCACAGGTTTCACCAACTAGTTATATGTAAATGAGATCAATTTATTTTAATTCTATATATGTAAATCAAATCCATGTCATGCTGAAAGAGTTGGCTCTAATATACCTGTATCAAAGGCGTCCTGTTTTCTTTGTCACAGATATCAATCTGGCATTTTCTGCTAACCAGGAGATTGACCACTTGCACATGGCCACTGGCACAGGCCAAGTGTAGAGCAGTTCTATGAGAGTAAGAGGATTTTTTAAGAAGCTGTAGTACAATATCTCAAAACATACAATCATTCATGTAATTGTAAAAATTGAATAGCATGTTTTTCCTCTGCCTTCAAAACAAATAATTTTTTGAAGAAAGTACAATACTTACTAGCTCTTATTGCTCACTGCCTTAATGAAAACAACAGCCTATTTGAGTAGAAAGAGCTCAGTCTTTGGATTCGGTTCAACTAGGGCTTGAGTCCTACTTTAAGCCTTGACACTTACCAACTATTGCTTAGCCTTTCTGTGCCTCAACTTCCTCATTAAGAAAGATGACAATAGTAGCTATCTCATAGGACACCATCGTGATGCTTAAATGAGAAGCTATGTAAAGCATGTAGAACAGTTCCTACAACAACTCAATAATTGTAAGATTTTTGTTTTTTGAGACAAAGTCTCACTCTTTTGCCCAGGCTGGAGTGCAATGGTGTAACTATACCTGGAACTCCTGGGTCAAATGATCCTCCATCCCCAGCCTCCTGAGTAGCTGGGACTACAGATGAGCACCAGCATGCCCAGCTATTTATTTAAAAATTTTTGTAGAGTAAGAATCTCACTTTGTTGCCCAGGCTGGTCTCAAACTCCTGGCATCAAGCAATCCTCTCACCTCAGCCTCCCAAAGGTCTGGGATTACAGGTGTGAGCCACTGCACCCAGCCAGATATTATAATTATTACTATTACTACTACTTAACAAAACCATTTTAATTAGGTAGAATGATACAATTATACCTACTTTGCAGGATGACTTAATGAGTAGGTCACATTTTAACACCTCTGACATTGGAATGCCACTTATAATTCATGATTTGTTATAACTATAATTGGTAGCATTTTAAAAAATATCTTATTGATATATAAAATAGCGGGGCACCACGCAATCCATGAGACCTTACATTAAGTAGAATATGGTATACTCAGCAGGTCTAGGGCAGTTCTAGGCATGCAACTGAAACTTAAATACATTTTAGTTCTTAAAGGTACTATGGGGAAAGAGCACTGAAATAACAATAATGCATTTTTTAAACAAATTAATTATTTGATTTTCAAACAACTTGAAGCCAAAGGAAACTCATGATTCAAATGAATACATATGGCTCATTGTATTCAATATTTATACTTAGAGAATATATGCAAATAAGACTTTCCAATGATTAATATTAGTATTTAAGACTGATAAACTTTCGAAAGAGCAGTTAAAGGTTATCTTCTACTATTTTCTAACTTCAGAAATGCTTTTGTTTGAAAGGTGGGAGATAAAGTTTCAAGGAGATTAAGTCCCAATATTCCTATTTTAAATCTCTCAGCTTGTGCAGGCGGGGCAGGTAAACATGAAGTGTTTAAGGATGGACGGGTCCTGAGAGATGGTAGAATATGTCTGCTACATAGCAGGTACTCAGGTTATGCTTGATCCATAAATGGAATGAAAGAATGGATAAATACAGTTGGGGAGTTCAATATTTTTAAATAAACTCCTATAAAGCAATATTTTTGCAATAGTAATTATTTATATGTGTTATTTTATTTTTAAAGAATACAATTAAATTGAAATGATTAATCTATCTTTGTTTGCATAAATGGAATGAGTATATAAGAAAAACATATGTACATAATAAAATATATAGATAATAAAATCTGGAAACAGATAAAAACATTCCCTTTTTACTTCTGAAGAGGCTAAAAGCTCAAAGAAGATAACAACACACACAATAATGATAAAAAATAGAAAGTGAGAAATTATTTTCATCAGCGCAAGATTCATATTCCTCTCTTCCCAAGGATTATTCCATTAATAATAAACTTTTACTAGAAGTTTTGTACTCACTGCAGCAATCACAGATAAGAAAAAGGAAAAAAACTTTACTTAAAATACAAATGCTCAGAAATTACAAATTTTATATTTTGTACATATTTTTGCTAAAACAAGACCATAGTATGTTTGTGTATGTATAATTTAACTAATTTTTTCTCCTTGCTAGCTATAACAAAATACATCTTTGCACATCAACGTACTTCTGTATCTATTGCTACCTTCAGTGGTCACATATTATTCCATCCTATGGATGCAACTGAAATTTATTTATAGGATCCATTCTATGGGTTCTTTTTAAAGTAAGTACTGTGAAAAATAAAGTGCATGTATCTTTATTTCCTAAGGGTATTTTAGTATAATGGAATTCGTGGGTAAAGGGCATACACATTTTTTAAATGTAGTACTTACCATTTTCAAATGAGTACTTTGAAAAGTAATCAGCAACTTAAACTTTAAGCAGCAGTATAAAACATCCTCACAAATATTGTGGATAGAAAACTGTTTCATTCCTCTTTTAGTTTAAATTCTTATACCAGAAATGCGAAGGACTTTTTCCTATGTATATAAGTAACTTGTAGATCTGGAAAAAGGTACTTTGCCTACTTTTAGAGTGTTTGATGATTTGATTTGAAAGAATTCCCTGTAAAATGAAGATGTACTTTTCATCTCATGTGTATGTATAACTGATATATATATTATATCTGTTATATATGTATACATATCAGTAATATATATATATCTTATGATATATAATAAACAACATAGGCCAGGCGCGGTGGCTCACACCTGTAATCCCAGCGCTTTGGGAGGCGGAGGCGGGCAGATGACTTGAGGTCAGGAGTTCGAGACCAGCCTGGCCAACGTGGTGAAACTAAATATACAAAAATTAGCCAGGCATGCTGGCACCTGCCTGCAATCCCAGCTACTTGGGAGGCTGAGGTAGGAAAATTGCTTGAACCCGGCAGGCAGAGGTTGCAGTGAGCCAAGATTGTGCCATTGGACACCAGCCTGGGCAAAGAAGCAAGACTCCGACTCAAAAAAAAAAAAAAGAATATAATGAATTCCCTATAAAATGAAAACATACTTTTCATCTGAAAAAAATATATATATATATAATATAGTAAATATTTTTCAAGTAAGCTCTCTTATCTAAGAACTTTTCGCCCACTGAAATAACTCACGGTATTTTTGATAGGGGAACGAGTTCTCTCATTAGGCACCTCCTATAATGTATATAAACCATGTTTTAAACGTGTACGTTAAAAATAACGCTGTATATGCTTAACTTTGTGAGTTAAATCACTCAAATTCTCCAACTGCTCCAGCCAGGGAATTATGAGGGATGGAAAACAGCTGAGAGTCCGTTTGGCTCCGCCGCTCCGAGGTGCCCGGCGCCCTGCAAGGCCCCGTCCCAGGGTCTGCGGGGAAGCCGGGCCTGGGGGCCCCCTCCCACCCCGGGCTGAGCCCCCCGCTACCTGTGCTGCTTGTCCAGGGCGTCCAGGTCTCCGCTCCTGCGTGCCAGGCAGCGCTCCACCTCCGCGGCGTCGCCTTTGACAGCTGCCCTGTGGATCTTCTGCAGTACGGAGTCGCGGATTCGGTATCCGGAACCCGTGTAGACGTGGTCTACAGAGCCCTGGGCCGTCTGGCCCCTGCGGCTCCCGAAGCCGAATAACTTCATAGTGGTGACTTCTTCTCAGACCCCCAACCACCGGCTCTTGAGCGAGGGCAGCTCCCTGTCACCTTTTCACCACCCGCCTCCCCGACCCCGGCCGACCCAGCCCCAAATCCCCTATCCAACCCCAAAGCCCCGATACAACCCCAAATCCGCTATTTCAAATCTATGATCTACTCCACAATCCGCGATCCAGCCCGGTCCACCACAGCCTTCAGCAGCAACACTCGCAGCCTCCGACCTCTCAGACCGAGTGAGCCTCGCAAAGCCGTTGGGCGCGCGCCTGCACGGCGGTTGCTGCCGGGCTCCCGGAAGACGCTCCCTGGCGGCGCGCGCCTGCACCGCGGTTACTGCCGGGCTCCCGGAAGACGCTCCCGGGCGGCGCGCGCCGGCAGGTGGGGCTGCAGCTCTGGGCGGGCGCCGATGGGCTCGCCGGTTCTCTTGGGATCGCCCGGGCGGCCCCAGGATCGCAGGCGCGCAGCCAGCCAGGCCTGAGAAGGAGGGCCTGTCTGGCCTTGCAGCCCACCCCGCTCCTCCTCGGAAGGGAGATAGGGTGCTGGCAAGGGCACTCCGCGGCCACCTGAGTGGCTTCGCGGATTGTCTGGCTGAACGCTGAGGCTCTGGCCCTGGAGTCTGTGTGGCTAGTGTCAGGTAGCTGGAGAGGGATGGAGGCAGAGTCAGGGGCTGCTCCTTCCCCCACCCGCCCTCACTGCTGCCAGTGCCACACGCGCGGTTTGCAGCTGCAGATCTGGCACTGGCGCAGGATGGCAGAGCTTCCCTTGGATGGCCTCAGGGCCGCAGAGCGCACAGCCCACCTGGCCTCAACGTCCGCTCCTCTTGGACATCTTTCTGGATCCTGGGCCCTGGCGCTGGGCACTCTGTATCCACACGGATGAAACAGCGGCTGCTGGCGGGGCCGGTTGCCTGATTTTGCCGCCTGGGAGTCTGGCCTCAGGATCCACGCTACTGCGGGGCGGGCCTGGTCTGGAGTGTCCAGTCACTTGCTGCCAGTGCACCACGTCTAGACTGCAGCTGCGGCTCCGATGCCGGCGTGAGCTGGCGGGCCTGGTACCTGATGTCCTCAGGGTCAAGTGCATCGCCCGCCCACTTGAGGGGTTGCTCTGACTTGGCCTCCTCCAAGAACGCAAGGGCCGCCGGGGCTGGCTCTTCGTGGTAACCGGGATGGTACTGAGCAGCAGGTTTTCACCCTGGTGCCGCTGCTGTGCGAATGCCTGACTTGGGCGCCCAGGCACCCGCCCCAGGGTCCGCGTGGCAGGTGTGCAGGTAAGGTGAGTGGCGCGGAGGGTCGGGGGTTGCTCCGTCATCTCTGCCTGTGTGCAACTTGCAGTTTTGCAGTTTTCTGCAGCAGCTGAGGCGCTGGCGCGGGAAGGCGGAGCTCCCCTGGATGGCGTCAGGTTTGCGGGCACAGAGCACAGCCCACCAGGCCTGAAGGTCCGCTCAGGGGCCATAGTGGTTGAGTTCTCTGTGAAACTGGGATGGGGTGAACGGCCAGTTCCCATCCTTTGGCCGCCTGGCCAACTGCCAGACTTAACCGCTGCCGCCCAGGCATCTGTCTCTAGCGTTGCCGCTACTTGGGTAGAAGTGGGGGTCGGGGTGGGGCGTGGAGCGTCACCGGTTGCCAGGCCAGCACTGTCTTTGCAACATATTCAGATGGCGGCGGGCAGCTCGGGCGCCAGCATGGGCTGGCGGGGCTCCCCTGGACGGCCCTCAGGTCGCTCACAGCATTGTCCCAGGACTTCCTCGGCCTGTGCCAGGTGGGCAAGGTACGGGGGGAGCTTCCAAGGCTTCTATCCCAACTCTACCTATTTCTACCTATTTTCTCGAGTTATTTTGCCTTTATCTCAGTTTTATTTGCAAAAATAGTATACGCAAAATACATGGAGTGAATGCACATCAGGCATATAGAAGATCTGGCAGAAACACGTTTTCTCATGCCCATTTCCAGTCAGTATTTGAACACAGAGGCTTCCACAGTTTTGATTCTTTCCACCAAAGGTTAGTTTTGACTGTTTTCACCATTTATGTAAGTGAAACTATAAATTATATAATTTTTATGTTCACTCACTAAACATGCTTGTGACACATCATTTTGCTCCTATTGATTATTCATTAATTTTATTTTGTAATACTCAATTTTATGACTATACCACAGGTTTGAGGCCTTTGCTTGTTTTGTTTTTAATCCATTCCACTATTGATAGACACAAAAGCAGTTTCTGATTTGAGGCTATCATGAAAAAACCTGCTACGAACAAATCAGATACACACATTTTGTTCTGTAATAATATTTTCACTTTTCTTGAGTTTAAGTACATAAAGAGTGGATTTTCTGGGTTATAAAATAAGTATATATTTGGCATTGTATGAAATGGGGAGACATTTTCCTAAGTGGTTATGCCATCTTAAACTACAATGAAAATGTTTGAGAGAATCAGTTCCACTTTCTAACCAATACTTGATGCTGTCAGTTGTTTTAGTGTTATCCATCCTTATGGGATATAACTGCTGAGTAGCTGTCTGCCTTCTCCCATAACACAGAAAATTGAGGGCCCAGAGGACAGTTTTATTTTCGTATTTGACATCTTCTATTATTTTTTATAGAAGGATGATTTGAGTAGTAAAATTTTCTTTCAATTTTCTAGGTTGTGTCTGAATCTTACTGGGGTTCCTTGTCCTAAACCACATTCAGAAATTTTCACGACCGACTTATCTTTGTCATACCAGGCCAATGAGGGACAGCATTCCTGAGACTTTTTAAGTACTTTGTATGTGTGTGATGGTCTAATAATCATAGCCTTAAAACTTTCTGGCTGGGCGTGGTGGCTCACACCTGTAATCCCAGCACTTCGAGAGGCCGAGGCGGGTGGATCACCTGAGGTCGGGAGTTCGAGACCAGCCTGACCAATGTGGAGAAACCCCAACTCTACTAAAAATAAAAAATTAGGTGAGCATGGTGGCACATGCCTGTAATCCCAGCTACTTGGGAGGCAGGAGCTACTTGGGCTGATGCAGGAGAATTGCTTGAACCCATGAAGTGGAGGTTGCAGTTAGCCAAGATCACACCATTGCACTCCAGCCTGGGCAACAAGAGTGAAATTCTGTCTCAAAAAAAGAAAAAAGAACCTCAGACTTCTGGGAGACACTGAATTTGTGAATGTGTACAGCATATCACAATAACTTTTCTTTGAGACCAAGTCTCACTCTGCTGCCCAAGCTGGAGTGCAGTGGCCCATCTCAGCTCACTGCAACCTCTGCCTCCCGGTTTCAAGCAATTCTCCTGTCTTGGCCTCCCGAGTAGCTGGGATTACAGGTGCTGCAACCATGCCTGGCTAATTTTTGTATTTTTAGTAGAGACAGAGTTTCACATATTGGCCAGGCTGGTCTCGAACTCCTCACCTCAGATGATCCACCCGCCTCGGCCTCTCGAAGTGCTGGGATTACAGGTGTGAGCCACCATGCCCAGCCAGAAAGTTTTAAGGCTATGATTATTAGACCATCACACACACACAAAGTACTTAAAAAGTCTCAGGAATGCTGTCCCTCATTGGGACCACAACACCCAGATAATTTTTTTTTTTTGTAGAAAGAGGAGCCTTGCTATGTTGCCCAAGCTGGCCTCAAACTCCCACCCTCAAGAGATCTGCCCACCTCGACAACCAGAGTAACTGGTTCTACAGCAAAATACCACTATCCCATGATAATTATATTTTATTAATTTTTATTTGCATAGACAGGAGGTCTTGCTATGTTGCCCAGGGTGGTCTCAGACTCCTGGACTCGAACAATTCTCCCATCTGTGCCATCTGTGCCTCCCAAAGTGCTCCCAAAGTGCTGACGCCACAGGCATAAGCCACTGCACCTGGCCCGACTTAAGATGTCTTTAATCTAGCATCCCATACTTCATATAATCAGGAAAAGCAGTAGTGTTTTGTTTTTTTTAATTACTTAGTATCTCAACAAGAATCAACCATCTCTCACCATTGCCAGGACCCTGGTCAGAACCACTATCATCTCCTACCTGGATGTTGCCACAGCTTGGCCTCCGTGCTTCTACCCAAATCTTCCCACAATCTTTCTCAACTCAGCCACCATGGGATGCTTTTAAATCAATAGATAGTTCGTGTCACCTCTCTGCTCAGAACCCTTCCGCATCTCCCATCTCAGACAGCATAGAAGCCAAAGCCCCAGCAATAGCCTCCCAGGGCTTGCACAATCTGTACTGATCTGAGTCCCACAACTCCCTGGCCTCCTCCCCTACCTTCTCTCCCTCTCTCTACTCGACAGACCTCTTTCCTGAGCTTCAGACACACCACGGAGTTCCCTCAGCATCTTTATTCTGTTGTTTCTGCCTACAATGCTCTTCCCTCAGTACCTTGGCCAGCTCCTTCCCCTCCTTCAAGTCTTTGCTCAATTTTCACTTAGGAGGCCAACCCTGACCACTCTATTTAATATTGCTATGTGTCCCCATTCCTGCCATGCTCACTCATTTCTTTTTACTTTTTTTTTAAGATATAATCTCGCTGTGTCACTCAGGCTGGGGCATCATGGCACGATCACAACACACTGAGACCTGGAACTCCTAGGTCAAGAAATCGTCCTGCCTCAGCGCCTCTAGTAGCTAAGACTACAAGTGCATGCCACTACACCCGCTAATTTTTTTTTCCCATGTAGACAGGGTATCACTTTGTTGCCCAGGCTTATCTTGAACTCCTGGGCCAAAGCAACCATCCTGCCTCAGCCTCCTAAATAGCTGGAATTATAGGTGTGGGCCACTACCGCTGGCTTCATGTTCATTTCTTCTTGCTGCTGTTACAAACTACCCTACATTGAGTGGCTTGATACACCACAAATCTACTACCTAACAGGTCTGGGGGCCAGAAGTCCAAAATAGGTCTATTAAGGCTAAAATCAAGGTGTCAGCAGGACTGCATCCCTTCTGGAGGTTCCAGAGAGAAGGTGTTCCCTTGCCTTTCCCAGTTCCGAAAGCAACCCCTATTCTTTGGCTCATGGCCCCTAACTGCATCTTCAAAGCCAGAAGCAAAGCATATTCAAATCTCCCTCTGTGACCTGTGCTTCCATCATCAAATCTCCTTCAATTCTGACTCTCTTACCTCCCTCTTTCACTTATAAAGACCTCTTGTGATTGCTGGACACAGAGGCTGGGGCTCACAACCATAATCCCAACAGTTTAGGAGGTCAAAGCAGGAGAAATGCTTGAGGCCAGAAGTTCGGGACCAGCCTGGGAAACACACTGAGAGCCCCCCCTCAATTAAACAACAAAAAGAAATAAGAGAAAATTAGCTGGGCATGGTGGTATGCATCTGTAGTTTCAGCTACTTGAGAGGCTGTGGTGAAAGGATTGCTTTAGCCCCAGAGTTCAAGACCAGCCTCGGCAATATAACAAGATCCCATCTCTACAAAAAAATACAAAAATCAGCTGGGCATGGATGGTGTGCACCTGTAGTCCCAGATGCTTGGAAGGCTGAGGCAGGAGAATTGCTTGAGACCAGGTGGTTGAGGCTGCAGTTAGCTACGACTGCATCATTGCACTCCAGATTGGGTGAAACAGAGACTCTGTGTTCAAAAGAAAAAGAAAAGAAATACACATTTGGTTTCTGCCCCTCGTCCTGGCACAGAGCTTCTCAAGTTCTCATAAAGGCCTTGGTGATAAATGTGATAGGAGCATCTTTTGTTTGGATATTTGGTCTTAGTCCCAGGTTTCTAACACAAGAGCCTCTAAGACCTTTGGGATCACCATAGTAAGAATGCATTTGGTGATGTTACCGAGATGACTGGGTGACTGAAAGCTCCTAGACAGCTTCAGAAAAAGGGCTGGTTGCCAGAAGGATAAACCATGTGATTAGAGGCTTGGAACTGTCAGCCTCACCCACTGGGCTCCAGGAAGAAATAGTGGCCGAAGACTGACTTAATCACCAATGGTCAATGATTTCATCTATCATGCCTGATTAAAGAAGCCTTCATAAACGACCTCAACAACCAGATTTGGAGAATGCCTGGGTTGCTGAACACAAGGGAGATCGCAGGAAGGTAACATGCGCAATAGAGAGCATGGAAGTTCTGTACCCCTCCCGACACACCTTGCCCTGTGTGTTTTTTTTTTTTTTTTTTTTGAGACAGGGTCTGGCTCTGTCCCCCAGCCTAGAGTGCCGTGGCACAATCGTGGCTCACTGCGACCTATGCCTCCCTAGCTCAAGCCCCATCTCTCATCCTCTCACCTCAGCCTCCTAACTAGAATTATAGGCACTGAGTAGCTAGAACTATAGATCACTGCACCTGGCTAATTTTTAGAAAAACCTTTTTGTAGAGATGCGTTTTCACCGTGTTACCCAGGCTGGTCTTAATCTCCTGAGCACTTAAGCGATGCTCCCACCTCAGTCTCCCAAAGAGCTGAAATTACAGGCATGAGCCACTGTGCCCAGCATGTACATCTCTTTCACCGGCTGTTTCTGAGATACAGCCTTTAAAATGAACCAGTAAAAGAAAGTAAATTGGTGAGATGCAGTGGCTCACACCCATAATCCCAGCATTTTGTGAAGTTGAGGTGGGAGGATCATGTGAGCCCAGAAATTTGAGACCAGCCTGGGCAACATAACAAGACCCCTTCTCTACAAAAAATAAAAAAACTTAGCCAGATATGCTGGTGCGGGCCTGTAGTCTCAGCTATTTGGGAGGCTGAGGTGGGAGGATCACTTGAGCCCAGGAGTCCCATGCTACAGTGAGCTTTGATCACACCACTGCATTCCAGCCTGGCAGCAGACTGAGACCCTGTATCTCAGAAAAAAAAAGAAAACAATCTGTTTTTCTGAGTTCTGCAAGCTGTCCGAGCAAATGATTCCACCCAGCAACGGGGTCATGAAACCCTGTTTTCTAACTGGTCGGTCAAAACTACATGCAACAACCCAAGACTTGCAATTGGCATGTGGAGTGAGGGTAGACTCCTGGGACTGAGCCCCCATCCTGCGGGGTCTGCACTAACTCCAGGGAGTGTCAGGATGGAATTGTGGGATACCCAGTTGGGATCCAGATTGTCTGAAAATCAGTGTAGAAACTCCACATGCACATTTGGTTAGAGGTGTTTAACCATAACTACTATTCACGAAAAAGGTCTACTCATTAGAACTGAAAATCATAAAATTGTAAGTTCTACAAAAATAAATCAACCTTATCTACTGCCCAGTCCTACCAAACTACAGAATGTGAGAACAGAAGGTCTGACCGTGGACTCAAGAGCTGACATTAGGAATGTCACCACCATCCTGCTCTCCAACGACTCCTCATCTTCAACAGACTCCTCATCTTCAATGGGCAGAGTGGAAACTGCAACTTGTGCCATGATCCTTGCACAAGAAAAGTAGTAAGAAAGTGAGTGGTAGAAATCCAGTGTCCTAAACTCACATCCAGAGCTGTGAGAGTTTTTCACCGGCTGGATAATTCACAGTTTTCTTGAATCAGGGGAAAAATAAGACTCAGAAACTAGGAATTCATTTTGCCCAAAACTCTCATCAGATAGAGAATCCATCCACTAACTTTCTATCTAGTATTATTTCCATAAGTTAGATCAGTATCACTCCCAAAACAAATGCACATGGCACCCAGAATCTGTGCATTTCTCCCAAGTAAAAGAGGAGGTGGATGGGCTCAGTGTCTCATGCCTGTAACCCCAGCACTTTCGGAGGCCAAGGTAGGCGGATCACTTGAGGTCAGGAGTTCAACACCAGCCTGGCCAACATGGTGATACCGTCTCTACTAAAAATAAAAAAAATTAGCCAGGTGTGGTGGCACGTGCCTATAGTCCCAGCTTCTTGGGAGGCTGAGGTAGGAGAATCGCTTGAACCCAGGAGGCTGAGGTTGCAGTGAGCAGAGATCTCAGCATTGCATCTGAGCCTCGGTGACAGAGAGACTCTGTCTCAAAAAAAAAAAGCGGGGGGCGGGGAAGGAGGCAATGCACTTTACAACCCAGTGATGGGCTACCACAACTCAACACAGCAAAGAGTTGCCAAGCTCCCTTTCTCCCCTGCACAACCCGACACAGAAGAGTTGGTGCAGTGGAATGAGGTTGGATGGAGAGAAGTTCCTCTTCTTTCCTTTTGTTTTTTTGAGATGGAGTCTCACTCTATCACACAGGCTGGGTGCAGTGGCGCAATCTCAGTCACTGCAATCTCCGCTTCCCAGGTTCAACCAATTCTCTGCCTCAGCCTTCTGAGTAGCTGGGATTAGAGGTGCCCGCCACCACACCCAGCTAATTTTTGTTTGTTTGTTTAGTAGAGACTGGGTTTCACTATGTTGGCCAGGCTGGTCTTGAACTCCTGACCTTGTGATCCATCTGCCTTGGCCTCCCACAGTGCTGGGATTACAGGCATGAGCTGCTGCGTCCAGCTGAGAAGTTCCTCTTCTTACTGAGAAAATAGATCACAGGGCATCAAGTAACACATAAAATTCTTTATAATACGCAGTATTATTTTTGGAAAACCTTTCCTAATATTTTGGTATCAGCAAAAACCCTCAGATTAATTTCAAACACTATACAAATACAGTACATAAACAGAAAACATTAACTGTCAGCAATGCTATAGAGAAATTGGAAGCTGTATGCATTGCCTTTTGGAATGTAAAATGGTACAGCCCACTGTGGAAAATGGTTTAGCAGCTCCTTAAAAATATTAAGCACAGAATTATATGATCCACCAACACCCTTTAAGTGTATCTACCCAAAATAACTGAGAGCAGGGACTCAAACAGGTATTTGTACACCCGTTTAACAGCAGCATTATTCACAGTGGCCAAAAGGTAGAACCAACCCTAATGCCCATCAGTAGGTGAATGGATAAAGAAAATGTAATATATACATACACAGAGTATTATTCAGCCATAAAAAGAAAAATATCTGGCCAGATTCAGGGGCTTACACCTGTAATCCCAGTATTTTGGGAGGCCAAGGTGGGCAGGTCTCTTGAGCCCCGAATTTTGAGACCAGGCTGGACAACATGGCACATTTGGTCAGAAGTGTTTGACCATAACTACTATTCAAGAAAAAGATCTACTCATTAGAACTATAAATCATAAAATTATAAATTCTACAAAAACAAATCAACCTTATCTACCACCCAGTACTACCCAATTACAGAATGTTAGAACAGAAGGTCTCACCATGGACTCAAGAGCTGATACAAGCAATGTCACCACCATCCTGCTCTCTGCGGACGCATCTTCAACAGACTCATCTTCAACGGACTCCTCATCTTCCATGGACTCCTCATCTTCAATGGGCAGGGTGGAAACTGCAGCTTGTGCCATGATCCCTGTGCAAGAAAAGTAGTAAGAAATTGAATGGTAGAAATCCAGTATCCTAAACTCACATCCAGAGCTGTGAGAGTTTTTCACCGGCTGGCAAATTGTTTTTTTGCATCAGAGAAAAAAACAAAACTTGGTAACTTGGTATTCGATTTGCCCAAAACTCTCATCAGATAGAGAATTCATCCGCTAACTTTCTATCTAGTATTATTTCCATGAAGTTAGATGAGTATCACTCCCAAAATAAATCCACGTGGCAACCAGAATCAGTGCATTTCTCCCAAGAGGAGGTGGCCAAGTGACCACATCTGTAATCCCAGCATGTTGGGAGGCCGAGGTGGGTGGATCAGGAGGTCAAAAGATTGAGACCATCCTGGCCAACATGGTGAAACCCTGGTCTCTACCAAAAATACAAAAAATAGCTGGATGTGGTGGTGTGTGCCTATAATCCCAGCTACTTAGGAGGCTGAGGCAGGAGAATCACTTGAACCAGGGAGTCAGAGGTTGCAGTGAGCCGAGATCGTGTCACTGCACTCTAGCCTGGTGACAGAGCAAGACTCCATCTAAAAAAAAAAAGAAAAAAACAGTAAAATACAAAATGTCTTTTTCTCCTAACCTTCTTAGCCTTCTGCTGGTACTTCAATTTCTGCTGGTACTGTTTGGTCATTGCCCTCTAAAGAATGATGGCTTCCTAAAAAAAAAAAAAAAAACATATAAACCAATAAAAACTCACATTGAAAGATAAAAAATAATCTAGGTGACGATGCAAGCACTTTTAAGACATAATAGGCCAGGTGCAGTGGCTGACACCTATAAACCCAGCAGTCTGGGAGGCTGAGGAGGGCGGATCACCTGAGTTCAGGAGTTCGAGGCCAGCCTGGGCCAACATGGTGAAACCTCATATCTACTAAAATACAAGAAATCAGCCAGGCATGGTGGCGGGTGCCTGTAATCCCACCTACTCGGGAGGCTGAGGCAGGAGAATCACTTGAACTCAGGAGACGGAGGTTGCAGTGAGCTGAGATTACGCTGCTGCACTCCAGCCTGGGTGACGAGAGTGAAACTCCATCTCATGAAAAAAAGAAAGACATAATAAACATAAAATATGATTCTATTAACTCTATTAATCCAAATAACGTTTTCTAATTCAGAAGAAATATATAACATGTCTATTTGGTACCTTAAAAACATTCTTTTAAAATACAAATACAGTAGACCCAAGTAGGCTTGGGGACTTAATATTAGTTACTCTAGCTACATGATAAAATTACTGGATATATCGGAATCTGAAGCAGCACAATTATGCTTCAAGTACCATGCTCATCTGTCACTGACACACACACACAAGTGTGAATGCTTGCTTTGCTCAATTAACTCTGTAAATAAGCTCAGGATTTGCTGTGGAATGTTCCCTGCTTTCCATTTTCACTATGGTGAAAGTTATGGAAACTCGATCCCCATAATTTAAGCAAAGTTGTACTTAAAGTAACTCATATGTAAAAATTTAAGATACTGCCTTTAGTGTCAAAAACATTTTAATCCAGGTAACGTAATCTGCCAGCTTCTAAAAACTGGCATATAAAGCAACAGATCTGTTAGGCAGTCACAAGGTAAACAGGCTCATCCTACTGGAGCAGAAGTTTTACTCACAAATATGAAAGAAATAATCTAAAATATCAGAGTGCCACTTAGGATTAAGACCACAGACTGCCCCCAGTACACATCCTCTGTCCTTAAAGATCTGAGCTACTAACATGGAAAAGATTGAAAAATACTGTCTTCAAGTATAAATAAAAATATATTACATTTCGGTAAGAATACATTGTTTAGGGGGAAGGGAAGCAGATGCTCATCTATTTTGTCCTATCTATTGATAACTCAATTCAGAAGCTGTACTAAAAGTCAAACAAAAGTTATAAATACATCTCTTAATTTTTAAAGAGCAATGATTACAGTCAGAAAAACTCATTTGGTGGCTAGTATTCTTGAATTAAAAGTGCCATACCAAAGTGAAATCTTTTTGGTTTTCAACATCTAGCTTTTTCATGTCACAATTATTTTGGGATTCTTTTCCACTTACTGCATATTGTGAAAACTCACCTGAACTCAAAACTCTAGGTAAATCTATAAACCTGTATCTCAGAATCCATCTTTAGTTCATTTGTAAAATACACTTTCTCTGCACACATTTCCTCTCTCTTAACTGTAATATTTGGATTTAGGGAGCGCATCAAGTTCCTTGACTGTAAAGTCAATGAAAAAAGGGATATGAGGTCAAAAGAATGGGAGATAATGAACAAGAGGCCAGTAGTTAAAAAGTAAAATTTCAATAAAGAATAACAGTTAAGATGGTCATTCATGTTATTACCCAAACACCAGGGGTTTCGTCCAGGTCCTCCTGCTCATCGGAGAAAAAGCCAGTCACTGAGGTGACAAGTACTGCCAAGGAAGAAAGCTTTAACCTGGTGCTGCAGCCCAGGAGCTGGGAGCTCAGTCTCAAATCCATGGGCTTGACTAACAGGGGCAGGAAAGAAATTTAACAATGTATAAGAGAACAGAAATTAGGGAGGGGCAGGAGGCATGTGGGGCTGTGATCTGGTATGTTTCAGTTATCTGATACTTCCTGAAGGTCTTTTTTTTGAGGAGAGAACTCAGATACAACAGATCCAAGTTTCAAGCTTTAACAGCAGGGTCAATTTTGACATTCATCCAAAAAAAACCCATCCATTGGGACCATAGGGCCGGTGTCAATGTAAGCAATGATTCTGTAGTTCCTCTTTGTTCTTTCAAAATCTGAAATAAACAATTGAATTTATATTATATGCTAAATCTAAAGAAAATACATCTTGCGTACTTGAGGCCACAAGAGATAGAAGTAAAACCTATTACTAATAGCCTATGAGAGAGTGAAGTTTGGGAACATTATAAAAAATTCAAAAAAAGTAATAAATGCATAAAACTTACAGAGTAACAAGTGCTATTTCAGAATTCTTCTAAATACTAAGTATTGACATGACCTTATCAATATTTGCATTACTAACCATACAATAAGAACCTGACTTCTGACTATTCTGAGATAAGGGATAAATGTGTACTTTACCTTAAATGGGAAAGTGCATCATGTACCCACTTCGAGATTCACAACAGGGAAAACTGATTTGAAAAATTGTTGCTTGTGAAGTTCATTTATATGTTAAAAAAAGGCCAATACATTTTCCCTTTTCCACATAGAAAAGGAACACTATACTTATAAATACTAAAACACAGTCTGTGGAATACAAGGAACCAATAGAAACAGTATGTAGGAAAATGGAAGTGAAAAGATTATACATTGCAAAGACTTCAGTAGAAGGAGTTTTTCATCAACATCATCAGTTTCAGAAGGGCCTGCTTTGGGATACAAAGACAATACTTCAACAGTAACTCCCCCAAGCCAGACGCAGTGACTTATGCCTGTAATCCCAGCAATTTGGGAGGCCAAGGCAGGCAGATCTCTTGAGGTCTGGAGTTCGAGACAAACCTGGCCAACAGGGTGATACACCGTCTCTACCAAAAAATACAAAAATTAACCAGGTGTAGTGGCATGCACCTATACAGTCCCAGCTATATGGGAGGCTGAGGCAAATGTACTCATTTTTTCATTCCTGCACCCAAGAAACTGCAACCAATCTACTCTGTTAAGAGCAGAGATAAAGGGTTTAGACTCCATATTACATGTGAAATAGAAGAAATGAATCAGTTTAGTATGAACTTGTATGCACTTTTGGAGAGGAAAGTAGGTCAAGAAGCCATTAAGATACATGAAGGAAGGTCAAATCTTAAAGAAAACTAGAAATTCAGATTTATTTACATAGCTCTAGAAGGAAGAACCAGGAATAGTGGAGAATGAATGTAGAAAACATTTTTAGTGAATGAAAGCATGAGATGATAACACAAGCAGCCACCAATGGAACAAACTGATGTGCAACAGCAGATTTGCCGTCACTGAAGCTATCCAGTCTCCGGCTGTTGCAGGTATTACAGAGCTATCAAGAGTTTTAGTAGGCGGCTGGGGTTCCTTTCAGATCTGACATGGCATGATGCCAAAATGCTGTACATGCTCTCATCTTTTTCTGGCTCTTTTTTTTTTCTCTCTTCAGGTTTCTTAATCTTTTATCTACTTCCCTCTATTAATAATCACCTGAACCATACACTCAGTCTTCTGAAGTAAATTTCTTTATCTTTCACTTCACAAATAAACATCTTTGATGGATGTAAACGCCGCAGGAAAGCCACCTAAGCAGATATGACTTCTCAACTTTTTTTTTTAAGTGATTTCCATTCATCACTAATTCCAAACAAAACAATTACAAACTATCATAAAATTATTAGAAAGTGAAAATGGGAAGCATTGGTTAAATATGTGTTTAGTATGCTTCACCATGTCCTCAAACATATTTAAAAAGTTAATCCACACTTCTTTAAGTGCATTGGGGGACTTGCTTTAGATTAAGAAATATGTTAACTATTTCAGGACACTAAGGACCTTACAAATCTGAATTAGCTCAGATTGGCTGCTATCTCCTCAATTATTTTCTGATAAATAAGAAACAAACAGTAAATAGCAACTCCCAGAAAATCTACCAGTAGTACACAAGGGCAGCCAAACTTCAAAATTTTTGCCACTCAAACTCTAGACGGTTACTATTTACTAAAATGTAAATAATAAAAAGACTTTTCTCAATCTTGTCCTCCAGAAAGAAAAGCCATAAAGTTCAAACACTAACCAAAAAAAGGGTAAGGAGAAATGTTTATATATTGGCTTTCCTTTTATTAGTGTCTTCACATACAACACTCCTCAATTTTAAACACCGCTTTCTTTCAGAAGACAAAACCAAGACAAAATGGTAGAAATCAAAGGGTTACAGACTTTGATTTAAAAGGCATAACCTTTTCAAAAATGAGAGCTATCGATGGATCACTTCTGAGAAGAAATTCCCTGGCACTAGGATAGAGGTTGGAAAACCATCTTTCCAGGTGCTCTAAAATAGAATCCTCTCATAGTGCAAGAGTCCTTCTAATTCTAGGGGTCTAGGACTATTTTTATTATTATTGTTACCTTTCCCGTTCTGGAAAATCCTCAAGACTCTGTCTTGTAAATGTCACCAACCCAGTAGGTTCTACAGAAGCAATAAAAGAAAAACATACCCAAAATAAGTTTCAATTTTGAAAACATTATACACACACACGTGCACGTGCGTGCACACACACTCGATAAAAGAATAGGTCTAACATTGACTATAAAACCAACCAGGAAATACAAAGCCTAGCATTGGAAAATAACAGAATATTGATTGAAAATATTATCCTTACAGTAGAAACTCCTATAAAACAGTAAGACTTCACTAAACAAAACTATACAAATAACAGCACAACAGTAGGATTTGAGTGCTGGTACTTTTTGGTAAAGTTTTGAAGCTGAATACACTTTAAAAAAAAAACCATTGAAAAAAAGGATGTATAACTGGTACAGCTTATGCAGTAAAGACAAAACTGAATTCAAATTTGTAGACTCCTTTACAAAGAAAGGACTTAACCCTACATTCAAAGACTGGTGAATAAAGACACATTTATGTACTTTCTAGTAAAGTGAAATGCCACAGCTTTAAAAAGAAAATCATTTGCACATCCTCTGAAGTTAGTAAAGCTAAGTTTCAGGCTTAGATAGTGGGCAATCACTCTACTTGTTAGTAGCAGTCTTAGCCAGAGAAGAAATTACTGGTTCTAAGAGTTTACAGAATAAAGATGACATATTTTTCAAGAAGCAATAAATTTGGGAGGATCAAAATGGAGTAGTATTAATGTAGTCAATAATTTTAAGAGGATGAGATCCTTTTCTAGTCAGATTTATTTATTTTTTAAAGCTAGTAGCAAAAGAAACAAATATATCAGATGGCCAGAAGTAATTTGTCTGATTCAAATCAAAGAGCAAACTAAAAAGGCCATGCTATTTCTGTTTTCTTGAATAGAAAAAAGCTCTTAAGGAAAGAGAGAGATGTCAGGAACTATTACTGATGACAGTGTATAACCCAGTGAAAGCCTGGCCATCATTTCATTCCTGTGCACAATTCCACATTTCCTTGTTCTCAGTCAAAAGCAGGAACCACTCAAAAACCATATGGAGCAGTTGCAGAAGAAAACAAAATTTTTTGTTAACATGGGTCTTACATTCTTTAGATATCTAACTTTAACATAAACGGATAACATATTTAAAAACTCACAAGTAAGTGGTCAAACAACTCTAACACTAGAGACGCAATTCCATGAATATAATAGAAAACATCTCTCTTGTCATTCGGTAACTTAGCAGAGAAGTAAGAACATCAAATGTCCTTTATATGTACTAAGAGATGCTAAGAGAAATTCATAAACACTGCTGGCAAAGCAAGAAAAAGCAGAAGAACATGGTTTCTTAGATTAAGAAAAAATGCCTTGAGAGCACGTCTGTTAGCTTTCTTTTTCATAACAAGGCAACTTTCATCTCAGAATAGGATACTCTGATTAATCAAATACTTCCCATAATAAAATCACAATATATACTACATACAGGTCATAAATTTTCAAAAATCTGATCTATAAGATACTTTATCTAAAACTATATAAAAAGTAATTTAATTCGGAAGGCTTTTTAAAATATTTCAGTCTCAAGATCCTCATCAAATATAAAATACGCGTTTAACAACACTGAAAAGTTAGTCCTGATGGAATTCTATTCTATCAATTCTAAAAGGCAGGTTTTTCCACATACTACATTTCTGAAACTGGAATACATCTTTTATAATGGAGGTATCTTACCATAGGTCTAGACTAGAGGAGAATTTTCCCAGAGAAGATGTGCATCTGCTTCTGCTGTCATCTGGGAACACTATCAGCCCAACACCACCTGAATTAATCCTTTGTGGACCACACTGGTGGTAAGGCTGCACACCCAAAGCTTAGGGCTTGTGGTTCAAATTCTCAGGGAAATGTTTTTTTCTTTCTCTATTTAGTGTCAAGGTTGAGACTTGCATGCTTCTTTATGGTCCCTTTTCTGGACGGTCAAGTTAATTTCTCATTTATCCCTAGGTGTACCAGCCTTGTGGGTTAGGTCTCCTACTAAACTCCCTGTCCTGAGTGTTTTTTCCTTCTTAGAGGTATATAATGTAATAGCACTTTTTAAAAATAATCTATGACATCTTAGATTCGATGAAATATGATACCTTAAATAAGCTTCTCAAATCTATTGAGTAGGCTCCAGAACTTCTACACAACGACTCATTATACTGCAACCTCTTTTATTCTCTTTAGGATTTCCTCTTTAAACCCTTAGCTTTACATACTGCAGACCAAGAGCAATGTTGTACTGTATTTCTACAAAGAACTTAATTAACACTTACAGTAAAAAAGTCAGAAAATAAAATGTCTAGTTATAATTTATTTCTTCAAATTCCAAATACTTATAATGGCATATACATTTCTAGTTGAAAAAACAAACTTTTAGCTTTTTCCTCAAAGTATCTGAAATCCTAAAATTTAGAAAGCCAGGTTAGTTTTTAGAGAAGACATACATGATTTGACTCCCAGGACAAAAAAGTAAACTCTGTACTACTTAGTTATAACAATTCTACTTAAAACGGCAACTCAAAGTACTGTAAAAACAAAACAAAAAAGACCGACAGTAATAATTCTACTTAGACCTAGAATAGCCAAAAAAAGTAGTCTTTTTTTTTTTTTTTAGACATAATCTTGCTCTGTCACCCAGGCTAGAGTGCAGTGGCACAATCTCAGCTCACTGCAACCTCCACTTCCCGGGTTCAAATGATTCTTGTGCCTCAACCTCCCGAGTAGCTGGGATTACAGGCTCCTGCCACCGCGCCTGGCTAATTTTTGTATTTTTTTAGTAGAGACGGGGTTTCACCATCTTGACCAAGCTGGTCTGGAACTCCTGACCTCGTGATCCACCACGCCTGGCCTTACATAGTCATCTTTTTAACAAGTCATTACAAATTCTAATTTAATTTTGTGTCTCATAGGTCCAAATGATTCTGCATTTTAATATTTCATTCAGTACAGGGCACAAAACTGAAATTCAATAAGCTATGAGATAAATAATTCCATATCAGAGAAGCATATAATTTTCCCTTAAATATCAAAATCCTGATAATTGATTTCATTCTAAAAATTTAACAATGTCCAATAGCAATACATTCAAGGGGGAAGATGCCAAGTACACTGTAATGCAAGAGTAAAAGTAGGATATGAGAAAAATGATCTTAAAATTATTCAAAGACATGTTTTAAGACAATCCTACAACCCAGAACTGAAAAAAAGCCATTTCACTTGACCAGGTTGACATTACCTACTTAGCACAAAGAAACTTTTAAGGTGTTCTGGTTTACATCCACCTTGTAGGAAAGGCTACCCATTGATAATAGCTTACATTTATTAAGCATGTATCTCCTTGTTTAATATCTATAACTACCCTGTAAGGTAATAACCATTATTATATTATTTCATAGGTGATAAAACTGAAGCTTAGAGGTGTCAAGAAACTTGACCACGGTCATTCAGCTTCTGAGATAAGAGTGGCAATACCACTCTATTATCAGCTGGTCATTACCAGTATTTGTTGGACATTTACTATTACTGCCTCAGCTGCTATCAAGTTTTGGGGAAGCAAGAATGTTAAGGTTTAATAGAGGAAGATGGATATAAAACTCAGTACAAAACAGTTTTATGAGAACTCCACAAAGGGCTTAGGGGGGCACAAAAGAGAGGAATGGGTAGAAAAGCAATGCGTTAGTTGACTTATACAAATAAACTAGTGAATGCTTCTTTAAATAAAGAGCATCCAAAATTTATTTCCTGGTCAATATACTTTCTCTGGTTTTTATTCATGAAAATGTTTTGATGTATATTACAGATTTCAGAGAATATGTGTCCGATTTCAGAGTATGTAAACCCCGCCCCCCTACATTTATAGCACACATTTATGCTTATACACAAGCATAAAACCGAAGTTATCTTGTCGCATCATTACTGTTTCAATGTGGTTGGGACAGGAAGGTTTACGTTAAACACAAAATGTTCCTCACATGTCACTTGACTTGAACTGTTCCCATCAGCAAGAAAAATTACTGCAAGAATGAAAGGAGTTCACTTTTCTCTGTGACTGTTCCAAAGAAGCGGAAGAGCGTTTTAAGTTTCTCCGGTTTCCTTGATGAATGTCCCTCAAACAACCTAAAGGACTTAAAAAATAAGAGAATGGAAGATAAGTTAAAATGCCTTAATGATTCAGAAAACTACATCCATATTGCTACCAAGTAACAAAAAGAAATAATTGTTCCAGAAGACAACTCTGTAATGATAAGAACTAGAAAATTGGTTTAGATTCAAATGGCATCTGGAGAGAACTGAAATCAACTAGAACCAGCCTTCTTTAAAGCTGTTCAAATCAGACAGCATTTGCTACCAACCACATTTCTCCAACCTATCTTCCACCACAGAGAAGGCACCATCTAGCCCTCCCAGTCAATTGGGGTCAGTCAGTGCACAGCTACTTTCTCAATGGCTAATAACATTTATAATTCATAATGTTACTACGTAGTTTGATAAGTAACAAAAACAGTATCTGAAAAAAATCCTTATCTGAGTGTTTGTGAGGAAATGAGAGTGGAGGGGAATGGGGGAAGGACACAGGCAGATGTAACAAGATATCAGGGCTCAACAATCCTTGTTAATTAAACAACTAGTTTCTTTTATGGACTGAATGTTTGTGCCCTCTCAAAATTTATATGTTGAATCTTTAATCCCTAATATAGCTAAATTTGGAGACAGGGCCTGTGAGGAGGTACTAACAGTTAAATGAGGTCATGGGGTGGGACTCTCATCTGATAGAACTGGTGTCGTTTTAAGACAAGGTGAGACTACAGTACTCTCCCCTTTGGCATGTGAGGACAAGATGCCAGCCAACCTATAAGCCAGGAAGAAAGCCGTCATCAGGAACCGAGGCAGCAGCACCCTGATCTACAGCTTCTAGCCTCCAGAACCGTGAGAAAATTAAGCCACCCAGTTCTATGGTATTTTATTATGGCAGCCCAAGCTGACTAATAGAGATCCTTTGCACGGTAACCAAACCAGTGCCTACCCTGTGTCATCTAGTTTTCAGCAACCCAGACTTGGATTACTTAATTCAGTTTCCTTTGAAATGATGTGGCATTGTTATTGGTAACATGTAATTCAGTTTATTCTGAGGAAAGAAAAGCAGGGCTTTAAAAGCATTATGACCTGAGTAAGTAGTTCACTAAAAGATTCGTAACACAAAAGCATGCTTTTGAGCATGAGATCTAGCTTTCCAAAGGCATTTAAAAATTATAGAGACTCAGTGGCTATGAATGATGAGGTACTCTTCATCTGCCTCTAGCCATGTGCTCTGACTTTAAAACCAGAGACCCTTCAAGTAAAGTCCACGTTAGTAAGTGCTGAAATGGGTAATTATTTTTCATGATTACAACAGCAAGCTTATGTAACTACGCTGAGAGGGAAAAGTTAATTCCATGAGAAAATCCTATTGAGCGACTGAAATAAATTAGGAAAAGGAAAGGAAATGCAGATTTCAAATGGTTCCGTTTTCAACGATCTGAAATCTGTATTCAAGGCCAATTTCTGGAAAAACAATTTATGTGAATATTTATTTACTAGAAAGAATACTAATGTAGGCTAGTATTTTAACCAAATCTAAAATCAGATCTCTTTTTTAAAAGTTTAAGACAGCCTGTGTGATAATTTTTGTTTAAAAGAATCTGTCTTCTAAAATATTTAATACACATACTCATAATCCAGTTGCTAGCTGAAACAGGGTACAGGTTAAATAAGATAGTATTTCTAAATGGATTCTGAATGGATTAAAACTCAATAAAATGGGCATTTTATTGAGTGAATGGAGAGATCTAATCCATCTGGCAAGTCAGTTAAGAGAGCTTCTGCTGCCATTTTTATTGACATGTAATAGTGTAATAAACTCACATGTAATACTGTAAAGCTCTGTAAAAAAATTTTAACCTAGCCTATTTGTTTAAAGGAGATGTTAACAATTCATGCTCCCTTCAACCACTTCATTTTTGCTTTTAGGACAGGACTATTCATTAACACACACAATCAATTACTAAACACAATTACTGAAATAAATATTATCAAGCAGTAACCAAAAAATTCAACGTAAGGCTATCATACCCAAACTCCAATATCCAGAAGCCAATTTAAGTAACCCATGCCTCCTTGGCAAAAGTGTATGGATAATACCTTTTCCTTGTGATAGTAAAACCTATCCATTTTCTTACATCACCCAAGTATCAGCTTTTACGTTTCTACAGATAAAGCAGACAATGAACATACTGTGTAGAAATCTTGAGCTCTTAATTAAAAGGTACTCACAGAGTTGTATCTAAATCATTGGCTACAATGATCTAAAACACACACAGAGTTATATCTAGATCATTTGCTACAATGATCTAAACCACTTCATTTACATCTTAGTATTAATCACAGGACAAAAACGCTAATATTTTCAGAACTACAATCAGTGTTGCTATCTGGCACAGGCAACGTGTCTTCAAAACCCCATGACAGTATGTGTTTGCCCCCAAGTAAACAGGAGGGAGATCCAGGCGCCCCTTCCAAAAGCAACAGCTTAGAGGAGAGAAGGAAAATCAAAGATACTGAGACGATTCATTTTAGCAAAAAGCGAACCTGCCACCCCAAAGAGCAGAAAACAAAATCTGAAAACTAAGATGTATGTTATTATATGTTATTCACAGAACTTATTTACAATATTTTTAAAGAAAAAATTACGAAACCGTGTTTCTGAAAATGTTACAATAAAATTATATGTGTGTAAAGTCTATCTATTTTACGTGTACATTTGTGTGTGTGTAAGAGAGAAGGGATTATGAATTAGGAAGCGTATGTACCAAAACATTAGAAGTAGTTATCCTCGGGTAATGAGATTATGATTTTCGCTTTCCTCTTTATACCTTAATATATCATCTCCAAATTTACAATCAGAATTCACTATAAAGCTATTGCATTTTTATTTATTTATTTATTTTGTGAGACATGGTCTCACTCTGTCACCCAGGCTGGAGAGTGCAGTGGCGCGATTTCAGCTCACTGCAACCTCGGCCTCCCAGGCTCAAGCAGTCCTCCCACCTCCCACCTGAGCCTCCTGAGTAGCTGAGACCAATCAAAGTTAAGTTTTCTTCGGTTTAAAGTACTTGTTATAATTATGTTGTTTAGCCTCATGGTAACCAGAAAACAAAAATCAACAGACACTCTAAACATAAAAAGCAAGGAATTAAAACACTACCAGAAAAAATTACTTCACTACAAATAAAGACAGGAAGAAAGGCAAGGAGGAAAGACAAGAAGTAAAAAGAGATCAGAAAGAAAAGAGGAAGGGAGAAAGAACAAAAGAAAAAGTAGCAAAACAATCAAAAAAGTAAAAAATAGCAGTAGTATGTTTTTATCTATAATAATCTTGAATGTAAATTAAATTAAGACAGAGTGGTTGAATGGATTAAAAGACCCAATTATGTCCTGCCTACAAGGAACTCAGTTCACCTATAAAGACATACACAGACAAAGTCAAGAGATGATAAGAGATATCCCATACAAATGGAAACAAAAAAGGCAGGAGTAGCTATACTTAGATAAAAAAGCCTTTAACTGAAAAAAAGAAAAAATAAAGATAATTATATAATGAGAAACAAGTAAACAGCCGTTAAGTGCATATGCAACCAACACTCGAGCACCTAAATATAGACGCAAATATTAACAGGCTTTAAAGGACAGATGGACTGCAATACAATAATAGAGTACCTCAACACTCCACCTTAATCAACACCCCACTATCGCGAACGGACAGATCATCCAGGCAACAAAACGTCATCAGTTAAACTGTACTCTATACAGAATGGACCTAACAGACATTTACACAGCTTTTCACTCTGCAACTGCACAATGCTCATTCTACTGAGTGGCACATCGATTATTCTACAGGGCAGACTGTGTTAGGCCAAAAAACAAGTCACAACACTTTTTTTTTTTTTTTTTTTGAGGTGGAGTCTCTCTCTGTCTCCCAGGCTGGAGTGCAGTGGCACTATCTCGGCTCACTGCAAGCTCCGCCTCCTGGGTTAACGCCATTCTCCTGCTTCAGCCTCCGGAGGAGCCCGCCACCACGCCTGGCTAATTTTTTGTATTTTTAGTAGAGACGGAGTTTCACCGTGTTAGCCAGGATGGTCTCAATCTCCTGACCTCGTGATCCCGCCTCGGTCACCCAACACATTTTTAAAAACTGAATTCATATCAAGTATCTTTTGTGACCACAGTCGAATAGTATTAGAAATCAGTAACAGATAGAACTTTAAAAACTGTACAAATACATGGAAATTAAAATACACGCTCATGAACAACCAATAAAAGAAATGAAGAAAATACAAGGGAAATTAAATATTTATTCAAACAAGTAAGAATAGAAACACAACATAACAAATCCTGTGGGATGCACCAAAGGCAATTCTAAGAGGAAAACTGTATAGCTATAAATGCCTGCATCAGAAAAGTAGGAAGATCTCAAATAGCCTGACAGTACACCTCCAGTAATGAGAAAAACAAGAACAATCAAATGCTAGAATTCGCAGAAAAAATACCATAAAGATTAGAGAAGAAATTTTAAAAATAGAAACAAAAAATACAAAAAGTCAATGAAACAAAAGCTGGGGTGTTTTTAAAAAAAAATCAAAATTGACGAGTTTTAACTAGATGAAGTTAGATAAGAAAAAGAAAACAAAGTCATAAAGAAGGCATTACAACTGGTAACCCAGAAATACGAAGCATTAAGAGATTACTAAAAACATCACAAACAAATTGAAAAATCTGGAAGTGAATACATTTCTAGACACACAACGAATTCCCAAGATAGAATGATAAAAAATAAAAATAAAAAACCTGAACAGACCAATAATGAGTAATGCAATTAAAGCAGTCATAAAAAGTCTCCTGGCAAAGAAAAACACAAGAATCATGGTTTTCCTGCTGAATTACCAAACATTTTTAAAAGAGCTAATATCTATTTTACTCAAAATATTCCCCATAAAATGAAGAGGAAGAAAGGCTTCGAAACTTGTTCTATGAGGACAGCATGACCCTGGTACAAAAACCAGACCAGAACACAACACAAAAAGGAAACCACTGGCAAATATCCCTGATGAACAGAGGTGTAAGAAATCCTCAGCAAAATACTTGAAAATTGCATTTGACAACGCAATAAAAAGATCATCTGCCATGATCAAGTGGATTTCATTCATCCCAGGAATATGAGGATGATTCAATAAACACAAATAAATAAATATGCAACATCACATTCAGCAAATCAAGAACAAAAACCATATAATCATTTCAGCAGACGCTGAAAAAATTAAAAGTCAACATTCCTTCATGAGAAAAACTCAACAACATGAGTACAGAAGGAACATATCTCAGTGCAATAAAGGCCATATATGACAAACCCACAGCTAACATAATCAATAAGGAAAAGTTAAAAGCTCTTCTCCTCTAAGATCTGTAACAAGTGTGGCTACTTTTACACCACTTTTGTTCATCATAATACTGGAAGTCCTCGCTAGAGCAATTAGGAGAATGCAATAAAAGGCATCCAAATTGGAAAAAAGGAGTCAAATTGTCTGTTTCCAGGTGACATGAACATATATAGAGAGAACCCTAAAGATTCCACAAAAAACCTACTAGAAATAATAAATTAGTCAAGTTCCAAGATACAGTATCAAAATATAAAAATGAATACTACACCCATGCACCAATAGTGAAATATCTAAGAAAGAAATCAAGAAAGCTATTTCATTACCAAAAAAAAAATGATATCTAGGAATAAACTTAACCAAAAAGGCAAGAAATCCCAAAATGAAAACTTCATAAAACATAGATGAAAGATACTAAAGCAGACACAAGTAAATGGAAAGATATCCCATCTCTATGCACTAGAAGAATGTTAAAATGTGTATCACCCAATGTGATCTACAGAATCAATGCAATCCATGTTCAATTACAAGACATTCTTCATTGAAATAGAAAAAATCTTAAAATTCACATGGAAGTTCAAAATACCTCAGATAGACAAAAGAATCTGGAATAAAAAGAAAAGCTGGAGGCATCACACTACCTGATTTCAAAATATACTACAAATTTATAGTAAGGATGGTACTATCAAAACAGTATGGTACTATCAATAAAAGGGGCGGGGGAGAGACAAGAGAGATGAACGAATGAGACAGACAGACATAGACAAGTGAAACAGAATAGAGAAATCATAAATAAATTCACGCGTTTACGGTCAATTCATTTTTAACAAAGGCCCCAAGAACACACCTTCGGGAAAGACAATCTCTTCAATAAACTGTACTAGGAAAACCCAACACCCACATGTACAAGAATACATCTAGGCCATTACCTTACCATATACAAAAATCTACTCAAAATAAAGATTTAAATACAGGACCTGAAACTATGAAACTACCAGAGAAGAAAACATAGGATAAATGCTTCATGAAATTGGTTAGGACAAGGAATTTTCAAAGAGACATCAAAAGCACAAGCAACAAAAGCAAAGATGTAATTACATTAAACTTAAAACCTTTTCCAAAGCAGAGGAAGCAATCAGTATAATGAAGACACAACCCGAGAATGGAAGAAAGTCTTTGCAAACTATGCATCAGGCAAGAGGTTAATACACAAAATATCTAAAGAACTCAAACTACTCAAAAGTGAAAATACAAATAATCTTATTTTTAAAAATCTACCCAAAACTTTTATCCCCCACCATTTCCCCACCTTCTTTTCCCGACCGCATTTCGCCCTCTCCTTCTCACCACCCTTTCTCTTCCTCCATCTACCCCCAAACTTTTTCACCGTTTTCTCCCCACCATCATTTCGTTTTCTCCCCGCCCCCCCCCCCGCGTCATTTCGCAAAGCCTTCTCTATTCTCCCGCTCACCACGCTTTTCCCCAACCATCTACCCAAACACTTTCTCCCGTTTTTTCCCACCGTATTTTCCCCCTTCTCCCTGGCCACCCTCTTTTTTCCCCCTCCTGCTGTCATCATGCCCTTTTCCTCCTTCATCTAAGCAAAAACATTTTCCCCCCGTCTTTTCCCAAAGCCTTTTCCCCACTCCTGCTGCTCACCACCCTCTTTTCCCCCTTTATCTACCCAAAAACTGCTTTCCTCATTGTCTTTCCTCCTGCTCCTCCTTGCCACTCTTTCCCTTCTCCATCTACCCAAAAGCATTTCCCCACCATCTTTTCTCAAAGCCTTCTCCCCACTCCTGCTCACCCCCCAAAATTTCCCCATCTTTTCACAAAGTCTGCCCCCTCTTCCCACTCGTCCTCTTCTCTCCCCTATCCTGCTTGCCACCCTTTTTTTTTTGCCCTGCATCTATCCCAAACTATTTTCCCGTCTTTTTCCCAACCTTCTTTCCCTGCTCCCTTCTCGCCACCCTCTTTTCTCCTCCTTGTCACCCTCTTTCCCTCCTCCATCTACCCAAACACTTTTTACCTACCATCTTTTCTCCACCATCTTTCTTTTCTGCCACTGTTTTTTCGCAAAACCTTGTCTTCCTCCCGCTAGTTACCCTCTTTTTCCTTCTCCCACTTGCTATCTTCTTCTGCTCCTCTATCTACCCAAAAACTTCTCTCCCCACTGTCTTTTCACAAAACCCTCTCTCCCTACTGCGCGCCCATTTCCCCCACCTCACCACTCTCTCCTCTCCCCAATTGCCACCATCTTTTCCCCCTTCATCCACCCATAAACTTTCTATCCACCGTCTTTCTGCAAAACCTTCCCTCACTCCCGCTCCACAACCTGTCTTTCCACCTCCATCTACCCAAAACCTTTTTTCCCCACCATCTTTTCCCCATCGTCTTTTTGCAATGCCTTCTCCTCCTCGCTATCCTTTTTTCCCTTTGGCAATCACCAAACTCTTTACCCACCTCTCTATCTATCCCAAAACTATTTTCCTCTTCCTACCCCTCCAGCAATCGCAATCTCCACTGCCACCACCAACCATAGCGAGGCGAGCTGCGCCGCTGTGCCGTGTCTCAAGCCTCCAGCATACGGCCAGTGACTCCTTTTCCTGGTCCTCTAAGCTGGGCACTGAGCAGCTCAACAGTAAAACACCGAACCCTAAAAAAAAAAAAACCGTAACGGGTCTTCAGCATCATTTATATACGGAGGTTATGCGCATGCCGGTTCCTAGACTTCATGTTCTGATTGCATGAGAGCAAGTCTTAAGATAACCAATCACAGCATGAAAATAAAGTCCAATCAGAGTAGGCCTAGAGGTTTTTCTCTCATCCAATCAGAACATGTAGTCCAGGATCTGTAACTTCAGTATATAAAGCATGCTGAGGAAGTGGTGCGTCATTTTTGGGTCTTCTGTGTCGGTGTCCCGAGCTGCTAGGTACCTGGGTTAGAGAACTAGAAGAGTCCATTAGTTTTCACCGGCTGGAGCCTGGAGCCTGGAGCCTGGGGCGCTGCCTCCCTGTTGGTGGTGTTGGTGACGGAGCGGTAGGAGGGAGGCTAGCAGCGGGAGCTTCTCCTGCCGGGCTGGAAGACGAGGAGAAGGAAGAGACACCGCTGCATGCTGGAGGCTGGAGCCAGAGCCTGCGCCTCTGTGGCTTACCTCGCTGCAGCTGGTGGTGACATCAGAGACCACAGCTCGGCTACAGTGGTAGCAATGTGGTTGCAGTGAGCCAAGATTGCATCACTGCTCTGCAGCCTGGCGACAGAGCAAGACACCATCTTAAAAAAAAAAAAAATTGACCACAGTGTTTTGCATCTGTTTCAGAAAAACAAATGATACCATTATTTAATATGCTGCAGTAACTAGAAGCCTACTTATAAAGTTGGTGGCAAATAAGTCATTGGTATATGTTAACTTCCTATAATCACTTACATGTTCCTAAGAGTCACTTTGTGTATTTATATAAGAAGGTCAGCATGTAAATGAGTATAGATAGAGAAACTTTTTGTTGAAAAGTAAGAAAGCTTGTCTCCCTTTTCCTAGTTATGAAGGAACCACCACCACAACAAAATAAAGCATATACTCTGTTTATAACCCTGAATCATGATTTATGGCCAGATTATCCTAGCATCCAACTGCCTACCTTGGCATTTATCAGTTGAAATGAGTCCAGAGAAAGGAATTATTTTTTATATATCTGCTGCTCTTGAAGGAGAAACCTTCTTTAGAGGTCACTTGTAAGAACAGGTTCCCAAATCGCCTATATCCAAGGCACTCTGGGCTGCCTGGGAACTCTACAAATCACAGTTTTGAGGGTTTCACTTTTCTGGTTGAAATTTATCATAGTTTATATGATGAAAGGATGACAGGTAGATACTCTTTGAGAGTTGAGGATGTGTTATGTTACCAAGGATTGTAAATATTTAATGAGAAAATGAGTTAGAGTTCCAATAATATTGATGGGACCTATTATCACTCACTTTCATCTAAAGCTCAGTGTTACTTCAAAGCATAAAATCAAGCAAACATCCCATGATTAATTTAGTTTCTTACACTGCTGTGCTTTGTGTTTCATTGAATTCAGAGTATGCTTGTGTACGGTCCCTGGGAACACTATGAAAGGATTTTTAAAGTAGTCTGTTCTGATACTGGTTTGTCAATGAAACTTTTCAAAAAGGTTAGTTGAATATCACTTAGTGTTCTTTATGTGACCCTCTTGGGTCTCCTTCCCAGTGCCAAATTCCCCCATCTCAACCTCATTCGGACATCCTATATTAAGAAAAAACAAAGCAGGTACTCATCAGCAGGAACGGAATCCTATTCTCTTGACAGAATTCCCGTGATCTATAACCTGCTGGATAAATAGTTCAAATGCTGTATCTCTGTTCCTATTCCTAGATTTTCTGGCACCTATTATCCTTCATGTCCATGTGTCTTCCAGTAGGTTGCAGTGCTCTCCCCAGGAGATGGCAGCTACCTAGATTTGTATGTTACAGAGGTGGTCGTGTGCCTTCTCTACCTCTCTCCTATGTTCCCATGTAACCTAACCACACAGGCCATAATCAGCTCCACCCTAGGAAACATAACATTGGTACACCTGTCCCTTGAAGTTGTCCTTAGAGAGAATGGTCTGAAAACAAAGGGAGATTAAAGGTCTTTTCTGTTTCAGGGAAAGTATAGTTCTGTCAGTAGATTTCTGGTTAAAAGACACAGAAGAAGGAAAAAAGACACTCATCTGTAGGAACTCAGTTTAGCCAACGTGACTTCCACTTGGAAGCATTTTTCCTCTCCTCTTCAAGCCCAACTCTAGGGAATGTCCTGTGCAAAAATATCAGTGTAGGTGCATCTCTTTGCGGAACTGAGTTGCTCTGCTTTCAGTTTCCTCTCTCCAGTGCCCCCAAGCTCCTGCCTGGCTTCTTCTGTTCAACCCAGGATCCCATGCTCTAGAACAGCCTTCTCACCATCTTTCCTCAGCTCTTACTTCAAAAGTCCCACTTCTAGTTCATGCTCAGAGAAAAAGCAAGTAGACCTAATCTTTATTAGAATGTGAATTTCTAGACAATAGCACTCTCTTTGGCTTACTTCACTGCCCTACATGCTGAACTTTCAGATAATATAAGGAAGAGAAAAAAGTCTAGATGTTGGAGAGGGAGTCGGTTTCAGGTAGGGAAGATCCAGTCAGTCCTACAGGTTATTATCTGCTCTTCAGCATTCCTTATACCTCTCTGGCAACAAGTGACAGGTCGGACCATATGGAGTTATTATTTTTTGACTTTTGGCTTACAAAATGGCTATTTTATACGATTCAGCCTAATGGGCTTTCATTGCTAACATTAGGGGTTACAGTTGAACCAGCCAACTCAGGAGGAAATTCAGAACCTGGATTCTTATAGTGATAGTGGAAAACAAATTCATGGTTAAGATTTGAATGTGAATTTTAAAATAAATCATAGTATTTTTAAAAACCATTTTTCCTTATTAAATATGTAACTTTGGAAAAGTTACTTAACCAGTTCATAATAGTACCTATTTTATAGGGCTGCTGTGGGGATTTAATGAGATCATTTATGGAAAGCACATGGCACTGTGCCACACTCATAATAAGTACTCATTAAGTGTTGGCCACAATTCTCACCAGCCTTGTTCTCTGTCCTCAGGAGATGATGACCATAATTGGAAAATTGCCCATGTGGTACTCAAAGAGGAACAGGAATTTCGCTAACTTTTCCAGGGCACAAAAGGCGACCCTCAGAACTCAACTGGGGGAATTTACCTGGATGACATCACTCTGACAGAAACCCCCTGCCCCACAGGGGTCTGGACAGTCCAGAATTTCTCCCAGGTCCTTGAGAACACCAGCGAAGGGGACAAGCTTCAGAGCCCTCGATTCTACAATTCAGAGGGATGCGGTTTTGGGTTAACTTTATACCCCCATGGCAGAGAAAGCTCTGGCTATTTGAGACTTGTTTTTCACGTGTGCAGTGGGGAGAATGATGCTATCCTGGAGTGGCCGGTAGAAAACAGACAGGTGATAATTACCATCTTCGACCAGGAGCCTGATGTCAGGAACAGGATGTCCTCAAGTTTGGTGTTCACTACCTCCAAGTTGCACATATCTCCAGGTGGGTGGTGTCGGCATAAATAAGAACTGCCCCTCGAACCAGAGAGGCCCACAGATGTGATTCTGTGGTGCAAGAAAGAGTAACGTTCTCCTCACATTGTCCGCCTGGGAATACCGATAACATAGGCGTGTTGGAGTTTCAAGTTAAGATTTTCAGTGCCATCACATCCTCCTTCCCTTTCCTAAATTCACTCATCAAACATCTGTTGAGGGCTTACCATGTGCCAAACTCTGTGCTAGGTACTTACAATACAAGTGAATCAGGTGATCCCTGCCTCATTGAGCTCATTGTGATTGAGGAAACAGATACTGCTAATCATTTATCAAATACTCGGAACTTGCTAGGCTCTGTGCAGAGCTAATGTACTTACTCCTAAAATAGCACTCAATATCACTATGTTCATGAAATAAACTTACATCAGTAAAGAAATGGGAAAACTATTTTTTTTTTTTGAGATGGAGTCTCGCTCTGTCACCCAGGCTGGAATGTAATGGCGCAATCTTGGCTCACTGCAACCTCCACCTCCCAGGTTCAAGCAATTCTCCTATTTCAGACTCCCGAGTAGAGACGGGGTTTCACCCTGTTGCCCAGGCTGGTCTTGAACTCCTGAGCTCAGGCAATCAACTTGCCTCAGCCTTCCAAAGTGCTAGGATTACAGACATGAGCCACCACACCTGGCACTATTTTTTTTTTTCAAAAGAGAAGACCTAAGCCTCAGAAGAAAGAAGCCATAGCTGTCCCTCTCTTTTCATTAAAAAAGTCACGCAGTAGCAGACAACTGATCACTCAGAGCTGTGATTCTCTGCCTCTCCCATCTTTCAATTCTGAATTGCAATTCTCCTGGAAAGAGTAAATAGCTTAATTTTTTTCCAACACTTTTTTTATTTTTATTTTTATTTTTATTTTTTTATTTTTTTCTGATTCACAAAGCCCTGTATCCTCATAAAAGACAAACTGGAAAGTGAAGTCTAAAGAAGTAATGTGATTTTATGTTACCTACAATTTTGCAGCGACAAATGACACTGTCATCTGGGACAGGCCGTCCAGGGTGGGAACCTATCATGCTGACTGTAATTGTTTTAGAACCATTGACTTTGGCTGGAGTGGTTTCATCTCCCACCAAATGCTGAAAAGGAGGAGTTTCCTGAAAAATGATGACCTCATCATGTTTGTGGACTTTGAAGGTACTTTTCTTGGTCTTCCTGAGTAAATAATCCTATGCTCTTGGCACTCTACTGATTTTATCCTGATTTTAAAGCACACATGGAGGGTGGGGATGAGGTTAAAAAAAAATGTGTTGTAGGAGAACCACATTTTCTTCAATTGGTCAAGGACTCACATCTTTATTTTAACTGTCCCTGAAAGAAACTGAAATTTTAGTGTCATCTTTTAGAAAATTTTATCAGAGGTAACAGTTCACTGATTTCAATTTAGTTTCCATCAGTCTATCCATGCTAACTTTATGCTTCATTTTGCAAATTCAATAAATAAAAATGTGACTGGATTACTTTAAAATAAAACTAGCTAGTACCGTGGGAATCAGCTGGATTCAAAGCCACTTTTCCATGTCACTGGGGGTGACATATCACTAGAGATAGAAGCAGGCTGGGGAACTTTCACCAGAAGTGGGAGTTCACTGTAGTCAGTTACTAATCCTGGATCTTCCTCGTGACCCTCTATTTCCTGAAGATATCACCCACCTCAGCCAGACTGAAGTTCCCACTAAAGGCAAAAGACTGAGCCCCCAAGGCCTCATTCTCCAAGGCCAGGAGCAGCAGGTCTCCAAAGAAGGTTCAGGAAAGGCCATGTTAGAGGAAGCCGTACCTGTCAGCCTCAGCCAGGGGCAGCCCAGCTGACAGAAGCCGTCAGTGAAGAACACAGGCCCCCTGGAGGACCATAACTGGCCACAGTACTTCAGAGACCCATGTGACCCAAACCCTTGCCAAAATGATGGCATCTGTGTGAACCTGAAGTGGGTGGCGAGGTGCAGGTAGGCTCTATGGCTGGGGAGACAGGCAGGCCAGCAGACCTGGGCCGTGTGCATGCTTATGCCTGGTAAAGGCTGCTGTTTGCAGAGTAGGGCGAAGACTACCTCAGATGGTCAACTGGATGCGGTTTTCCTTGACTCTACAAAGGTGTGCCCTGGATTCATGGGCTTACGCTGCCAGGACAGAGGCGTCCCAGGTCTCCTTGTCTCTTACTTTCACCCCTTTTCCTCCTCTGGGGTATTGTCAACAGCATGTTGGATGTTGTTGGAATTTCTAACTCTAACAACATCCAAGATGGCTTCTAGCCTAGGGACTTTCTACTCCATGACAGTGGGTCTCAAGACCAAGCTTAAATCTTTGCTGACTACACAGATGTTATTATTAGCTCCTAATGATTATTAGTTATACAGTCTGTCATTTACACTGCACTATTATTAAAGTTATGTTTTCAATAATAGTAGTAAGAATACCTGATATTTCTGACCCCTTGTTATGCATCATGTGGTCTCCTGAGCATCTTACACGCATGATCTAAATTCATTCTCACTGCCACCTGTGACATAAGGGCTCTCCTTATCCCCATTTGGTGTATCAAGAAGTTGAGGCTTAGAAAGGTTAAGTAATTTATCTAAAATGTACCCAGATGGAAAATGCTGAAGCTAGGACTTGCATCTGGGTCTGTCTGGCAGCACAGTTTGCTATATTTAATGTTTAAATATTAAAAAGCAGTACAGCTTGCTATATTGAAATTTAAATATTTAAAAAGAACTTTAATAGTTCTTTTTATAATGTTTGCTTGCATAAAACCCTAAAAACTGTTTCACAAAAGGAGGTATGTGATGACAGAAGCAACAGTTCCATTTGAACAGTAGCAGATGTAGGAGCTATTCTGCCTACCTCAAAAATTTACATTTCTTCTGAGTTCTTTTTAGTCTCCTTTTTTTTTCTTTTTGTAGCTTTTGCTTTGAAATAATTTTAGACTTACAGATACCTTGCGAAAATACTACAGAGGCTTTCTCTATACCATTCACCCTGCTTTCCGTAATGTTGGCATATTACACAAACCGTAGTACAATTAGCATAGCCAAGAAATGAACATTGGTAGAATGCTAGTAAATAAATTACAGGCCTTATTCGGCTCTTCCCAGTTTTCCCACTAATGTTCTTTTTCTATTTCAGAATCCAATTCCGGATCTCACGTTACATTTAGTTTTTATGTCTCCTGTCTCCTAATCCCCTCCAATCTGGGACAATTCCTCAGTTCTTTCTTGTCTTTCATTACCTTGACACTTTTGAAGATTACTGGTTAGGGATTTTTTTTGGTTCATCTTGTTCTCTCATAATTAAATTGAAGTTTCACATTTGTGGCAAGATTAGTAAATATGTGCTGTGCCTTCTTGTTGCATCATGTGAGCAGGTACATGATGCTGATACATGTCATTACTGGTGATGTCAACCTTCATCATCTGGCCAACAGCATGTCCACCAGGCCTCTCCACTGAAGAGTTACCATTTCTCCCTCTGTAATTGATACATATCTTGGGAGAGATAGTTCAAGACCATTGAGACATCCTGCTTTTCCTCAAATCCTCACATGCTAATTTCAGCATCTATTGATACAACCTGCTGCAATACTCACCACTGGGATCTTCTAATGTTGATTTCCTATGTCCTTCACATTCATTAATTATAATTCTTCTGTAAAGAAGAATGGCCCCTTCACCCCGTTAATTTGTTTATGCGATTGTTTATGTATATCACAAAGGAATCATAAACATTTATTTTATTCAGTGGGCTCTGTTGCAATGATTTCATAATTTATTTTGTTGCTTCTAGTGTCCCAGCTTTGGCCTTTGGGAGCTCTTCCAGGTTGGCTCCTGTGATCTTTCAACATCAGATTTTATGAACACAATGTTACTTTCTGGCACCATAGCATGCTCTAGGCTCATCTTTTATATTTCCTGCCCCACCCATAGAATCAATCACTCTTCCAAGAAGCCCTCTGGCTCCTTTTACTGGGGAAGGCCCATCTGTTTCTGGGCTCCAAAGCCATGGGTCTTCATATCTTTGCCTGACAGGTCCTTAGATGCCAGATTCCATTGTGTGCCCCCAACACGCTTCATCCTTCCCAGGCTAAGGGAGGCCAGGGTTGCCACTTGTATGTCAGCCTCTACTCAGCCAAACTATTCCTCTCCTAGAAACCTGCAGCTGAGAGTTGGCAGAATAAGTTTTTCTAAGATAACAGTAGGGGATATTACGAAGTTGTGTTTGGAGGGGACTGGGTCAGAAAAAAAATGAAATAAACTTGCTATTACTCACTGATTTCTAAGAAGTCAATTCTCAGGATAGAGATGAGGACTTGGAAGGTAAAATCATTCAGGATTAGTAAAAGAAAATGCTGACTTCTTCTTTTTCTTTTTTTTTTTTTTGAGACACAGTTTTGCTCTTGTCACCCAGGCTGGAGTGCAATGGCACAATTTCAGCTCACTGCAACTTCGACCTCCTGGGTTCAAGCAATTCTCCTGCCTCAGCCTCCCGAGTAGCTGGGATTACAGGTGCCCACCACCATGTCTGGCTATTTTTGTTGTTGTTGTTGTTATTTTTAATAGAGATGAGACCATGTTGGCCAGGCTGGTTTCGCCATTTTGGCCAGGCTGGTCTCAAACTCCTGACCTCAGGTGATCCACCTGGCCTCCCAATGTGCTGGGATTACAGGCGTGTGCCACCATGCCCAGCCAGAAAATGCTGACTTCTGATTGTTTCACTCTGCCTTGTAGAATTCTGCTGAGTAGACCTTCTAGTGGGAATGTTTGAAACAAAGGCTGGAATTTTTACAAAGGTATGGATGAGACACTACAAGTTATATGCCTTGGTTATGAGATTAATTCGTCTTTATACCAGATAACATTAAGAAACAAAACTAAGGGCTGGCCATTATGTGCTTACTCTGTGTCAAATACCTTGATAGGTACAATGTCCTCATTATCTCAGGTGAACTTCAGGGCAACCTTGTGAGATAGTGACAGTACACACTAACCTTACAGTAACATTTTATTTCATATTATTTAGACGTTTTCAAGCTACCACTGATGCTCTAAGTCAGACTGTATCTGGGGAATTTCCTTTGTAGCTTGTATTCTTAGCCAGTGTCAGGCAATGTATTCCTTTAAGTGTCTCAGACCGTCCTCCTGAATCCTAGGTGGCTGAGAAGCCTGGATCTGGAGGCATACCTCTTGGGATTAGATTTCAAGTGTGAAATGCTTACTAACAATGGGACCTTGAGCAAATTATTTAACCTTCCTGTAAGATGAAGATGATGAGAATGGCCAAGTAATAGCCTCCACCTCAAAAGTTGTTGCAGGATTAAATTAGTTGGTCCGTATACAGCACTTGAAATGGGACCAGGCACCACGTGGACCCGCTCTGTGAGCGTTTGCCATTTTTATTGCTGTGGAGATGAGTGTTGCTAGGAGGCACCTGAGGCCTGGGAGTTCCCACACTCTCTTCATGTCCTTTTCCCTCAGGTGCATCTCTGGACATGCTTTCTTCTAAATGGGAGCGCTGTCAGGCCATGCAGGTGCATGGCAGCGTCCTGGGCATGGTGATCAGAGGCACGGCTGGTGTGATCTTCTTGACCTTCTCCATCATCGCCATCCTTTCCCAAAGGCCAAGGAAGTGACCTGCCTGTTGGCATTGGCCAGACCACAGCAGCACCTCCTCCATGCAGGCCTTACCTTCCAATGGTCAGTGCAGTTTGGGGCAGCTTTTTAATCAGCCTTGCTTTGGATAGGACCTCCAAGGTCTAAGGCCTCCAGCCCCATGTGTGACCCTTGTCATCTTTCTGCCCCACATAATTCTGTTACTCTGCTATGTGCTCCTAATGTATCTAGTGTGTCCTGTGACAACATTCATCATACTTCATTATAAACCACTTGTTTGATTGACTGTCTTTCCTATAGACTGTAAGCCCCATGAGGGCAGGCACATGTTGTTATTGACCATGCTGGCCACATGCCTAGATGCATGGCTGGCACATTGTGGGCACTCAACAATGGTTGAATAAATAAAACAATAAATGAATGAATAAGATATACAAACTCTCATTTATATTGCAGATCAAATATATATGATGAAATTCTTATGTTGAATATGTTAGAATCAAATACTCATTTTTCATTAGACACAGTAGTGTCATTACTCTTTTAAGATCTTGTTAAAGATTTCAAATAAAGGTACTTCTAGGCAGCCCGGCTTCACAGCATTTGCTTTCCTCTGAGATTCTAAGAGAAGCCCTTTAATAAGTTTAATAAATATTGAGTTAGCACCTTCTTTGTATCTGGTATTGTATGTACGTGTGGGTGTGCATGTGTGTGTTGAAGGTTGGGGGTGTTCAAAAGCTCTTTCCCAGATCTTTTAAGTTTAACAGTATATTTTATAGCTATTTATGTACAACATTATCATATTAACAAACAGAAGGTATCAGAGAACTTTAAAGAAGTATTTTCAGATATGCCTTCTTTCCATAGTTCCTAAGGAGATAAAAATCTAGCTGGGGCAAGGAAGTTCCAAGATAGATCAAGTGAAAAAAAAAAAAAAAAAAGCTAAAGTTTCTATACCCAATCAGCAATGAGTCAGCTCAGGAAATTTAATAAACAAAAATATTTTAGGGATTCTGAGTGGTCCTTTAAGTTATAAGGTTTCCTAAGTAGAGACTTTATGACAATTTTGTAGAGTTAAAATGCACTGGAAACAAAATGAGAGATTAACAAGAGTTTCTTTAATGCAAAGGTATGAGAACAATTTGTAGCAAGTGAAAACAGCACCCCTGAGGGCAATACCTCTCAAACTTGAGGTGCATCTGTATCCCAGGGAGGACTGATTAAAACAGATTACAGGGCCCCACACTTTACAAACCTCCACTTTCAGTAGAGCCTCCAGGTCCCTCCCAAGAGCTTCCGTAAGTCACCACAACCCAAGAGGACCAGGGAGATTCCCTCATGCAGATGTTCCCAGACCATGCATGTGATGGCATGTGGAGGGCTTCCCACCTTGACATCTTCCTGTCCTCTGTAGAAACTGGGTCAGTAGATCTAGGGTGAGATCTAAGAATGTGCATTCTTAAATGTGCCAGGATCTAACAAGGTATAAGAATGTGCCAGAATCTAATAAGTTCTCAGGCCATGCTGCTACTGCTACTGACTCCCCCACAACCCCCACCTCACAGACACCTTGAGAACCACTGCTCTAGTGGATAGAAAACAAGTCTGGAAGCCAAGCATCCTGGCTGCAGGCTTGGATTGCCCATCCAGCTGGCTGGGTAATTTTAGTAAGAAATCATTTAAGCTCTTGATCTTAGTTGACGAACTTGTCAAATGGAAATAATAGCTGACTATCTCCTTCCACATGACTTTACTACTTACAGAGTAGCAGAGAAATACAATGGGATAATGAATATGAACCTATCTTAGAGTTTAATATGTATGAAAATATTACTATTCAATGTTCAGACTAGATAGGAAGCTATCCTGTCACCAGCCCAGTTGTATTATCTCCAAAGTCCAGATTGGAAATGGATTCCAGCTTTGTTTCTCGCTGTGCTTCCCAGTCCTGCAAACTCTCCGCTAACCTCATAGCTAGGCCTAAAGAAAGCTATGCCCTTAACACTCTGCTGAGTATCTGACCTCAGAAGTGAACTCTAGGCTTTGTTGCTGCTGCTGCTGTTATTGTCCTTTGGTTTTATTAAAAGGAACATGCTGTGGTCTGTCTCACATGGAAAGGCCCCTAGCCCAAACCAATGACAACATTTCTTAAATACATGAGTTTCTCTCTGGAAGAAGCAGAAGCTCAAATTTCAAAGATAACCTAGTATTTTCATCTAGTACTGCAAATTAAAACTGCTAGGTCAAAATAATGATAAGGAGGTACCAGAATGAGGGTAAAGCATTTTAATATTTATTTCTCTCTAGATTCTCAACCAGTACCATGCCTACTATCTATCTTTATCACTTTTGGTGATTAATGGTCACCTCAGTTGATTAATGATCTGGCTCACCATAAATCTGACATGGTATTCAGTTTTTCTTTGAGCCCAAACCCTCAATCATTCCAGGAGGACTAGCAGATACTTTATTCTTTTGAGGTGTTGGGATGGTGATGGCAAAGTGGGCATGTAGGATGGGGAGTGGGTAGAAATTAAGCATTTCATAATCTCTAGGCAGTATGGAATTTGGGATTTAGATGAGCAACATGAAAAATGTGGGAAATCCTCCCTGAATCTGAGTGTCTGACTTCTTTAATCTTACATAGTGGTAATAAGTCATAGTGGCTTGAAATTTTGAAAATGTCTCATGCTTCCCACACCATATCCTTGATACATCCCCATCTGTATCCTTTCCTTCTGTGAACTGAGCTGAGCCAATCTGGCCATTCACAAATGTCAGGTTCTTTCAGTAATATCTGGAGCCTCTGATAATTAGAAGTGGATGGGAGCTCTAACCCACTCTCTGATTATGTTAAAATGAATCAAGATTTGAACTAAATTCTGCTACACATTCATATTTGTTAACCATTGTTGTGAGAAGTCAGGGACTCCGAACGGAGGGACCAGCTGGAGCTGCGGCAGAAGAACATCAATTGTGAAGATTTCATGGCCATGTATCAGTTCCCAAAATTACTACTTTTATAATTTCTTACGCCTGTCTTTACTGCAGTCTCTGAACATAAATTGTGAAGATTTCATGGACATTTATCACTTCCCTAATAATAGTCTTATAATTTCTTATGTCTGTCTTTACTCTCTTAATCCCATTATCTTCATAAGCTGAGAATGTATGTCACCTCAGGACCACTATTGTACAAATAGATTGTAAAACATGTGTGTTTGAACAATGTGAAATCAGTGCACCTTGAAAAAGAACAGAATAACAGCGATTTTCAGGGAACAAGGGAAGATAACCATAAGGTCTGACTGCCTGCAGGGTCAGGCAGAATAGAACTGTATTTTTCTTCTTGCAGAGAGCGTATAAACAGATGTGCAAGTAGGAGAGATATTGCTGAATTCTTTTCCCAGCAAGGAATACCTTGGGGAAGGAATGCATTCCTGGGGGGAGGTCTATAAATGGCCGCTCTGGAAGTGTCTGTCTTATGTGGTTGAGATGAGGACTGAAATATTCCCTGGTCTCCTGCAGTACCCTCAGGCTTACTAGGATTGGGAAATTCCAGCCTGGTAAATTTTGGTCAGACTGGTTCTCTGCTCTCGAACCCTGTTTTCTGTTAAGATGTTTATTAAGACAATATGTGCACAGTGGGACATAGACCCTCATCAGTAATTCTAATTTTGCCTTTGCCTTGTGATCTTTATTGCCCTTTGAAGCATGTGATCTTTGTGACCTTCTCCTTGTTCGTACACCCCCTCCGCTTTTAAAATCCTAATAAAAACTTGCTGGTTTTGTGGCTCAGGGGACATAACGGACCTACCAATATGTGATGTTACCCCCAGAGGCCCAGCTGTAAAATTTCTCCTTTGTGCTCTTTCTCTTTATTTCTCAGACCAGCCAACACTTAGGGAAAATAGAAAGAACTTGCATTGAAATATTGGAGTCTGGTTCCCCCGATAAACCAACAAACCCACAAATAGCCATCCAACCTGTCTTGTATGTGTAGGGAAGTCTCTGCTCTGTCCTTTTAAGTGCTCCACCACCAAGCCTCTTGGATTAAAGGTTCATTCTACACACATGCAGTCAAATAATCTGAAGGCCAGGATCAGTCAACTCTCTACCCTAGGGTTTCTGAACCTCAGCCCAGGTGATATTTTGAGCTGGATATTCTTTTCTGTGAGGGCTGTTCTCTGCATTGTGATATGTTTAGTGGCATCCCTGGCCTCTACTTACTTTATGCTCATAGCACACTTCCCCAGTAGTGACAACCCCAAATCTCTAAGACATTGACAAATGTCCCCTGAGGGGCAAAATCATTACTGATTGGGAATCACTGCTCTAGGTGGATGAGCCAATGAAAACTTGTATTAAGTGAGTGAAAACTAGGACCAAATAGAGTTCTAGTCTAAGGTTCTACCCCAAAAGTTAGTTCACTGGGCCTGCCAAAGTATTGTACCTATAGCTATCTTGACAATTGTATTTAACCAATGCAAAAATTATTTTAAGCATCCTTTATACTAATAACAAACCCTCTGGTATAGCTTGCTATAGAAATATTTAAAGTTTTGCAACAGATATTTCTCCAGTAGAGACTTTTGATTAGGATCTTTCAAATACTAACTAACTGCTATTGGAGTGTGTATTCCTTTTCAGAATACTTTGCATACTATTTAACCTCCCCCAGGGTGTGGATTATAGTCCCCCTGCAGGCTGTATACAGTGTAATACCTATATGGAGGCATTTACAAGCAAATTACAGATGATCTCACACCTTCCCTTCTTGAGCTCCTCCTTTCTCATGAATTATATCATCTGTTTTATGGCTTGATGAAATTTTTAGAGATTCTGAAGTCCACCTCTTGTATTTGGGTAAACTGAGGCAATTCTGGAGAGGCTAAGTGCCTTAGGCAGGTCACAGAACCACTTAATAGCAGAATCTATTATTCTTGTTTGACTACAGAAAACCTTAATAAGATTAGAGGTTTGGAAGGTGCTATAAAATATAGGCAAATCTATATTGAACACTATGTAAAGGTCTTTTTTACTTGGTTTCCCTTATTAGGGATATCAGGTTTATGGATGATTTGTCACCTACTCAAATTTCTATATGTTTATAAATATGGCTAAAACATCTTTCTTATGCCAATTTTAATATAAATATGTTTTTCAAAAGTCTCTAAGCAAAGAAAAGTTTGAAAAGATTTATAGTTATCCTGTAGCTGTGAGTGTCATTTAGCAGACTCTTGAAAACCCTAATGAATGGGGGATGGGAGATAATGGAGTCAGGTGCCAGTGACCTCTAATGAGTACTGATGTGAAAAAATATGATAGGAAAGATTTGATATGGGTAAGGCAGCCTAACAGGATGTGTGTGTGTGTGTGTGTGTGTGTGTGTGTGTGTGTGTAAGAGCTGCAGCTAACAGTGATATCAGAGTAAAGACAAGACCCATCTCTCTTTGCCTTCCACAATTTTACCAAGGACTAGTCCTGGAATCCCAGAATGGATTGAGACATGGGCCTCATCTGGGTCACAGCATCCCTTAGGGCCTGGACAAATTTAGGACAAATTGACCCATGTGTGGCTCACCAGTTCAATGAAAATCATTAAAAACATTTAAAGATCCTATCTGGTCAAGAGAATAAAAGGAGAATAGAAAAATGAGGTCATAAGAAAGGTATGAGAAGAGAGCAGGAGGCAGAGGAGATGTTCAGATATCAGCCCCCAACAAAAATGGTCATCAACATCCATTCTTCTTTTCCCAGTAATAGAATCCCCAAACTCCAACTGGTCAAATGGCTACTCAGAGTCTAGTTTACCTTCTCCTGCTTCCTTTGCACGTAGATGGGTGATATGGTTTGTCTCTGTGTCCCCACCCAAATCTCATCTTGAATTGTAATCCCCATGTGTGGAGGGAGGGAACTGGTGAGAGGTTATTGGATCATGGGGGTGGCTTCCCCCATGCTGTTCTTGTGATAGTAAGTGAGTTCTCATGAGAGCTGATGGTTTTAAAGTGTGGCACACCTCCTTGTTCTCTCACTTTTCAAGTCTTGCTACCATGTAAGATGTGCCTTGCTTCCCCTTTGCTTTCCACTATGATTGTAAGTTTCCTGAGCCTTCCCCAGCCTTGCAGAATTGCTAGTCAATTAAATCTCTTTCCTTTATAAATTACCCAGTCTCAGGTAGTTCTTTATAGCAGCGTGAAAGCAGACTGATACAGTGAGGTAGTGTGATCAAATTCAGGCCAGTGGAATGGAAGAAGGAGTGTTGCATGTGAGCTTCTGGGAACCTTTCCTAAAGGAGTCTTGGTGCACACCTGTAGTCCCTTCTTCTATCCTAATGACTGATAAGGGGACGTAATGGCCAGAGTGAGAGCTGCCAAATGGGGCCACGTGGTGACCTTGGGAAAAGCAGATTAAAAAAATAGAAAGTATCTGGATTTCTGAGGACTGCACCGAGCCAGGCTGCCACACCAGTCTTGGGCTGCTTATCTGTGTTAGAGAAATAAACTTTTACTTTCAGTCGCTATTATTTTGAATGTCTGGCATTCACAGAAAACATGATCCTAATGGATATAATTATTTCTATGGGGCCAGCACATGGCTCAGACTAAGCCAATCATGATACCCTGTACTGCCACATATACATGAACATTTGGAGAAGAAAAGGGTTAGTCTTCTTTTTAAATCTCAATCTATTGGTCTGTGGACCTCATAAATTCCTCTCCTTGAAGATCTACCTTGGAATGAAATGAATACACAAAGAGAGGTAACAACACAAAAGGAAGAGCCAGAACTCTGAGAACACTGTTTGGGCACCTGAATCTAGCTATACCTGAAGGTGTAACAATCTACTATCTTTCCCAGTTACATAGTAAGTGCCCACTTTTGCTTAAACTAATTTGATTGTGGTTCTGTTATCTGTGACTGAGAAAGCCTTAATTAACACCACTGTTATATTGCATAATTGGCTCATTTGTAAAGAAAAGAAATAATGAAATTAGTTTGAAGATTAAATAAAATTATGTAATATGTAAGATTACCAAAACTGATTTGAAATGCAGACATGGGGAAGTTAACCAGGCTCACACACTTGTTATGTGAATTACTCACCCATTCTGGCTTCATAATGAGCACGATTTAAACTCAAACCTTGATAAAGTTATGATTTAGGATGTCACGTACCTTTGAAGTTACTCTCAAAAGCTCTTAACCATGAATTAAATGTGACAATGTGAAAGGCATATGTAGTTTGATTCTGAATAGAACCGGCGTCTAAATCTGAGTTCTGTCAAGATCTATCAAGAATTCTGAGTGTTGGATATTATCTAGACACATAGGAAGAAAGTATGACTTCTCAGAAATGAAGTGTGATTCTGAGGCTGTGTTTAAATATATCAGGAGGAGAATTGAAACATTTGCCCTAATAAATTTGGCTAAGTCGTGATGCATGATTTATATATGTGTGTATGATACATATCTACTATAGTTTTTATGCACACACAGTAAGATGCAAAATAATGAAGGCTAACTTTATTCAGCAATAATTGCACGCCAGATATGATTTTGTAGGCTTTATAATAATTTTATAACAACCCATAGAGCATGTACCATTATTATTTCCTTTCACATAGTGTAAATTGAGGCAGAAAGAGTTATTTTACCAAAAATCAAACTAAGAAGTGGTGGACCTACAACTGAAAAGCACACAGTTTGGCTCGAGAACCAATGCTGTTAACCACCATACCACATTTGCCAAACTGGCTGTCAATCAATGCTGAAGAACAGCCCAATACCCCTGTCCATGCAAAATGAAGCAGAGAATGCAAAGCATTCAAGTAGCAAATCAGCTGCTGTTTCAGTCTGCATATCAGAAGGAAAATCATGACTTAGCTAAACGTATTAGGACAAATGTCCCAATTCTCCACTTGATATGTTTAAACATAGCCTCAGAATCACGCTTCATTTCTGGGAAGCCATATTGCCTTCCTACATGTCTAAATGCCATCCAACACGCCAAGAATTCTTGATAGCTCTGAGACGAAAATAAAAACAACACTGGTGATTGAGACCTTACAAGAAGCTCACTTGACTGAAGACTCAAGCTGGGGGGTCCACTAGATAACTAAGTTGAGATCTACTTTCAATAAAGCAGCACAGCAGGAATTCTCTGATGTTTCAACAGAGACTTAAAAAGGAAGTAGGCGCACTCTGAAGTTTGCCCAGAACATTGGTCATTATGTCCTGGGCTGCCCCAAGGTAGAATTATAAAGTGAGATGAAGCTTGGAGAAGCCTTAACTCCTCCAACCTCTCTGTCACTGTCGTTCTCCCTATCATTTTTTGCATTTGAAACTCTTCCTGCTTCGGAGGCCTACTTTTAAGCAAGTAACTGGCATCAGGTTGCATAGAGAAGCAATATAAGGTGGTGGATCCATGCCCATGTTCTAGGTCAGACACTGCATTTAGATCCTGATTCTACTGGTCCTCAGCTGTGTGACTGTGGGCAAGTTATTTACCTCTCTGTGCTTAGCTTTTTCCTCTAGAAATGCAAAGAAAAAGAATATTTAGTTGCTTTTGGTTTGCTATAGAGTTTAAATGAGATTATACGCATAAAAATCTTAGAACAGCAGCAGGTACACAGAAAGGGCTCAAAAAATGTTGGTTAATATATTTATATAGTTACCAGCCATTTCCATTTGAGGGTAAATTTAAGTTACTGTGTTTCTCACCCAGAGGTGTATTTGCATACCTTTTCTCTCCTTGAGATTAACCTGAGATTAATCTTCTTAACTTTATCTGTCTTTGAGATTTCTGTTTTTGTAAAAGGAATGTCCAACATGAAGGAGAAGGTGTGAGAGCTATTCCGAGGGTATAGGAGCAACAGGTCAAGGTGCATGACATCCCCCCAAACTGGGAAGCTGTCTGCCTCATTACTTAAGGCCAGTTCAGCTTGTCCCTCTACACCAAGGACCAGCCCTGCCGGCAGTTGGCCCTGTTGACTTCTCCTGGGTCTTCTCAGATCACACGTTAGCAATGTGTGCTCAGAGGATAGGAACTTGCCATCCAGCCTCAGCTGCTGGCTGGACTGTCAGATTGCCCTGGGATAGCTGCAGATTCATCTGCAGATTCATGATGGATTGAAAATGAAAATCCAGGCCAGCAGTGGCTTTCAATGGATGAATTAGGAAAGGGAATAAGACCACCTATGTTAATCCTTTTGCAGCTGCCTTGATGGAAAAAGTATTGGGTTCCCATGAAACACGGAAGGCACCCATTTTTCTTCCTCAAACGACCTTCCAGCAGCCTATCTGGAATGGGTGAACCAGATCTTTTCTGGGGCTTTCAGCTTTGCTGTTAGTGCCATAAATGAGATTCAGTCAGTAAGGGGGGGACAGAGAAAGGAAGGAGCTATCTCAGCGAGTATGCCTCAGAAATGTATGCCTGCCTGCAGGTGTGCTATGCACACTTGTAAACCAGTCTCTGAGACAGGTCTCAATCAACTTAGAAGTTTATTTTACCAAGGTTAAGAACATGCCTGGAAGAATGGAACACACAATCACAGAGACAGCCTGTGGTCTGTGTATTTCTGCAAAGATATTTTGAAGGTTTCAGTATTTAAAGGGGAAAAGTGGAGGCGAAAGAGGGAGGGTATGGTCACATGGCATAATCCATGCATTGCAGGAGAAAAGGAGCAGGTAGGAAAATAGTCAGTGATGTATTCATCTCAGTAAATCAGTACTTTACATAAAAGGTGTACCTAGTGTAGCTCTCTGTGGAGATATCTGGCCTTTCATTTGTTAGCTATTTTCTTAGCAATAGAAGGAAAAGGCTGTTTCTTGCATGGCTCAGCTTCCATCTTACTTTTTTCCTTTTTGCATAGTGATTGGGGGCCCGAAATTTCCTTTGCCTTTCACGCACCGAAACGACGTGACTGGGATTTCTCTCCCTCCACAGTCCTACGTGGCTTTCTGACTACCCTTTCCCCTGTAAGGATCATAATATGAAAGTTAGGAGGCGGGAGTGAAAGAGATTTTTTTCATTTCTGGTTTCTGTTATCCACTATGCCTTGACCTTCGCTCTGCCCATATGATCAAATGACTTCCTGAACGTAGCCCACTGGGCGCGTCATCCGCGGGACTGACTCTGCCTCCCACGGGCTTCCTGAGGCCGGACCGCCGCGGGGACGCCTCCTCTCACGCCCACCAGGGGCGCGCGAGCCTCAGGAGACGCCAGCAGTGGTTGCGGAGCTGCGGTGCTGGAAGCCAGCTGTCACTCCAACCCAGCTGGAGATTCCTGTCGGGAATGCTTGGGATAGGACAGTTGTGAGGGAGCCCCTGGGGCATGGGAAAACCCTCACAATTCCAGAAAAAACAGAAAACGCATGCACAGTTTTTCTCGGTTAATCAAAGTCAAATTCCTTTTCCCGCAACTGCTGGGGTGCCGGCTGGCTGGCAGGATGGAAGAACCAGGATGGCACCAATCAAAATCCGAAAAAGGCAGGGTCCAAAGTCATTCCTGGGTTTTGTTGTTTAATGTCATCGGAAGTGGGCCGTGACAGCAATCTGCCCACCACTTGCCCAATCAGGTGCTCTTGACTTTCATACTGAGAATAAAGCCATTTTTCCCCCCGGGCTCCTGGGTTTGTTCTGTTTAGGCTTCAATAGTCACCGGCATCCTTCACATGGCTCTGCATGACAGAATAAAAACCCTGGGGTGGGAACAGGCTCATGTATCTCCTAACCATGCCACCATGTGTGCAGAGGGACCTGTCATGGACACTGGTGGCCTTTCAACTTCATTTCAAAGTTTACGGTAAAAGGGGAAAAATGGGTGTGTATAAAATTATTTAAGAATAATCCCAGCACTTTGAGAGGCCGAGGCGGGTGGATCATGAGGTCAGGAGATCGAGACCATCCTGGCTAACACGGTGAAACCCCGTCTCTACTAAAAATAAATAAATAAAAAAAAATTAGCAGGGCGTGGTAGCGGGCGCCTGTAGTCCCAGCTACTCCGGAGGCTGAGGCAGGAGAATGGCGTGAACCCGGGAGGCGGAGCTTGCAGTGAGCCGAGATGGCGCCACTGCACTCCAGCCTGGGGGACAGAGTGAGACTCCGTCTCAAAAAAAAAAAAAAGAATAGACAGGACGGTTGTGTCTGAATCATAGGACACCATGACCAAGGCCCCCACGCCCACCCCGGACACATACAGATGGTATTTGGAGATCAGAACTTGTGTCTGGCATAGAGCGGACTTCGGGAGTTGGCCCATCTCCCCTCTTTTCTTCTTCTGTCCACTAAAAGTGGGAAACTTGGTTTCCCTCTAGAATGTGCTAGAGGATAAATAGAGCCCTCACATCCTTTATATTCATCTATAGGACATGAGGGCTCTATTTTCAGCTGTCAATGAAAATTTCAAGCCATCCTCACACAAATGTTGGAACAGGCATCTGTTTGTTTGCCAGACAATTGGTTCTGAAAACTTTACTTCAAGGACCCTTGTTTAAACCTTCTATAACGTGCTGGATCTTTGCACACGGCTTGGGAGTGCGGATGGTGTGAGGGAAGCCATCAGCCCTGCCAGCCAGTTGAGCTCAGGGGCGAGCTGCCGGCCTCCCCCATACCTGGAAGATGGAAAGGATCCCCCATACCTGGAAGATGGAAAGGATCGTTCGCTGTTTGGAGAATAGAGCTGCGTTCTGGGTGACATGCGGAAGCCTGAGAGGCAGCAGCACCGCATTGCAAGAAGGCAAACAATTACTACAGAGACAGTGTTGCTGGAAGTCAGGGACCCCAAACGGAGGGACCGGCTGAAGCCATGGCAGAAGAACGTGGATTGTGAAGATTTTATGGACATTTATTAGTTCCCCAAATTAATACTTTTGTAATTTCTTATGCCTGTCTTTACTGCAATCTCTAAACATAAATTGTAAAGATTTCATGGACACTTATCACTTCCCCAATCAATACCCTTGTAATTTCCTATTCCTGTCTTTAATCTCTTAATCCCCTGTCAGTTGAGGAGGATGTATATCGTTCCAGGACCTTGTAATAATTGCGTTAACTACACAAATTGTACAGCATGTGTGTCTGAGCAATACGAAACGTGGGCACCCTGAAAAAAGAAGAGGATAACAGCAATTGTTCAGGGAATAAGAGAGATAACCTTAAACTCTGACCTCTGGTGAGCCGGGCAGAACAGAGCCATATTTCTCTTCTTTCAAAAGCAAATGGGAGAAATATCGATGAATTCTTTTTCCCAGCATGGAACGTCCCTGAGAAAGAGAATGCACACCTAGGGGTAGGTCTCTGAACTGGCCCCCCCGGGGCGTACCTGTCTCTTATGGTTGAGATTGCAGAGGTGAAATAAACTCCAGTCTCCCATAGCGCTCCCAGGCTTATTAGGAAGAGGAAATTCCCGCCTAATAAATTTTGGTCAGACCGGTTGATCTCAAAACCCTGCCTCCTGATAAGATGTTATCAATGACAATGGTGCTAACTTCATTAGCAATTTTAATTTCGCCTCCATCCTGTGGTCCTGTGATCTCGCCCTGCCTCCACTTGCCTTGTGATATTCTATTACCCTGTTAAGTACTTGATGTCTGTCACCCACACCTATTCGCACACTCCCTCCCCTTTTGAAAATCCCTAATAAAAACTTGCTGGTTTTTGTGGCTTGTGGGGCATCACAGATCCTACCAATGTGTGATGTCTCCCCCGGACGCCCAGCTTTAAAATTTCTCTCCTTTGCACTCTGTCCTTTTATTTCTCAAGCCAGTCGACGCTTAGGAAAATAAAAAAGAACCTACGTGATTATCGGGGCAGGTCCCCCGATAAGACAGCTCACGAGATCTCATTAGATATTTCATTGTTATAGTATGGAAAGGAAGCATATTTGTGTGCTGGCATACATGATGTGATTTTAAATCCCAAGTGATAATTTTAGAAACCAACAGAACCTAATATTAAAGCTAAACTACTGTCCTCTTGAAATGATGAGACGCTATTCCGGTTGCCCTTTTAAAAACACAATCAAGAGGTAAGTTCCCTGTAAGTTCCACCTTCATTTTGGACACTTGAAGAATCAGTCTTTTACTGGCCTGGGTCACTCACTGGGTTTTCTCTTTTGGATGAGGAGGGCTTATTTGACTTCACCATCACATGGCACAAAATAAATGCATTCCACCTACCTGGCATTTCTAGGACCACCTATTTCTTTTTTTCTTCAAATGATTGTGACTTTCTGCTCCATTCACCTCAATAACTCACCCACACCTCCTTTCTATACTTAGCAATTACTGTAATCTTTCTCATCTCCATGTAACTTTTTTTTTTTTTCCTGAAGCATTCCAACATGGATCTCTTTGAAATTCTCTATACAAACCACAAAAGGCCGTGACTTCCCACAGTCTTTCTTAATTTCTGGCCTTAGCGAAAACCTGAAAACCCCACAGACATTTATTTAACCATTTCCCCATGCAAACAATAAGAAGTGGGGGAGGAGGATAGCAGACATCTGGCTTACTCAGGAGATGATGTGTTAGTCTGGACTTAGAATATTCCCAGAGAATATTCCTGTAATCTGTATTAGCTTCTCATTTGTGAATGTTCTAACCTCACAGACTCTGACTCATTAGGACAAAGCCCTTTGCAAGAAACTGACTTAATGGAAAGCTCTTAATGCAAGAAAGTTTAGGCTCAGGGAATGGACTTTATACACTGAGAGATGTCAGGAACACAGGGAAGCACTGGGCACCTTACGAACAAAGTAGATCGCACAACTCCATGTGCCTTCATTCTCAGGAATCTGCTACTAATAGCCTTGTAATCATTACTGATTGAGAGATGGCAACCTCAGGGCCAAATGAGGCTCCTGCATTCATAAAATTCTCAGCTTCATAACTGCTGTTCTACAATTTTGAATTCTACTGTTCATTTTAGGATTTTCCTGGGAAAGCGTAGTGGCTGGGCTAATGTGTATTGCAGTGGGCAGAAAACCAGCAAGTGTTTCTCCAATTATTTGCTTTCATAGCTTTTCTGGAATTTGGACCCAGTGCTGTGGCTTGAAAGGGTGAAACACATGCATGCATGTATGTGCACATGTGCACAAGTGTGCATGTGTGTATTTGTGTGTGTTGGGGATAAGGGAACATGCCCCAGTTAACAAATGGAGCAGTGGGCCAGATCCACATCCTGTGTAACTCCCACAGGCTCCTGCTATGATGAAAGTTCCCTTCACAGGGTTGAACACAGTGATTCCCCAAGGGATCCTGGCTGAAGTGGGTGGAAGTTCAGCGTTTCTTGCCCCACTGAATTTTTGAACATGACAACCACATCCTGCTCCTGATACTGTGTGCTTTCCTTGATTGATCATGTCAAGATAGCCCTGCTAACATCGTGCTCCAAGCCTGGCTCGATTCTTCTTGATATAACTCCAGGAACCAAATCAGTCAAAGGCCTTCTTTCTCTAATTCTAATTCTAATTCAAGGGATTTCCCCCAACCCAACCTCTGTCTCCATCTTCTTAGTATCAAGCTCTGCCCAAAGTTGATCATTCCTGAAGAACAAGGCATGCACTTATAGCATAACAATGATTTCCTTTAGGGACTTTCAGTAATGCACCATTCATTTGGGACAGTGATGTGACAATTCTCAGGCAAATGTGGAAGTAGATGTCTATGTAATTTGTGAATATGTAGAAATAAAGAGTTCATTTACATCAACTGTCCCACCTCTGTCCCATACCTCTCCTTCCCCATGAAGAAAAGAGAGGCAGAAGTAGAATTTAAGTAGAATTTAAAATTAAAAATAAAAAGAAGATACTTTAAAGGTTAAAATATTAAAAGAAAACTCCTTTGAACCTCAATAAAGAAATGGCTGTTGAATCTCAGCCTCTTTTGCCCCATCTTCCTAATGGCTGGGCCCATTTCTGTTGCCACACAGCCCACATATCCTAAGTAGCCCCACATCTCTATTTTTGTCTCATTCTCCTTTTGGGATCGGACTTTTATTTGCAATGTAGGGTTGCTGTATCAATAGCACATGGTTAACTCTAATATGGATGCAATTTTCATAAGTATTTATATTTTTTAATGAAATACATACACATGAAAAAAAGCACACATGCAGATAATTCACAAACAATCAAATCCTTGGGAAAGTCTCTGCCATTTGTTCAACAAGGTCAAGTGTCATTGGCAGCATAGAACAGCCAAATGTAAAATTTCTTTCCAGGAGCTTTCCAAGTGGTTGGAATAAACACAAGTTAGACCATGCAAAATGCTTAATGTATATTGGTCTGGGAAAGTAAAGATGGAAACAGAGAATACCTAGGGAGCTATGCAACACACCAAGGGCCATTATCCACAGTAACAATAACAGTGACAACAGCAATAATAATGTACAATGCAATAAGATTATTAAAATCTATTCTATAATGCACAGAGAAGTACCTGCTTGAAGCCATTAAATATATGACAGGGTCTGTCTTCAGTGCAATATATCAAATTTGGCAAGTGAAAGGTATATAAAACATATATTTTTTGCTTTCAAAATATGGAACGAACTAAAATACAAGGCTTTTCTGATAAACGATAAAAATTCAATCAGCACTTGGATCTAATGATGTATCTTTATAATACTTCCTCTGCAGATACATTCACTTAGTTCAAACCTTAACATACAAAGTTATCCTCAGGAGAATCATATTTCCTTCCATTCATTTCTTATAAATATTATTATCCACTTGAAGTCGTTCTGATGAAGGAATTTCTTCCCTATTTTTTCAGCCTTTTTTTTCTCCTCTTAGCTAAGAAGACATCAGGAAGACACTGCCCAAAGTATTCACTCCCCATGACTTACTTTCAGTTTCCATTTTTGAGCCATTAAAAAAAAATTCTCAATGTTGCACTATCTGAGTGATTATATTAGATCATTAACATGGAAATCTTAAAACGTGGCCCTTAATGTTGTTTGTCTATATTTGTTCCTATTTTCATCTTTCTCTTTTTCTTCTTTTTCCCTTTCTTCCTGTTTCCCTCCCTTCTTTCCTTCCTTTCTTCCTTCCTTCCTTCTTAGAATTCACTGAAGTATTTCCTAGGTTGTCTTTTACTTACTATTTTAATCAAAGCTTATCTTAGTGCCCAATGTGTAGAAAGTGAAAATGTCTCTTTGAAATTCTATATTACAGTATAGACAGAGAAGTTGGGCCTTCGGGGGCTTGAGTTTCACTTAAATACTATACACATGTAGTATCACACAAGGGGGAGGGGGAGGGGGAGGGAACAAACATAAACATAACAATTATTTTCAGTCTGTCTTTACAAAAGAAAGCCTCTTCTCTATGAAAGTCTTTTTGGCATCTGCTCCTGGAAACCTGCCCCAAGAACACGTTCTCCATTGCTTTGCAAGGATCTCTTTTTAAAAGCACATCCATCCACTGTCCCCAGGAGGTCACGTATGTTGGATTATCCCGTTCTTAGTTGAGCAACGAATAAGCACTGGATGAGTTTTCCAGGGATGAGCTGGTTGCTTCTGGGGTGGCAACATTATATGTTCCTGAAAAAAAGAGCAGCAACTCAGCCTTGAAGACAAGCCATCATGAACTTTGGGGTGTGAACATCTCCTAAGGGACCCAGGGGAGCAGTGGTCTAGGCACTAGGTAAACTCAGCCATGCCTGGAAACCAACCCATACCTGCCCTCCTCCCAAGACCTAGAAATGCCAGAGAACTAACAGAGTTGTCATTCTCATGCATGTGTGGCAGCCAACAAGCAGTCACTACTTCACATCATACCAGCAGCCAGGTTTCTACAAAGGACAGGAAGATGTCAAGGTGGGAAGCCCTCCATATGCCATCACATGCATGGTCTGGGAACATCTGCATGAGGGAATCTCCCTGGTCCTCTTGGGTTGTGGTGACTTAAGGAAGCTCTTGGGAGGCACCTGGAAGCTCTACTGAAAGTGGAGGTTTGTAAAGAGAGTAAAGGGAAAGAAAAGAGAAAATTATAGGGAGAGAAAAGGCAGGACCAGAAAAGAAGCAGGAGTCAGGAACGTCAACAGAACTGCTGAGAATCAGTGCAGCAAGGAAGGCAGCCTCTGAGCAACTGCACAGGCTTGTGTCTGCGTGGAGGTGGGGACTGTGCACAGGGAGTGGGTGGAGAGTGTGTGTCGGGCAAGAAAAGGGTTGAAGTGCCCACCCTACCATCAAATTGCTGAACCGCCACCGCTAACAAAGTTTCTGTCATGGCCTGGGGGGATCTTAGGGGCTGCTGACAACATAAACCAAATTACGGTACTTATGGGGCCCCCCAAACATGCCCAATTGGGACTTTCATAATCAGAAGTGAAGGTCCCCCAGTTTCATAGGTAATTCATTAAATTGAAGCAGAAAAGAACCCAAGTCCTCTGGAGTTTTAACAGTTATAGGCATTCAAAAAATTTGCTTGTATGTGAAAAGCCTTAATCTGGAACATTGATGCATTTCTCAACTCTGCATTTGTGAGATCTGTTGAGTTTCAAAAAGCTAGAAGAAATCCTGGGGCTTATTTTCCTGTCAGGGAGGGATGGTGGCATGGGACAGGGGTTTCAATTTGCTAGAATAGCTAAGATCTGTTGCCCAAAGTTATTAATTCCATTCATTTCATATCTCCAAGGTAGAAATTTAACTGTGAATATTTCTAATAGAATAACTAACTAGGGTGTTCCCTTATGTAATGCATGCACACTTCTATGTGCTTCCATGTGTAACACAAGCACACTTTATAAAAGGAACACAAAAGGAAAACAAACCTACATAGTGAGATCCTGTAGTAAGATTTTCTAAATGTATTCTTTGCTGCCCCGTAACCCTGAAACATGACCTATCTACTCTTATTTGACATAATTTGAGAAGAACTCTGTGTTTGACAAGGCCAGCAATTTACAGTTCTTATTTTGATGGATGATATTTTGACAGACGGCTCTCCAAATCATTGTCTAGATTCTCCAAATCTTATTCTTTATGAGTTATTATAAGTTCCCAACAAAGGCAGCTGCCCTCTGTACCCACTTTTTGGTGATTTGTGAAAATGTAAGTTCCTCTATTTAACCTCTACCCCAAAAGAGGACATTTTAGGTAAATGCCATTAGTGGGGTGAAAGAGTAGGGGTGTTGAGGCTCCCCATTTGACCAAATGTGTTCTGGGCAAGCAGGGAGAACATAGAGGCCACTACTCACCTGTTTTACCAAACAAACTGTTAAATCTCCTTGATATTGGAGAACTCATAGAAAACACAGGTGTGGATGAACCCAGGGATGTTGACTAGAAGAGAGAAAAAAAGGGAAAATCACAAAGCAAATTTGTGGGACCAAAGCTGTTTACATCCCTAGGAGGATTGATTTTCCACCCTCTAGTGGTCACTGCCGGCATCTCTAGTCCCACCCCCAGAGGTCACATTAAAATACTGGAATCATGTCATCTGTATTAGAAAAATAACTGTCAAATACAAGTTTTATTGTTTGTTAGGCTTCTAGTATTTTCTGACATGTGAAAGGCAGTCAGATATATCCAAGGGCAATAGTTATGTTCCAAAATGAACTATAGAAAATTTTATCCATTATTATTCTTCAACTTGTTTTCTCTAATGCCTTGAATCCCCCCAGAAGACTGCTTCTCATTGAACATTTGATTTCAACCTTCAGTTTATATCATATATTATTTTAAACCCTATTTAAATATGTGGAGTAGCATCTCAATGACAGCTCTATGGCTCTGTTTAATAGGCAGAATGACTTGAGAAGCAAAAACAATGGAATGATCTATGCCAAATATAGCTGTTGAGGGAGATGGGTTTGAGGATGCAATATATTTAGCCTAATTGATCAAAATCCTGAAGAAAAAATGTAGTACTCTTTACTTCAGAATGCTAGTGGAATACATGAGGTTATAAAATGAAAAGTCTCTGCAGAGAAAAGGTTTACCTTTGAGTGCTGTGAAGACCATCTCAACAATGAAAACTTATTCAGCAAAGCTTCCTGTACCTGCATTGTTAAAAAGAAGCTATCATAACTTCAACATGCCAGAAGCACTTCACGCTTTTCTAGAAACATGAAACTGTCATTGCTCTTACCTTCAGATCCTAGAGGCATCCAAAGAGTAAACTGAATAATCCCTGAGGAAAAAAGATTAAAAAGAAGTGCATTTTAATTATAGTCTATTGTCCAGCAAAAGAGAAAGTACTATTAACCTGGTGTTAAATTTGTACTACTTCTTTTTCTATCTGAGTTTATGGAATGAGTCCAGTACATGATACTGTTCAATGAGAGGCAGTTGGTCCACACCAAGGGACTCTAAATGTTATGATGTTAGGAGGATATTTTCTATTTTCCCATTTTCCTTTGGTTGAGAACTGGAGGTCCTGTTGGTTATGCTATTTATACACCTCTTGTGTCTACAATATTCCTCACATAGTTGTGATGAGAATCTTGGCTATGGGGTGGGATAACTAGTTCCTTCCAAATGAGGCATATCATGAAGGTCATTACATATGAACTTTATAGCTTGGAGACACAGGCCCAGTAGCAGAAATTAAGGTTCATATGTTCTTGGCACAAGCATCCTGAAAGCAGTATCTCAAGTGCACCTCCAGCCTCTGCCTCTTCACAAGCTCACAGTGGCCTCAATCCTTGGGCAGGTTTTTTCCTATATTACCACCTCTCCACTGGGTGAAACAGAATTAATCACTTCCTTCCTTGTGGTTTAAAGGCTTGCTATCTATACCTCTGTTATATTTCTTCTAACAAACTGGTCTGCATTGTAATTAGTTACGTGCTGCAGGAGAGCAAAGAAGATGTTTTTTCATTGTAGTACAATCAAGCAGGTTGTCTGGCATTCACAGGACATTCGTTCTTTGATTTTTGATGTTTCCAGAGAAGCTGCTATGTGGTACACAGGATTTATTTCATTCAAATGATTATTGAGAACCTACTCTGTACCAAGGTCTCTATCAGGCATAGAGGTATAGTGATGAACAAGAAAAGGGCAATCCCTGTCCTCACAAAGACAGGATTTTCATTTAGGAGATAATAGACTGCATCAAGATAATCTTAGACAAATGGGGATTTTCCTATTACTGGTGTAATCAGGGTATTTAGCAGAGACTGGGAAATGACACTAAATTATAATGTAGGTGATAAAAAGCATGAGGTTCCATAGGATCAGAAGAATGTGTTCTTTCCATCTCATTGAATTCTCATTATTACTACTCTTTAGAGCTGAGGCTTCCTCTGGGCTGAAATCCTTCCCCATTCCTACTCTTGTTTGTGTTTCTATCATTAATTTGTCCTACAGGGATAAAATCTTCCTGAAAGTCCCGCACTGTAAAACTCACCTGGAAGACATTGAGGATGGCAAATACGATATGGAACACAAGGTTGGTCCCTGGGAACACAGTGGTGAGATCAAAACCCCAAGTGAGGCCCCAGAGTGGCGTGAGGACCCCAGTGCTCTTGCTGATCTGAAACAGGCTGCTCTTCTCCTGCTTGCATGGCTTGTCTCCAATGGAAGGCCTCAGGATCTTGGTGATGACCACAATAGTGATGGTTATGTTCACCACCACAATGATCAGTGCTGGGATGGCAAAAGCCAGCAGGGCCTTGGTGTCCTCCCAGTTGAGCCAACAGACATTCTTCCTCATATAGACTTCCCAGGGCTGGGTGGCTCCCAGCATGATGACCGAGATGGCAGGTAGGGCAGCTGTAGCCAAGACAGAAGGCAATGGCTTTCTGAGTGGACCTGCTTGTTTCGTGCAGAATGAAAAGCAGGCGATAGAACAACATGAGGCCCAGTGTCAGCATCCAGAAGAAGATGCTGAGGTAGAAGAAGTGGATGAAGAAGTTGGCAGCCACACAGGCTGTCTTGCAGAGTATGTAGTGATTGTCCTGGATGGCAGCGACCACAATGAACCAGGTGTTGGCGACCAGAACGGAGGCAGCAATATTCACTATGCAGGTGTGGCGCATATAGGAAGTCTGGTTCTTGGTCACTGATTTCCACACCACAGTTTCCACAACTAGACAGGCCACCAAGCTGAAGATGGAAAAGCCCACCCCAACATAAGAAATAATATCCAATAGTATTCCCAGGAGAGAACCAGGATCTGGGGAGTCAGGGGACATGAGAATGGAGAATGATGTTAGGTGGTCACAGATACAGGTGACATTGTCCCCATCACCTTCTTCAACATAGCACCCACTGCTGTCCCACCCCGCCCCGTGTTGTTGGAAAGCCTGAAGTTCCAGAAGACACATGTTGTTTCGCCGCCTGAAGGGCTGTTGTTCTTAAAAGTCATTGAAATCCTGAATGGCATAGTCACATTGTGGCTGACAGTGGTCATCATCACTAAGCTCTCTGCAAAATTATTTTCCTGGATACCCTGGGCAAGGATGGCTTGGAGAGTTGGGAAAGCCATGGTGACAATAGGTGAATCTGATGGCAAGTTTTCTAGATAGCTCTTGTCAATGACCACATTGCCCCAGAGGTCAAAGTATGGGAAAACAAACCTCTGTTGATAGATTTTTGGGTGGCTGGACATGATTACCATGCTGCTCATCTGCACATTAGTTTGGGAGAAGGACAAAGGAGGGCTATTTCCTAATTGTAGTGCTTGGGAAAATCTTTCCACTGAATGTAGTAGCTGTGAACTCTGATTGGTCCACTGCTGTTGTAAAACCTTCCAGGTGTTCAAGACGGGCTTCCCAAGGATGACATTAACCGTAGAGAGCACGTGCTGAAAGTGAAATGGTATGGGGTCAAACTAACCAAATTCTTTCAATCATAAAAAAGAAAAAAACAACATCTTCCTAGAAACTGATTGCATAAAGGTAAGAGGAAACGAGAAAACAAAACTGAGACATCACAGGCAGTGGGGATGTATGACCTTCTTATGGCAGAGTTTAGCAGAGGATGGGTCCCCAAGACTGAAAGATGTCAGTAAGCACTTAGCAATGGTGACAGTGAGAGTCACACCCACTACACACCCTACTCTCTAAGGTCAATTCAGCAGGCTGGTAGGGATGTTTACTATTTTATTTTATTTTATTTTAAATCTTAAGCCTGTATTTTTAGTAGAGATGGGGTTTCATCATGTTAGCCAGGCTGGTCTTGAACTCTTGACCTCAGGTGATCCATCTGTCTCAGCCTCCCAAAGTGCCTGTAATCCCAGCTACTTGGGAGGCTGAAGCAGGAGAATCGCTTGAACCTGGGAGGCAGAGATACATTTTTCCTGCTGCCCACTCTTCTCCCTGCTGCAGTCCCCTTTCTCCTGAGCACATGTCTGGTTGTAGCTCTGGCCTTCCAAGATTATAGCTCCTGCTGACTGGTGACTTACAGGTGTGCATATCTCGTGACCTCTGGAATAATGGCTGGCAGTCTTTTATGTCTACACCTTTGCAGAATTCAGGCTCCTCTCCTCCCAGCCTGGTGGTCTCTCATTAGCTTTATAAAGGTGGTTGGGTTTTGGAGACGGACTATTATTATTTAAACTGTAAACTACATGTCTCCCAAAGCTAGCCCATCCTAAGCCTGGTAATAATTAAGGCAACATGAAGGTAAAATATAAGAGGGATGTTGGCTATATTACATCTTCCCCACTGCCATAATTTTCTCACTGTTATAATTATTGCAAATGCAGTTTCAATATGAGTTGTTTTTCAATTCAACCTCTGGCATTCTAATTAAAAATGATTAGTTAAACACATGTGCATCTTCTTCCTATTCTACCAACATCCTATTGAAATGACCATGTGATGGACAAAAGAGAAGATATGTGTCCATGCTGAGAACAGGATGCAAAACCTTCAGCAGACTAGAGGGCAGGAGGAGATGGGAACACACTGGGATGTGTAGCCCGAACGATGCAAAGAACAGAGTTGAGGGTGAGATGGAAACCCCTCACAAAAGAAAGATTAAAACAAACCTAGAATCCCAGGCACGCCTCACAAGCAACTGCAGTGCTATTAAAACAAACCTAGAATCCCAGGCACTCATCACAAGCAACTGCAGTGCTATTAAAGGGCTGTTAATGGATCAGCTGGGCCAGTCAGCTTCCCTTCTCCCATCCTGCAACTCCTGGCAGTAGCTGGCAGCAGTTATTTAAAAGAGACCAGCCAAGCCGGTTCCTGAGTGAGTCCAACCACAGTCAGCCCAGGGCCAGCCTTGTGGCTCCCAATCTATGGTACTGAGGGTCACGTTCATTAATTACATTTCCAATGAAACAATAATTGCCTTTAGTAAACTACAGAAGCATAAGTAGAAACGATATTGTAGTAAATGTCTCATATCATTACTTCTGCCAGAAATACCTCTGCCCTTGCATTTTCAAAAGATATTTGCTGCACCCTTTTCTGAAATATACTTTTATAATCTCGATTCCTTCAAAAACCTAATTATTTATTTATTTATTTATTGTATTTGAGACACAGTCTCGTTCTGTCACCCAGGCTGGAGTGCAATGGTGCCATCTCTCTTCACTGCAACCTCTGCCTCCCAGGTTCAAGCGATTCTCCTGCCTCAGCCTCCAGAGTAGCTGGGATTACAGGCGCCCGCCATCACACCCAGATAATTCTGGTACTTTTAGTAGAGACAGGGTTTCACTATGTTGGCCAGGCTGGTCTCGAACTCGTGACCTCAAGTGATCACCAGCCACGGTCTCCCACAGTGTTGGGATTACAGGCGTGAGCCACCTCGCCAGGACCAAAAACCTAACTTTAATTATTTCCCTAGACACTATACGGATTATTTTATTTAGTGCTTTTTTACACCATTACATATACATATAAGGAAAACTGGCATCTTTTACATATTTATTTATTTTTATGCTGTTTTCCTCTAAAAACTATTAAGGCAACTTCCAAAATATATTCTACATAATGAGATTAATAAACAAGTAAAATAAATCAGTAAGAAAATCTAGTTTGGATTGTTATGGGTTAAAAAATGAATACACAAAATATAACATGATATTTGGTCTAATATAGGCTTCCCGTGCCCTCCCCCCTCCCCTCCGGCCACCGCCCCCAACCCCCGCCCCAGAGGACACGAGGACACGGATGCCCGGGTCTGAAGCCATGGCTGGGCAGCTACCCTTGCGCCTGGGACTGCAGAGCTCCCTCCCTACCAGCTCAGAAGCCGGCAGGGCTCTTTCCTTCCTGTTCTCAGCTCCCAGGGGCTCCAGGAAGCGCGCGGCCCTGCGACACCTCCCCTGCTGCAGCTGGCATCTTGGCAGCAGCCTCTCCAGATGGGCCGCTGCCATCAACACCACCCCAACCAGTAATGTGGCTCAACCAGTTCTGCCATCCCACCCAGGAACAGAAGGCAGCAAGAAAACCTCACTTTGATCCCCCTGTGATTCCATCTCCAACCTGACCAATCAGCACTCCCCGCTTCCTGAGCCCCTGCCATATTATCCTTAAAAACTCTGATCCCAAACGCTCGGGGAGACTGATTTGAGCAATAATAAAACTCCAGTTTTCCGCCCAGCTGGCTCTGCAAGAATGACTCTTTCTCTATTGCAATTCCCCTATCTTGATAAATCAGCTCTGTCTAGGCAGCGGGCAAGGGGAACTTGTTGGGCGGCTGTGTGTGTGTGTATGTATATATATATATATATATATATATATATATATATGCACTCACATACATAAATATATGTAATATTTGCAACTGGAAGTAGAACAGGACCTCCTAATCCAGAGACGAGCTCCTGTAGCATCAGGATGACTCCCTGCCAGGTGGAGCCTCCGTTGTGGTCATACTATTGAGGGGGCCCCCACCTGAACGCCAGTCCCCACCCCTGATTCAGCCATTCTACAGATATTTATTCAGATGTTCCAGGAACTATTCTAAGGGCATCAAGTGCTGTTCTTGTCACACGCAAAGGAAGTCCCAAAGGGAAAGTGTCTTTTCCGGCGGTGCCTGCCCCACCTCCAAGCCTGGCACCTTTCGAAATTCATCTTAGGACATTTCCGACAGGTGTTGCTCTTCTTCAGCTTTGTCCTGGCATAATTTTGTCTCCCAGGAGCCTTCATTTTCTTCCTTCATTGATCCTACATGTGCTGTAGCTAACAGGAATTCCTCAGAGCACATAGCCTTTGGATAGCATGGTTTCACGGTTGTCAACTCTGATATGTTTATCTATACTTTGAGCTTCGTGTAGTTTTCATTAGGATTTTGTGAAATGCACAGGATGATGTAGGCTAGAATGGTAGGTTCGATTAGCTATGTTCCTTGACGATTTCACAGTAAGTTATATTTAAATAACAAAACTATTCAGATTTATGCTTCTACAATAAGAGATTTCAGTATTTTTGAATCAAACCATTTTAAGGGTATTTTTTTTTTAATGAAACACTTATTTACTTAAAATGATTACATAACTCTCCCCTTACATGCCACATTTTAGGCAAAATTAACAGCATATTCCTAAAATCCAGCTTACTAAATTGCTTCTCTTGATAGCTTTTTTTTTTTTAAGCCCAGGAAGAATTTCTAACTGGAAGCTTTAATTGTAGTCAGCTATGTACTAGCCAAGGAAGGCAATAAATTGAAAACATGCTGTTTAATTTTGTTGTTGTTTGTTTGGCTGGAGAACACTACAGTTTTATTTCTATTCATAAACCAGTGCTTCCCAACCAGGGCTGTTTTTGCCTCCAGGGAAGAAAATGTCTGGAGACATCTTGGGTTGTCAAAACTGGGGGTTGCTACTGGCACTTAGTGAGTACAGGCTATGGATGCTGCTAAGCATGCCATCTTGCACAGAACAGCCTGTACCCTCTCTTCTCCTCTGCAAGAAGAATTAAAAATTATCTGACTCAAAAGGTTAAGACTGCTAAGATTAAGAAACCCTGCCATCGACCAGTGGAAGTAAAAATTGTAAGGATTTATTATTTCAAATCTATACAGCTTTACCTCATGAGTTTTACTTTTTCTAATTCTCTTTAGGGAAGTTTCTCTTCCCTCTCATTTTCCAAACCAAGTTGTGATTTTTGGCGTGAACTACTCCACCCCACAGCCCAGCTTCTGTGCTTGAAGTTATTGTGGATATGGGCTCCATGCTTGTAGTGGCGAACTTCGAGGCCTATCACATGTGGCCTGTCACGAGTGGTCTGAGCCTACCCCAGACCACTCCATCACATGACCTGTGCATACACCTTACATCATTCCGAAATGCCCTTCACATATGCCCTCTTCCAGAATATAAAACATCTTCCTTGCGTAAATACTTCCAAGGAAAAGCTGGCCACACTCTGACTACCTAAACCCCTTGAAGTTTTGTTCTATGAAAAACATAAATGGTGGTTCAGCTGGCAGCATCCTCAGTAACACTCTTGATATTTTCTATCCTCTAATTTTCTCCATCTGTTTGAGAGAACACACTTTGGGTTATCTAGGGCCTATGCCGAAGGAGGCATTGTGGATAAGTGTGGCTCAGCCCTCCTCAACAAAAAATTACCTTTCAATTCAGGGCAGAAGCTTATGATATTAAAACTCATGTTGTTCCTCGAGAATCTCCTCAATACACTTTCCTCGTGAGCCAGGGGTGAGGGTAACTGGCAAAGCAATCAGGTCTTGGCGCCAACAAAATCCCATTTCATCCCTGAAATACAAGGCCCATCAGGACGTGACATCTGTCTGTATTACTTCCTACTATATAATCCCCAGTAACTAGAACAAAGCAGTTAAACAATATTCAACAGTCAGAAATATATTTATCATATGCTGCTAAAAATACCCCCCATTTTCTAGCTCTCTAATCAGTTAACATGTGCACATTTAAACTACGTCACAGCATTGGATTTGTTCTATCTGTCTGTATGGACACAATTGTGCTGCTGACAATTTAGTCAAGTGTTTCATCTCTATGTAGACAACCATCATGTAAGAATTATTGAGAATTTCCTAACATCATGGTGGCAACTGGCAGCTATTGTTCTGAAATTTTCTAGCTCTGAAAAATTTTAGGCCAACATGTTTACAGTAATGTTTTAGTTTAAAGAGCTTGGAAATGGGGTTTCCTGGAATGTATTGGAATAAACCATGTATTTTATTCCCAGTTTTGGGAGACATCTGCTTTCCTTACGTTCCCCAGGCTACCACCATCCAAAAGCAGAAAAGCCATTTAGGGAACCAAGAGTTTTAGTCAAGCTATTTAACTGTCATCAGAAATAAAGAAAACAAATCACCTCTACAGCCTTCTGGGTTAATTTTTGTCAGGTGGTTTGTCTTCATTCAGTGGAAAAGAATAATCTTAACTTCAGGTCATTGGCAGGTCAATAAAAGCTCTAAAGCTAAATTTTCACCAAAATCTCAGTTGAGATAAGTAATATTTAAGGATTATTTGGAAGAATACGCTCCACTGATTTCTGTAATAACCAAAGATTCAATACTGGATTAATCCAAACCATCGTATAACTCCATACTCAAGCCATATTGTCTTGATTGCCCAAGAAATTGCTTTTAAGAAATTGTCATATATTTATGGTCCAAAACGTGTTTATTATAGTTTTATTGTTGAGGACAATGTCCCCTTTATCGCTTGGTGACTCCAATTAAAGGCCCCAATATACATTGCTCTCAGACTTGATTTTGACAACAAAACCTCTCACATAAAATACTGAAAGTATGAATGTTAGAATTCTTTTTTATTTCCGGGAAGCTGAGATACAAAAATGGAACCAAAATTCAGTGACGTAGATCTTTATCATATCTTGCGTGGTCCTCTGAAATAGGAAGAAAACATTAAATTTTAACTTTTGACTTTAGGGTAAAAAATCACTTTTATACAAATCAAAAACAAACAAGAAAAGAACCCCATACAAATTATAAAGATAAAGGCTGACAAAATTGACCATAATAAAATAAAATTTCTGTGCAACAAGACACTAGGAATAAGTTTGTAAGAAAAGCTAGTGGGAACAAAAAGATATTTACAACATTATTGAAGACATAAAGATTGATATCCAAAATAAAAACCTCTTATTAAAGAGGAAAGAAAAAGCAAATGAAAGTACAAACAGATTAAGAAGAGAAAACATGGCCTGGCGCGGTGGCTCACGCCTGTAATCCCAGCACTCTGGGAGGCCGAGGCAGATGGATCACGAGGTCAGGAGTTTGAGACCAGCCTGGCCAACATGGGGAAACCCCGTCTCTACTAAACATACAAAAATTAGCTGGGTGTGGTGGGGGGCACCTGTAGCCCCAGCTACTCGGGAGGCTGAGGCAGGAGAATCACTTGAACCCAGGAGGCAGAGGTTGCAGTGAGCTGAGATCATGCCACTGCACTCCAGCCTGGGCAACAGAGCAAGATTCCATCTCCAAAAAACAGAAAAAAGAGAGAGAGAAAACATTAATGACTAACAAATGTATCTGAAGATTCTCAGACTCGTTAGTAGTCAAAAAAGTGTACATTATAGCAATGATGAGAGTGCAATTCTCTTTATCTGAACTGGTAAACATAAAAAAGTCAGACAAAATCAAGCATTACTGAAGTGACGATAAAGGAGTTATCTGGTGATGCTGGTGGGAAGATACAGTGGCTGTGCGAGGTGATTCTACAACATGACTTACAGGCGAGTACTCATGCGCACCCTCTGCCCCAACAACCTGACAGCTCTTCCCCTGCCATCTTCCATGGTCCACACAAACATGCATGAGTGTGTCCTGGGCAGCTGCACCCTCACCTTTGTGCATCACAGCAGGGTCCACCTGCTCTGAGTCCTTAAGACATGACGCTATTCTCGGTGTGCTGGTATGTTCCCGACACTGTACAATGGCTCCAATCAGCCCTACTGCTGCCTGGAACAAAGAGAAACTTTGGTTATATAGTGTGTATTTGCATAAAGACCATTTTCAAAGAGCAAGAAGACTATAAAAGAAATAAATCTGTGCCTGTATATAGACTCCCTAAAGCTGTCTCTGGCCTCCAGTTTAAAAACATCTAGACTCTAGCCAGGCCCTTGCCTTTCCTTGAAGCACACTTATCTGCCTAGAATTAGGTGTAAATAATTTTGTTCTATTTCCCACCCCACGATTCTGAAGAACTAGCTCAAATGTACCCAAACTCTGGTACACATTTGTCAATGCTGCCTCTTACAGGACAAAAAAAACTGAGTATTTTCTTTCATACCCTCATTCACTTTCCACATTGAAAATGTGGGATATTCTGTATTTCCACAAGCAGTTCTTTCTCTCTCCTTTGTCTCTCTCCTATTTTTCTTGAAATCCCTACTCTCTCACTCTGTGATTTGTCTAAATATAATAAAGATATAGGTACAAAAAATATTTTACTTTCCTCTTAATTCTACTATGAGAGGAAAGCATTAAGTTCAACGATAAAGGGCAGCTGGTAATTGACCTTAGGTGTAGGGAGAAAGACACTGGTAGGGATGAGGCAAACAAGAAAGTCTGTTTTCCATGTAAAGGGTGGAACAGTTTCTCAGCAATTGCTGAGAATAAGCCCTACGGGTTTGGTCAGGAAAGAGGACCCCTATTACTCTGAGAGAATGCAGAAATCCCTCCATTTTGTCCTTGTTTATTTTCTCTGAGCCCTTGTGATCTGGCCCCAAAGAATTCCTGTGGTGGCAGCAGTAGGTGGTGCCTAGGAGAAACAAAACACTGAGGCCAGGGCATCTTCCTCTCCAGTTGGTGCAGTAGTGATCCCAAGAGGGTGATGCAAACTTTTTAAAGTCTTTTCTCATTTTGCCACCTGTCACCTGGCTCCAAACATGGGTGCAGCCATGAAACACTGTAGCAGAGTACCGTAATCAAAGACCCAGCATTCTGGCCAGAAAACAGAAAAGAGGAGCTCCAGGAAACCAGAAAATATTGGAGACATTGTGGAGAGGAAGGAGTATGAGAAAGTGACACCATAAAGTTTTTAATGAACTGAGCGCATCCCCAAGCTGCATGTGTGTGGGTCTGTTCCTAATTAGTTAACCAAAGATTTTGAGAATGAAGCTAGCAGATTATCATCCGAGTTCCACACTGACCACCAGGACATATCTGAAGAAAACTGGAAAGGCTTTGAAAACTCAACTGATTGTTGGAACCACAGCTCACAAAACAGAGATTGGAACTTGCAGCTTGAATATGACAAGGTCAATTGCTTCTAAAACAAAAATAGCATCCATCTGCCTAATATTTTATGAAGGCCCAGAGCCTCAAAACTTAATGTCCATGACACAATCCAAAATTACAAAAAAACAGATAAACTGTACCCCACATGAGAAAAGACAATCATTACTAAGTAGCTACCAATACTGAGAAGAAAAATAAATTTGAATTACATCACAAGGATTTTAAAACAGCTTTTATAAAAATGTTCCAACAAGTGGTCGCAAACACTTTTTTTTTTTCTTGAGACCGTGTCTCACTCTGTCACCCAGGCTACAGTGCAGTGGCGCAATCTAGGCTCACTGCAACCTCGGCCACCCGGGTTCAAACGATTCTCCTGTCTCAGCCTCCCAAGTAGCTGGAACTACAGGCATGCGCCACCACATCCAGCTAATTTTTGTATTTTTAGTAGAGAAGGGGTTTCACCATGTTGGCCAGATGGTCTCGATCTCTTGACCTCATGATCTGCCTGCCTCGGCCTCCCAAAGTGCTGGGATTACAGGCGTGAGCCACCATGCCCGGTCACAAACACTTTTATACCAATGGAAAACTAGAAGTATCAGAAAATAAATAGAAGATGTAAAAAGGAACAAAATGAATATATTAGGACCAAAAAATCCAATAACTGACATACAAAATTCTAAGTAAGCTTTTTATTACAATAAAACTAAAGAGGTAAGAATCTGTTATCGTGAATATAAATCAACAGAAATTATCTAATCTGAACAATAGAGAGAAAGAAAGATGAAAAAGTCTTGATTAGAGCCTTAGAGACTTGAGGAACAATAACTAAAGTTCCAACACACACGTCATCTGAGTCTCAGAAGGAGAAAAGGAAAAGGAACGCAGTGCTGAAAGAATTTTGAAAACCTAACTGGAAAAATTACCCAAATTTGGCAAAAGGCAAACATTAATTGAACTAAAAGAAGAAATCAACAAATGTACAATTATGATTAGATAATTCAACACTCCTCTCTCACTAATAATTAGTGAACATTTGAAATTAATTGATGGTAAGTTTGATTAATTCTGAGATTTTTAGCAGTATTGTTTATCACATAGAATTAACAGATCATTTCTGTATAGCAGACAAAAATACATTCTGAGCCATATGTAATAGTTCATCACACAAAATGTTGAGTTAATGCCAGTCAGAATGTCTCTCTTCTTCCAGTACAGGGATTACAAATAATGGCAAGACCTAAGGTCATGTATGCAGTGATGCACTAAGTACCTTAAATAATAGGACATGAGATTGAAAGCACAATGCAGTCACTATGAATGAGAAAATTATGTAAGAGCTCAAGTTCATGTGCTGAGGAGGCATCTGAGAAGCCTTAAAGGATATCTGGCCAATTCAGCTGTTACTGGGTTAGACTATTAATTGTCTTATTGCCTTAATTCTCATCAAAAAAAGGCTGCTTTGCAGGCTTTTTCTTACTGTGGGCAAGTGATTAACAACACCCCAGCTAGAAAATTCTTCCTGATGTCTGTCCTGAGTCTCTCCTGATCTAACAAGCAAGGGTATACAAGAACTTATCAACTCCATCATCAATTACAAAAAAAAATTAAGTTGTCATAATCATAGTATATGATTTAAGGATTTACTAAAATGCAATGATAGTCAAGCTATCAGAGGATGGAGGAACCTCCGTTTCACCATCTGGTTGTTCCTCTTTGTTCCTTTTAGGTTAGTCTCAGCCAAAAGACCCAACACTAATCACAATGCTTTGTCCATTGCAGTAGGCATAATTCCTTACAACAACAAATAAAATAATTCCTAAGCATTTATTTCATAAAATAAATGTATTAGATATTTTGGCCTCACAAAAATAAGAGATAGAGTCTACTCAAAACAGTGTTTTGTGTATCATTTTCATAAATTTCAAATTAGAATGTAAAGTTTATCATATCTCTTCCATTTGTTAGGATAGTGTTAGTAACATTTATAAAATCACTTTCTTTCTCCTGTACTTATTTGACATAAAATGTGTCATTCTCTGAGAATATAAGATGAAATCATTCCACAGAAGAATTACTTATATTCAGAGTTATTTATGTGTAATAGTACTCCATAAATTCCCTTTGAGGGCCTTGTTCCATTCAGCAATAAGAATGTCTTGATGGTAGGCAAAATTGTACGTAAGTTAAAAGTATGAAATTTGAATCAAGCTCTGCCATTGAATTGTCACGTGAACCTGGAACAACATAACCTCTCCCTGCCTTAGTTTCTCTATTTATATAATGGTAAGTATAATAAAAGTATACATCAAGGGCTTTTGCAAGCACTATATGAACCAATAGATCTAACACATTTAGAACGGCAACTTGATATTTTAGGCACCTTGTAAGTTATTGTTATTATCTGCAATTGTATCTACCCAAAAGCTAGAATCCCTCTTCTTGGCCCCCACATTCCTATGACATGTCTATAAATATCTTATAAATATATTTGTTCATTTTATGCATGCATTTACTAGTATTCTGAATGCTTTTACATGTGCCAGGCATTGTCTAGGTGTTGGAGAAACTAAGACTGACTTGAAGGAGATATTTACTTAAAAGAAATAGCTGTAATGGGTATAATTTGCAGACAGGGAGAACCCTGTGAAAAAGAGAGTAATTAGAAAACTTCATTTTGAATATAAAGAGAAAAAACTTTTCTGAGTTCATAAAAGAATTATTGATATCATAAACAATAAAGAGCATATGCTAATATTTATATTTCTAACTATTCTACATACCTATATTTATATAGATTTCAGCTAACAACTGGGCCTTGGTTCTACTATGACATGTTGCTAAAAGCATTGATTATATAAGTTTGTGTTATATGCAGTGATTGCATGAGATAAAACTTTAAGACAAAAAAATCTGCTCCACAAAGTGCCTTGGTCTTCATAGCTTATTCAAGACATTTATTTTATATTCTGCAGACTGTGGAACATCTGTTTATTAATGCAGCTTTATGATATGTTGTAAATTGCCTTAACAGAAAATATGAAATTGCACATTCGAGCCCAGATTTTCTTTTCATCCCCTTGTGTTCAGCTTGGCAAAAGGCTGATACTGCCAAAAAAAAGAAAGAAAACTTTGTTCAAAATTGAAGTTAATACTTTCTTAGAGAAATAACTACTAACTAAAGACAAATACTTGATGAGACTATTTTAATGTATCTATTGTCCTTATTATGTAGGATATAATTTCTTACTTTAACATATGATGATTTTATTTCAAAGCCATTTTGACTGAATGACTTTCAAGGTTATTTTGCAAATCATAATAATTTAAATACTTAAGGAAGCTAGTCAAAAATTTGAAATTAATTGATGGTAAGTTTGATTAATTCTGAGACTTTTAGCTGTATTATTTATCACACAGAAGAGAAGATCATTTCTATATAGCAAACAAAAATGCGTTCCGAGCCATATGTAATAGTCCATCACACAAAATGTTGAGTTAATGCCAGTCAGAATGTCTCTCTTCTTCAAGTACAGGGATAACAAAATAATGGCGAGACCCAAGATCGTGTGCGCGGTGATGCACTAAAATACCTTGAATAATAACAGATGGGGCCGGACGCGGTGGCTCACGCCTGTAATCCCAACACTTTGAGAGGCCGAGACGGGCAGATCACGAAGTCAGGAGATCGAGACCATCCTGGCCAACGTGGTGAAACCCCGTCTCCACTAAAAATACAAAAATTAGCTGGGTGTGGTGGCAGGCGCTTGTAATCCCAGCTACTTGGCAGGCTGAGGCAGGAGAATCGCTTGAAC